>NC_064627.1:200046231-200659564 GCF_023864275.1 Schistocerca cancellata
AAACAACAAAGGAGAAAACAGAATATTCACACTCTCCATCCATACTGTATTACAATTAGGTAGCGTATAAGCACAGAACAATAAATGAACCTGTACTACAAAAGACCTCCATCAGAAATTTACTACTGCTACACATAAAAGGGCTACCAATGCTACCCAGTCTACAGAAAAGCGCAGAAACATAAAATTCAGAAAATAATTGTTATACACGCCTTCAGAGTGATTTCAAATCGAACACAGAACTGACTCTTGTACAATGGTAAAAAAATGGAGGTAAAACACAATACAAAAAGCACATACTTGGGTCCCCATGGTCACGCCACGTAGTATCAAAACTCGTAAAGAATACGTACACCAGTTGCTGGCTGTCTTGACTGCACACAGTACCCGCCACACAGTACTCTCAATCTGGTAACACCGTCAGCTGCCCACCAAACTCTGTGGACCACTGAAGCACACTCCTTGTGCTCCATATGTTACAGCAATGACCAAACCACTCTTCTCGCTATCTGGTTGTGGTTGCCGTCTTCTCTGGCCACCGGGTGAAGACACCTACACCGTCCAGGTAGGCAATGTCCATGACACTTAGGCGATGCCCCGCACTGATCATGCACCGGCCTGGTCCTCGGCACACCACGTTCTAGCTTAACTTCCAGCTCGTTTGCTGGCCACTAATCAACATCCTGGTTTGCCCCAACTGTGGTCCACGACAACAACTTGAGCCTGGCACGTCGCACTCATAACTAGTTCGGACAGCTCTCCATGGCAGGACTGCCATTGCCCCAAGACTGGTCTGTTGCTAGCAACCACAGGTTCCTGCAGCGTCTGAAATAGTCGTGTTTGCATTTTGCTATGCAACTGACCAATTCATCCAAGCCCAGCCCACCAATAAGGACAACCTCAGCCACCACAATGACCCATGTGCCTGCTGACGTTGTAAGAGGTATGCGCTGTCTGCGATATAGAATCGCTGACCAGAGAGCAGTGTTGACTGCAGTACGAACCGTGTAACTGTAGCAGTTAGTTGTGGCTAGTCGCTTGTCTGAGGTGGTCTGCGCTTGTCTGCAGTCTCCTCTGGTCGGGAATCTGGAGATGGAGTATTGCTGTATAAGGTAAAGAAGCAGCGTCGCGCATATCTAGTGATGTATTTGAACTGTCATCCAAATGTTTTTTAAAAAAAATGTCCTAATAATAATTTTTGCAATATAAAGTAATTTTTTAAAAGCATTCATTTTAGTTTTAAAAATCAGGTGCTTCCTTTCACAAATCACAAATGTATAAGCCAGCATAGCACGGAGCTGTGTCAAAAAAAAAAATGTTAAGTAAGAGCAGATATATTAGCCGTTTTTATTGAGGTGAGAATTTTTGATTTTTATTCAGAATGATCTTACAGGGCCACGACGCAGCACTGCTGTAGTCCAAATTTTACCAGCTTATTGAATTTATTTTTTATTATGAGGCTTAGGAATTTTCCTGTTTCGTGCTTACATTAAATGAGAAAAGAATTTTGTGGGTACTTTAAATGGGAACCAGTTTTGTTCTGACGTCAAACAAAAATGACAATCGCTATCCATAATAATAATTATTTTTAATTTCAATTTTAAAATATTGTGGGGATGTTACACTTAACGTGAATTTATTTGTGTTCACATTTTCTGTTGAGAGGTACTGGTGAAAAATTTTACGTGTGGGCAGGTTACAACGTGCAGCAGTCTTCTCAGTTACTCGTACTATTTCGGCACCTACCTTAAGATGATTTTTTTTTGTTACCACTTGGTGCAGCTTTCTATCCTCTTCTGTGGGTTGCCGTCTCATCTAAGCTTGGTGTGACGTTGCCTCAGCTGAAACGCCACCAACCACACCTTGTGGGCAAACTATAAGGACTGGAGCAGCATTGCCGTGGCCAGGTGTGTTGAAAGAAAGGCAACTGTGCCATGGAATGCTGTTTCACAGCACAAACTTCAACCCAAAAAGCTGTCTTCCACCCCCCGTCCCCCAGTAGAAGAGGGAAGCCAAACACAGCAGCATCACCATGTCACCATAGTTACAAACACCAAACATAACAGACAAGCCATGACAGTGACCTTCCATCTAACACTCGCTTTAAAAAAAAACCATTGTGAATCTGGTCCTACTGAATTGCCCAGGGCAGCTGCTGAGCAACACATCATGACACCTCAACTACGATTGCCAGTAACACCTAACCTGTTAGTACAACATACCAGACCATTCTGGTAACCAGCACACATGATCAGGCCAAAATATCACAAATCACAGTGTAAACCCACAGTCCTATTTTTAAATCGTATATGGTCTGCCTACTTTCTTCTTCCTATACTAACAGCAACATTAACCCTCTTTGTATACAGCACAACCCTATAATCTTCACAAGAGAAGGTGACTCACTTTTAAAAAACTGCAGTATTACTTGTCACTTTAAAAAAAATTCTGTGTCAGTTGTATCTCCATGCGGGCCAACATAATATTGTCGATGTCATGATCACATCCGTTCGCTCCCACTGTCAAGAGCAGTGGCTCACCTACGGCCTTCCAAAGCTGCTCAGACAACTCCACCACAATGCTTGCAGAGACCTGCCTTGAAAGCACACCTCATAGGCTAACTCATCCTAGCACAGCCATTCTTTGCCTGGTACCTGCCTAGCTGCTACAAACGAAAAATCACAAGGAAAGGCATCATACTGGCACAATGCATAACCACACTCTGCTACCAACTGTAGTGGCGAGATTTGGGTGGAATGGGGTTGCTCTGGATATTGCGCAAGGGTGGGTTATTTTACAAACATTTTCACAGGACCACAATGACATGGGTGAATGTTTGGTCATTAATGTTAAATCAAGAGAGTTCTCCCCAGAGCTAACGCTTATGAAAAGATGAGCATAACACAATAATAAAATACACTCCTGGAAATTGAAATAAGAACACCGTGAATTCATTGTCCCAGGAAGGGGAAACTTTATTGACACATTCCTGGGGTCAGATACATCACATGATCACACTGACAGAACCACAGGCACATAGACACAGGCAACAGAGCATGCACAATGTCGGCACTAGTACAGTGTATATCCACCTTTCGCAGCAATGCAGGCTGCTATTCTCCCATGGAGACGATCGTAGAGATGCTGGATGTAGTCCTGTGGAACGGCTTGCCATGCCATTTCCACCTGGCGCCTCAGTTGGACCAGCGTTCGTGCTGGACGTGCAGACCGCGTGAGACGACGCTTCATCCAGTCCCAAACATGCTCAATGGGGGACAGATCCGGAGATCTTGCTGGCCAGGGTAGTTGACTTACACCTTCTAGAGCACGTTGGGTGGCACGGGATACATGCGGACGTGCATTGTCCTGCTGGAACAGCAAGTTCCCTTGCCGGTCTAGGAATGGTAGAACGATGGGTTCGATGACGGTTTGGATGTACCGTGCACTATTCAGTGTCCCCTCGACGATCACCAGTGGTGTACGGCCAGTGTAGGAGATCGCTCCCCACACCATGATGCCGGGTGTTGGCCCTGTGTGCCTCGGTCGTATGCAGTTCTGATTGTGGCGCTTACCTGCACGGCGCCAAACACGCATACGACCATCATTGGCACCAAGGCAGAAGCGACTCTCATCGCTGAAGACGACACGTCTCCATTCGTCCCTCCATTCACGCCTGTCGCGACACCACTGGAGGCGGGCTGCACGATGTTGGGGCGTGAGCGGAAGACGGCCTAACGGTGTGCGGGACCGTAGCCCAGCTTCATGGAGACGGTTGCGAATGGTCCTCGCCGATACCCCAGGAGCAACAGTGTCCCTAATTTGCTGGGAAGTGGCGGTGCGGTCCCCTACGGCACTGCGTAGGATCCTACGGTCTTGGCGTGCATCCGTGCGTCGCTGCGGTCCGGTCCCAGGTCGACGGGCACGTGCACCTTCCGCCGACCACTGGCGACAACATCGATGTACTGTGGAGACCTCACGCCCCACGTGTTGAGCAATTCGGCGGTACGTCCACCCGGCCTCCCGCATGCCCACTATACGCCCTCGCTCAAAGTCCGTCAACTGCACATACGGTTCACGTCCACGATGTCGCGGCATGCTACCAGTGTTAAAGACTGCGATGGAGCTCCGTATGCCACGGCAAACTGGCTGACAGTGACGGCGGCGGTGCACAAATGCTGCGCAGCTAGCGCCATTCGACGGCCAACACCGCGGCGGTTCCTGGTGTGTCCGCTGTGCCGTGCGTGTGATCATTGCTTGTACAGCCCTCTCGCAGTGTCCGGAGCAAGTATGGTGGGTCTGACACACCGGTGTCAATGTGTTCTTTTTCCATTTCCAGGAGTGTATATAAGAATTTCCTAAGTAACACACAAAATGTGTTTCAGCTCCTGTGACACACAAGTGAGCACCAGTCACGAACAAAAAAATACTCCGTCCGAACAGGCCTTGGAAGGCCTAATAGTACCGACCGGCCGCGGTGTCATCCTCAGACCACAAGCGTCACTGGATACGGTTGTGGAGGGGCACGTGGTGGTTCAAATGGCTCTGAGCACTATGGGACTTTAACATCTGAGGTCATCAGTCCCCTACACTTAGAACTACTTAAACCTAACTAACCTAAGGACAGCACACACATCCATGCCCGAGGCAGGATTCGAACCTGCGACCGTAGCAGCAGCGCGGTTCCGGACTGAAGCGCCTAGAACCGCACGGCCACAACGGCCGGCTGGGCACGTTGTCAGCACACCGTTCTCCCGGCCGTACGTCAGTTTACGAGACCGGAGCCGCTACTTCTCAATCAAGTAACTCCTCAGTTTGCCTCACAAGTGTTGAGTGCACCCCGCTTGCCAACAGCGCTCGGCAGACCGGATGGTCACCCATCCAAGTGCTAGCCCAGCCCGAAAGCGCTTAACGTCGGTGATCTGACGGGAACCGGTGTTACCACTGCCGCAAGGCCGTTGGCACAAAAGAAAAGGAAGCAGAATATTCGCACTGTCCACCCATGGTACACTACAAGTGGGCAACCATATATACACAGTACAGTAAATGAGTAAAATCATAGTAGTACCATAGTAGTACCTACTACTGATACGTGTAACAGGACAACCATGGTTACCTAGTCCACAACAACAATAGTAACATGAAATTCACAAAACTTATAGCTATGTACAACAGTTAAAGATTCACCTAGTTTCATGGGATAAGGTAAAAATATATATTATTGTGAGTTTCTGTGTACTCTGGACAATCTTTCGTTTTATAATAGGCACATCTTCCCTAAAATAAATCGAGAGAAGTTGTTCACATCACTAATATGTAATTTAGCATTTGTATTTCCTGTTAAATGATCAGTTCCGTTTTTGCCTCTGCTCCTTGATCGCCTTTCATATGTAGCTTCAGTCTAGTCTTCAGTACTGTTGTTTCTTATTAATTTTATTTTATTTTGACTGTTAATTTAAATTGTAATTAGGGCTGTAAAATTATTTTACCATAAGTACACAATCTCTGCTGTTGAGCATAATCCTTTGTTAATTTTGTTCTTCTTCCTTGCACCTCGCCTACACACACACACACACACACACACACACACACAGGTTTTTTGAGGTGTAGTGCAGCGTCAAGGTTTTTCTAGCTTGTTACCAACATATTTATTTACTGGATGAAATTTACACTCTGCACCGGTATGTGCACCGATATGAAACTTCCTGGCAGATTAAACTTGTGTAGGGGAGCGAAACTCGATCTCGGGACCTCTGCCTTTCGCCAGCAAGTGCTCTACCGACTGAGCTAGCCAGGCACGACTCACGAGCGCACCACACAACTTTAATTCTTCTTGTTTCCACAACATGCTTTCTTCCAGGAGTGCTAGTTCTGCAAGGTTCGCAGGAGAGCTTCTTTCATGTTCGGAAGGCAGGAGACAAGGTACTGGCAGAATTAAAACTTTGAGGAGGGGTCGTGAGTCGTGCGTGAGTAGCTCAGTCGGTAGAGCACTTGCTGGCGAAAGGCAAAGGTCCCGAGATTGAGTCTCGCTCCCTTACACAGGTTTAATCTGCCAGGAAGTTTGATATTTACTTTTAACAATTTCAATTACGTTATCTTTTCTTTGAGTTTCCATATCACTCTCGATGTGTAACATCGTTTTCAGCGTTGTTCACTAATATAGCATTTTCTTTCACAAAGATATTTAAAGTCTGGTGATGGCCTTGAAGACCGAAAATTGATTAACGAAATGAATTAATACCTTAGAACCTTCACAATACTGTTTTTTTTTTCATTTCTAAAAGCACAACAAAATACTGTATTTTAGTCATTAGAACAACGAATAAATTTAGAGATTACGTTAGTACTTAAACAATATTGCACAGAAAAGGAAAATGTTGTAAATAAAATATTCGTTGTGCGCCAGTGACTCTGAGAGGCCTGCCCAGCACCCACAAAGTTGGAAATAAACTAAAATTAAGACCATTGGGGGTCGGTGCATTAGCCATCTGTTGATGGAGAAGGGATCGATCGCTGAAACACTGTGGCCTTTGGTCTCCAAGAACCAACAGTACACCCCTGGATTACGTTGTCATTAAAGACGCAAGGAAAAACTGAAGAACCAAACTAACAAAACTGACACAAGGAAAATGAATTTATCATAAAAAGAAATGGTTGCTAATACGTAAAATTATGATCCTTAACACTAGAAGTATATCAACTGGATCCTATATTTGAAGTACAGCCCTCTTTGTGTGCAGAGTATGGACAGTGGGGTAGACTGAAATGCAACGATGGGAAGTCTTTCAAAATTGGTGTTACGGAGACTGTTGATAAGATAAGCTGATCGGCTCAGCGAGAAAAATTAAAATATCATAATAATTCAGAAAGATGAAATTGTTGCGCACTATTGTGACATCAGTCGCTGCTGAAATCTGTGGTTGAGTGGCTCGTGTACGACACGAATTGCAGGATCTGTTCGTTAAAAGGCAGATAACTGATGTTGGAGGCTGCAGTTACGAAGAAATGAGGAAACAGATGGTAACAGACAGAAATGGAGGACTGCTTTAATTGGCGTCGATAGCTGAACGAAGACAGACAGATGTGTCTGAGGACTACATAACCACTATCTAATTGTTATTTTTGTTTCTCAGATATATATGTACGTTGCTACATATCCTTCGATCATAAACTGAAGATATTTCACAAAGGCAATACCAGTGTCAGACGTTTCCTGCACTTGTTTACATCCCCAGAATATCTTCGATTATTTTTGTAACCGGTTTGGCATTATGTACATCTGCTGTATACCAGTTCATTAATTTGTTAACAGGTGATCAAATGAATTAATATCAGGACTGTATGTCCATTATTCAGTTTCATTGATCGTTATTTCGTCCTCCCATTCACTTATAGCGTGCCGCTACGTTTAAGAATATTGTTACACAGTAAGTAAAAAAAGAACTACAACACTGAATTAAAACTCCACCTAAAAGGCAAAAGCATGATCTTCATAAAGGAACATATGAATTATGGAGCAGCAAACATGAGTTTAAGTTTTCAACATTTTACAGTAAAATCGCAAAAATATTTCTTGGGCAGTTGTATAGTAGCTATTTAACATGAATTTCTCAGCAAATGATTTGTTCGATTCAAGTGATAAGCCTATAACTACAGTTCTACGCCTATGTCGTGAGAGATGCGGAGGCAACACTAAAATATTACTCAACATCAACAGAATTCTTATAAGTGCAAAATCGAATACGGTTCTTTTATATACCAAAATTCAACGAAATCCCGTTGCATCAAGTTAGATAAATTGCGGTGGAGATGCAGCATGATATCATTAAAAGCAATGACGTCAACTCCACTTAACGCTCTCTTAATAGAAGCCTGCGACTCGTCTTTTCATCTATGAAGACAACTACGTAAAGCAATCATCAATCCGAAGGCTGTTTTGAACACCACAGTTATTTACTGGGGATTATCCTGTAGGAGGTGGTGTGCCGTTACCTTCCTCCGACCTTTGAACCGACGCATCCAGCTCTTTAACGTGGATTCAGAACCACAGAGCATCTCGGCATTATCATATCAACAAACATTGCCACAGGGGAAACGAGCGATAAGTGACAGATAAAATCCTGGGATTGACAGACATAAGTAGAATCAGATAAATGTTATTTAAACAAGCTTTCGTTTGATGGCAATCCCTTTCTGTGGTCGAACGTGACTCAGAAAGAACTGTATCATAGTCAAAAGTTATAAAATAACTTAAAAATGAAAATTACTTTCACGAATTACGAATACCATAGCGTACCATTTACTTGCAAATGTAATAGTTCAGCCCAGAGAGGGAGACGGTTAATGCCCCCTTAAAGATGTACAGGGAGAGACACAATAAATGGTTATGTTATTGTAAACTACTGACCATTAAAATTGCTACACCAAGCAGAAATGCAGATGATAAACGGGTATTCATTGCACAAATATATTATACTAGAACTGACATGTGATTACATTATCACGCAATTTGGGTGCATACATCCTGATAAATCAGTACCCAGAACAACCTCCTCTGGCCGTAATAACGGCCTTGATACGCCTGGGCATTGAGTCAAACAGAGCTTGGATGGCGTGTACAGGTACAGCTGCCCATGCAGCTTCAACACGATACTACAGTTCATCAAGAGTAGTGACTGGCATACTGTTATGAGCCAGCTTCTCGGCCACCATTGACCAAACGTTTTCAATTGGTGAGAGATCTAGAGAATGTGCTAGCCAGGGCAGCAGTCGAACATTTTCTGTATCCAGAAAGGCCCGTACAGGACCTGCAACATGCGGTCGTACATAATCCTGCTGAAATGTAGGGTTTCGCAGGGATCGAATGAAGGGTAGAGACACGGGTCTCTATCTTAAATGTAACGTCCAGTGTTCAAAGTGCCGTCAATGCGAACAAGAGGTGACCGAGACGTGTAACCAATGGCACCCCATACCATCACGCTCGGTGACACGCCAGTATGGCGATGACGAATACTCGCTTCCAATGTGCGTTTACCGCGATATCGCCAAACACGGATGCGACCATCATGATGCTGTAAAAAGAACCTGGATTCATCCGAAAAAATGTCGTATTGCCATTCGTGCACCCAGGTTCGTCGTTGAGTACACCATCGCAGGCGCTGCTGTCTGTGATGCAGTGTCAAGGGTAACCGCAGCCACGGTCACCGAGCTGATAGTGCATGCTGCTGCAAACGTCGTCGAACTGTACGTGCAGATGGTTGTTGTCTCGCAAACGTCCCCATCTGTTGACTCAGGGATCGAGACGTGGCTGCACGATCCGTTACAGCCATGCGGATAAGATGCCAGTCATCTCGACTACTAGTGATACGAGGCCGTTGGGATCCATCACGGCGTTCCGTATTATCCTCCTAAACTCACCGATTCCATATTCTGCTAATAGTCATTGGATCTCGACCAACGCGAGCAGCACTGTCGCGATACGTTAAACCGCAATCGCGATAGGCTACAATCCGACGTTTATCAAAGTCGGAAACGTGATGGTACGCACTTCTCCTTAGACGAGGCATCACAACAACGTTTCACCAGGCGACGCCGGTCAACTGTTGGTTGTGCGTGAGAAACCGGTTGGAAACTTTTCTCATGTCAACACGTTGTAGGTGTCGCCACCGGCGCCAACCTTGTGTGAATGTTCTGAAAAGCTAATAATTTGCATATCATAGCATCTTCTTCCTGTCGGTTAAATTTCGTATCTGTAGCACGTCATCTTCGTGGTGTAGCAATTTTAATGGCCAGTAGTGTATTACATGGTACTGATGGATCCAAGAGAGTTTTAAATGACTATGTATTTTTATAGAAAAATCAGTTCCTATTGTTAAAGAAAAGTTCAGACATTATTGATTTTATGTGTACAGTGAAGCTAATGACAACAAAAAACTGAATGACGTATGAGACTGTTTACACCACAGTGCAGTACAGTCAGTGAAACAGGAGAGGGAAAGTTACAGATATGACTCGAGTAATACAAAAAATAAGAGTGTGTACTTGTGAAGGAAAGTGTATTAAGAGGGACGGCTTTATAAACATAAAATTACCCGCCCTTTGCGAAGGAAGTACACACAAATGTGCCACACTGAACTCATTTACATGCAGCTGACATCAGTAATCCCTTCCCTTTCTTTTCCATTCCCCCCCCCCCCTCCCTCCAACTTAAATTTACACATTGAACTCATTTGATAAGAAGGTTGGAAAATTCCAGGTAATCAAGAAACAGTCACTAGACATCAACTGAGGACAAGATACTATCGAAACGTCGCTTCCACAAAGACAACTACAGCAGAAAATAACGTCGCCAGTTTAATAAGGATGGGCCTAAACCACAGTACATGAAATATACTCACAGTTGTGAATACAAGCAAACGTCAGCTGTGTAAGGGAATGGCGACAATGAAAATTTGTGTCGGACCAGAACTCTAACCCGGATTTGACACTTTACGCAGGCAGTCTCCTTAACCGCTTTGACTGAACGTGCACGACTTCCTGCCAGACCCAAACTTCTGTATGTCGCCATTTCTGCACCACAAGCTGTACTCGCTCACATATTATGCAATTCCCCGTACAGGGTAGGACATTTTAATTGAAAGTCGCTGCCTGTATTGGCGGGTAAATGCGATATTGCTGTGCCCGTATTGTTAACAAGAACGATGCAATGTTCCTTCGGCCATGCCTGGGTGTTCACAAATTCATAAATAGTCGCATTTTATTAACGTGGAATCAAGGCAGGGGACGACTTTGAGGTAGTGTGACTACTGTTTATTATTTATTCTAGAGTGTCTGCGTGTACATTACTGTGTTCACAATTGAGTATGATTCTCCTGTAAGTACAATTTGAAATTACCGTCAACATTTCTGGAGTGATGGCAATAAATGCACGTCGAATAGCATCCTTAAGTTCGCCGACTGCCTCGCAACGTGTGGCAGAAACCTTCCATTCAGTGAACCCCCATAACGCATTTTGCAAGATGGTGGCTCATTACTTCGGGGCGGTCAGTACGAGGTGGAGGTAAATAGTCAGAACCACGTCCAGTCCATTTATTAGAAAATACCTCATTCAGCTATTCTCGAATGGCAATAGTATAACATTTTGGTACTCCATCCTGCTGGAAACATACATAACTGAGAAGTCCCTAATCTTAAAGATGTGGAATAAACCAGTCACACAACATGCTGAGAAATGAAATGTGATGCACAGCATCGTCGAACAAATATGGATCCCCGAAGTGGGTTGCAGACATTGCAGCTCATAAACATGTTGGTTTTTCTCTGATCCAGAAATAAAAGTTTCTCCCTTTTGTGTTGCGATATATTGCACACTTTCCCCCTTGAAGAAAAAGCTTTAAAGACGCCGAATATGCGCCCACAAGACTGATGACATTGTTGCATGGCATTGTCACTCAGTTCGTTTACAAACGAAGATTCAGATGTTTTCGTAATGTCGAGCATGGAACTTTTAATTCCTGTGACCGCTTACGGATGGACTGTTTTGGAGGACGTTCGACAGACAATGCAGCCTCCAGACACGTTTCCAGTCGTGTTGCTGATCGTCCTGAGTGAGCTTGTCTTCTACGCATCCAACTGCAAAGAGCTTTACCTTACACCGTAAAACTGTTGGATTTGGTGGGGAGGGTTTCTGAAAACTTACTGTTAAATCGTGCTAAATATCTCTCATTGATTTTGCTGTATGAGGTCGTTCGTGAGCGCACGATCCGTTTCTTCATAGTGCAAGTGGACTCATCAGTCATGATTTAGATGTACATCAGCACCTGCAATAATAAGAAACAACAGTTCGTTAACGCCTATGTAATACATAGCGGGTAATGAGACTTTGTGTTCACTGTGTAGGAAGACGGAATCTACGTGACCACCTGCACCTATTGTTTGCAAATTAATGTCTAGGAAGAAAACAGGTTTTAGGTTTCACACGAGTGGTTTTTCCTGAATCCGTAGCGATTCTTTGAAACCTCTTTTCCTCCAGGAATATCATTATGTTTCAGTTTAGAATATGTTCCAGGCTCCTACTACAGACGAACGTCAGCGATAAATGTCTATAATACTGTGCGTCAAACTATTTACTCTTTGACTTTCGAACTCGATGACATTTGTGAAAATGCTTTATTGATTAATACACTATGCGATCAAAAGTATCCGGACACCGCCAAAAACATTCGTTTTTCACATTAGGTGCATTGTGCTGCCACCTACTGCCTGGTACTCCATACCAGTGACTTCAGTAGTCATTAGAAATCGCGAGACAGCAGAATGGGGCGCTCCGCGGAACTCACGGACTTCGAACGTGGACAGGTGATTGGGTGTCACTTATGTCATACGTCCCTACGCGATATTTCCACAGTCCTAAACATAGCTAGGTCCAGTGTTTCCGACGTGATAGTGAAGTGGAAACATGAAGGGATACATACAGCACAAAAGCGTACAGGTCGACCTCGTCTAGCCGGCCGTTGTGGCCGAGCGGTTCTAGGCGCTTCAGTCCGGAAACGAGCTGCTGCCACGGTCGCAGGTTCGAATCCTGCCTCGGGTATGGATGTGTGTGCTGTCCTTAGGTCGAGATAATGGTAATGTGTAATAGACAGGCATCTATCCAGACCATCACACAGCAATTCCAAACTGCATCAGGATCCACTGCAAGTACTGCGATAGGCTGGAGGTGAGAAAACTTGGATTTCATGGCCGAGCGGCTGCTCATAAGCCACACATCACGCCGGTAAATGCCAAACCACGCCTCACTTGGTGTAAGGAGCGAAAATACTGGACGATTGAACAGTGTGAAAACGTTGTGTGGAGTGACGAATCACGGTACACAATGTGGCGATCCGATGGCAGGGTGTGGGTATGGCGAATGCCCAGTTAACGTCATCTGCTAGCGTGTGTAGTGCGAACAGTAAAATTCGGAGGAGGTGGTGTTATGGTGTGGTCGTGGTTTTCATGGAGGGGGCTTACACCCTTTGTTGTTTTGCGTGGCACTATCACAGCACAGGCCTACATTGATGTTTTAAGCACCTTCTTGCTTCTCAATGTTGAAGAGCAGTTCGGGGATGGCGATTGCATCTTTCAACACGATCAACCTGTTCATATTGCACGGCCTATGGCGGAGTGGTTACGCTTCAATAACATACCTGTAGTGGACTGGCCTACATACAGTCCTGACCTGAATTCCTTAGAACACCTTTGGGATGTTTTGGAACACCGACTTCGTGCCAGGCCTCACCGACCGACCTCGATACCTCTCCTCAGTGCAGCGCTCCGTGAAGAATGGGCTGCCATTCCCCCAAGAAACCTTCCAGCACCTGATTGAACGAATGCCTGCGAGGGTGGTTCAAAATGGTTCAAACGACTCTGAGCACTATTGGACTTAACAGCTGAGGTCATCAGTCCCCTAGAACTTAGAACTACTTAAACCTAACTAACCTAAGGACATCACACACATCCATGCCCGAGGCAGGATTATAACCTGCGACCGTAGCCGTCGTGCGGTTCCAGACTGAAGCTGCGAGGGTAGATGCTGTCATCAAGACTAAGGGTGGGCCAACACCATACTGAATTCCAGCAGTACCGATGGAGGGTGCCACGAACTTGTAAGTAATTTTCAGCCAGGTGTCCGGATACACACAGTGTATGTCCTACGTAATACGATTGAACGTAGTGAATGCAATATTTGTACAATTCTCAGGGTATTTAATCCACACTGTCATACAAACTGGTTACATTTTAGCCGCTGAGCGTCAGGCGTGTCGCATAGCTTCTGTGACGCTTGAAGCCTCAAAACGACGGTGTAATTTAAGTGCTGTACGACTGAGAGACGTCGTGCTTTTACATGTAGAACGTGGTAGGCTTTCAGTGAGGCTGGATTTGACTTTGATGAGCGTGTGTATCCGCTGGTAACAGCCACCCACACACGTCAGGGCTGATGATGCTGTTGCACGTACAAATGCTATAAAATCTGCAATGCACCCGACTCTTCTAGGCTCTTGACAGTTAAGAAGGGACTGTGGGAATTGAGCTGTAAGCGACATGTATTCTGTTAGCTCATCGTCACAAAATTTTGTGTTTTTTTTTTTCGATATTGCGCGGTTTGCTTGGCCGCAAGAGGCTCGTGCCTCAGTAGCCACAAGACGTAACTCTTGTGGTGGGGCATACACGTGGATAGCGAGTTGTGACATTAGTATTTCTTCACAGAAAACTGTTTAACAGCATGTAGCACCTCGCGGTGTATCTAGACATTTACAAAATTCTAACAGGACAAGGACTACGTACGGTAAAAAGTGAGAAAGGAATATGTCGCAGTAGCATGGTGGCAAATAATAATAAAACAGAGAGACCGCCTAGGTGAGGAGGCATAGTATAAGATAAGAACCGCAACACTTGTCGTGGACTGCCCCCGAGAGCTGGGAGACTGTGTATGGCTGAGGCGACCGACCACCTCTAGCGAGTGCAGAGCACGAAATGGCGCGCGCACACAGGTGGAAGCTGAGTCGGTAAACAAAATGATACTGTAGCCATTTGTTAGGACGACTGGAAGTGAATGGTATGATACCGACTAGCCCGGGCGTTCACATTCAAACTGATAATTTTAAATGCAGAATAGGAGAAAATGTGTTATACGTCACGAAAGGCGCATAGAAAAGAATAGTGAGGAAAATATTAAAGGATTAATGAACCACATCAAAATGAAGAAACAAAACTAATACGTGATAAAAATCACCAAATAAAGAGCTAATAGCTGAAAGATACATGTGCAGAATAAAACCTAAATTACCAATAAAGTTCTTGCCGTAAGTGACAGGCACATGCTATTTAGTGGCTACACATTTAGCAGCGTTCCAGTAGTAAACCACAAGCAGAAGATGATAAAATCATTAAAAGTGTACAGAATTTTATTGGAAGTAGAAGTCTTAAAAGTGTGGAGAATAAAAACTAATTGGACTATAAAATTCTTGCCGTAGGTGGTAAAGATATGCAATTTAGTGGCTGTACTTTTAGCAAAAATTCCAGTAATTTGTCATAATCAGGAATTAATAAGACTGTTAACTGTACATAGCGATGGTAGCCAATGAAAACCTCGTGACTTGATCTGTCTGTGAAAACTCCTAATTCCAGTAACCAGTAACTCCATAATCAAAGGGAGATTTGAAAGTGCATGGATTTCTCTTATCTACCAATAACTAGCCTTCTACTATAGTGTTACACATGTAGCATCTTTCTATATCACTTTATATTTGTTAAGAAACCGTTTCTGCATCATTGCAAAATTTAAAAAAAGTAGAGTTACGAAGTTTTCGAGGCCTACCATCGATATGCAAGGCATCACTATTAGAAACTAGAAAGAGGAAGGAACTATCGCACTTCTCTTGTTTGATAATTTTTTCATAATGCGGGGCCACAGTCATAATAAAATGTTGTTTATTTGCAGTGTTACATTTACACTTACACAATCATGATTTCGGCTTCAAAGTGCCATTATCAAGTGTTTTAAGTGTTATACAGTGCCTAAGATGGCATACTCTCGTATTTAAAATACACTATTAGACACATTGTCTAAGGGTCGATATTTCTGGCAAAGCCTACTGCTTTGTTTCATCTCTTTTTTTTTGCTTTTAGTGGCTGTAGCTGATGATGGGCGTTTGTTAGCCCGAAATCATGAGTTTAAAACAAAAGCCTTACAACTGAAGCGGTGATTTCCATGTCTATTAAAGATGCTGGGGGTCTTAGATTCTGTGGCGTCTCTGTATGCTGGGCAGGACGATTGTCAAGGACAAACGTACCACTTGCAGATAAGAGGCTCTCACAGATTTTCGGATGCTGAGGAGCCGAGAGGCCATAACACGGGCGGAGACGCGCTTTTCTGCGCAGCTACTCGTCTTGCACGCTGGCGCACGGTGCGTCATCTCCGGGAAGACGGGTGTCCGCGCGGGGACCTAACCAGCCTGTTGACCAGGGTCGTTAATGCAGCGCGAGGCCAATTACACCTCCCGCCGGTACCATTAGTTGCCGCCGTTCTCAATAAGGACCAATCACCGTTAAGGCCGCCAGCAGCTGCCTGTCATTCACTCCCCGCCGGTGTGCCAGAAAAGTCATCTTCTGCGCCTCGGGAGTCCCTCTCACTTCTTCGCCGTCCGTTAATCGTTAAAGCCCCACGACATGTCCTACAACGTCCTCCTTTTGGGTCATCAGTCTTCTGACTGGTTCAATGCCACGCACGACTAATTCCTCTCCCGTATCAACTTCATCATCTCAGAGTAGCACTTGCATCCAAAGCCCTCAGTTGTTATTTGTGGGATCTATTCCACAATCTATTGGTTATGAACTGTAGATTAAAACTGAAAAAACTGAAAAAAGGTGGGAATTTAAGGAGATGAGACCTGGATAAACTGAAAGAACCAGAGGCTGTAGAGAGTTTCAGGGAGAGCATAAGGGAACAATTAACAGGAATGGGGGAAAGAAATACAGAAGAAGAAGAATGGGTAGCTCTGAGAGATGAAGTAGTGAAGGCAGCAGAGGATCAAGCAGGTAAAAAGACGAGGGCTAGTAGAAATCCTTGGGTAACAGAAGAAATATTGAATTTAATTGATGAAAGGAGAAAATATAAAAATGCAGTAAATGAAGCAGGCAAAAAGGAATACAAACGTCTCAAAAATGAGATCGATAGGAAGTGCAAAATGGCTAAGCAGGGATGGCTAGAGTACAAATGTAAGGATGTAGAGGCTTATCTCATTAGGGGCAAGATAAATACTGCCTACAGGAAAATTAAAGAGACCTTTGGAGAAAAGAGAGCTACTTGTATGAATATCAAGAGCTCAGATTGAAACCCAGTTCTAAGCAAAGAAGGGAAAGAAGAAAGGTGGAAAGAGTACATAGAGGGTCTATACAAGGGCGATGTTCTTGAGGACAATATTATGGAAATGGAAGAGGATGTAGATGAAGATGAAATGGGATATATGATACTGCGTGAAGAGTTTGACAGAGCACTGAAAGACCTGAGTAGAAACAAGGCCCCCGGAGTAGACAAAATTCCATTGGAACTACTGACGGCCTTGGGAGAGCCAGTCCTGACAAAGCTCTACCATCTGGTGAGCCAGACGTATGAGAAGGGCGAAATAACCACAGACTTCAAGAAGAATATAATAATTCCAATCCCAAAGAAAGCAGGTGTTTACAGATGTGAAAATTACCGAACTATCAGTTCAATAAGCCACAGCTGCAAAATACTAACGCGAATTCTATACAGACGAATGGAAAAACTGGTAGAAGCCGACCTCGGGGAAGATCAGTTTGGATTCCGTAGAAATGTTGTAACACGTGAGGCAATACTGACCTTACGACTTATCTTAGAAGAAAGATTAAGGAAAGGCAAACCTACGTTTCTAGCATTTGTAGACTTAGAGAAAGCTTTTGACAATATTGACTGGAATACTCTCTTTCAAATTCTAAAGGTGGCAGGGGTAAAATACAGGGAGCGAAAGACTATTTACAATTTGTACAGAAACCAGATGACAGTTATAAGAGTCGAGGGGCACGAAGGGGAAGCAGTGGTTGGGAAGGGAGTGAGACAGGGTTGTAGCCTCTCCCCGATGTTATTCAACCTGTATATTGAGCAAGCAGTAAAGGAAACAAAAGAAAAATTCGGAGTAGGTATTAAAATCTATGGAGAAGAAATAAAAACTTTGAGGTTCGCTGATGACGTAATTCTGTCAGAGACAGCAAAGGACTTGAAGAGCAGTTGAACGGAATGGACAGTGTCTTGAAAGGAGGATATAAGATGATCAACAAAAGCAAAAAGAGGATAATGGCTCTGAGCACTATGGGATTTAACTACTGAGGTCATCAGTCCCCTAGAACTTGGAACGAATTAAACCTAACTAACCTAAGGACATCACACACATCCATGCCCGTGGCAGGATTCGAACCTGCGACCGTAGCGGTCACGCGGTTCCAAACTGACGCGCTTAGAACCGCACGGCCACACTGGCCGGCTACGAGGATAATGGAATGTAGTCGAATTAAGTCGGGTGATGCTGAGGGAATTAGACTAGGAAATGAGACACTTAAAGTAGTAAAGGAGTTTTGCTATTTGGGAAGCAAAATAACAGATGATGGTCAAAGTAGAGAGAATATAAAATGTAGACTGCCAATGGCAAGGAAACCGTTTCTGAAGAAGAAAAATTTGTTAACATCGAGTATAGATTTCAGTGTCAGGAAGTCGTTTCTGAATGTATTTGTATGGATAATAGCCATGTATGGAAGTGAAACATGGACGATAAATAGTTTGGACAAGAAGAGAATAGAAGCTTTCAAAATGTGGTGCTACAGAAGAACGCTGAAGATTAGATGGGTATATCGCATAACTAATAAGGAGGTATTGAATAGAATTGGGGAGAAGAGGAGTTTGTGGCACAACTTGACAAGAAGAAGAGACCGGTTGGTGAGACATGTTCTGAGGCATCAAAAATTTAGTATTGGAGGGCAGCGTGGAAGGTAAAAATCGTAGATGGAGACCAAGAGATGAATACACTAAGCAGATTGAGAAGGATGTGGGTTGCAGTAAGTACTGGGAGATGAAGAACCTTGCACAGGATAGAGTAGCACGGAGAACTGCATCAAACCAGTCTCAGGACTGAAGACCACACCAAGAACAACATCTAACTTTAATATCTTGGAAGTTATTCCATGATCTTATAACAAATGGTTTATCGTCCTGTCCCCTCTTCTTGTCAGCTTTTTCTTCCTTTTTTGTCAATAATCCGGAGAAACTCCTCGTACGTTGTCAGTTCCTTTAATTTTCAACGTCCTTCTACAGGACAACATCTCAAAGTTTCTGTTCTCTTCTTTTCCCGTTATTCCACATACCATGATTCACTAACATGCAGTAGTGTGCTCCAAGTGCACACACTCAAAAATTTCATCTTCAAATTAAGCCCGTCGTTTGATACTAGTGACACATCGCTGTAAGAGCCGTTTCATGAGATTTTGCATGGTTTACCTCGTTACTGCATCTTGTATCAGTACCAATGATATTCGGTGAACTTTTTAATTTAACCCAGGAGAAGATTCAGCAATGCAACATATTACGCTGTTGCCCAGAATTAAAGCAACAAACGGAAACTTTGAAAGATTGCTTTTATTTTGCCACGAAACAGTATAAACAGGCGATAGTAAAGTAGAAACCATATAAAGAATACAAAATGAAAACAACTGCAACATGCATAACGGTAGACAGAAATGTTCTTCCTTTTTTTTTTTTAACTTAACGGATTTGCACACACATTGCTACAACTGGTTAGCGTGCTCAGTTTGGGGTGTGACATCCCTGGCAGCAGTACAGGCCTGGCAATGTCAGGGCCTGCTATGAATGATGCCATCAGTCTCATGTTGAGGCAATAACGCCCATTCTTCCTGCAGAGCTGCTCGTAGTTTTGAAAGTGGTTGGTGGATGCTGACGTGATGCAAGCCGTCTCCCTAGTGCACCCCAGACGTACTCTATGGGGTTCAAGGCGGGAGAGCGAGCAGACCACGCCATGCATGAAATGTCTTCCGTTTCCAAGAAAACATCAACCGCCCGTACTCTATGTGGTCGAGCACTATCGTCCATCAATACAAGTCGGGACCAACAGCACACAAGCGCAAATGAGATCCCAAGACCTCGTCAAGATACCTGACTGCGGTGAAACATTGCTGATTCACCCGTACAGTTGCATGAAGAAGGGTTCGAGTGGTCAACATAATTCCTGCAAACACTATTATGGATCCTCCTCGATATCAGTTTCTTTCCATAATCTTTAGTTTCCGAAATCGTGTTCCACGTTCTCTGCAGATGCGAATCCGTCGAGAATCAGGCTCTAGACTAAAACGGGGTTTACCCGTGAAAACACATTGGCCCAATGTTCGACCGTCCAGGTAGCATATTGATGACTGCTTGGTAACGTACAATCCTAAGTCTTCAGCCTAACTGGAAGTCGCCGGCCGCGCTGGTCTAGCGGTTCTAGGTGTTCAGTTCGGAACTGCGCGACTGCTACGGTCGCAGGTTCGAATCCTGCCTCGGGCATGGATGTGTGTGATGTCCTTAGGTTAGTTAGGTTTAAGTAGTTCTAAGTTCTAGGCGACTGATGACCTCAGAAGTTAGGTCGCATAGTGCTCAGAGCCATTTGAACCATTTGCCCCTAACTGGAATATTTAATAGCTTAGTTCGCAGCTTTTCCTCGGAATCATCTTCCATGATTTATTTACAGTAGGGAATAATAGGATTTCCGTGGTTTATTAAATTATTTCGGGAGCTGCTTTCTTCCACTGGAACTCCGAGATGCGGAAGTGGGAGTTACTTCGTGAAACTTACTTATGTGAGACTATTTCCCTCCTTAAAGTGAATGCGTGTGTGATTGTGACTTCGTATGTGTGTAATTCTTTTTCTTTTTATTGGTTCAATAATTATTCGTGTTTCTTTATGTCCTTTTCCCTTGTTCTTTGTCCCACTGGACTCACGTGTTCATGTTTTGTTCTATTAGACTGCAGTTCTGTCTTCTTCTGATTCCATTCGTGGTCTTCCGTTACACTTAATTCCACGTTTAAATTTGTTTTTTGGTGTTGCATTAATCCTGTATTTCTGGAGTTCTGAAACTTGTTTTTGTTCGTGTGTACCGCATGTTTCTACGAGCTTGTAGAGTCCTCAGTTTTTACTATTCATTGTTTAATCTCCCCTAATGCATTTTTCCTAAATGTTTTCGAACGTGTGTTAATTCCTTTTTAAATTTTCAACCTGTTTGGTCATTCGTGTACTTAATACCATTGTTCGACCATTCATCCACGTGAGCTATTCCTTCGTACTCGCCACTGCATATACTTCGGATTACTTACTGTTTGCCTTATCTATGTTTATTTTATTTATTGCTAACGTGAGGTCAGTCGGTACGAACCTGTCCGCCGCAAATGCGCCTGGATGGTGTTTAATCTGTCCTCTGTAGATCCAATTACCAGTGTGTTAATCCATCCTTTCCTTTCCTTGAATTTCACATGTGATTTAACAAAGAAAAGTCTTTTGGCATCTATAGCGCTTTCAGTTTAATGTTCCTTCGTGAATTAATCAGACACCAACAACTGTAAATAATAGCCTACTCCTTCTTGCATGTTAATACCAGCTTTTATGAAAATAGATGTGCATCGTAAAAGTTTGTTTCCCTGCGTAATTTACACTAATTTCCTCACCTGTGTTTCCTACGCACCATCCTCAGCTTTACCTCAGCGCAATTCGTGAGAGGGCAAGTGTATTATGTTTTAGTGAGAATTTAGAAAAATTATTTTAAATGTGCTGAAGGAGGCTATGGTTTTAATGGCTATGACGAACGTCTATAATAGATCAATAAATTAAGATTACTTTTTTCCCCTAAAGGTGTAACAACAGATTATCAGATGTCGTTTGTTGTAACGATTCTTCTCCTCGTAAGTGTTGCTTAATTGAGTCTATCGTGTGGCTGTAGTGACAGCTGTTGTGTCTTGATTCCTTACAAGTCTTGGTTCCATTATCAATCGCATCGATAGAACTGACTATCTGATGTCATTATATTTCCAAAAGCCAAACTGATCGTCAAGTAACATATTCTAAATGTTCTTTCCAATTCTTCTGTATGTTGTTCTTTCCAGCAACTTAGACGCATGAGATGTTAATCTGATTGTGTAATAGTCCTCGCAATTACCTGTTCTGGCTATCTTCGGGTATGAGTGGATAATATATTTCGAGTGTCCGATGTCATGTCTCCAGACTCGTAAATTCTACAAACCGATGCAAATAGTCGTGATTACTTTGTAAATTGGAAAGGAATGTTATCTGTGCCTTCTGTCTTATTTTGTGACGTTTCTCCTACTGTACGGGCTTTTGTGCTCTTCGGGAGCAAGTTTTCAGTCAACCAACCGTCCTGAGGAAATCACCTGACCACGTTTGAAGTCAGTGAGTTCTGCGGAGCGCCCCATTCTGCTCCCTCACGATGTCTAATGACTACTGAGGTTGCTAATATGGAGTACCTGGCAACAGGATATATATATATATATATTGTTGGGAGAAATGCGTTCGGCCCATGTTGGCTGTGTTGGGAAATAAGCCGGCCGGAGTGGCCGAGCGGTTCTAGGCGCTACAGTCTGGAGCCAAGCGACCGCTACGATCGCAGGTTCGAATCCTGCCTCGGGCATGGATGTGTGTGATGTCCTTAGGTTAGTTAGGTTTAATTAGTTCTAAGTTCTAGGCGACTGATGACCTCAGAAGTTAAGTCGCATAGTGCTCAGAGCCATTTAACCATTTTTTGTTGGGAAATAAATCTAAATATCAGGAATAAAACGTAGAACGTTAGTAAAGTTTGATTTATTTAAAAATCTCTGAGAGTTTCCACATTAAACGTTCGGAGGCATTACTTACCAGCATGCCCTCGTAGATGTACGGAAACATTGAAATAGATTTGAAATTTTGACTCGATAGAAATTACCACAAATGACAAAAGTAGTAGAATATGTGAAGAAAATCGAATTTCCTTTGCGCGATGACGTATTTGGTGCAGGAAATTCGTGCCGTGCCACAGCACGTTCGATACTGGAAGTGGTAACAATGTTAGCACTGTCCGAGACACGGCTGAGTCGTCACAGTACAGTTCAGTTATCGTTTAGCACTGCGGTCGAGTAACGTTGAACCTACTCGGCGGGAAGAAAGATTGCTAAGATACTACTAGTGAGATACATGTCACATGTCTGTAGTCGTAAAACATGTGCCACGGTTAATTTAGATCCTAATCATATAAAAGGACATTGGAGCAGTTAAGCTACAGAACTAAACCCTGTGACAGGCAGAAAAATGGAAAAACTGATAATTAGGCTGCTGTCTTTTGCAAAAAGGGAACAAAAAATAGTGAATATACATTATGTAGTATTGATCTGTATATTGTAAGAACCAGCTGAATAATTCTTTCGGAGCACTAAAAAGGTGAATATGATCCGCATTAAAAGACTACGACAGGAAAGCGGGGAACTAGCTGCTTCAATTCTCATTCAGCCTTTCTCATCAAAAATTTTGGCAGGTGAATATATTTGCGCCATTTAGCGCAGGACATTTTAAATCCTCTGACCCAGTCTCTCTTTGTAGTGAAGCCTTCATACTCAGTATCTCTCTCTCTCAATGCCACTGTCTGTAAATGTCTTCACTGTCTTCATTGCTTTCTCTCGCTCTGCCTTACCCGTATCTTCTTCTATACCACATTCAGTGTCTCTCGGTACCACTGCCAGTCTTTGTCCCGTCAAAAATTCTCTCTCACTTTCTCTCCCACTGTACTTTTCTTTTTCACTTATAGTCTGCTACCTTTCTCCATCACTATCTCCTCTCCACACACGTATTTCGGGATGGGTTGTGCGGTGTTTAGACCCTAGACCGGGAAAATTTAATACGTGGATGGGGGAAAGTGGGCAGATTTGTTATGTTAAGGTTCACCAGTCGGGGGCAGGGTCCATATTCCCCCAAGCCTACACATGATTTCCACTCAGCTGTCTTTTTAATTTCCACTGTTTCCTCTCCATTCTCCTCCCACTTAACTTATATCTCCACCCATCCCTCTTTTTGTTTTACTGCCTCTGTCTCTCACTGACCATCACTACCTTCTCTCTCTTTGGCTCCCACTGCTCTTGTCTTCACTCATTCTCTTTCTCTTTCACTGCCACTTTATCCCTCCTATCATCGCTGTCTCCTCTCTCTTTCTCTCCCACTGGCACCGTCTCCTCTCTGTTCCACCGCCACTGTCTCTCTGCTATTCTCTGTCAACAACAAAAAGCGCGAATATGCTCGCATGCCAAAATTTTGGTGAGAAATGCGGAATGAGGATCGAGACAGCAGGTTCGGCACATTCCTGACAGTCTTTTAAAGAAGCCTATTTCCCTTTATTGTGCTTCGACAGGAGCGTTTTCAGTTGATTTCCTTCTTTACTCTGTCAAAGCATGGTGTGTTGCTAATATAAAACGTGATATGTAGGTCAGTAAAGTTTTGGCAGTTTATTTATGTACTTTCACACATTTACATACTCTGACACATGTGAACAAGAAGTAAGTACGCTTAATACAACTTTAAAAGGAAATCGTGTCCTCCAACGCAAGTTCACTTTAGACAACTTTATATGAAAATGTGTAACATTTTTAGGCTACATATACGGTACACCAAGAGAGCGGTGTTTGATTTGGAAGTACAAAGAACTTCCTGTGACAAAATAATTTTTTGTAAGGCACTTACACCGCCAGGTAGTACCGTGGAATACATTCCAGGCCAAGACATGATGTATTGGTATGAAGTGCCAATTATACATGCACAGCGCATCATGGTGTTTTATAGGTGAAAAAAATTGCGACTAAAAATAATGTGGTGACCTCAAAACCATTGCGATGACCTCAGAACCTTTGCCAGGTGGCCCCAACGTTAGTTAAAACTACATTTACACCTTGGACCGGATATTACTTGCATATTTTGGGAACTTAAGTATGGTAAGTTTGAACCTCTGGATCTCTGTAACGGATAATGATGTTGAATAAAGTTTCGACGTTTCCGGAGATCATCATCTTAAGAAAATATGGTGAAAATTTCGATTATGTGCCAAGAACAGAAATTATAGACGTGGTCATTCCCACAATTGGTACTTTTGCTACAACAAAATAATGGTTTTTCCGTGTTTTCTCCGGCACAGGTATTTTTATAAGCCGTCTAACGTCCACCGTAGACCAGACATGATGCGAAAGAACCAACCGATTTACTCGATTTGCCTGGGCTGGAGGAAATGTGCGATGTTTAAAGTGTTATCCTGTCATTTAGGATAGCAACAGTAGCACATTTTTCAGACAGGTATACAAATGATCGATAGGCCAAGTGCTATCAAAACACTTGAGCGCTTATCTCTACGATCAACAGAATCCGAGATATGATTCCTGAAAAATCTCGTTTTCGCGCGCGGCCTTTTGGAATATGTTAGTACAGTGTACTGTCGTGCACGGACAGAAGGTACGCTTTAATACCGAAAATGAGTTTTATACGGCAGAAAATGTTTCTTGTTCCGTGAGACTGCCATGTACAGTGAGTGCTACGGCCTTCTGCAGATACCGCTAACTGAGTTGTAAAGAGGTTAATTCGTTCAGTGAGTGTTTGCTAACTTCATCTCGTGTGATGCACTATTAAGCAAACTTCTCTTCTCGCTCACCTTGGTGCGTGAGCTAGGTGCTGAATAGGTTTAATTAGTTCTAAGTTCTAGGGGACTGATGACCTAAGATGTTAAGTCCCATAGTGCTCAGAGCCATTTGAACCATTTTTTTAGGTGCTGAATAGTGAACAAACTAGTCGCAACACGAGCAGAGAATTTGTTCTCTGGATAGGAGGCGTGCTGAAAAGTAATGCCTCAGAATATATGATGTGCAAACTCGTAAATCTTTTGAAATACAACAAACTTTATTTACCTTTTACATCTTCATTTTTGATGTCTACTTATTTATTTCTCAACATGGTTACTCTGGTGACGAACACATTCCTCAAAATTCGTTGATTCCGTCACTCGGTTGACAGAGCCACAAACTCACCTCTCCTTGCACCGCTTCATCGCTGTCAAAGTAAGTCCTCGAAGGTGTTCTTTAAGTTCGGGAAACAGATGAAACGTATGAAAACAGGTTGGAGAAAGGTCGGGACAGTATGGAGAGTGAGTGATAAGTCAACCCAAGCCTGCGGATATTTGCAGATGTGGCAGCGTTCGTGTGGGGTCTGGCATTGTCCTGCTGAAGAAGAGTGTGCTCCATGTGTGGACGAGGTGTTCGAATTCGAAACTCGATTACTGCACATTGTTTTTCACGCACCGTCATAGTTACGTTACACATCTCCATGTTATATGCTAAAAATATGACCCCTCTAATGGCAGTGGGTTGCGAATATGTAGACATGACGAATAATGGTGTGGATTTTTAATAACGCTACTTTTTTTAAATTTGAAAGCTTTAACAGTTTTCACATTAAATATTCGGAGACAATTTTCAGCATTCTCTCGTACTTTGATTGTCCACTGTCATTTAATGGTATTCAATTGACTCGTTACTGGCATATCATTAGCTATATTCCGCTAGTCTTTTCTTGTTCTATGTATATTTATTACTTGGTTCCTTGAGCTAACGGAAAATTCGTTAGGAGAAATTGTTTTATGTTTCTGTCTTTTAAAGAGGCTTCAAGTCTTATGTCTGCCATAGTAAATGTGGACTGCAAAGACTAATTTGCAAAGGCAGTACAGCACGTTTTAGAAGTTCAAGAAATCTGATTCATAATCTCCAACTAGGTAAAGATTTGAGAGGAGGAAGAACGGTTTCCTTGTAACAGAGAGTAATACGAGTACGATTTTGTTAAGCTCCCACAGTCACAAAAAATGCGGGTCTAGGAATAATGGCTCCATAATAACATCCTACACCCAAGCACGACTCACGACCCATTCTCACAGCTTTAATTCCGCCAGTACCTCGTTTCCTACCTTCCAAACTTCACAGAAGCTCTTCTGCGAACCTTGCAGATTTAGCACTCCTGGAAGAAAGGAAGGACAAGATCAGTCAGGAAGTTTCATATCAGCGCACACTTCTCTGCAGAGTAAAATCTCATTCTGGAAACATCCCCTAGGCTGTGGCTAAGCCATGTCTCCGCAGTATCCTTTCTTCCAGGACTACTAGTTCTGCAAGGTTCGCAGAAGAGCTTCTGTGAAGTTTGGAAGGTAGGAGACGAGGTACTGGCAGGATTGAAGCTGTGTGGACGGGTCGTGATTCGTGCTTGGGTAGCTCAGTTGGTAGAGCAGTAGCCCGAGAAAGGCAAAGGTCCCGAGTTCGAGTCTCGGTCCGGCACACAGTTTTAATCTGCCAGGAAGTTTCATATCAGCGCACACTCCGCTGCAGACTGAAAATCTCATTCTGGCATAAGCATCAGATGTTTGATATGTATGCATATGCCCTGCATTTTTAGCTTAATGTCTGTCGCTAGCTAGAAGCGACCATCCAAAGCAGTATCTTATTAAGATTCTGAACATTGGTACAAGAATTTTTAGCGCCAATATCTTTCGGAAGAGGATGAAACTGGACCCCCAATAAATGAGTCAAAGATATGCGAGTACACTGAAAGACATTCGAGTACACTGTATATCGAAGTGGAATACACAGCTCACCACCTTACTGGATACTCTTTCACACATTTTGGAAAAGTAGCCAGCCTCACTGCCCTCTTTCAGACGGTGCATGCTCGCAGTACACAACTGCTTTGCAGTTAATGGCTTGTTACTGAGGATCACTGACGTATCCAGAGAGCTCCCTTTCCAGAACAGCTTGATAAGCAATAAGGATAATGTCAGGACCTCATTTGCCCATATTAAAGATTCACTGCAGGTCAGTGATATCCCGTCTCCAAATGTACCAGCAACCACAGTGTAATCCAATGCAGCCACAGGACTTACATGTTGAGCCGTAACAGCACAGGTGGGAGTGTTACTGCTTCTAGCCCCAAAGTGACGTCATGGTGATGCTCGATGTCGATGTTCCTGTGACGGTTCAGGGTGCAAGGAGCGTTGCTCAGACAACGGAAAATGATATATATACTAAGATGGTATCTGTTCTTTCGGGCAACGCGCCGCGAGTAATGAGTATAATGGGCGGGGGCAGTACGAATGTAGTGCGGGACAATACGTTGAGAATGTGGGTTTCAAGGGAGGCGTGCCAGAGATAAATCCCTGCAGTCACACTATCCTCTGTGTCCTCGGTGGCTCAGATGGATAGAGCGTCTGCCATGTAAGCAGGAGATCCCGGGTTCGAGTCCCAGTCCTGGCACACATTTTCATCTGTCCCCGTTGACGTATGTCAACGCCTGCAAGCAGCAAAGGGTGTTCATTTCATTGTAACGGAAAATGAGCCATAATGCCATGCCACGATGACGGACCTGCCTGGGGCGACGACGGCCTGGACTGCATCGCAGACGATGGGCCAGACTGTGACATGTTTGGAAGCGGATTTATCGTCGTAGATGCGCTGGGCTGCGATACATCCAGCCGCGGATGAATCATTATAATTGAAGAATGGTAACTGTTGTTGCAAGTGCAAGCCCACTTCGCGGTATCTCTTCTAAACAACCGCAAAACAGGAAAGAAAATATTATCATCAGTAAAGAAAGTAAAAATATATGTAGACATCTGTAGTGGTTCTACTCACATTCAAAATAAACCACACCCGAAACTGCCCATGGGAGATTATTGGCCGCTATCTCTAGTAATAGTCTACCCAACTCGACCTGTGGATCGACACTCACTTCGTTCATGGCAGTATTGTCGTCAAGTGCACCTAGAAACAATCAAGAACACCTCACTTTAGTAATGCATGCATGCTGTTGTGTTGGGTGACAAGCGTGTTATTATTGTAGAGAAATGGGGGAACCGCTACTCAAGCGTTGACTAGTCGACGACTGGCATCATCCCCCATGAACTAAAATGCTGGAGAGTGGGGATGGGTTCACACTCATGGTTTGCGGCGTCAGATGGATAAATTAGTTCCCGCCGTGTGGACTTACAAACAGACAGAAACACATCACGTTACACATCACGTTAGTAATGCATGAAATTGTGTGGCTTAGCCGGCCGGAGTGGCCGAGCGGTTCTAGGCGCTACAGACTGGAACCGCACGACCTCTACGGTCGCAGTTTCGAATCCCGCCTCGGTCGTGGATGTGTGTGATGTCCTTAGGTTAGTTAAGTTTAAGTAGTTCTAAGTTCTGGGGGACTGATGTCCTCAGCAGTAAAGGCCCATAGTGCTCAGAGCCATATGAACCATTTGTGTGGCTTATTATGATTATTATCGTGATTATCAGTATTGTTTAAGACGAGTACAAACAACTACTGCTCGTATTCGCTCCTCGGTGCCTAGCGTCATCCCCCAAGAGCTCACTGGGGAGAAAGACGTCGGCTCAAATATGGGGATCTCTACCTCCAGTCTCTGCACAGCATCACCATCATCATCGTCATGATCTGAATCAAGTATAATGACCGATTGTGGCGACACTGAATTAATTGTTACAGGACACTGCGGTACCCCCCTCCATTCCCGTCGCCGTGATCTCACTGAAAAATTCTACAAGATACAGAAAAAAAGCATAATTTTATATAACAGCATTATTCACACACACACACACACACACATGGATAATGAGGGTGAGAAAATCGCGTAATTAGGTTCACATGTTTTATGATTTATCCAGGCGCCATCCTCTGGAACCCCAAGAAGGCTCACCAGATCCTCAAGAGCATCATTAGGGGTGTCTTTATGCTCTCATCTATAAGAAAAAGACAGAGCAGAAGAAATTAGTCAGCAAATTGCAGCTAAAAAAAGAAATAGGCACACAAATAAATAAAAACATCATGAACAGAAATCGCCACCAAATACCTGCAGAATCGTCATCAGAGCTCTATCAGTGGCACTTGTTACTTGCTCCATCGTCACTACCAATATGCCGTGGCTCACAGAACGGTGACAAGGTCTAGGAAGAAAGGAACCGCACGCGGGAGGGATAGCAGTTCCTACTGAGAAGCTGCAGAGAGTAATGTACTTAGTGGAGGTGAAGGGAATGCTGGGACTGCTATCACTGGGAAGCACTAGAGAGATTCTAAAGCCAGTCTCCTAACTAGGGGAACTGAAAATGCAGCCACTGTGAACGCACCCCAGACGGCGCTGGTCCTCTTCAAATACAAGATGTACGTTACCTTACAATACTTCTCACATGAAAGGATGCCATTTTCATTTGGCTACTCTAGCAATGTGTTTGGATCCTACTACTATTAAGCTGGTATGTAGATCTATGAGATTGGAGACATATCATCAGGATTTTCGGAAAAATATCATTCACATAACAAACTTCCTGGCAGATTAAAACTGTGTGCTGGACCGAGACTGGAACTCGGACAAGTGCTCCACCAACTGATATACCCAAGCACGACTCACGACTCGCCCTCACAGCTTTACTTCCGCCATTAACCCGTCTCCTACCTCCCAAACTTCAAAGAAGCTTCCCTGCGCAGGTTCGCAGGAGAGTTTCTGTGAAGTTTGGAAGGTAGGAGACGAGTTACTGGCGGAAGTAAACCTGTGAGGGCGGGTCGCGCTAGGGAGCTCAATTCGTAGAGCACTTGCCGGCGAAAGGCAGAGGTCCCGAGTTCGAGCTTCGGTCCAGCACACAGTTTTAATCTGCCAGGAAGTTTAATATCAGCGCACACTCTGCTGCAGAGTGAAAATCTCATTCTGGAAACATCCCCCAGGCTGTCGCTAAGCCATGTCTCCGCAATATCCTTTCTTTCAGGAGTGCTTGTTCTGCAAGGTTCGCAGGAGAGCTTCTGTAAAGTTTGGAAGGTAGGAGACGAGATAATGGCAGATGTAAGACTGTGAGGACCGGGCGTGAGTCGTGCTTCGGTAGCTCAGATGGTAGAGCACTTGCCCGCGAAAGGCAAAGGTCCCGAGTTCGAGTCTCGGTCCAGCACCCAGTTTTAATCTGCCAGGAAGTTTAGTATCAGCGCACTCTCCGCTGCAGAGTGAAAATTTCATTCTGGAATCATTCACATAATTCCGAAGACAGAAAGGGCAGATACATGCGAGATTTTTCGAATAATCAATTTCACATCTTACGCATGCAAGTTGCTTGACAAGAATAACACACAAAGGAATGGGAAAAGAAAATTCATGTTCTATTAGAGGACGATCAGTTTGGTTTTAGGAATGATAAACGCACCAGAGAGGCAGTTCTGACGTTGTGCCTGATAGTAGAATCATGGAAAAATCAAGAAACGTTCACAGGATTTGTCGGCCTAGAAAAACCTTTCGACAGTGTAAAACGGTGCAAGATAAATATATGTAAACTATAGGGAACGACTGTTATATCAGTATGTATAAGGAGCGATCAAAACTCTTCCGTTTGAGAGAGTTTTTGCAGTTTATATGCAAACCGGGGCGACTCCGATGCGGGTATATAAGTAGTGACATACAGACAAAGGGTTTGTTTGATCTTCGAACGGAATTTTTTTTATCTCTCCTGATACAAGAAATAAGAGGGGAAAAAAATGAAAGACCAAGAACGAAGTATATATTTTCTGCTTGAACACTTCACGGTTATATTGCCGGTTCATAGTGTTCATAGTGTCCATAGTACTCGTTGGACACTATGAACCGGCAGTATACCCGTAGACCGTTCTATCAACAAATACGCCGGGAGAAACTGAAGAATCATATATATATTCTGATTAAAAATGATATAAGAGAGGAATGTATTCCATCGCCCCTACTTCTCAATCAGTACATCGAAGAAACAAAGACGGAAATAAAGGAAGGTTTCAGGTGGGGGATAATTTCGCCGATGACGTTCCTATCCTCCGTGAAAGCGGGGAAGAACTGCAGGACCTAATGAGCACACACTATGGATTGATAGTAAACCGAAAAAAGACTTAAATAATAAACAGTAGCAGAAATGAGAATAGCGATAAACTGAAAACTGAAATTGGAGACGAAGGAAAAGAAGCCTCCCACCTTCGATGCTAAATAACGCATGACAACGAATCACGGACGACATAAATAACAGACTAACACTGACAAGGAGGGCATTCCAGGCTAAAGAAGCCTGTTAGCTTCAAAAATCGGCATTAATTCGAGGAAGAAGTTTCTGAACACGTACGTCGGGAGTACAGTATTGTATGGTAGTGACTCATGTACTGTGAGAAAAGCAAGAAAAAAGATTGAAGCTTTTGAGATAGAAGGCTGCTGTAATTTGATGGACTGATCAAATAAGACATGAAATCATCCACAGAATCGACGAGGAAAGGAACATGGGGAAAACATTGACAAGAAGAAGCTACAGGATGACAGGACATGTGTTAGGGAATAAGTTCCATTTCATCTGAGGGAACCATAGTGGCTAAAAACTACAGGAGAAGACAGAGATTAGAATACATCCAGGAAATGGTTAAGAACATTGGGTGCGAGTTATGGTCTCAGACAAAGACGGTAACATAGGAGAGGGATTTGTGGCTGGTCGCATCGAACCGGTCAGATTATTGGTGACAAAAAAATAAATAATAACAAACTATGTGTGGTTACCCCTCGGACTGGGGGAATCGCTGCACTTAGCGATCCATATTGACGTTAACAGTTATAGTTGAAAAACTGTGACTAGTGTACTCTAGAACTAATATGACAGGATAAACACGATCCTTTCAGATGACAAGCGGAGACAAGTTTGAGATATCAAACATTTGCGTCAGGGGTATTGGCAAACGCCTCTGCTGGTGACGCGACAAAGCTCCCTGGGCAAGGTGCGTATCCATGGACTCTGGACTTCTGCTTGGAGGCCAGATGTTAATTTTTTGCGCAGATGTTTTGCTTTAGACTTGACTTAATATCTCCAGGCTGCTATCGATTGCGGAGGAAGGCATCCGCTGACAGTAGTCATCCGACCACACGCCCAGCGTTTCAAGTGAGAAGACATACAAGAGGAGTCCCTGTTGTTAACATTTGCGGCTTCTAATACGTTTTGAATAGATGCCATTCTGTATTAGGATATATGGCACCAACAGATCCGTTTCTTCAGTTCAAACAAACGAAATTAGATTAATAGTTAAAGTATTTCAATTCGGCTGAATTACGGAGCTTAAATATTTGTTACTTACGGTATATTGATAATTTTTACTTATGGACCGTCTGACAGAAACTGAATTAAACACAATTTTAGTGTCATACGCGTTTCGCCTTTATTTTCTGCAAGGCATCATCAGTGGCCTCGAATATGTTCATATGTTTGCTATTTAATTTACATTTTTGTCATTGTGCCTATAGGTTATAAACATATATTAAGTATATATATATATATATATATATATATATATATATATATATATATATTTATATATAGCACAAAAAAATTATATCACACCAAAACACACACACACACACACACACACACACACACACACACACAAATGCACACACAAATGCATACACGAACAGATCACAGATACTTCAATAATTACACTCGAAAGTTTGGCAATAACATTCGATCTTTGGCAAAAACATTTGAAAGTCGGCAATAGAAAACCAAAACATTGCATTGAAACAAGCGTTCAGTTCATAGTGCTGTGGAATGTGGAAAAAAATGCAAATTGGCATTCATAAGAAGAACAACACCAAAAATGCAACAGTAGCGTAATATGTAAAAAAATTGTCCACGCAACCTGTAAGTACAGTTCAAAACATTACTACTTAATAGGATATACCAACCACCAGAACTGTCTATAGCCTATAGGCTCAGTAACAAAAATGTAAATTAAATAGCAAACATATGTATATATTCCAGGCGACTGATGATGCCTTGCAGAAAATAAAGGCGAAACGCGTATGGCACTAAAATAGTGTTTTATTCAGTTGCTCTCAGACGGTCCATAAGTAAAAATTATCAATATACCGTAATATTACACGCAACTGAGGAAGACATGACTACAAAAGTTGATGTTTATTTGTTACTTATTCATTTGCAAGAACAGATCAAATGTTACTCATAAACTGATATAGCACACAATATTTTAACATAATAATTATAACTATGCATTAGGGTGTTTAAAGGAAAACATCTAAGTAAAATATCTACATTGAAAAAAGAAATAATAATAATAATAATAATTTTTAGAAGAAACGACAGCCTTGGGAGAGCCAGTCCTGACAAAAGTCTACCATCTGGTGAGCAAGATGTATGAGACAGACGAAATACCCTCAGACTTCAAGAAGAGTATAATAATTCCAATCCCAAAGAAAGCAGGTGTTGACAGATGTGAAAATTACAGAACTATCAGTTTAATAAGTCACAGCTGCAAAATACTAGCGCGAATTCTTTACAGACGAATGGAAAAACTGATAGAAGCCGACCTCGGGGAAGATCAGTTTGGATTCCGTAGAAATGTTGGAACACGTGAGGCAATACTGACCCTACAACTGATATTAGAAGAAAGATTAAGGAAAGGCAAACCTACGTTTCTAGCATTTGTAGACTTAGAGAAAGCTTTTGACAATGTTGACTGGAATACTCTCTTTCAAATTCTAAAGCTGGCAGGGGTAAAATACAGGGAGCGAAAGGCTATTTACAATTTGTACAGAAACCAGATGGCAGTTATAAGAGTCGAGGGGTATGAAAGGGAAGCAGTGGTTGGGAAGGGAGTGAGACAGGGTTGTAGCCTCTCCCCGATGTTATTCAATCTGTATATTGAGCAAGCAATAAAGGAAACAAAAGAAAAGTTCGGAGTAGGTATTAAAATCCATGGAGAAGAAATAAATACTTTGAGGTTCGCCGATGACATTGTAATTCTGTCAGAGACAGCAAAGGACTTGGAACAGCAGCTGAACGGAATGGACAGTGTCTTGAAAGGAGGGTACAAGATGAACATCAACAAAAGCAAAACGAGGATAATGGAATGTAGTCTAATTAAGTCGGGAGATGCTGAGGGTATTAGATTAGGAAATGAGACACTTAAAGAAGTGAAGGAGTTTTGCTATTTGGGGAGCAAAATAACTGACTATGGTCGAAGTAGAGAGGATATAAAATGTAGACTGGCAATGGCAAGGAAAGCGTTTCTGAAGAAGAAATATTTGATAACATCGAGTATAGATTTAAGTGTCAGGAAGTCGTTTCTGAAAGTAATTGTATGGAGTGTAGCCATGTATGGAAGTGAAACGTGGACGATAAATAGTTTAGACAAGAAGAGAATAGAAGCTTTCGAAATGTGGTGCTACAGAAGAATGCTGAAGATTAGATGGGTAGGTCACATAACTAATGAGGAGGTATTGAATAGAATTGGGGAGAAGAGGAGCTTGTGGTACAACTTTACTAGAAGAAGGGATCGGTTGGTAGGACATGTTCTGAGACATCGAGGGATCACCAATTTAGTATTGGAGGCAGCGTGGAGGGTAAAAATCGTAGAGGGAGACCAAGAGATGAATACACTAAGCAGATTCAGAAGGATGTAGGCTGCAGTAGGTACTGGGAGATGAAGAAGCTTGCACAGGATAGAGTAGCATGGAGAGCTGCATCAAACCAGTCTCAGGACTGAAGACCACAACAACAACAGAAGAAAGGAAAAGTTTTGTGTACTATCCTTTGGCCATCTGATACACAGATATTTGTTGATCCAGAAACCAGAAGGAACACGCTGCTGTTCTTCTGTATTACGATGCAGTGCTAAATCACAATTTTTGTAATTTATAAATCTGGACTACACTATCATATAACACTACACAACACTACTGTACTTGGTATCGGAACCGAGCTTGAGTTCTCCTTTGTTTGGATAGTTAGCTTCCGGCGCGCTGAAACCCAACTGAGGATTCACTGTGCCTGTGCTGTTGTGCCATTCAAGGTGCAGAGATTGGGAGAAGCCTGTCACGGCTTCTTCCTAGTCTTCACCGAGGCTCATCTCCTCACTGCTTCCGAAAGGTTGTCCTAGGTGGATGTTCTGCCGTGGTGCGTCTCGTTGTCATGATGTGTGGCCTTTTCTTGTTCATCTGTCAGCGAGTTCAGATTATGCCACAGGTACTGATTCCTTATGATGTTACAGACCGTTGCATTACCAGATACGCCCCTTTCCTGGCCTACAACATCTCTTCTAATGGCCCTCTCCCAGACACTGGGCTCGCATTCGGGGGGACGACGGTTCAATCCCGCGTCCGGCCATCCTGATTTAGGTTTTCCGTGATTTCCCTAAATCACTCCAGGTAAATGCCGGGATGGTTCCTCTGAAAGGGCACGGCCGACTTCCTTCCCCAACCTTCGCTAATCCGATGAGACCGATGACCTCGCTGTCTGGTCTCCTTCCCCAAACAACCCAACGCCAACTCTCCCAGACGAAGTGGTCTGAGGCGGCGATTGTTCCACATTCGCAAATGTCTGTGCTGCGTTGTCGTATTGTCAGTAATTAGCTGGGATATGGATCATGTTCCTAGAGATAGTCTATAGTTCCCTTGGCCGGAAAAAATATGACATTCTAGACCTTTCTTTTATGTTAGGAAGGAACTGCTAAGTTCTCCCCCTGTTTCTGTCCTATCCCAGATTTCTTGCCATTCTGTATTAATACATGCCTTTACTTCTTTATTCGAAGTGGCTCTTATGCCCAGTATCCCTTTACCTTATCGTAATCGCCCTTTTTGAGCCAATATTCTGGCGAGAAACTTCCCCTAGAAGGTGGAAGAATCTGCAATGATCAACGGCATGAGGACGCAGAAGGCAATTGAAACTACTGCCTTAAAGACACATGTGGTCTGTAATTCAAAAGTGTCGTGATGATCTATCCATTGGCAAAAGATTCCGGGACAGTCCCCTATTCGCATCTCCGGATGGAGAGCTGCCAAGGGGGAGGTGACCATAAGAAAAAGACTGAATAGCCGACGAAAGGATAACGTTCTAGAGTCGGGGCATGAAATGTCAGAAGTTTGAAAGTGGCAGGAAAGCTAGAAAATATGAAAAGGGAAATACTAAAGCTCAGCGTAGATGTTGTGGTGCGGGGGGGGGGGGGGGGGGGGGCAGTGAAGTCAAATGGACATAAGACAAGAATTTCTGAATAGATGAGTATAGGGTAATATCAACAGCAGCAGAAAATGGTATAACGGGAGTAGAATCGTTATGAATTGGAAGGTAGGTCAGAAAGTTAGTTACTGTGAACGGTTCAGTGGTAGGGTCGCTCTCATCGGAATCGTCAGCAACTCAGGATCGACAACTTTAACTCAGATATACATGCGTAAGAAAATATATAAGGTTATTGAAAGTGTAATTCACTACGTAAAGGGAGGCGAAAATTTCATAGTCATGAGGGATTGGAAATGCAATTGTGGGGAAGAAGCAGAAGAGAAAGTTACCGAAGAATATGGGCTTGGTAGTAGAAATAAGAGAGGAGAAAGATAATCGAGTTCTGCAATACATTTCAGCTAGTAACAGAGAATACTCTGTTAAAGAATCACATGAGGAGGAGATATACTTGGAAAAGGCAAGAAGATACGGAAAGATTTCAGTTAGATTACATTGTGGTCAGGCAGAGATTCCCAAGTTAGATATTGGATTGGAACGCATATCCGAGAGCAGACGTAGACTAAGACCACAATTCCGTGGTGATGAAGAATACGCTCAAGTTTAAGAGACTAATCAGGAGAATCAATGCGCAAAGAAGTGGGATATTGAAATATTAAGGAATAAAGAGATACGCTTGAAGTTCTCCAAGGATATGGATTCTGCTATGAGGGCTAGTTCACTAATCAGTACAGTTGAATAGGAATGGGGAACTCTAAAAAGGGAAATTACGGAATTTGTAAAGAAAAGCAGGTACAAAGAAGGTAACTGCGAAGAAACTACGGATAACATAAGAAATACTTCACTTGATCGATTAAAGAAGAAAGTACAAAAATGTTCCGATAAGTTCAGCAACACGGAAATAAAAGTGACTTAGGAATGAAATAAACAAAGTGGAGGGAAGCTAAACTGAAATGGCTACTTGAAAGATGTGAAGAATTCAAAAAGAATCATTGGTGGAAGGACTGACGCAGCATGTAGAAACGTCAAAACGATCTTCGGTGAAACTAACAGCAAGGGTAACATTAAGAGTGCAATGAGAATTTCTCTGTTAAATACAAAGGAGAGAGCTGATAGGTCGAAAGATTACACTGATAACCTCTATGAGGGAGAAGAGTTGTCTGATGTGATAGCAGAAAGACAGGTGTCGATTTAGAAGAGATAGTGGATCCAGTATTAGGATAAGAATTCAAAAGAGCTTTGGAAGATTTAAGGTCAAGTAAGGCAGAAGGGATAGATAACATTAAATCAGAATCCTAAAATCACTGGGGGAAGTCGCAACAAAACGACTATTTATGATGGTGTGTAGAATGTACGAATCTAGTGACATATAATCTGACTTTCGGAAAAACATAATTCCCGCAATTACGAAGATTGCGAGAGCTGACAAGTGGGGAATTATCGTTCAGTCAGCTTAACAGCTCATGCATCCAAATTGCAGACAAGAATAATGTACAGAATGCTGCAAAAGAAAACAGATGATCTCTCAGAGGACGATCGCTTTGCCTATAGGGTAGGGAAACGCACCAGAGAGGCAGTTCTGACGATGTGGTTGATAACAGAAGCAAAACCAAAGAAAAACCAAGACATTTTCATAGGATTTGTGGACCAGGAAAATGTGTTCGACTATGTAAAAAGGTGCAAGACGTTTGAAATTCTGAGAAAAATAAGGTTAAGCTAGAGGGAAAGACGTATAACATACAGTGTGTACAAGAGGCAAGACGGAATAATAAAAGTGGACGACCAAGTACTGCTAGGAGTAAAAAGGGTCTAAGACATGGATGCAGTCATTCACCCCTACCGTTCAGTCTGTACATCGAAGGAGCAATGACGGAGATAAACGAAAGAGTCAAGAGTGAAATTAAAATTCAGAGTAAAAATACCTGGGCTAGCAGGACAGAGCGGATTAGGTTGTGGAAAGGGGCCTAACTGAGTTCCTGTCAGTTGTACTCAACATACAAACTTTAATTTATCAACACACAGTATTACAACAAGGATGCAAAACACTCCAAAACTTTAATCGACGACCTTTGATTTACCTTAGATCGGCTGAACGCCACACTCAAATTCCAAGACACAAGGCTTAAGTAAAATTGAAATATAAGGTTCTTCAGGAGGTATCACCCAAGAATATTTTCTAAATCTTCAATCTAATCGGCTGAAGGCCTTAGCAATTTAATTCTGATGGAACTAGCTTGGAGGTCGCATATTAAGCAACAAGAGGAGTTTCAATCAAAAGACAGATGGCCTTATCTTAAAACATTTCATGCAAATTGGGCTGAAGGCCCCATTCAAAAGCATAACAATCTTAGGCCTTAAGGGCAGGAGGAGAAGATTAATTTAAGAGATATTAAAACTCGGCTGAAGGCCGCTCCCCAACAGATAATTTAACGGCTAAAGCCCTAGAAGAAGAGTTTCAATTTTGAGGCAGAAGGCCGTATTTTAAAACATTTCATATAAAATAACGAATAACAATCTCATGCTTTAAGGGCAAGACAAGGACATTAATTTAAGAGATATTAATACTCGGCTGGAGGCCACATATCATCAAAATGTGTTTCTAGGCTTAAGGCCTAGAAAGAGTTTCAATCTAAAAGGCAGAAGGCTTTATCTTAAAAGCTCTCCAGTAAAATTCGGCTGAAGGCCCCACATAAAATTATGACAATCTCATGCCTTAAGGGCAAGACATGAACATTAATTTAAGAGTTATTGATACTCGGCTGAAAGCCACACATCAACCAAATAACTAAAATCCAAACAGGGGACTTACTACATAACACACAAGGAACGGCGCTCAGAAGTTTCCAAGGGTCGGCCTGGGATTGTAACACTAACGCCCGTTTAGGTGATACAGGCAGCCTGTCCAACAAGTTCTTAATCTGAAGGCAACCCAACCGACACACAGTCGACCGACCAATCAACAAAATCAGTTCCGCTCCACGCAACCAGCAAAATGACCACAAGATTTCTATACAACGACACACAGAATACTGGCGCCCACAACGACCAACAACACCTCAGCTGTCGAACTACATGTCGTGCTGGACAGCAACAACACGACGAGGAAAATACACTGCCTAAAATTATGTCAACGAGCAGGGAAGGTAACCGGAACATCAATGGCCACAAGGCAGAAGATACTGCTGGTGAACTTCCATAACAGGTAATAATTAAGTTAAATTTCACAGGAAGATGGCTGAAATCTTAGCCGACTTAAATACACACACGTTGTTGCTCGCGGGAATGTCCCAAAAGTGACAACCAAGATCAAAGGAAGTAATGTAAATAGTTTGAGGCTCGATAGTAGGTTAAGTGAGGACTCAACTTCATGTCCAAGATCGGTGGGCGACGAACTTCATAGCACTCGCAAGCAGCCCCTCACAACCCAACAGCGCGTGCACGCCGCCAGCGGCTCCAGCCCGACCCCGCGTGACGGGGGCTGGCTTGCTGCTACACGCCAGCTGGACTGCTGGTCCGTCCAGGACTGCTGCTCCGTCGCGGCTGCACTGCTGGTGCGCCTCCCACTCACTGTCTACCTGACACATGACGACCCAGAGATACAATCGGTCGCTCCAGAGATGGTACGCCAGTGCACTTATCGATACGCGCTGCTGCTGCCACTCACGGGCAAGTAAGGCAGGAAGTTAGTGACGCCCGTAAATGGAATAAGAAAACGAGGCGGCACTACCGTAATAGAAGATGACAAACAATTAATGGGATGAACACGAGCTGTGCACTGCTCAGATATCAATGATAAGATTCGCTGATGACTTTGCTATCCTCTGTGAAAGTCAAGAAGAATTACGGAATCTGCTGCTGTAATGAACGCTCTAATGAGTAAAGAGTGTGGACTGAGTGTAAATCGAAGAAAGACGAAAATAATGAGAAGTAGCAGAAATGAGATCAGTGAGAAACTTAGCATCAGAATTGGGGATCACAAAGCAGACGAAGTCAAGGCATATTGCTATCTAGGCAGCAAAGTAACCCACGACAGATGGGGCAAGTAGGACTTAAAAAGCAGACTAGCACTGGCAAAAAGGGCATTCAGGGGCAAAGATAATCTACTAGTATCAAACACAGAGCTCAATTTGAGGAAGAAATTTCTGACAAGGCACGTCTAGAGCACAGCAGTATGGTAGTGAGGCATATATTGCGGGAAAACCAGAACAAAAGAGAATCGAAGCATCTGAGATATGGTGCTACAGAAGAACGTCGAAAAATAGGTGGACTAATATGGTAAGAAATGAGGAGGTCCTCCAGAGAATCAGTCAGGAAGGGAATATACGGAAAACACTGATAAAAACAGGGGACAGGATGATGGAACACCTACTAAGACATTAGGGAATAACTTCAGTGGTGCTAGAGGGAACTGTAGAGAGCAAAACACTGTAGAGGAAGACAGAGATTGGGATACATCCAGCAAATAATTGAGATAATTGAGGACGTGAGTTGCAAGTGGTACTCTGTGATGAAGAGGTTGGCACAGGAGAGGATTTCGTGGCGTGTCGCATCAAACTTGTCACAAGACTGATGAACCCACTTCACCCTCATCCCCCCAAAAGAGAAATTGTGCAGCTCTCTTTCTTACGGATAGATCAAGAAGTAGCAAGCCTTGTATCACCAAAAGTACCTTAGCTGGTAGCGCTGTTCTATACGCGCCCGTCAGGCTCAGGAGTACACTTCTGTGTTCGCCTTAAAGCCTGTTCTGCCCTTACCTTTCTGGCTCTACGCCCCCAATTGCTCTATCATTGGACTTAGTGGCAGTTGAAGACTTCTTTGGTGGATTGTTGCTATTTTGTTTAGGGGTTTATTGCCTCTCTGACAGACGATTTCTACACGTTATAGAAGTTTGCTTTTCGTCGATGTATACCGAGGTACACTATGTGATCAGAAGTATATGGACACCTGGCTGAAAATAAGTGGCGCCCTGCATCGGTAATGCTGGAATTCAACATGGTGTTGGCCCACCCTTAGCCTTGATGACAGCTTCCACTCTCGCAGGCATACGTTCGATCAGGTGCTGGAAATTTTCCTGAGGAAGGGCAGCCCATTCCTCACGGAGTACTGTACTGAGGAAAGGTAACGATGGGTGGTCGGTGTGACCTGGCACGACAGCCAGAAAGTGTTCTATAGGATTCAGGGCAGGACTCTGTATAGGCCAGTCCATTACAGGAATGTTTTTGTTGCGTAACCACTCCACCACAGGCCGTGCATTATGAGCGGCTGCTCGATCTGTTGAAAGATGCAATCGCTATCCCCGAATTGCTCTTCAACAGTGGGAAGCAACAAGGTGCTTAAAACATCAATGTAGGCCTGTGCTGTGATTGTGAAACGCAAAACAACGAGGAGTGCTAGCCTCCTCCATGAAAAACACGACCACATCATAACACCACCGCCTCCGAATTTTACTGTTGGCACTGCACACGCTGGTATATGACGTTCACCGGGAATTCGCCATACCCACACCCTGCCATCGGATATCCATATTGTGTACCGTGATTCGTCACTCCACGCAACGTTTTTCCATTGTTCAGTCGTCCAACGTTTGCGCTCCTTACAGTAAGCGAGGAATCGTTTGGCATTTACAGGCGTGATGTGTGGCTTATGAGCGGCCGCTCGACCATGAAATCCAAGGTTTCTCACCTTCTGCCTGTCATAATACTTGCAGTGGACCCTATTGCAGTTTGGAATTCCTATGTGATGGTCTGGATAGATTTCTGCGTATTACACTTTACAACCCTCTTCAACCGTCGGCGGTCTCTGTCAGTCAACAGACGAGGTCGGCCTGTACGCTTTTGTGTTGTACGTGTCCCTTCACGTTTCCACTTCACTATCATATCGGAAACAGTGGACCTAGGGATGTTTAGGAGTGTGGAAATCTCGTGTACAGGCCTATGACACAAGTGACGCCTAATTACTTGACTACGTTCGAAATCCGTGAGTTCCGCGGAGCGCCCCATTCTGCTCTCTCACTATGTCTAATGACTACTGAGGTCGCTGATATGGAGTACCTGACAGTAGATGGCAGCATAATGCACCTAATATGAAAAACGTATGTTTTTGGGGGTGTCCGGATACTTTTGATGCGTCTTGTCACGGTTCGTGCGGCTTCCCCCGTCGGAGGTTCGATTCCTCCCTCGGGTATGGGCGTGTGAGTCGTCCTTAATGCAAGTTAGATTAAGTAGTGTGTAAGTTTAGGGACCGATGACCTCAGCAATTTGGTCCCATAAGATCTTACCACAAATAAAAATAAAAAAAATTACATTTGATCACATAGTGTACTTTTGTAAAGAGATTTTTCTAAATTTTCCAACAGAACTTTTAAAGGAATCAGCATTAAAATAATTTAGCACTTTATGATCCACTTCCCAATCTTTGTCTTCACTGCGATTTAACATGCAGACACATAACGTTGGGTCACTGCACGCGGAGTTCACCTGTAGTTACTTTGTCGCTTTGTAAATGAGATGCGCCTTTTAGTAATTTTCAGTAGCAGCAGCAGCAGTTTCCAGAGAGCAGTTGCACGAACGTTATTCATTGTCACGGGCAAGGAAAAATATAGAAAAAGAAAAAAAAATTACCTTTCAGATTTCAAGGGACTTCCTTTCATACGACCAGAAATCAGTTAAGGTTTTGTCAAATTTCATGCCACGGAAGTGAATAACAATGAATAAAGTGTTACGATTTTTGAAGGGAACTTAGGTAGAATGTGGCTTTCTTTATTAGGCGAATCTGTACACTTTCTTGGAAATCACGCAGTCAGGTTCACTTCTGTTTCGATTAATTGTTTGCTATACATGCTGCTTCTCATATAATCTTTCAGACAACCTAGGCAAAGCAGTTTCCAGCGAAAAATCAATAAATATATAATATCAGTAAAGCTAATAATAATTTATTTTTTAAAGAAACTTTCAACGTTTGGGGCCAACTGCTGCAGCCAGCACCATTCATCAATCCTCTGTTAGTAATTCTGCAAATCGATACTGTCTTCTGGCTTTGCTACTTTCTTGTAGACAACCCCATCACCTGAGAACAATCTTAAACAGCTTCCGACGCTTATTACCAGATCATTTATATAAATTATGGACTGTGACGGTCCTATCTCACGTGCTTGGACTTCTCCAGAAATTACTTTTACATCTGTCGGTTTTGTTCTGCGAAGAGCGATTGTTGAGTTCTATCTACAGACAAGTCTTGCATCCAGTCGAGGCTCTCGTCCGATACTCGATAAATTCGAATTTTTTTTTTTTCACTAAGCGGCAGTGAGGGAGTTTTACGAATACCTTATTGAAGTGAGAGAGTACAAAAATACTCCCAGCTGAGTCCAATAATTTCTGAGTATGTTGGTGCCGTGGCATTAGACGCAAAGATAACGAATTTGAATCCTGGAAGTGGAAGAAATTTTCATCTCTGCTGTTATATATCCTAATGAGAGTCACTGTCAGTAGTGAGTCAGTAAAACCACTCGACAGGAGAAAGGTGACTGGAGCTGATGGGATACGCAGATTATGTGAAAAGGCTTGTTTGTCTTCAAGCAGCTGTCCACCGTAACTCACTGAAAGAACAAATCGTTGCTAGTCATTGAAAAAACGTGCAGCTCATTCCTACAGAGTCGCCAACAGTCGTATATAACTAAATGCCTATATCGCTGATGTTAGCCATTTGCAGATATTTGGAACATGGTTTATGCTCTGTCCATCTCCATGGCTGAGTGGTAAGCGTTTCTGGCTGCTATGCGAAGCACACATGTTTGATTTCTGGTGCTGGCAGGGATTTTTTCTTGGTAGGAGGATTGGAATGGGGTGTACACAGCCTCGTGATGCGCACTGAAGAGTTACTTGAGTTAGAAGTAGCGGCTCCAAGCTCTAGGAAGCCAACAATGGTGGGAAGAGCCGTGTACCGACCCCATGCTGCTGTCTATCGCATCCAGAGGATGACACGGCGGTCGGTCGGTCGGTCTCTATCGGCCCGTCTAGGTCACAACACGAAGCTTTGCTTTCTTGCTTCTTTATGCTAGCGTGTAACGATCTGAAGGCCGAAAAATCTACCGATAGTTGATTTTTGCTCGTCAGTCTGGTATCCTTTACAGAAACGACTGGTAGAGGAAAAAAGATACAAAGAAGAGCAGCGCGTTTCGTGACGATTTCGTTTAGTAAGCGCAGAAGCATCATCAAGATCCTCATTCGACTCCAGTGGCAGGCGCTACGCGAAAATTTCGCATCATGGTGCCGAGTACTGTTAAAATTCATAGAACAAGCGTTCCTTAGAGAGTCAATCTTCTGTATTCGTCGCGTGAAGACAGTGATAGTGAAATCCGTGAGTTTCGATCTCACGCAGAAGCTAACCAAAAATCATTCATCCCACTTGCCAGTCACGAGTGTAACAGGAAGGGGGAAAGTGACGATGATACACGAAGTACACCTCACCACATACTCTAAAATAATATGCGGTATATAGACGAAGACGTAGTGAGCGATATACCTGAAGCGAGCAACTACACTTCATAAATGTCAGACATCCATCATGTATAAGTGTGCTCATAATATCGAGCTCATTCAATCAAAATCTCTTATAAGCCTCTTGATAACGGATGAGCCCACCTGCTTATTTATTTAATCTATTAAGAAATATCATTACGATATTTCTTTCTATTAAGCACGGGGTGGCAGAACGTGAGAATGCGTGCAATCCAGGTGTAACCGTGGGCAACCCAGAGTCAGTAACGTGTTTTGTTAACTTAACTTGATGGAAGGATCAGATACGCCAAGATCGCTTGTAAATCATTTTATTGATTACCAATTTCGACAGATGTGTGCTGTCATCATCGGATCTGAAAGTTTAATAAGTGAACATTTCAAGTCAAGGAGGCTAACACATACCTGATCTCATTTAAGCACTGTATACTTTACTGAAGCATTAGAACGTACATTGTGACACATTCATGATTATTACAACCTTTCAAGTCGTATGACCTAGCGGCTCGTGCACCGAATTATTTTGTCTTTATCGAGATGCTCCTCAGTGGGTACACTCTTATAGACTCCATGCACAGCATCACTTACAAGTACGATTTCTATTTCATTACATAGATTGCGTATGTATTCACGTAAAAAAAAGTTAGGTCTTTACTGCAACACTTCTGTCTACCGTGATGTACCTACCGTTGGACCGAGCGAGGTGGTGCAGTGGTTAGACACTGGACTCGCATTCGGGAGGACGACGGTTCAATCCCGCGTCCGGCCATCCTGATTTAGGTTTTCCGTGATTTCCCTAAATCGCTCCAGGCAAATGCCGGGATGGTTCCTTTGAAAGGGCACGGCCGACTTCCTTCCCCATCCTTCTCTAATCCGATTAGACCGATGACCTCGTTGTCTGGTCTCCTTCCCCAAAACAACCAACCAACCAACCAACCTACCGTTGGGTCTTCTTTGCACTAAATGTGGAGTACTTGATAAGAATAAACATCGAGCACCACATAGTTTAACTATAGATCTTTTCAGTCATGTATCAGGAAGTTATAATGTAAACAACATTGCATTTGTTATCATAACACATCTGATTTCTGGATGTACTTCGCGCCTACGGAAACTAAAACTTCAGTTTTGTAGCATACTTAAACCTCAGGATCAAACATACGTTTCAATCTTTTCGTGAATGAGCATGTACTATACCAGAAATTATGACGATCGCTTTTTTAAGTCATGTGTCTCATGCACCGCATTGTTCTACCCTTATCGATTTCTTCACGGGCGCACATGCTCTTATGTAGACCTCGACCAACGTAAAGCTGGCATAAAGGATTTTTAAAATTTATTTTATGTATTGTATTACAAAGTAATAATGTTAACACTGCATTTCATAAGTATAGCACGTCTGACTTCTCGATGTGGATGGATGTGCTCTTATGTAGACCTCAAAAACCACATCATTCGTATATAAGATATTAATTTACGTATAGTACATTATTAAGGATTGTTTGTATTCCAGTACTGTTTCATGTGTGACTTTTTGATATATCTACTATTTGGGCTGTTATTAACTGAACATCGAGGGCTGCGACAAACGTAAACCTCGAGAGGGGAATCACACTTTAACTTTGAGCTCTGTAACGTTGTATTAGTATTCTGTTGAGTCGGAGCATGTACAGTATACGAATGTATTATGATTGCTATTATGTCAGCCTGGTGGCTTGTGCATCGCATTGTTGTGACTTTGCCAATATTTCGTAAATGGCGTCTTGATATGTAGACCTCCAGCATCGTATCATTTGCATGTTTGTTGTGTATGTGGTGTGATCATTGCTTTTATGTAAACGCTGTGACGTCTGCTGTAATTGTGCGTGTGTTGTGTTGTATAAGTTCAGCAAGATTACAATTAAATTAGTTACTTATTATTAATGTAACATGAGGTTTTATTTAAGCACTGCCTTTTCTGTCTAATGAACGTTATTTTGTTGAAGAAATCTCAGCCCGTTACCGTGTAGCAATCTTGTCTGTCAAGCACTGTAAATGTCACTAAGTTTTTTCACAAAAGTAATCATTTATAACCAAAAAACAAGCTAAATGTACGATAAGTAATATGAATTAAACAAGATTAATGATTTTTAGTAATTTCAGTGCTGTTATTTAAAAGACTCTTTGCTAGTAGCAGGTCGTTTATCAAAATTAATCCTATGTTATCTCGAGGTGGCAACTTTTCTTTAAGCAAAATGAACAGTTTCGTTAGACAATGCCACACGTACACAACACTAATGTATCTCCTGTCAAATTATTTCATAAAAGTTGTTACAAAATTACCATGTTTCATACATCAGCAGATAAGAATTTATATCAAGTAAGATGCTGTTTGCATTCATAGAAGTTCGATGTATTCACAATCTGACTGGAATTTATTACCTCAGAGTGGGTCAACGGCCACTAGTACTCAATTATTATTGCAATTATAGTCAACAACATTTAAGTCTGTATAGAAAATCAATTTAAAACTGCCGCTGCAATATTTCAACTAATATGGCGGCTAACATAAGACAATCAGCTATCGATTATGCTTCAGGCTGTGTTTGACCCATAATATATAAATAATATATATTAAATCTTGCCTCACCTTCACTATATACATTACATATTTCTCAATGTTACATGTTAATTTCACCATTTACCAATAAACTTAGCTGTAGATCAAAAGCGCTAATGGCTGCGCTCTTTGCTAGCTGAGCAGAAAACTTAACATTTATAGACGACGAGAATTACAATGAAATAAAACTCCAAACAAAGGAGATTCATTTCAATAACACACCAACTCTATTTCCAAATATAGGTTAGCAACATAACAATATTTTAGTACAGTTTTTTACAAACCTATGTGTTAAACAACGTCTATCACATGCTATGAGTACAATAGTTCGAACAAGAAGGATTTTTCTACAAAATCATAGTTCACAAAAGATTAAGATTTTCATTATCTTTTTACATGGGTATTGTCTGAGACACAGTTTTTTACAAAATATGAAATTATGTCGTTGACAGTAATTATTTATTATTTTATTAACGATGAAATTTTTATTAGTATTGCGAGAATAGGTTCAAAGTTCAGTCACATTCCACATACAATGCTGTCGTGAATGTTATTTAGAATAAAATATAGTCGTGGACATTACTACATAAAAGCTTGTCAGAGAATGATTATGTAAAATGCGTCTTGTTCATTACCGTATCATACATATATTTCAGTTATCTTGATTCTGGATGTAGTCTTGAGCAGTCATCAGGAACCTTATCGAATTATACCGTAAGCTCCACAACATTTTGTTATCAGTCCACTTACGGCATATCAATATTCCTTATATGGACATGCTAATACGAAGATCTCAAACACTGCATCATTTGCACATCTGAGTTTTTGTAGTTTATTTTTGGTGGTGTGTGGACTTCTTTTACGTAAACCTAACAGTCTGTCATAGAAAAGATCAAGTAAGAAGGGTCGCGTTTATCGTCATATCGTGCATACATTTCATGGATTTTGACTGTGGATGATATCTTGTGTACACATCAGGCACCTAATCGAATGTATATTACATGCTCCACAGTACCGTGTATTCAATCCGATCCAGTGACTGTGTTCGATATTGTGTTGTGTACAGTCACCATCAAGATATATTGCTCTCAGTTGATGGTTGATACATACACTGTGTGTGGATAAATAATCTGAACTATATTTTATTGTAAATTTGCATTTTAAAAATGGCGCTGTATATTTTCAAAATGTAATTTATGGTAAATTTGTATTTTTTTAAATGTTATCGCCTTCTGTTAAAAGTAATTTTAATGATATATTTGTATCATGACACATGCAGTGCGGCATTATTGCGAATACATATCGATTTTCGCGTACAGCAATATAAACAACTGTATACAGACTTATCTTCACAAATATCGTACTAGCTGAGTTCTCATTGTGGTGTTAAGTGAAGGAGTGCGCTAGGACATCAGCACAACATAATGTAAGTTTTATATTTGTGGTATTTTGTATATGACATGCTGATGTTCCATGTTACCTTTTATTGCAAAACGATACAACATCACTATGTGACTTGCAAGTGTGCAAAGATGGTGAGCTACTGATAATTTGTTACAAGGACCGTTGTAAAGCTTCAGTAACGTATACAGTGCTTAAATGATATCAGACATGCATCAGCCATATTGAGTTGAGATGTTTGTCCATTAGACTTCCAGATCCAATCATGACAGCAGAAGTCAGTCGAAAGGGGCAATCAGAAAAAAGATTTACAAGCGATCTTGGCGTACCTCATATTTCAGAATAATATGACAGTTCTGATTGCTCCCATCAGTTGACACAATGTCAAACATATTATATTGATGGAAGGAGATAGCAAAGAGCAGAGAGCAGTGGTCAGTGTCAAATATGACGGCTAGTTCCATACGGTACACGGGCTGATGGCTGTTAGCTGCTTAACGGGATTGCCCCCAACCTCCCGTCTGAGCGAGAGACAGTTCGTACACACGCGTTTCAACTCATTCTGGTTTCGACATCGAAGTCGTAAGTATGCAGACGTTCTCAAGCAGTGGTTAGAATATAAAAGTAACAGAATGAGTTAACGTAGTTTCTAAGGATGTCCAATCTGTTTCAGCTACGTTTTATTAGGGAAGTAATCCACAATATGTTGTACTTCGTTTTTCTGAATTTCCCTTGTCGGGTATGATCTCATAGGATTCTCTTTGTTCCCTTAGGACGGGCGTCACGCGTGAACTTGATTGGCTGTGCAAGGTTCTCAGGGACTGTTTAATCACTCATTTAACATTGTAATCTTTCACAGCACATATACTGAATTATCATTCTTTTAACGTGTACACTTTCAGTATGATGTCTCAACCTTCGTTCAACAAATCTCTGTGTGTTTCATGGGTAGTATTAGTAACAGAAAGGTTACGTGTGACATATAAATGCATTCAACAACTGTCATTTGAACTTTCGTAGTGTGCTTTCGCATATAACTCATTCATCTTTGCTTAAAGGATTGTTGGTTAATCGGGATATGTACATACTCAGTGATTCATCCCACGTCTTCTTGATCTGGTTGTTACCATTTAAATCTACTGTGCACGCTGTAGAACGCAACATTTCGCGCTTAACGAATACAGACATGCTGGAGGAATTTTCTTTCATACTCGAATTTTTCAAATTTAATGAAATTCTTGCAGCCTTGAATCTTACAATTAGTACAAATACTCACTACCTGCTCTCTCAATCGGTTATTTAGAAGTTCCCACGGGATTTGGTGATGGAATTAGGCGTTGCCCGCTACCTGTGAGTGTGTGTGCGCGCATGGGTTAAATGGATTTCATCCTATCTCTTGCCCCATCTTGAGCACGGGACTGGTTTCAGGCCCAGTAGAGTCAATGCCTTCCCTATACCCTAATATGATATATGTTAAGGAGCCTATATTTAATCGACTCCACGAAGCGGAGTTTGATGATTTAACCTACATGTGTCGTCTTCTTTTTCGTACCATGCGTTTATAAAATAAATCGTATCCAGTTATGGTGTGAAAACCTCTCATTGAACATTTTCTTTATGACACATAACCATAATCCGCCGTGCAATCCAGCATGTCTACATCAAGAATGGCAATGCAAGATTAAAAGACGAATGTGCACTAAAAATAGACAAGTTTCAGATTAAAGAATAATTAAGTAAATGATTTTTGACAGAATTCCCACAACGTCCATTTCCGTTGCACGTTTGCCGATCCATAATTATCCGTAGCACAAAACGGTTATAATTTTTAGTGATGGGCCATAAAATAAGGGAAAAAACCTTCTTCTTTTCCTCCCCCTTTCACATTGATTTAACATTTTACAATATGACCTGAACTACAACCAAGAAGGATTTTAATGGAAACTGTTTCCGTTCGCTGAAGCCTACGTACATGTATCCAATTGCTATCCAAAGATTTCCTTGGTAACCACAGAGAGGAAATCTTTGAGGAGAACTTCCACGAGGAAAGGCGTCGGAATGAAAAATGTTTCCTGGCGTTCTGAGACCTGCCATAAATATTCAGTAGGATTCTAATCAGAATTCTCAGCACGCCTCTCCTTTCATGGAAATGTCTGCTGTTGAGATTATTATTCATTCATGTTATTACGCAACTCGTAAATGTTCTTCGGTGCTAGACAGCGAAAATGCTATTTTAGCATTCGTGACACGCAGGCTTGGCAGATCACCTCATTAACTCAAATAGCCAGGGGGTATGACGACGACTTCGACACCAAATACTATGATAGATGGTTCAAATGGCTCTGAGCACTATGGGACTTAACATCTGGGGTAATCAGTCCCCTGGAACTTAAAACTACTTAAACCTAACTAACCTAAGGACATCACACACATCCATGCCCGAGGCAGGATTCGAACCTGCGACCGTAGCGGTCGCGCGGTTCCAGACTGAAGCGCCTAGAACCGCTCGGTCACAGCGGCCGGCCACGATGATAGAAGTTAAAGTAAATTTAGAAAAGTTCGCACTTCAGTAAATACGAGAATTACAACTAAAGGAAGTAAGCAGACGATTTATGATAAAACAAATAGTTTTTGAAGAAAGAAGCGTGGCTCAAGGATTGGAAAATATCTTCACAGATCGGAGAACGACCGTACACTGCAATACAACCGTCGATAACACCTCGTCAATGGTATGGCGACAAGCTAAGCATACAAATTTTTTGAATGATGCTCGCAAGGATCGGATTCAAACATGAGCACTTCAAGAAGTATATCCAACGTTCTGACGCGGATTCTTCTTCCCTGTGTACGTGCGGAGAGGAAGATGTTGTCGATAGTGTGTAATTTTGACCAGTGCTTTTCTAAGAGACTTGAGGAAGCTGCACATTATAAGCTACCTACTTCATTCTTTTACAATACATGGACACTTGATCTTCTGACACATTCCAAAAATTAAGAGGACGAAAAAACTACAAAGAACGAAACTCGTCTAGCTTGAAGGGGGAAACCAGATGGCGCTATGGCTGGCCCGCTAGATGGCGCTGCTATAGGTCAAACGGATATCAACTGCATTTTTTTAAAAAATAGGAACCCCCATTTTTATTATATATTTGATTGAACTTACAGAAATATGAATGTTTTAGTTGGACCACTTTTTTCGCTTTGTGATAGATGGCGCTGTAATAGTCACAAACGTATAAGTACGTGGTACCACGTAACATTCCGCCAGTGCGGACGCTATTGGCTTCGTGATACATTACTCGTGTTAAAATGAACCGTTTACCAATTGCGGAAAAGGTCGATATCGTGTTGATGAATGGATATTGTGATTAAAATGCCCAACGGGCGTGTGCTATGTATGCTGCTCGGTATCCTGGACGACATCACTCAAGTGTCCCGACCGTTCGCCGGATATTTACGTTATTTAAGGAAACAGGAAGCGTTCACCTACATGTGAAACGTCAACCACGACCTGTAACAAATGATGATGCATAAGTAGGTGTATTAGCTGCTGTCGCGGCTAATCTGCACATCAGTAGCAGACAAATTGCGCGAGAATCAGGAATCTCGAAAACGTCGGTGTTGAGAATGCTACATCAACATACATTGCGCCCGCACCATATTTCTATGCACCAGGAATTGCATGGTGACGAATTTGAACGTCGTGTACAGTTCTGCCACTGGGCACAAGAGAAATTACGGGACGATGACAGATTTTATGCACGCGTTCTATTTAGCGACGAAGCGTCATTCACCAACAGCGGTAACGTAAACCAGCATAATATGCACTATTGGGCAACGGAAAATCCACGAAGGCTGCGACAAGTGGAACATCAGCGACCTTGGCGTGTTAATGTATTGTGCGGCATTATGGGAGGAAGGTTAATTGGCCCCCATTTTATCGATGGCAATCTAAATGGTGCAATGTATGCTGATTTCCTACGTAATGTTCTACCGGTGTTACTATAAGATGTTTCACTGCATGACAGAATGGCGATGTACTTCCAACATGGTGGATGTCCGGCACATAGCTCGCGTACGGTTGAAGCGGTACTGAATAGCATATTTCATCACAGTGTATTGGTCGTCGAAGCACCATACCATGGCCCGAACGTTCACCGGATCTGACGTCCCCGGATTTCTTTCTGTGGGGAAAGTTGAAGGATATTTGCTATCGTGATCCACCGACAACGCCTGACAACATGCGTCAGCGCATTGTCAATGCATGTGCGAACATTACGGAAGGCGAACTACCCGATGTTGAGAGGAATGTCGTTACACGTATTGCCAAATGCATTGAGGTTGACGGGCATCATTTTGAACATTTATTGCATTAATGTGGTATTTACAGGTAATCACGCTGTAACAGTTTGCGTTCTCAGAAATGATAAGTTCACAAAGTACATGTATCACATTGGAACAATCGAAATAAAATGTTCAAACGTACCGACGTTCTGTATTTTAATTTACAAAACCTATGTGTTACCAACTGTTCGTCTAAAATTGTGAGCCATATGTTTGTAACTATTACAGCGCCATCTGTCACAAAGTGAAAAAACTGGTCCAACTAAAAAATTCATATTTCTTTACGTACTACACGAATATGTAATAAATAATGGGGGTTCCTATTTTAAAAAAAAATGCAGCTGATATCCGTTTGACCTATGGCAGCGCCATCTAGCGGGCCAACCATAGCGCCGTCGGGTTTCCCTCTTCAAGCTAGACAAGTTTCGTTCTTTGTATTTTTTCGTTTGACTCTTATTTCGTGAGATATTTGGCCCTGTCACGATCAATGCACCAGCCTGTATACGGATGAGCTGAAACATTACTATCACCTACTCAACAGCGTGTTCTTCCATCTCTGGAATGCAATACAGTAGCGGTTCTGCGTGACATGGATTCGATAAGTCCTGAATATGTTCCCAGCGGTATATGACACAATATATCAGAGTACAGGTCACGCAATTCCCGTAAACTGCGGGTCATTGGCTTATGGACGTGGTGCCTGATAGCGACGCAGATGTTTTCCACCGGATCCAGATCTGGTAAATTTGATGGCCATTTCTTCATCTTGAGATGTCTATCACGCTCCTGTCCTTGTTACACCATGAGATCACTATCACGTTCTGGGCCTTGTTACACAGACAGTTATCCTGCTGGCAGATACTATTGCCTTGGGTAAGACACCAATGTTGCAGATGGTCTGCAATAAATTCCATGAAGTTCACAGCTGTGATGTCTTCGAATGGTACTCCAGATCCTGTGAAAGCCCAGATAAATGTCGCTCATAGCACAAAGCCGCTCTAACTGGCCTGCGTACATGGTTCAGTGTACGTTTCAAGCAGCCATTCATCTGGCTGAATGCATATGTGGACCCAGAGATCGCCTTGATGTAACATGAAACATGATTCATATGACGAGATGACGCTTTTCCATTGCTTCACGGTAGACTCTTGATGATTAAATGTCCATTGCAATCATAATTGACGATGTGTTTCGACGTAGGAGCACAAAGAGACTGATGATGTGGAGTCCTATGTTCAATAGTATGAACTGCTTGATGTGTTCTAAAACAAATGACAGAGGACAAGTCACCCTCTTACCATTCTTCGTATGTTCAATTGTTCAAATGTGTGTGAAATCTTAGGGGACTTAACTGCCAAGGTTATCAGTCTCTACGCTTACCCACTACTTAACCTAAATTATCCTAATGACAAACACACACACAGCCATGCCCGAGGGAGGACTCGAACCTCCGCTTGATTCAGTCGCACAGTCCATGACTGCAGCGACTAAGACCGCTCGGCTAATCCCGCGCGGCTATTATTCGTATTCAATGGTACCATTTTAGTGCTGATTTTTCACCCAAGACACAGTGCTTGTGAGACAACAGAAAGTTACCAACATGATCAGGCACTGATGGAAGTGTGTACATTGTTAATGCATGTAGGGTCTTTATGGTGGCTCTCCATCGAACAGTATTTTTCTTTAGTTGAGAACAAGCACGCTGTTTGTTCAAATGGTTCAAATGGCTCTGAGCATTATGGGACTTAACATGATAGTATGAACTGCTTGATGTGTTCTAAAACAAATGACAGAGGACAAGTCACCCTCTTACCATTCTTCGTATGTTCAAATGTTCAGAAGTGTGTGAAATCTTAGGGGACTTAACTGCTAAGGTCATCAGTCCCTACGCTTACACACTACTTAACCTAAATTATCCTAATGACAAACACACACACAGCCATGCCCGAGGGAGGACTCGAACCTCCGCTTGATTCAGCCGCACAGTCCATGACTGCAGCGACTAAGACCGCTCGGCTAATCCCGCGCGGCTATTCTTCGTATTCAAGGGTACCATTTTAGTGCTGATTTTTCACCCAAGACATAGTGCTTGTGAGACAACAGAAAGTTATCAGCATGATCAGGCACTGATGGAAGTGTGTACATTGTTAATGCATGTAGGGTCTTTATGGTGGCTCTCCATCGAACAGTATTTTTCTTGAGTTGAGAACAAGCACGCTGTTTGTTCAAATGGTTCAAATGGCTCTGAGAACTATGGGACTTAACATCTGAGGATCAAATGGTTCAAATGGCTCTGAGCACTATGGGACTTAACTTCTGAGGTCATCAGTCTCCTAGAACTTAGAACTACTTAAACCTAACTAACCTACAGACACCACACACATCCATGCCCGAGGCAGGATTCGAACCTGCGACCGTAGCGGTCGCGCGGTTCGAAACTGTAGCGCCTAGAACCGCTCGGCAACTCCGGCCGGCGCTGTTTGTTCATTTAACAGTAAATCTTGCAGTGGACGCTTGGGGCTTGAAAGCCACATGTAGCTATTGGGCAAAGGAACATCTCAAAGCACTTACTGCGGACAGAATGGTGGGCCCAAGAAATTCTTCCACGGTGTGCAGACAATGTGTTCGGTCGAAGAGGTGGAAAAACGGCTTGCCTGGACCTACCTTTTGTATCCCTCCTGGATAGGCGGCGCGTGGGTCTGCTCCTGTAAACTGAAGGGTAGGCCGAATAGGAGGAGCAGGTGAGGTACAACTCTCGGTACTGCAATTAGAAGTGGTTTTACTATATCACAACACAATACTTGAGTACATACATTGTAACTTAACTTTGGCTGAGATGAGCACGTAGCTGCGAAGCTGTACATCAAACAAACATCGGCTAGCAGGAACAAAGGTAAAATCTGGAGTGGCTCGCCCACTATCAAATAGAAACAATGTTACTTGGTCGTCTACTCGGAATAAAATGGGCTGAATGCGGAGCGGCGCTCGTAGAGCTGCACAGCGCCGGCTAGAGGGCGCTGTCGTCTGTGTGGGCGTGGTAGTGCCAACCTCCGAACTTGCACCTACGCCGCGGCATCGTAGTTATCGATAGCACACTACCTACTAGGCATCTCTTGCCACAGCAGGGACCAGGGGTGCTAGAGGAATCTAGGTCACATAGCCAACGTGTTACGACGGCGTCGTAAATGCCCTTTGTGAACAGCGATGACGGCCAGGAAAATTCGCGGGTTTGGTGTCGTCCATCAGCATGCTAAGTTTTTTTGGGAAGCCTCAGGCCTTTAAAATAATTTTAGAAGGAACGTAACATTTATGGCGGTTCTGAAATGATCTATGTTTGAACACAAAAATGCTTCTCTTGTGTAGCTGGGTCCCGTGGTCAGGCATATGGTGATGTTCATGCTATCCAGATAATGATCTACATAAATATGTGCTGTTCACTTTAGAGCTATTCGGAAACGCAAAACACACTGCCTAAAGTGGTCGTGGAAAAGTTTGGAGCACAATGTCTTCTCCACCCCGCACTGGAATTTTTGATACAAGAATATAGTTAACTTGATTAGGATTGGCCAATGAGTAGGGCAGATGAGTTAGAGGGGAGACATGGAGCTCGTGGAGTCTTGTGATTGGCACGAAACCCTTGTGTGAGCAGTTGCGGGAGTGCTTTTGTGGAGTTCACTGAGGTTCGATGGGAAGTGAGGAGAGGAGAAACTTTGTCTTCCAAACTCTGGGCTGGTGTGGGTCTTTCAGTTCAGACTCTGGGCTGAAGTAGGTCTTTTGATTCAGACTCCAATTTCGAGACGATTCTGGTCTTGACTTGTGTTACGATTCGATTCCACTAGGAACAATTGTCCTGGGCTCAGCTGTACCAGTAGTTTAAACCTCAGTCATCTTGGACAAATCGCTGTCCTGAGGGCAATTTTATTCATAACAGGTCTGCTGCTCTGATGTTTGATCTCCCTCAGCGACTTCACACAAACATTCACGATGCTAGCACGCAATATACTCGTATGTAGGAGTAATAGTACTCACATAGAGAGCGAGAGAATATAAAAAATCTTGTGCATGTTATTCGATATATATGTGTACGTGGTGACTGAGTTGCCCTGCCCATGGGTTTTATGCAACACGCAACACCTTTGAATACCATGCACAAAATTTGCATATACTCTCATTCACTATGTGCACTCTAGAGCTCTTAGTCCTATGGAAAGAATGAACACGAGCTTTTGTAGGAAAGTTAATGTAGTTAAATTTTGTACTAGGATACGTTGTCGCTAGGGGTCGTAGTTTTGCAATTATTAAAGAAAAACGTACAAAGTTGACCTTCGAACGAGTTTGTCCTGAATAACACGAAAACGGTGGCCTTCAGCGACGGGTATGCTGAAGCAAATTAACTACATTAAATTTCCTATGGAAAGATCCTCTTCGTGTTTTCTGTAGGACTAATAGTTTGTGCATGGCGAGAGACAGAATATGAAACTCTCATGCATGGTTTTTGATGTTGTTGCAGCTGACGCAACCTGTACGTACATTGGGTGAATCACCAAAAACTTGCACCTCAAATATCGCAGGAATGGAAAATGCTATGCATGTGAAGTTTTCCCAGACTGGATTGGTAGTCGGGGGGTCGGTAACATTAGCAAATAAACAGATTTTAATAATACTTAGAATATATATTTTTATCAAACATACTCTCTTAAATGCAACGATACATATTACATTAGCTAATTAAAGTAGGGCAAATCAGAGTGTCATCGGCGTTTCTAACAGGATTCCAGTACGAGTCTTTTACAAGATTTCGTATTTTGAAAAGTTCCTACACCAACCCTTGTCTGTGCCATTCAATGTGCTTAGTTGCCAGGTACAATGATCTTACGTTTACGTAAGAAATATGCTTGTGTGTTCCTTGAGTGCACTGCGACTTGGTAGTCAGTGTGAGACAGTCTAAGAAGTAGCTCATGAGTGGACGATGGGATTCGCAATGCACAAAAAGCCGACATGCTCATGGTGTATGGAGAGTGTAGGAAGAATGCAGTCTATTCTTCAACGGTGCATGCTGCAAGACATCCGAAAATAGAAGTCAACCATCTCGGCAGTTATTTATCAGTTTCTTCAACCATTGACGTTAAAGTGGTAGTATAACACGTAGACAACGTAATAGGAGACACAAATGACGACATAAGAGGGGGAAATTGTAGTTCTTGCTGCTGTTGCAGTTGATTCTCACTGTAGCTCTAGCTCAATCGCACGAGGAAGTGTCATGAATCAGACAAGTGTCCTATGCATTCTCTTCGACGTTATGAGAATCGTGTTAACTTCTGTACATGAGCATTAAGACAGGACACTACAGACTATCATGTATCTTGTTTAGTGATGAAGCCACATTTACCAATTGTGGCCAAGTATAAGGCCGAAATAGGCACTATTGGTGTTGATAATCCCCGTTGGTTTCGTCAGGTGGAGCGTCACCGTCCATGAAGTGTAAATCTGTGGTGTGGGGTAGTGGACCATCAGCTCCTAGGCCCGTTTTCGATAGACGGAGCACTGAACGCGCACAAGTGTCTCAGTCTCACAACAGACCATATTCCCTGGATGCGTGCTAGGACGAATCCCCACGCCCGGGTTCGATTCCCGGCGGGGTCAGGGATTTTCTCTGCCTCGTGATGGCTGGGTGTTGTGTGCTGTCCTTAGGTTAGTTAGGTTTAAGTAGTTCTAAGTTGTAGGGGACTGATGACCATAGATGTTAAGTCCAATAGTGCTCAGAGCCATTTGAACCAGGACGAATCTGTGGTACCAACATGATGGCTGCCCAGCCCGCGCGAAGTGCTACAGGTTGTCTTCTGGAACTGTTTCCAAACAATTGGATTGGACATAGAGGACGCGTACCTCGACCGACCTGTTCTTCGAATATGACGTCTGTAGACTTCTTTCTGTGGGGAAAGTTGAAAGGCGCTGTCTATAAGGCCATATCAACTACACCCGATGATATTCGACGACGTATTACTGCAGATTACTCGGATATCAGAGATGCTACCTGTTGTAGCAGTCGTTCCATGCCAGACTGGAACCGTGTATTGGCCTGCCGATGGTCATTTAGAACATAACCTCTGATGGGCAGTTGTCTCGTCACTGGTCAGAATCCACATAACTAGTATATGCACTTGTGTTGTTCTTTAGCGTGTGTTACCACAGGTACCGTACAGGTGTCGTGTGGGGACATTTCAAAATACGATGTCTCGTAAATGACTCGCACTAGAATCCTGCAACAAACACCACTGACATTCTAATTTATCCCACTTTTCGTTTGTTAATGACAATAGCCATTGTTTCATTTGAAAAGAAGTGATGGTTTGCACAAAAAATACACTTTCCAACTATTATTACAATCTGTTGATCGGCTAACAACACGTGCCCCTTACTAGCAATACATTCTGTGAAAACCGTACGTCAATAGCACTTCCCATTTCCGCAATATCTGCAGTGCAAGTTTTAGCTCATTCGCCATATATATACACTACTGGCCATTAAAATTGTGAAACGTCCCCTTAGAACAATTATACACGACTGTGCTTAAACTAACACACAATATTTTTTTAGCACAACGCAATCTGACTTTCAAAAATCCCTACAAAAGAATGGCCCTGACTAACATTAACCTATACCTTTCACAAATCACTTACCTCACAAAAATCTTCGTTACTCGAACTACTGCAATACGGCGAGCGCCACTACTGCCAGCTAAATAAAAGATTCAAACTACTGAAGACACTAACTGCTGATAGGCATAGTTAGCAAATGAAAGATTTTAATAGAGAACAAACAATGTATTTACCTTAATAATCATAATATATATAGCAGTTCATGACATCCAGTTTTACAAATTTCGAAACTCCGCCATTTCTCTCCCCACATCCACCACTGCTGGCGGCTCACCTCCAACTGCGCAACGCTACGCGCTGTTCACATCCAGCTGCCGCTGCCCAACACTACAATGGCAGACAACAATGCAAACTAGCCACAGACTGCACACAGCACAGCCAGTGATTTTCATACAGAGCGCTACGTAACGTTGCCAATAAGAAAACATAAACAGCCTACTTACAATTGCTACACCAAGAAGAAATGCAGATGATAAACGGGTATTCATTGGACGAATATATTATACTAGAACTGACATGTGATTACATTTTCACACAATTTGGGTGCATAGATCCTGAGAAATCAGTACCCAGAACAACCACCTCTGGCGGTAATAACGGCCTTGATACGCCTGCGCATTGAGTCAAACAGAGCTTGGATGGTGTGTACAGGTACAGCTGCCCATGCAGCTTCAACACGATACCACAGTACATCAAGAGTAGTGACTGGCGTATTGTGACGAGCCAGTTGCTCGGATACCATTGACCAGACGTTTTCAATTGGTGAGAGATCTGGAGAATGTGCTGGCCTGGGCAGCAGTCGAACATTTTCTGTATCCAGAAAGGCCCGTACAGGAACTGCAACATGCGGCGTGCATTATCCTGCTGAAATGTAGGGTTTCGCAGGGATCGAATGAAGGGTAGAGCCACGGGTCGTAACACATCTGAAATGTAACGTCCACTGGTCAAAGTGCCGTCAAAGCGAACAAGAGGTGACCGAGACGTGTAACCAATGGCACCCCATACCATCATGCCAGGTGATACGCCAGTATGATGATGACGAATACACGCTTCCAATGTGCGTTCACCGCGATGTCGCCAAACACGGATGCGACGATCATGATGCTGTAAACAGAACTTGGATTCATCCGATAGAAATGAAGTTTTGCCATTCGTGCACCCAGGTTCGTCGCTGAGTACACCATCGCAAGCGCTCCAGTCTGTGACGCAGCGTCAAGGGTAACCGCAGCCATGGTCTCCGAGCTGATAGTCCATGCTGCTGCAAACGTCGTCGAACTGTTCGTGCAGATGGTTGTTGTCTTGCAAACGTCCCAATCTGTTGAGTCAGGCATCGAGACGTGGCTCCATGATCCGTTACAGCCACGCGGATAAGATGCCTGTCATCTCGACTGCTAGTGATACGAGGCCGTTGGGATCCAGCACGGAGTTCCGTATTACCATCCTGAACCCACCGATTCCATATTCTGCTAACAGTCATTGGATCTCGACCAATGCGAGCAGCAATGTCGCGATACGATAAATCGCAATGGCGGCAGGCTACAATCCGACCTTTATCAATGTCGGAAACGTGATGGTACTCATTTCTCCTCCTTACACGAGGCATCACAACAACGTTTCATCAGGCAACGCCGGTCAACTGCTGTTTGTGTATGAGAAATCGGTTGGAAACTTTCCTCATGTCAGCACGTTGTAGGTGTCGCCACCGGCGCCAACCTTGTGTGAATGCTCTGAAAAGCTAATCTATTTCATATCACAGCATCTTCTTCCTGTCGGTTAAATTTCGCGTCTGTAGCACGTCATCTTCGTGGTGTAGAAATTTTAATGGCCAGTATTACTGAAAAAGTAAGATAATTACCATCGCGGTGTGGCAAAAATTAGAAATTTCTCATTATATGCACAGATTTCTAACTTTTACCAAGAGACATAGGTAAATCTTAGGATTTACCAAAGAAAGCTGGTGAATGCTGGATCGAAGATTCCCGCCTCCGTCGTGCAGGTTCTGACAAGATTCATTGTTGTCAATTTTGTGCTCAGATAAGTTTCTTTGTTGGGAATTATGTGTTGTCAGTCCGATAACCGCTGCGTTGTTTCAGTCAGTGTCGAGCGTCGTGCGTACGGCCATCTATGCGACTCGTTTTAGTGGTGTTTCTTCTGCAGCTTTGCATCAGAATGATGTTATGCGTAACAGGTTTTAAGAACTTTTAAGTGAATCAGTGAATAAGAAGAAGGACAACAATTTTTATGTAATTGCTGAGCAATATAAAATTCTCTTGAGTAAAGCGAAAAATGCAGAAATCGTTCTCTATAAAGAAACTGTTCACTACACACGTTTGAAGCGATAAGATGTTCTCAAAATTGGAGGTGAAGAGAAACTCATAGCTCCGGAATATGGGACTATTTTGCAGGTAATAAACTTGATTATGTTGATCCCACATATGACATGAATGTTAACGATTGATGAAAACCAGCTCAGCTGTATTGTTAAACATTTATTGTGTTATGGCCGGTTTCTTTCCTTTGAACATGTTCAAGTAGCCGAGTTGTGCTGAAGTCAAGACGTAAATGGTCAGTTTTTCGTACGCAGTTTTAAAGATCAAGCCCAAGAGTACTGATCGTAAGCATTCTGTCGACCTACTAGCGGTGGAATAATGTATATAACAAAACAGTTGAGGTGGTTTTCATTAATCATTAATATTTTGCAGATGTCTTCCTTTAGATACCAAGGAGAGATCATACTCCCACCAGGGTTGGGCAGTAGCACAAATTTAGAAAGAGCTATCATACACTCACGCGAGTGTTACGGAAATGCTTCAGGAACTCGGGTGGGAGTCTCTAGAGGAAAGGAGGCGTTCTTTTCGTGAATCGCTGCTGAGGAAATTTAGGGAACCAGCATTTGAGGCTGACTGCAGTACAATTTTACTGTTGCCAACTTACATTTCGCGGAAAGACCACAAAGATAAGATAAAAGAGATTAGGGCTAGTACAGAGGCATATAGGCAGTAATTTTTCCTTCGTTCTATTTGGGAGTGGAACAGGGAGAGAAGAAGCTAGTTGTGGTACGAGGTACCCTCCGCCACGCACCGTATGGTGGATTGCGGAGTATGTGTGTGTAGACGTAGAATCTAGGAGCGTGATACCAGGTGAACAAAGTGCCGAGGGAATATGACCATCTCAAATACTGTGTATTTATCCGACAATGTTTCGTTCTGGAAGGGTTTTCCACATCCCACTAGGTGAATACCGGGCTGGTCCCCACGTTCCGCCTCAGTTACAAGCGTCGCAGTCATTTGAAACACGTTCGCACTATTGCACGATATACATTAGGTGCAGACAGCTGGGGTGCACTGATGCCGTCCTAGGGGGTACGGGGTGGCGGCAGGATGGGCATCCGGCCACCCCTAAAACTAACCTGCCAAATACGTTGTAACCACGCCGACCCTGAGATCGCTGTGGGACTATGACGTAAGCGAAAGAAAGAAAGAAAGAAAGAAGGCGAAAGAAAGTTTCGTTCTGGAAGCGGGGAACCATCAAACCGTTAAATGACGGCTGACTGGACGTCATATACTTTGTGGTATCACGTATTCAGTAAGTAAGACAACATGAACAATGGATTATCTCAGAGAGATTCCAGAGTCGTATGCTGATTCTCAGAGCCATACGTTCTTTTATTGTGGATTTTTGACTGAGTGGTGGAAATTTGCCTCTTGACTGCTGGAAACCTGATTGAGAAATATCGCGTTCTACATATTCGATTCAGCTTTTCCACTGATATTTCCCGTTTTGTTTTATCGTCTGGTTGCAGTAGATGTAACAGTTGCAGTTTATAAGTGTACAGACCTAGGCTCTTGTGTCGGACGTTTTGCACTGTGGACCGTGATATCTCTCTCAGAGCAGTGGAACGGGATTTTGTGGGAAAGCGAGGAAAGGCTTGTCTCACTCGACCGACGTTGTCCTCTGATACTGTTGTTCGGACACTCCGCACTTTGGCCGATACCTAACCTGTCTCCATCAGTAAAGTGTGCCATTCACGAACTGGTAGACATGACTGTGATTTCGTTCCATACTTATTACCGTAGTTTTGCAGAGTCTCTGTATCGGATGATCGTTCCGCAGCAACCCTGTTGCTGTGTCGGACTTACTGCACTTAAAAATGTTACGTGTAATACACGAATGATATATTAGTATGGACTTAACAGAGGAAATTCTATTAATAAACCTCACATCTTGCATTTGTAGTGATCTTTTTCATGAAATGAAATGGCGTGCACATCACAGTGTGATGGAAAATATTCGCTTCACAGAATCATTTGATAATCTTATTTCCACAAAAAATGAAACTGTGTGGTTACTACGGATGTAAGTAATGAAAGACTGAAGAATACTATACATATTTAAGGAAAAGGGATGAATATACTCTAAACAGAGTCTTCAATAACAATCAACAAGAGAGAAAAAAAAAGTGATTTCAACATCACGTTTTTTCTGCGTTGCTGTATCTGCCGGTTCCGAGATACGTATCAGTAAGTGGGTCAAGGCGTTTGGCGTTGATCACATGAAAAAAACGTGTTTGGTGTCGAACACCAAACTTTTCGTATTAGCAATGAACATAAGGAGTGAAGTTTAAACGTATTAAGCTACCGGAGAGTGCATCTGTTCTTCGATGAGCGTGATGAGCAAAATGCTCTGCCTGCAACACCACCTCAGTATTGCTAATGTATCACACAAGGCGGATATAGAGTCTGTGAGAGTACGTGAGTTTTCGCAGGTTCGCAGATAACGTTCCCAAGCAACGCAAAACAAACAAAAGTTGTGTGACATCCTGGTGCTAATATTTCCCGTTAAGTCATTCTTTACAGGCCAAACGTTATCTATTACAACACTGGCCCTTATTGTCGAGCTTTTTATCTTAGGCATTACACTTAGCATCCGTTCGAGCAGGTTATGACGCCAACAGGAATATTATCCTCCTTAGCCGGCCGCGGTGGCCTAGCGGTTCTGGCGCTGCAGTCCGGAACCGCGGGACTGCTACGGTCGCAGGTTCGAATCCTGCCCCGGGCATGGGTATGTGATGTCCTTAGGTTAGTTAGGTTTAAGTAGTTCTAAGTTCTAGGGGACTTATGACCTAAGATGTTGAGTCCCATAGTGCTCAGAGCCATTTGAACCATTATCCTCCTTAGTAATTTAAGTTCCCTACAAACTTAATGTTCTTGATTAGCGCAGTTTTAAATTAGGAATTCTTTCTCAAAATATGTGATTTTGTGGATACTTGCATAACTACATCGGAACTCTGAATGTTTTATTGGTATTTTAAATCACAGTTTCATGTAAGGTCTCTCTACTTCTTGGAGCTGATTCACCTTTACCTTCCATGACTTTATTTCTGTAACAGCAACGACATCAGTATATGCCCTAGGTATTCTAAAAAGCTTCCTCTGTTCTCAGCTGAACTTGACTTGGGCTCGTCAAGACGCGTAGTAGTCCTTCGAAACTGTTTTCACAGAGTGACTAATGTATCTTACACATGATTTTAGACGACAACCTCCAAATTAATAAAAAAAAACAGTTTTTTGCGTATGGTTTGACGACCAGAAGCTGTATGAAAATGGTTCAAATGGCTCTGAGCACTATGGGACTCAACTGCTGTGGTCATAAGTCCCCTAGAACTTAGAACTACTTAAACCTAACTAACCTAAGGACAGCACACAACACCCAGCCATCACGAGGCAGAGAAAAATCCCTGACCCCGCCGGGAATCGAACCCGGGAACCCGGGCGTGGGAAGCGAGAACGCTACCGCACGACCACGAGATGCGGGCAAGCTGTATGAAATATTATTCCAAATTATTCGCCGAATGCGAAACTCTTTACTTCAGAATGAGATTTTCACTTTGGAGCGGAGTGTGCTCCGATATGAAACTTCCTGGCAGTTTAAAACTGTGTGCGGGACCGAGACTCGAATTCGGGATATTTTTCTCCCGCGTACTTACCTGAAAATATGTCAGTATGGAAGCGGTGAACACGTAGGGACGCATGTCCCTGGTATATCATCAAGCCGTTACATGACGGCTGACTGATCGTCATATACTTTCTGTCAGTAAGACAACGTGAAAACTGGGTTGCCTCGTATGTTGGTTCTCAGAGCCAAACGTTCTTTTATTACGGGTATTCACTGTAACTGAATGGAGGAAAGTTGTCTCTTGACTGGTATAAACTTGACCGACAAATAACGCATTCTACGTATTCGATTGAGCTTATTCGCTGATGTTTTCCGTTTTGCTTTCTCATCTGGTCCCGAGTCCGAGTCTCGGTCCGGCACACAGTTTTAATCTGCCGGGAAGTGTCATTACTTCAGCTGCAATGGGTATACCCAACCGTTGCGCATGAAAATATGTGCCGGACTGGGACTCGAACCCGGATTTTCAAATTATTATGAGCGGAAATCCTAGCTCGGTATAAATTTTCGTACGTCAAATTTGGATAAAACACTGAGGCGACAAGTAACATTGGATAGTGATATGAACATATACAGATGGCGGTAGTATCGCTTACAGAAAGCATAAAAGGGCAGTGCATTGTCGGAGCTGTCATTTGCACCAAATTGATTCATATGAAAATATTCCCGACTTGATGAGCGCCGAACGACGGGAATTACCAGATTTTGAACGTGAAACGTTAGTTGGGGCTAGTCGTGTGGGACATTACATTTCGAAAATCGTTTAGGGAATCCAATCTTCCGGCATCCACAGTGTCAGAAGTGTGCCGAGAATACCAAATTTCAGGCATTACCTTTCACCACGGACAACGCAGTGGCCGACTGTCTTCAGTTAATTACCGAAACAGCGGCGTTTGCATGGAGTTGTCAGTGCTAACAGACAAGCAACACTGCGTGAAATAATCCAGACATCAATGTGGGACCTATGACGAATGTCTCCGTTAGGACAGTGCGGTGAAATTTGGCGCGAATGGGCTATGGCAGCAGACGACCGACCCGGGTGCCTTTGCTAACAGCAAGACATCGCCTGCAGATCCTCTCCTGGACTCGTGACCACATCGGTTGTACTCTAGACGACTGGAAAACTGTGGTCTGGTCAGATGAGTTCCAATTTCAACTGTTAAGAGCTGATAGTACTGTTAGAGTGTGACGTAGACTCTCCGAAGCTACGCACCCACTTGTCAACAAGGCTCTGTGCAAACTGTGTAAGTAGGCTGTTTATATTTTCTTATTGGCAACGTTACGTAGCGCTCTGTATAAAAATCACTGGCTGTGCTGTGTGCAGTCTGTGGCTAGTTAGCATTGTTGTCTGCCATTGTAGTGTTGGGCAGCTGGACGTGAACAGCGCGTAGCGTTGCACAGTTGGAGGTGAGCCGCCAGCAGTGGTGGATGTGGGGAGAGAAATGGCGGAGACTTGAAATTTGTAAGACTGGATGGCATATATATTATGATTATTAAGGTAAATACATTGTTTGTTCTCTATTAAAATCTTTCATTTGCTAACTATGCCTATCAGTAGTTAGTGCCTTCAGTAGTTTGAATCTTTTATTTAGCTGGCAGTAGTGGCGCTCGCTGTATTGCAGTAGTTCGAGTAACGAAGATTTTTGGTGAGGTAAGTGATTTGTGAAAGGTATAGGTTAATGTTAGTCAGGGCCATTCCTTTGTAGGGATTTCTGAAAGTCAGATTGCGTTGCGCTAAAAAAAATATTGTGTGTCAGTTTAAGCACAGTCGTGTATAATTTTTCTAAGGGGACGTTTCAACTGGTCGTCGTCTCATAATGGTATGGGCTGTGTTTCATGGAATGGACTGTGTCCTCTAGTCCAAATGAACCGATCATTGACTGGAGATGGTTATCTTCGGCTTCTTGGAGAATATTTGCAGCATGGACTTCGTGTTCCCAAACAACGATGGAACTTTTATGGATGACGAGGCGCCATATCATCCGGCCACAGTTGTTCGCGACCGGTTTGAAGAACATTCTGGACAATAAGAGTGAATTATTTGGTCACCCAGATCGCCCGACATGAATCCCATCGAACGCTTATTGGACATAATCGAGAGGTCAAATCGAACATAAAATTCTGCACCGGCAACACTTTTGCAAATATGGACAGCTACAGAGGCAGCATGGCTCATTATTTCTGCAGCGGAGTTGCGTCCATGCCACGTCGAGTTGCTGCCCTACGCCCGGGAAACGACATTAGGAGGAATCTCAGGACTTTTGTCACCTCAGTGTAAATCTCGATAAGAAAGGATCACTGATCAGACCAGCAACTACGCTGTACTTTTCCATAACTGGAGTCACGCCCGGTTCTGTTCGTTCAAGATGCGATTTGCTGGGAGAAGTGTGCTATGGTTGATTAATGAGAAATTAGTTTACAGGTGCGCTGCTAAATCTCTGTGTCGAACGAGTGCAACGTTTCGGCAAACGCGTTCAATCTCATCATCAGGTGCGCCAATGAACTGATTACTCATGAGCAATCACGGGTATTTCACCGAAATACACCCTACCATTTGTTTCCTGTGGCTGTAGCAGTTCGTTTTATGTATCACATGAGATCGAGATTCGCACCCACGGGCGCGTCCATTGAGTAAAAAATGGTTCAAATGGCTCTGAGCACTATGGGACTTAACTTCTGAGGTAATAAGTCGCCTAGAACTTAGAACTAATTAATCCTAACTAACCTAAGGACATAACACACATCCATGCCCGAGGCAGGATTCGAACCTGCGACACGTAGCGGTCGCGCGGTTCCAGACTGTAGCGCCTAGAACTGCTCGGTCACTCCGGCCGGCGTCCATTGAGTAGCGAATCCGTTAGTGCCCCACATAAATCATAAATTTGCCATGTTAATGCCGCCTCTTAATAAATACAAATGCCTCTCCAACGACTTTGCTGAGGTTATTTATGCAGTCGCGGTTGATAAATCTGTCACTAACTCGAATCTCCTAAAACAATGTTCGAGTGTGCATTAGTAAAAGGTATTTACAGGACAGGGCGTAGTCTTCTTATTATCCAAAACAAACACTTCTTTACTTTAATTTTCTTAAAACGAACGAATATTTTACAGGCCTAAAATGCTACTAATTTAGACAATTAATAAAAATAACGACCCACTGATCATGGTCTAAACGCGCTGAAACATCTTTTACTAGAGACCAGTAGGAGAAAATGAAAAGGGCTTGAGTGTGGTTGATTGTAATCTTCTATTTCTAGCCCAAGGAAAAAAGTTAAAACTCCTATTTGCATTCTAATCAGATGACATTGACTTGAATATGCACTTTCTGAATAATTTTCGAGAACAAGCATTACAACTAATTCTGACTTATCTCTTTTCTCGATTCTTTTGATCGTTTATTGTCGTAGCCAGCCGTCATCCAACTTCTTCAGATCCAAGGGTGTTATCGTAAATTCAAATACGTTAATTTCGTTGGGTATTTCAGAATAAATTGAAGATTTTAATGCTATTTAACCTTTCACCAAATACAAGATTTATGTTGTTCATTTACATACGTTTCTTCCATCCACTACCTAAAAAGCCTCACATTGATGTCGTCACTACGGAAAACATTTTCCATTTGTTACTTTACAGGGATATGTAAACAGTTTTTGATGTTTCTGAGCAACAGTCATACAATAATTTTTAAACGAACACACCGGCATTTGACTGTGTTGTTGTCAACTGGCGGTGTGTTCATTAAAAAAAAAAAATAATGTGTTCGGCAAAGTTAGCTTGTTGAACAGAAACTTAATGCCTTGATATTTATAGTTTCTTCAGTACGATTGATTTACAAAATTGCATTGTGAACTTTAATGTATCTGTTTTCAATTTTTCAAAATTACAAAACAAATTATTATATCCGCATTTTATTTTTGAATTAAATGCTTTAGAAACGTTAACTGAGGCAGTAGAACGACACACATTCATAAATAATGTAATAAATTGCCTCTATATATATATACCCAGCTTGTACTCTATAAAAATCAAAAATTAAAAAAAAGCCGATACTACATCGTTAAAATAAGATACACCGCGTAACGTTGCCCTAAAAAAAAAAAATACTGATACCCCTGATGATGACCTTATGTGGTCGAGACATGCGATGTACTCTCGTCGTCTAATTAACCTATTAGTGAAGAAAATATCAGCAAGCAGTAATAATCAAATTACGAGCAACGCACGATACTAGTGGAATATCATCGGACATTAGACGGAGAGAATTTTACAATAATAAAATGTAAGTCCATTTCGCTATCGTAGAAGAATTGCTGACCACATTAGGCAGTCGCGAAAGATCCCAAACCGGACTCCGATATCAAACTGTCCTCGGTAAGACGAATGGGCAATTCAATAGATCCAGTGCAGCGCTTACGTGTGAAGAATAATGATTAGTTCTCTACTAGTGCTCTAAATGTCTTCTGTTGCAAAAGAAAAGGGGGTAACAAACGTTTCGTTCAGTGGGTAATATACACTAAAATCTACGCTGTTGTCGTTGTTACAGACGCAAGATGTCGTAAGGCAGAAAATACAAGATGTTCGCCTTGCTTACACCATGCCTGGGGCCATTTGCGTGGAGCTTTTACCGGGTTTGTTCTCAAAGTCTTGAAAACTTATCGTAGCATTTTAGCTCTACCAACATCTCTCACTCGGTCAGCGTGTTCCGCCTTACCATCGACGCATACCACGGTGGAACATGGATGCAGAACTTTTGTGCTTTGGTTGCTGTCTACTAGCGTTCGACACACTCGTAAAGCATAGACCCACTACAAGTCTCTAAAGTGGTTTAAGGAAGGCCAGACATCGTTTATAGAAGTACCGATGCGTATCCGACGTATTAAAACTTTTTCGTATAACCGTAATACAGCTGTTTGCTTAAGAATTATGTCTTATCGCGTTAGCTGCAATGCCTTCGAGAAAAATACTCTTATTTATTGACAAAACCTGTAGTTAAAGGCCTTATCTAGGAACCTTTTGAAAATATTGACCGACACTTTGAAAAGATATGTTGTTTAACAACTCCGGGTATTACCGAGAAAAGGTCCGAGTGCAGCGATAGCAAAGACAAACATTCTCCACCCAGGTTGTGTGACTGTTACCAGGAAGAACACTACTCTTGCAGGCTGTGCTCTTCCCAGACATTTCTTTTTATCTGTGTTGCAACTACTTGCATTTTCTATGGACGTCGCTGTGAAACAACCAACAGGAATAGAGTCCAAATTGTATAAAATCTTTTCCCTTTAATTTACGCCATTCAGTAGCATGTTTCAAATTACTTTCTTTTAATTATTTGTAGTGTGGCGTACATCAGCTACATCTACATCTACATCCATACTCCGCAAGCCACCTGACGGTGTGTGGCTTAGGGTACTTTGAGTACCTCTATCGGTTCGCCCTTCTATTCCAGTCTCGTGTTGTTCGTGGAAAGAAAGATTGTCGGTATGCCTCTGTGTGGGCTCTAATCTCTCTGATTTTATCCTCATAGTCTCTTCGCGAGATATACGTAGTAGGGAGCAATATACTGCTTGACTCCTCGGTGAAGGTATGTTCTCGAAACTTCAACAAAAGCCCGTACTGAGCTACTGAGCGTCTCTCCTGCAGAGTCTTCCACTGGAGTTTATCTATCATCTCCGTAACGCTCTCGCGATTACTAAATGATCCTGTAACGAAGCGCGCTGCTCTCCGTTGGATCTTCTCTATCTCCTCTATCAATCCCACCTGGTACGGAACCCAGACTGGTGAGCAATATTCAAGCAGTGGGCGAACAAATGTACTGTAACCTACTTCCTTTGTTTTCGGATTGCATTTCCTTAGGAATCTTCCAATGAATCTCAGTCTGGCATCTGCTTTACCGACGATCAACTTTATACGATCATTCCATTTTAAATCACTCCTAATGCCTACTCCCAGATAATTTATGGAATTAACTGCTTCCAGTTGCTGACCTGTTATATTGTAGCTAAATGATAAAGGATCTTTCTTTCTATGTATTCACAGCACATTACACTTGTCTACATTGAGATTCAATTGCCATTCCCTGCACCATGCGTCAATTCGTTGCAGATCCTCCTGCATTTCAGTACCGTTTTCCATTGTTACAACCTCTCGATATACTACAGCATCATCCGCAAAAAGCCTCAGTGAACTTCCGATATTATCCACAAGAATAATACATATGTATTCACACAACAATTGCGTCGTGGTAGCTCATGTGCACGTGTATATGTTATGTACCAAAACTGGTCACAAATTAACATCCAGATACCGGATGTAAACAATTGCCTCATTTCTTGCTGCAAGGAAACCGGGGAAGTGTAACTTGCATGCTCGATCTAGATATTTTACCACTATTTGTCGAGCTGTTTGCTTTTCTGCTCCACAGCCACATTTTGCAGATGGTATCTCTACCCAGTTATTGAGGCCGTCGGCACTTCTGCCATGGTCAGTGTGTATTTTATTTAATGATGTCCACACATTGCGTTAGTGGCTGGCTTCTCTGTGATAGTGACATTTTTGCTCTGTGGTGGGCAGTCCTTCTGCCAGGGTTGCTTCCATACATTGTGAACGTCAAAGTTTGAGTTCATAAGTTCTTGAACAGAGACTAGTGGTAGTCTTCTTGATTTCAGTCTTCTGCGATTTAGGTGAGGTACGTAATCATGTGTGCTACGAAGAGAGGCCACAAGTTTCTTCAGATACTCCAAATCTATCTAAAGCAGCTCACTGACGATTACATTCTGTAGAGCTACCATATTGTAGGGATACTGACTGCAACGTTTCACCCGCTGCTCCAAATTGTTTCAGTCCATGTGATTAAGATCATGTAATTAACTGGGCCGGTCGAGGTGTGCTAGGATGCCTGACCGTTCATCAAACCATGAGCGTGAGAAAACACCTGTTGTCGTCCCAGTATCTAGACGTAGATGTATACTGCACAAGGCACCGTACGGTGCCTGGGGCAGCACAAGCGACTTTGATGAAGGACGAATTGTTACTACCTGTTGTCTTCGAGTATCTCGCTCGGAAACGGCGAAGCCGTTCGACTGTACGCGTGTTCCTGTCATGAGAATCTATGGAAAGAGGTTGAAGAACGGTGAAACCACGAGTAGGCGACAAGATGTCAGTCGTCCACACCTCATCACAGAACACTGAGATCGGAGGCTTGTCCGATCTGCAAAACAGGACCGGGCAGCGATCTATGACAGACGATAGGCTACAGTGCAAGAGCAGGTGCAAGTATTTCCCAAAACATCGTTCAGTGCACATTACTGACACGGGGCTTCGTAACCAACGACCAGAATCCACATGTTGACCCAACGACATTTCAATTGTCATTGCACTGGTCACTGGCAGACGACCTGCACCCGTTCGCGCTTTATGACTTCCCGAATCCGATATCATCTTCCAAAAGTATATTCTGTCAAGCCAAATCATGACCAGAATGAGAGTTTCATTCTGCAGCGGAGTGTGCGCTGATATGAAACTTCCTGGCAGGTTAAAACTGTGTGCCGGACCGAGACTCGAACTCGGGACCTTTGCCTTTCGCGGGCAAGTGCTCTACCAACTGAGCTACCCAAGCACGACTCACGCCCCCTCCTCACAGCTTTACTTCTGCCAAACTTTACGAAGCTCTCCTTGGAAGGTAGGAGACGAGGTACTGGCAGAAGTAAAGCTGTGAGGACGGGGCGTGAGTCGTGCTTGGGTAGCTCAGTTGGTAGAGCACTTGCCGCGAAAGGCAAAGGTCCCGAGTTCGAGTCTCGGTACGGCACACAGTTTTAATCTGCCAGGAAGTTTCAAATCATCACCACTGCCCACCGCCAGGTTGGATGTCGCCTAGTGGCGTTGAGGGACGTGATACGGTAAGAAAAGTGTACAGGGTGGTCCGTTGATAGTGACCGGGCCAAATATCTCACGAAATAAGCATCAAACGAAAAAACTACAAAGGACGAAACTCGTCTAGCTTGAAGGGGGAAACCAGATGGCGCTATGGTTGGCCTGCTAGATGGCACTGCCATAGGTCAAACGGATATAAACTGGGTTTTTTAAAATAGGGACTCCCATTTTTTATTACAGATTCTTGTAGTACGTAAAGAACTATGAATGTTTTAGTTGGACCACCTTTTTCGCTTTGTGATAGATGGCGCTATGTAAACACCTCCTAGAGCTGGTGGTTTGCCACTGCCTTCCTCCGACAGTAATGGGGATGAATGATGATGATGAAGACGACACAACAACACCCAGTCATCTCGAGGTAGGTGGCAGGTGAAAATCCCTGACCCCGCCGGGAATCGATCCCGGGACCTCGTGCTTCGGAAGCGAGAACGCTACCGCGAGACCACGAACTGCGGAGTTTCTGTAGAATATGTAAGTTAATTAGAAAGGATTAAGTTGTGCTGCAATTTATGTAAGTTACTTATTACCTTTGTACTACAGAACGATGCTTGCAATTTGTGACGTTCCTTGTAGCTTGTGGTGTCCTCTTCATGAGGACTATGTAAACAATATATGGATATCTTTATAATGGCATATACGACACAGATCAGAAAAATTGGCAGATATGATAAACGTTTCAATAAAAATCTACATACATAATTCTTTAGTTCTAGATATCGGCACAATTTGGCAGTTTGCAATTAGGGACGCAATATAACTTCCACAGACAGAAATTTTTGGCGCATTGACGTCGCAGTGGATGTTCTTACATAAAACCTGGAGTCCTGATGATGAAGCTGTGACGTCAAAATGTAATTTGCAAAGAAAAAACGTTACTGGAAAGACAGTGGACTGAGTGTGTTATTATCCTGTTCAGTCGACTGTCTCAGTTTCGCTAAGGATATGCGGTTGATTTTCCGAAGTTTCGCAAAGTAGCTTCAGACTATTACCGAGCTGTTTCCTCAAAACCTGCCTTCCAGTTTTAAGTGAGACAGGCCTCTCACGATTGCAGCATGTCTTAGAAACATAATATAACGCCACCTATTCAATGCAGATGTGGGTGACACCTTAATATGCCGGTCAGTTGTTAGTCACCGTAACGTCACCTGACTTGCAAAAAAGTTAAGGCAAACTATGTTTCATGCACGTAAAAATAGAAACAGATAGCTTCATTGTGACTGGGCACCTTTTTGGCTACCTGTGATAGGATGTTACTGATATTATTTCGCTCGAGGAAAACATTGTGATAGCAGAAAGAGCTGTGATGAGTCACACTTCTCACCTTCGAACTGGGAAATGTGCAGTTTCATTTTGATTCATTCGATTAAAAATAAGGTCGTCGTGTAATAGGTGTCCCACAGTGAATGTAACTTTTGAGTGCATAATAACATATAAATTTATCGATGAAATTAATTTATGTATTATTGCTTTGTACGCTACTTGTGATTATGTATAAAAGAAGAATATTACTTAAATACTCTCTACGACTCTAGTCGCACACTCTTGATCTTTCGATGAAATTTTCAATTACTTTTCGACATACTTGCAACTCTAGATTTGAAAGTACGCGCTGAATCTCGGCGTTGAGTTCTGGAAGTGATCATGGTTTGTTGTGGTACTCACGAGATTTTAAACACCCCCTAAAGAAAGAAATCGCATGCTGTCACATCACAAAATGTGTGTGGCCAGTTCATGTCACCGTTGCGAGAATTCAACCCGCCAGGGAGCCTCTCTCTTAACAAGTCCACTGTTATAATCGATGTGTGATTCTTGCAGCATCTTGTTTAAAAATTACCTGTTCAGCATTAATACGAGCCAGTTCAGATCACCAAAACTCTCATAAAACATTGCTGCGGCGTTCGCCGTCCACTGTTAACACGTTTCCAGCGCCAGGTTAGAAGACATAGGACCTGGTTATGCCCTCAACCCATGTGCTGCACAGCACAGTCACTCGTTGTGCTTGTAAAGGCTTCTTCATAATTGCTCGACGATTTCCCGTGCCCAAACCCTATAACCTTGCTTGGCCACAAAGCTATTCAACAAAAAGTGCGCATCATCAGTGGACATTACTTTCTTCACGAAACTGTTGTCACTCGTATTGCCGCAGGAACCCAACAGGAAGAGTTTTGGCGTTTTTCGTCATTGTTTGGCTTCAGGTCTTGTGTTAGTTGGATGTGATGTTGTGTTAGTTGGATGCTGCTTCTGGGAATATCCAGTTATTAGGAATGCCGCGGAATAGAGTTGACACCGAGCTAGATGGCGCAGTGGGTAGCACACTGGACGACGGTTCAATCCCGCGTCCGGCCATCCTGATTTAGGTTTTCCGTGATTTCCCTATATCGCTCCAGCCAAATGCCGGGGTCGTTCCTTTGAAAGGGCACGGCTGACTTCCTTCGCCGTCCTTCCTTAATCCGATGAGACCGATGACCTCGCAGTTTGGTCTCTTGTCCCCAAACAGCCCAACCCAACCCAATAGAGTTGACAGGATTTACAGCAAAATTATCACTCACGATTGCGATGTTTTCCGTAGCGAGCCGAACACAACAATGCCCCGAGGATTTAATGTGGACAGTCGAACCAGTTTTATTAAGTTCAGCAATCAGTCTCCTCACAGTTGACTTATTCGGTGCATTACGTTGACCAAACATTCCACGGAGTTAGCGAATAATCTTTGCACAACATTCACGACATTTGTAATAAGTTCTCAATATGTCAACGCACTATTCAGTAGTGAAGCGCTCAGTTACTAAACATAAAGCTAACAATGAAAATCGTGCTACGTTCCGTGCTGATAGTTTACTAGAATGGAAATGGCAGGCATTTCAAAAGTTGCGTTCTTTATGATACATTTTTATGACATTCATCAGAAAAATAATTAATATTCTTGTAAAGCTGAAAAGGTAATAAAATATCATATCTATATTGGAATTCCTTAAGAGACTGTTTATTGCATGTAACAGAGTATGTGATTCTGTCTATGCTATTTTGGAAATGGCGCAATTTTGTACGTTGTATTGTCAGCAAAACTGTTATGTACATCTCTCAGACATTATCCGGGCTGTGACAGATTCAGACACGTTAGCATTGTTTAATAGCTGGAACTGAGTTATTCCTTCGCATTAATAACGCAGCAGCTATGGGTTAACGTAATGCGAATTAGCCCAATGATACGTAGGTCGTTGATTTATCAAGAATAGCAGATTTACAGCTTCATTTGACGTATGAGATTATCCTGAGGACTGAAGATGAAACAAAAACGTTGCGCAATTATAGTTTATCATCGCTAGGTGCAAAATAAAAACTGACCACCGTCTGTATTCCCACTATAATGCTTACCACTATCCGAGATGTACGGTGTCATCTGCAACTTTCACCCCTAACTGCCGTGAAAAATTCACCTTGCGCATAGTTGATTTAATTGGAGATTAATACACTGAAGCACCAAAGAAACTGGTATAGGTATGCGTATTCGAATAGAGAGATATGTAAGAGGCAGAATACAGAGCTGCGGTCGGCAATGCCTACATAAGACAAGTGTCGGGCGCAGTTGTTAGGTCGGTTACCGCTACTACAATGGCAGGTTATCAAGATGTGAGTTTGAACGTGGTGTTATAGTCGGCGCGCGAGCCGCGGTAGCGATGAAGTGGAGATTTTCCCGTACGACCATTTCACGAGTGTACCGTGAATATCAGGAATCCGGTAAAGCATCAGATTTCTGACATCGCTGCGGCCGGAAAAATATCCTGCAAGAACGGGAACAACGACGACTGAAAAGAATCGTTGAACGTGACAGAAGTGCAACCCTTCCGCAAATTGCTGCAGATTTCAGTGCTGGGCCATCAACAAGTGTCAGATTGCGAACCATTCAACGAAACATCATCGATATGGGCTTTCCGAGCCGAAGGGCCACTCGTGTACCCTTGACGACTTCAAGACGCAAAGCTTTACCCCTCGCCTGGGCCCGTCAACACCGACGTTGCACTGTTGAGGACTGGAAACAAGTTGCCTGGTCGGTTGAATGTCGTTTCAAATTGTATCCAACGGATGGACGTGTACGGGTATGGAAACCATCTCATGTATCCATGGACCCTGCATGTCAGCAGGGGAGTGTTCATGCTGGTGGATGCTCTGCAATTGGTGTGGAGAGTGTGCAGTTGGAGTTTTAGGGGACCCCTGATATGTCTAGATACGACTCTGTCCATTGTGCATTTCGACGGACTTGGACAATTCCAGCAGCACAATGCGACACCCGACACGTCCAGAATTACTACAGAGTGGCTCCAGGAACACTCTTCTGAGTTTAAACACTTCCACTGGCCACCAAACTCCCCAGACATGAACATTATTGAACATTTCTGGGATGCCTTGCAACGTGCTGTTCAGAAGAGATCTCAACCCCCTGGCACTCTTATGGATTTATGGGCAGCCGTGCAGGATTCACGGTGTCAATTCTTTCCAGCACTACTTCAGACACTAGTCGAGTCCATACCACGTCGTGTTGCGGCACTTCCGCGTGCTCGCGTGGAACCTACACGATATTAGGCGGATGTACCAGTTTCTTGGAATAGTGATAAGAGAAAGTACGGGCATTATTCGGATACCTCTGGATATTGCCATCAATATAATCCATGCTACCATCCACCATTAGCAATAACTATTCCCGACTGCAGTCAGCTACAGGACAGTGTCTGTTGTGAAGAAGCAGTATTCATCACACAAGCGTTGGTGCTTGTCAGGTTGTCGGGTTACTTCTCGTCCCATTCAGGGATAGAGTGTGTGAAGCATTATTGGGTTTTCAATTTGGAAAAGAACTGACAAAATGGGAACTTAGCATATTTAGTAAACGCAGAGTGATCAAGTTCTTCTTATTCCACGAGTCCCACACAGTTGTCAAATGCGGAGTTTAAACATGTGTCGAATATATAGATGGCATGACCGTTCTTGCAATAGAACAATTTTGGTGAAGCGTAGCGAGTCGATAAGGCAATCCACGACTACATGACAGAATTCAGCGGAAATGGTCCACTTTCAAATTCGGAGACTGTATCTACGAAAGTTGCCTTGCATCTATAACAACATTATTCGTACAAAAATGTGATAGAAATACTACTTTAGTGGAACTCCAAGCTTGTTGTTTTATGATGACTCAAAATACTTTTTGAGATTTTACCACAAACAGATAACAGAAATTACGTGTACTTCCTAAAAAAAAAAGTCACAAGCCTTCCATTCACAGTAGAATGTTCAGCGACCGTTCCTGAAAATGAAAAACACGGTACATACCGCATGCCGTTGTTTCCAAGAAAACAAGAGAGCAAATTTAATAAAGTGGACGTCCGGGATGGACGTTCACCTATAAAAAAAATCAACATACTTGCGTCAGAACTCTTTTCCCGCAAAACCGACATTTTATATCTTGCACCCTCTGATATCGATAACGAAGTCATGTGAGATGCTGTAACGGACGTGACGTAAATTTTTCCGACGGAAGTTTATAATCCGCTGGGCAAAGGTATATCACGTAGGTAGATTGGTCTGCTATACACGAACTGCCTTGCAGCTGTGCCTTGGCAGATACATACATCTACGTCACACAGGACACAGACCTACGTCACAGAGAAATGCCTCCGCAACAGTTTCACGTATTGTCGTTCTAGTTAACAAATAGCCGTCGTCATATGCATCACACTCTAGCTGCTCCTGCGAAGAGTAAGCATTCTGACTTTTAACTGTAGTTTAATTTCGCTGAGATGCAAGTGAAGCCGCAAATCGCTGTAAAAACAAGTCCACGCAAAGTGGCGGTGCCAGGAAAATGACCTACTTGTATCAATATGGAATTATTCGGCATTTCATTAATGATGTAGGAATATAAGCCATTTTCAATTAAGTTCACAGCAATCACTCATAAATCTTGGCAACAACGATAGATCTAGAGGTTCGAAGTACGTTATGTTATCTCTCGCCTCTCCAGATGAGAGCAACATGCTTTTCCGATCGTGACCGCTAATCGAGGAGGGAAATCCAAGAGAACGGACTGATCACAGGATTCCCCATTTATGTCCGAACAGGAAAAGCGTTTAAAGGTCTCTTTTTGCGACGGGAATGACGCTGTAATGTCTCGAGAATTCCTTTCACTTATTGAGGGCTTTTAGCCAATTTAGGAGATACGGTTGTTCTTGTGCGATCAAGTGGCACTTGAGAGCTTCTATTGCTTTTCGTCCTTGAGCGAAATTTATATACCTCAGATATCAATTTTTGTGTGAAGGCAGAGTATGAATGAGTGGGATTAGAAAGGGAGGCGCCAAGTTATTTTTTTTAACAATGCCACGTTGATCAAATACGTAAGGACTTCTGCTTGGTTATGAGTGAGTGATATTTCTCTATAATTCAGCAATTAACTTTAGTTGGTACAGTACTGCACGAATGTTGACTAGATTACTTGGTATAATGTCATCAGCTAGTAAATAAATGACTTAAATATTACGCGTTTCGGGGTGAACCTTTATCAAATATCAGATACATCGAACTGTAAGATGAACTGAAATCACATGTTACATACATAACTGTCAGAGGCAGATACTTATGTGACATGTAACTTCAGTTCTTCTGTATAAATAAATGTATCTGATATCTCATGGTGGAGTACATCGAAACGCGCAATTAAAGTAATTCATCCACCAGTGACCTATTCAGCATGTGTGCAGTTCTTTTCCATTTACATCACACGAGTTCCTGTATGACTCCTCGTCGCATCTCCAGTCAATTTCCGATATGGTGTGTACGAATAGAGCAGCATAACTAACCATGAATTTCCAGAATGAGATTTTCACTCTGCAGCGGAGTGTGCGCTGATATGAAACTTCCTGGCAGATTAAAACTGTGTGCCCGACCGAGACTCGAACTAGGGACCTTTGCCTTTCGCGGGCAAGTGCTCTACCATCTGAGCTACCGAAGCACGACTCACGGCCGGTCCTCACAGTCTTACATCTGCCAGTATCTCGTCTCCTACCTTCCAAACTTTACAGAAGCTCTCCTGCGAACCTTGGAGAACTAGCACTCCTGAAAGAAAGGATATTGCGGAGACATGGCTTAGCCACTAGTTCTGCAAGGTTCGCAGGAGAGCTTCTGTAAAGTTTGGAAGGTAGGAGACGAGATACTGGCAGATGTAAGACTGTGAGGAGCGGGCGTGAGTCGTGCTTCGGTAGCTCAGATGCTAGAGCACTTGCCCGCGAAAGGCAAAGGTCCCGAGTTCGAGTCTCGGTTGGGCACACAGTTTTAATCTGCCAGGAAGTTTCACAACCATGAATTTAATATTCTGATCCTTAAGGAAACGGAACCTGAATCTGCAAGCCTGAACCTGTTTAACGACGGACACTCTAAGTACTCCACTTTCATCAAGAATTATCTAAGTCTAGTATATTTCTGTTTGATTTGTGGTTACAAACATTATCGTGACTATCTTCTTTAATATTCTCGTTAAAGGTCTCCGAAAGGTGTAATGGAAACAAAAAAATTTATTGTGGTTTCGAAGATAGGTTTCATCAGAGTATCTGCTTGACGGGAACTATATTTGTCAGATTAAGTCAGCCCTGCCAAAGCTGAGAAAGTAATGATATGTTTGGCAAATGTGCCAGCAATGTTACGTGTAATACTTGCTGTTACACATTGCCTTATGATGTCCTAGATCACGCAATGCAAGGACGTAGGCAAAGGGGGGGGGGGAGGTTCAGGGGATCCGGACCCCCCCTTCCAAATCACATAAATGAAATACACACTACCTAGTTGCTGTGTAGTGAAGTTGAAAGATTTTTGAATTTCTCGAAAAAAACTTTTAGTCGCCAAGATCGCATAAATTAGTCTTTATTGTTGATATCCTGTTTCGACAACTGTAACTGTCATCTTCTGGTCTTCAAAAAATTTTTGTTATAAGAAGTGTCATTATGAGTTAGTGCCATAATAACAACGTTTTTGTTATAAAACATGTTCCATTGTGAGTTAATACCTCATGCCATAATGACAATACTGATTGAGGTACGAACTCACAATAGAACACATTTTATAACAAAATTTTTTTGAAGACCAGAAGATATTGTTCCAACTGTCGAAACAGGTTGTTAACAATAAAGACTAATTTATGCGATTTTGGAGATTGAGTCGCCCGGTTTAAATTCTCGTATAATGAAATTCAGTCATTTTGATTTTCAATCATACGACGAAAAAGTGATACACACTATCGATCATCAACAAGGCCATCAATAGATTTAAACTTTCGATATATTGACAGATCTATCAGGTATAGCCCATGCATATTTTAGTCAAGTCCAATTACTACACATTGTTGGCCTTACTTGAGAGCAGTTGTTGTTTTGCTAATCAGTTCAGTTCTTACTTGCAGCAGGATGCAATGAATGTGGTGCTGTTTAGTGCTTTTTTGCTGTTGAGACAATTATTAAGAATAGGTTTATAACAAGAAAGAAGGGAAAAGCCGATTCGCCCACTAGCGTCATCGTAAGTTAAAAATACGTACGCGCTACTATAGTAGCCAATAATTGCCTATCTATAGCAGGTTAATGTTAGCACTGGAGTCGTTGGTTGGAGACTGGTAGATCTTTGGGGATGCAACACTTCACGATTTAGCAATCCATCAGAGCGGTAATGGTCATTAAAAATAACACTAAATTAAAATCAGTGCATAAACTATCGTATGGCCAACATAAGTATCGCCTAAAGGGCGATTTTCTGATTTCTTTAAAAAAATTGCTTATAATTCTGTCACTAGCATGCCAACTGGCAGAATATTGCCCAATCTGGTCACTCGGGTGGTAAACAGTTATCAAAACCAGTTCCGATACGGAACAATGGGGAGGTTCATGGAGGCGGAAGAGGTTTATGGTTCAAATGGATCTGAGCACTATGGGACTTAACAGCTGAGGTCATCAGTCCCCTAGAACTTAGAACTACTTAAACCTAACTAACCTAAGGACATCGCACACATCCATGCCCGAGGCAGGATTCGAACCTGCGACCGTAGCTGTCGCACGGTTCCAGACTGAAGCGCCTAGAACCGCTCGGCCACTCCGGCCAGCGGAAGAGGTTTAAGATGACAGCACGGCACATTCTATAGTTAGTTTATTTCTAAAATATTTTTTTGCAGCCGCCCGCTTGGATTCTTCCAATAGACTGCGCCTTGCATACCCCCTCCCCCCCCCCTTCCCTTCCTTTGGTCCAGAACATGTTTACGCTCTTGTAATACAATAATAACTGAAGATTTTTCAAATGTCCTATGATTGTCTTCAGACTTTAATGTTCTTAAGTTGCATAAACAATTATACAGAAGTACTTTTTAATTGCTTTTGTAAGAGTATTTATCTTGATTTGGGGAATAGTTACTTATTTCTGGGGCAAAAAATATTTCATTTGAATGTTAGTTTGCATAAAATTTCGACAATATGCGTAATTCTGCGATATTTACATTGACAGGTGGCTAGCGATCGTCATTTTTGTACTTGTATCTGTGCATAAAAATGGCTCACATTTGGGTCAGAGAAGTATCCTGTTTTCAAGTTTTATCGAAGTCTCAAGGCAGCCCCACACGTAACTGCATGCTTGACAAGCACGCTTGCGCAAGCTTGCTTGCCCAAGAATACTTGAGAGTGTGCAAGCATTAAGATTGTACTAGCAGCTTGATGTTTGATCGAATTTCGATTATGGATGCTTGTGCAAGCGTTCAAGTGTATGTATGCTTGAGAGTGTGAACTAAGAATAGAGAGACTTGTGCAAGCATTTGTCAGTGATCTGGCTTGATTTTTTGTTTGGCTCATTTAAATTACATTCTGTATAAAGGTTGTATTTTACTGTAGATCAAGTAAAAGAAAACAATATTATATGGAAAAAGAGAGAAAAAAATCAACAGTACTGTGAGATTGTTTCCATGAATCGCTAATATGGTAATAACGTTTTCGTTTCTTTAACTACTCTTGTATAGAATAGGATTGGGGAGAAGAGAAGTTTGTGGCACAACTTGACCAGAAGAAGGGATCGGTTGGTAGGACATGTTCTGAGGCATCAAGGGATCACCAATTTAGTATTGGAGGACAGCGTGGAGGGTAAAAATCATAGGGGGAGACCAAGAGATGAATACACTAAGCAGATTCAGAAGGATGTAGGTTGCAGTAGGTACTGGGAGATGAAGAAGCTTGCACAGGATAGAGTAGCATGGAGAGCTGCATCAAACCAGTCTCAGGACTGAAGACCACAACAACAACAACAACTACTCTTCAGTCCATACATCATATTTTATCTTTTTTTTTCGCAACACAAGCAAAAAGGTTGCCAAAGCCAACACACCGTCGTCTGAGCTAGACATTTTCTGATAAACATACTAATGCTTGTACAAGCTTGTTTGAACCGTGTGTAGGCGCAAGGAATTTGTGCATGCTTGTCAGGCACTCAGTTACATGCGTCGCCGCCTTAAAATATGTTAGACTGTGGTTTTACTACGATAACGGTGTTTTAGTGTGGAATGTCTTATTCATAATGTCCTTGGAACAGTGACTCCAATTATCACAACTCTGACGTATTTGTAGACTAACGTCATGTAAACAACAACATATATTGTACATATTATTTATTAGCATCAAAGACTGCGCAACCATATTGTCATAGTTAAATACAAACTCATTTATGAGATCGGATACATTCGTTAGCAAACAAGAAATACATTATATTAGAATTTTAATTCGTTTACCAATAAAGCGAAGTTGTCATGTTGGCTAATAAAGAAACATTCAATTGTGCTGTTTTGTGTTTCCCGTACATATATTGTTGAGAATATATGTTATACTTTTTTAAAGAAAAGCTTTTCTTGCGTAGTCCGCAGCTCGTGGTCTCGCGGTAGCGTTCTCGCTTCCCGAGCACGGGGTCCAGGTTTCGATTACTGGCGGGGTCAGAGATTTTCACCTGCCTCGAGATGACTGGGTGTTGTTGTGTCATCTTCATCATCGTAATTCATCCCCATTAAGATCGGAGAAAGGCAATGACAAAACCACCTCCACTAGGACCTTGCCTGGTACGGCGGTGCGGGTCTCCCTTATCGTTCCCCTACGCTCTATCACGGAGTGTGGGACTTCATCATCATCATTTCTTGCTTAATTTTATAGACCAAATACTATTAGTATGAAGGCCTCTCGAATAAATGAAAAAAAACTAGCCTCGTTAAAGTCTTCTTTAACAAATCGGACCCCACCCCGTTTGACAAACTTCTGGCTATGTCATTGCAGTTCATTAAAGTAGATCCAAACGAATTCTATGACTGTTAAGATTTACGTTTATTCACTTGTCTGTTTCGACGAAATCACAAAAGTGAATGTATTCTCGATATAATGTCGGTTGGAAAAGCGACCAGTACGCTACAGAAACAATACATGTTTTTGCCTGTACTCACATTTCTTTATTTTTACTTTTTTGTCACACAGTATCTTCTTTGGACCATTCTGTTATCAAAACAATAGTTAGAACGACAGTGCGAGAGAAATTTACAAAACGTTTTTCTCCATGATAGCAAACGTATGGTATATAGTGCATAGGTAGCCTCTTACCACTGCTACGCATTCGCCAAGGTCGCTTCAAGAGTAGGTGTGTCGAATACGAAAAGTAAAGCACTGCGGTCAGCAGTGATAAGAGTGCCCTCTATGTACACAGTTGTACGGCACGTTTTTATGAAGTACTTTGTGAAATTAACGAATTACGTAATAAAATATTCCCCCCTGTAATACAACATTAAAAGCAAAACAGCAAATCTCTGTAGCCAAATTTACATTGACCGTTTGCGTATGGTTTGTAGAACTATAAAACGTAGATCTCATCTTGAACCTTTACATCAAGGAAGGGTCTTCATTACCAATTATAGTAATAAGCATAGCATTATTAAAAAGAAAAAATATTATTATTGAAAAGAGCTCGAGCATCAGAGGGAACAGTGGCGTAATGTGGCTATTTATTAATCTGCAACCGTCAGCTCACGATTTTTGCTCGCATCTCCAGTTCCACGTTTACCCAAGCTGTGCCCATTTTCACACAGGAACGCCGGTACGGTAGCTCAGTGTGTTCGATGTCAAAAAAAAAAAAAAAATGGGGGGGCCAGCGCGAGGGAATGTCAATCCTAAGAGGAGCCCGGGTTCGATTCCCGGACGGATCGACGATTTTCTCCGCTCAGGGACTGGGTGTTGTGTTGTCCTAATCATCATCATTTCATCCCCATCGACGCGCAAGTCGCCGAAGTGGCGTAAAATGGAAAGACTTGCACCTGGCGAAAGGTCTTCCCGACAGGAGGCCCTAGTCACAGGACATTACAATACATGCCGTGTCAGATCTCATGGATGAGCGACGGACGCGGCAACAGTTGCATGTAGGTAACGGCTGCATTAATGGGCTTTGATCTTAGCGGACCACGTAGGACCGCAAACTAATTCACAGAAACTTGTTGTGCCACTCTGTACGTCGAGGGCACTTTTATCGCTGTTAATGGTAGTTGCAATCTATTTAAACCTCAAAATTGACTTTTACTTTTAGTATTTGGCACACCTACTATGAAAGTGAGCGTGACGACTGCATGACAGTGGTAATAGGCTACCTATACACTGCATACCATACGTTTGCTGTCATGGAGAAACAATTTTGTACATTTCTATCGCATTGTTGTTCTAACTATGTACTGGAATTTTTAATCATAGAATGGCCTGAGGATAGTACTGCGTGCCGAATACGGTGACCAGTAAGCAAAAGTTTAAAAAAAAATGCGATAACTCTTTCAGTTTTGGAAAAAGAAATGCAAAACGGAAAAAGGAAGATTTTCTCGATGCAGTCACCTTCTGTGTGATTGCAGTAGTCTCTCCCTCATCTCTGACGTCACTTAGAGAACACATAGTACAGGGTGTAATAGAGAAAACTAACACAACTGAACGCTTATCAAATACAAGCAAAGTCGTTCGAATAAGTACACGTCTGCAAACGAGCCCTTTATGACAAATTGTGAATGTGTGGTCACTAGTCACCACTGACTTCATTAAAATTATTTTTCCAGTTAGAACAAATTAAACATTGGATTGAGTTTCCGTGTAAATAAGCTAGGATTTCACCCACGGCCAAACTTAACAATAAATATAATACTACTTCAGCACGCTCTGTGTTACAATTTACTGCACATTGCTGCGTGTTAAAGGAGGTATTCCATGTGTCGGTAGACGCATTTGGATGCAATACTGCACTCGTTTCTGCAGTACGTTGCGAATTCTTTCAAACACACTCCGAATCACCTCACAACACTTGACAGGACTATCCAGTTCACTCTCCAGCGACTTCAATTAGAGCACTGTTCACTTCAGTTTTGGGATGGCTCCTGAAAATTGAGATCAGGTGCTCATGGAGGCCGAGGAACAGGCTGCGTTTCACCTATCCATTCAGGATGATATTGGAACGTTGGATGTCGCTTTACAGTACTCGTAGAAGTAAAATGTGCCAGCGTCCCGTCACGTGTTTCATACATTCCCAAGGTGTACAAGGGAAAGATCCTCAAGCGATCCTACGGCACCCCGCCGCAAACCGAAGATACTTTCGTCCATCAAATTTTATTCTAAGGCTATGCGGCCCACTGAAACAGTCGCTTTGTACCGCTAACGACATATTCATTGAGACATGTTGCTGACGTGGTGACTCACAAACAGCATCTGGGTACGTCGTATCGGAGTCCAATTTGACGGGCCTCAATCGAAAATTTTACATTTGAAATACGTTTGTTCCAGCTACGACAATAATTCATGCTAAAGTCAGTGGTGACCCAAAACCACACATGTGCAATTATATCACAAACTCCTCGTTTGCGAGACCATATCCAGGGTGTTAGGGTCAAAGGTATAGATCGTGTGACCACTTGTATCTTAATATGTACCAACGTCAGTGTGTATGTTGTTTTTTCCTCTGTGTCTGTCTTCCTGCAAACACATCACTTCATTTACTGCTTGATGTTTTCTGCACGATCGTAAATGCATCGCGAAGTGAATACAGCTGTCAGTACAAACTATCCTTTCTTTCCACGCATCCGCACGCCAATACCTGACTTGCTGCCCGTCGGTAAATAGACTTAAATGATTTGCTTGTGCTATGCGTACTTGGAGGCACTAACCAACCTAAAAACATACTACTCGTAATAGTTATAATTGTTAGTCTGCAAAAAAAAAAAAAACAACTAAGTAATGATGTAACGTTATTCAGTGTACTGTCTTGTAAGTAGTTAAACACCCAGAATGGGAGGAAGTAAACGAAATGAAAGTTCCTGGGTTGAGAGAGTATGTGATGTTATTTCAGCGATTACAAAATCGAGTCAAATTTACAAAGAACTAGGCAGTACGAGCCCACATTGTAACGCCGGAAATACATATCGTCCTATTTCCATCTATTGTACTATAAGTTTTTTCCTTACTTTGTTACCTGAATATATGACATTTCTGTGCCTTTATATATTGTAATTGTTTTACTATTTGTATATATATTTATGCATCTATGTCGATGTATAATTGGTTTGTTTTGTAAATATTATTTGTATTTTTACGCTGGGTCTTGCCTAGGGACAACTATGCCGTCGAACGAATACATCGATAGGTCGTGTGGAGAACCAAAGTGTTTAGGATCTTTGGTAGTGTTAACTCTGCCGCGTGGAGCGCGGGCAGAGCAGAGCAGAGTCTGGCTGGAGGAGGTCAGTGGAGCAGGTGTGTTGTGTGAAGCTCCCGCGAGTTGCCGCGCTTTCGGGGTTTGGCAGCATGTAACTGCGCTCGACTTGCTATGATAGTTTCTGACATGGTGTCGCGGACGGGAGCGTTAGCGGGCACACATCAAGAGCCCGTTTCGTCTGGTGACCGTGTCGAGAAGAAGGCGCGCCAACATCCAACTTCTGCAACAGCGACGGCCGACAATGAGTGACTGTCGCCACCTCCTCGATCGACGACTTCAAACCTTCAATCAACCAACAAGGAAGACACAAGGAAGACTGGTAGCACGTAAAGTTTTAGAACTGTATGGCAGACCTCAGATTTTCAAACTGTTAAATTTTTCTCACTAAATTACAGCAACGTAGCATGAACCTTTGCTGCTCATTGTCCCAATTGCATTACCAAGCAGGGTCCCTTCCTTTTCCGGAATGAACCCGAGTGTCGTTGAAATTCAAACGCCAGCATTAAAGTAATATCATTCGATTTCACTGCTTTAATTTCAAAGTTCAGTTAAGGTATTCATAGCTGGCTACAATATTTAGATTACACAAGCACAAATTAAGAGTGCGAATTTCATTACCGTATTTTAGCTTACCTGCGACTGCAGCTCAGTACATACTAAATTTTACTATTGTTAATTGTTCAGAATCATTTAATTCAAGTTCAAAGTTAAATCTCTTATTTCTAAATTGCGTAGATTCAAGTAGCTTTTGAAATGATTGTTGAGGTACCCCAAGACTAACCGTATTTTACTGAATTTCGATGTGATTCAAAAACAAAGCTCACTATTAATTTCAGTCACTAAATTAACTTTCAATTTTCCGGTTTTATTAATTCTTTTGCTAAATTAAGTCAGAGTGTAGCGAAATTTATTACTTCTGACAAACTTTCAGTTTTCACACTACACGTGTCAACCTTCAGTTGCCACGCTTCTAGTGCTAATTATATGTGTAATTTTTCAGTTACTATAGTAATTGTCCATAGGACTGGCGACCGTAATTTCCCCCAAATCTCAAATATCTAATTACCGCTAGTTAATTGTTAACGTAACGGCCGCACATTTACTTTCTTTATTAACTTTACCCCTTTTCAAAATTAATTTCCACCAGTTTCATTTGCGTTTTTCCTTTCATTTAGATGTAACCCTTTCCTCCCTCTCTATCGACAGATTAACTTCGGTGACGATTGCTTTTCCCAAATTTCCATTAGGTACACGCGGTTTAATTTTTCACTCTCATTAAGGTCGATAAGTGAGGAGGAGGTTACAACATGTCAGTCCGACGTTGCAACCTCTGTGATCTGGATACATGCACTTATTCGGTGGCGAAAGGAGTCATAAAACTGATGTATCCTTTCCTGACACAACCTGGGCCACGACGGTTGTAGCTGGTCCATGATATCCTGGACGCTGGCGCATGGACCGAGTTGACGTCAGTGCTGGTCCCATATGTGTTCTATGCGGGACATGTGTGGGGAACTGGGGATCTCGCTAGCTGCGGCAGCACCTCAGTATCACACGTACACTTCATATTGACACGTTCCGTACATGGACGATTTTTTTCCTGTTGAAAAATGGCACCACGATACTGATGCATGAGAGGTAACACATGAAGTCAATTGATGTACATGAAGTACATTTGTGGATCTGTGTGTCCTCAGTCGCTACCAGCGTTGGCCTGAAGTCATCCCCCAATGGCTCCTCGCAGTATGAAACGTGGAGAACCCCCATTCTGCCTCTCCAAAACATTGGAAGAATGGGACCTTCTGCCAGGTCCTATCATAGTTGCCTGCAGTAATTAGCTGGGGTTGTCTAGAACCGCGATTCATCCCTGAACAAGTGGATCATCATTCATCAACAGCCCATACTTCTCGGCCATGACACCACCGCAAATACACATGTTTGTGTTGCGTTAACGGCAGCTTTCGTATGCGGCGGTATTTCCCTACTCCTGCTACTGCTAGTCTGCGACGAATGGTGCGGGATGACACAGAACGTAACGGGCAATCCATTACTTGTTCCCAGATGGTAGACGCATACGTGAAGGGTTTGCAATGTGCTTGTTGCACAGTGCGGCGATTCTCCCTTGCGATAGTCATACCTGGTTAACCAAAAACTTGACGACGAGCATATGCGCTCTCACGTTCCCATGCAGTCCGACAGCGGCCCTATGAAGTCAGAATGCTCCACAAATCTGCATATTGCGCAGTTGACTAGCGGGGCAAATGGAGTTCCACGATGAACCATCTTTCAAACTCTTGTCAGGTGCCAATAACACGACATCTCCATGTCTTTCACAGTGATCACTCAACACTTGACGCTGTTCACACCCTTTACATACCCTACCAGGCCTGGTAACAACTCTAAACAAGAAAAACACCAATGCATGCCGATCTACCTACTCTATGTGATAAAAAGTATCCGGACACCTGACTGAAAATGACTTACAAGTTAGTGGCGCCCTCCATCGGTAACCCTGGAATTCAATGTGGTGTTGGCTCACCGTTAGCCTTGGTGACAGCTTTCGCTCTCACAGGCATACACTCAATCAGGTGCTGGAAGGTTTCTTGGAGAACGGCAGCCCATTCCTCACCGAGTGCTGCACTGAGGAGAGGTATCGATGTCGGTCGATGTCGTGCCTGGCACGAAGTCGGCGTTCCAAAACATCCCAAAGGTGTTCTGTAGGATTCAGGTCAGGACTCTGTGTAGGCCAGTCCATTACAGGGATGTTATTGTCATGTAACCACTCCGCCACGGGCCGAGCATTATTGACAGGTGCTCGACCGTGTGGAAAGATGCAATCGCCATCCCCGAATTGCTATTCAACAGTGGGAAGCAAGAAGGTGCTTAAAACATCAGTGTAGGCCTGTGCTGTGATGGTGCCAAGCAAAACAACAAGGGGTGCAAGCCCCATCCATGAGACACACAACCACACCATAACACCACCGCCTCCGAATTTTACTGCTGGTACTACAAACACTAGCAGAAGACGTTCACCGTGCATTCGCCATACCCACACCCTGTCATCGGATTTCCACATTGTGTACCGTGATTCAGCAATCCACACAACGTTTTTCCACTGTTCAATAGTCCAATTTTTACGCTCCTTACACAAAGCGAGGCGTCGTTTGGCATTTACCGGCGTGATGTGTGGCCTATGAGGAGCCGCTTGACCATGAAATCTTAAGTTTTCTCACCTCCCGCCTAACTGTCCTGACGCAGTTTAGAATTCCTATGAGATGGTCTGGATAGATGTCGGCCTGTTACACATTACGACCCTCTGCAACTGTCGGCGGTCTCTGTCAGTCAACAGACGAGGTCGGCCTGTAAGCTGTACGTGTCCCCACACGTTTCCACTTCGCTGTCACATCGGAAACAGTGGACGTAGGAAAATTTAGGAGTATGGAAATCTCGCGTACAGACGTATGACACAAGTGACACCCAATCACCTGATATCCACGGAGGGCTTCATTCTGCTCTCTCACGACGTCTAATGACTACTGAGGTCGCTGATATGGAGTACATGGCAGTAGGTGGCAGCACAATGCTCCTAATATGATAAACGTATGTTTTTTGGGAGTGTCCGGATACTTTTGATCACATAGTGTATCAAGAGAATTGTAACTCTGATCATTTACACACCCGCCGATGGTACGTACTCGTACGTATACGAAGGTACACTGCCATTCGCCCACGTCTTCTTTGTGCTTTCATGGAAGTAGACAGTTGAGTAAACGTAAAGTTTATCTGATACAGAATTCTTTCGGGTGTATTTATCTGAAAAAAATGTGACTATAACTATTTTATGCTTGGAGATTGAGAAGCAACGTTCCCGAGAAAGTTGTCAGTTTCTTTGTAGTAAAACATCAGTTTCTCGCTTTATAGCCGCCAGAAGAAAGTTTTGGTACCGTGCTCTGTTAAAGGAACCTTCGCAACGTTTCCTGAAGTGATTTAGGGAAATGTAGAAAAATCTAAATCTTAGTGTCTGGACAAGGATTTGAACCTTGTTTCGTGTATGCTGGTCCTGAAGTTCGAATGTGCTCAGGAAACGAAGTGTTTGAACGGAATGCGTATGCTTTCGCAGGTGAATGTGATTCGCAACCATTACTGGTAATGGATTGAGTGAAGAGTCACCTGGAAACCACCATAAAACTTAATGGCACATCGAAATGAGCGACGTGCTGGTTCTCCATAGTTCCATGAACTCCAGATCCTCTCTCGCTGTATGTATTAGTCACGTCGACCATTACGAGCTGTCGTTTGCAGAGAGTGTATAACACAGACAAGAAAAATGTTGATGGGAGGCTGATATGTGAGAGAACATACACACAGACATACAAGCAAGCACATACACACGAACGCACGAACGCACAAACACACACACACACACACACACACACACACACACACATACATACATACACACACACACAAAACGAAGAAATTGAAAGACAGAGAATTTGAGGAAATAGAAGGAAATGGAGAAAAAAAAGAGTGTAAACAAAATGAGGGAAGCGGCCTCTAGAGCAGCATAAATGAGTTACACAGAATGAAAAATGCTGCTATCATAGCACTAAAGAGACGAAAATGACCCGAGCCGTGTTAGGGCTGTAAAGGAAGGGAACTACCTTTCGACTTCTCTGACAGCTTCCAAGACATTTAAATAAAAAAATCTTGACATATTCGCTCTTTTTTACTTGTTAGCATTAGTACACACGCCAAGAAACATAATGCATCGTCTCAGGTAAAGTAACATGATACATGATGTCACCCCCCCCCCCCCCCAGGAAAAAAATCCACCCCAGAAGTTTTATCCCCTCCCCCCCCCCCCACGATAAACGTTTTTAGCTGAAGCCATATTTATGTGTAAAATAGTTGGCAATTATTCTGGATTCTGGGTACAGGACCAAGGACGTAAGCCTACATGTTGCAAGATGAAGGTGTGCCAACACCTGGCAGCAAAAATAGCTAACTGGGCTGGGGAAGTAGGGTTAACACGTAAAAGTGCGAACATCTCACGATGTTTTGAGTTTAATGTATCTGAAGCTGCCAGATGAGTCGAAAAGCTAGTTCCCTTCTTTTACAGTCCTAACACTCCCAAGATATATTCGCCTTTTTCGTGCTATGATAGGAGCATCTTTCCTTCTGGTTCCCGAATTTTTTTCTACCATAATTTTGACGTTAGACCATCATAGCAACCGATATAGATATTTGTTCACTTTGGCGACAACTGATCCGGTACAGGTTTTTTTACTGTCTTTCGAACCATGTTGCTTATATCATGACAACGGATAAGGCTTTCAAAAAACAACAGGACGACCGTTAATTACATGTGTTTTTCTACCTTCCTACAAAATTTTGACCTATTCACAGAGGTTTTAAACATATACTCGAAGCGCGTAAAACAACTCACAAAAAACTTGTTTTTTGCATGTAAAATCCGAATGAAGTTAGATTTTTGAAACCGAGTTTTCTATTTTATTATTAGAATTCATTTTTTATTCATCCGAATCACTTCAAACTGTTTCCGTGCATTTCATTCACGTAAGTTTAATTTTACGTGCTACATTTAGCTCGACTTTAAGCAATCGTATCTCGATAACGGTTAAAGATTGTTGGATAAAAAAAATTCGTTTCGAGTTTATCCATTTATCTATCTGAGTGCGAAGTTTCAACCGACTCGTACAAGTTTAAAGTATGGAAGTGGCACGTTTAAACAACGTCCCAGAAGAACGTGTTTTTCGCACTATTTCCCCTAAAATCCTAACTCTGCAATTACGAATGGTGCCATTAGTTGAGCAGCAATGTTATCCCAATTAACGTCTTTTGCAAAGGGAATTAATCGATTCGTGTAATTCTGCTAGGTTTGCAGCCTCGTTTCGTCGTTCAAACATTGCTCAATATACTGTAACATAGCTACACTCAGAATGATGTTCGAATTGCTGTACAAATGAATGCTGGTCCGGGCTAAACCAAAAACTTTTTACCCCATGTTCCCAGCTGAAATAGACCAAGACGCCCCCCCCCCTCCCCCGGTCTTCTCAAACATGTTTGTTACAGCGCTTCCAGCCTGTAACGATTGCCACATAGTCGTATAAACAATTCCTAAGATCGGACGCGCCTCAGACGAGAGAACACCAGCTGAGCCTGTATCTCTGTGCGATATCAGCTTACAGTGATGCAATCTTTTGGCAACTTTAAAAGTAGTCGGATATGAATCATTGGGGTTAACAGTGTACTGCGTAGCTATCTGTCTCACAAAGTCTCGCGGTTGACAGACACGAGACAAGCAAAGGTTAACATGAAGATAACTCTTCAAGGTAATTTTGAAAATGTGTCAGCCTTTAACGCATTTGAGAAGCTAAGCGCTGTTATTACTTTACACGTAAATATAGGCAACTGACCTGAGACTATTTGTTTCGCTTGTTAGTGTTTGGATTTAGGGTGCTCAACATGTCGTTCATTAGCATCGATGAGATTATTGGGAGAGCAGGATTTGTAACGGAAAAAGAGAGAGCCTATTACGTATATTGCAGTCTCGATAAAACATCGAGGACAGAAAAAAGCTATCTGAAATTAGCATTGCTTAGAAACTGTGAAGGATGATTTTCGGGATTTGAGAAGCATGAACACTCAAAAAGAAAGACTGGAAATAGTATATCGTGTAATAAAATATAGAGATTCATACTAAGAGTTCTTTCACTTGATTTTCACAGCTTCGATACATTGTAATAGATACATATATACGAGCATGCAAATGGTTAAAACGGTTCTAAACTGTCCTGAGTTCCATGAATAACCTAAACCGTAGAGTTAATTAACTTTCTTAGAACTAATTCTTTTTAACAGACATATTAGGCTGTATACATACTCCTATTAACTCTGTATATTATGAAGAGACTGAAACAATATATGACGAGATGAAATAAATTATTCCAACTAACCTTAATGGTCGTGAGGAACTGGAATTCGATAGCAGAAAAAGGAAGAGAAGAAAAAAACTGTGGGAGACATTTTTTGGTGCAAGGGAATGAAACGGGTTAGTCACCTGACAAAATTCTGCGCAGAGTGTAATTTGATCATTGCTAATACTCGGTTTAAGAGTCCTGAGAGAATATTGTGAACGTGGAAGTTTTCAGACTTTTTTTATAATGGTAGGATGGAAATTTCGAAAACATGTTTCAAATGACAAAACATTTCTAAGGGCAGACTTAGATCCCGACCAATATTTACTGCAGATTTTGCCGATAGGCAGAATATTAAGGAGCTGGGACATGCACAGATTGTAAGGAGGTGCCGGCCGCTGTGGTCGAGCGGTTCTAGGCGCTTCAGTCCGGAACCAGGCACCTGCTACAGTCGCAGGTTCATATCCTGCCTCGGGCATGGATGTGTGTGATGTCCTTAGGTTAGTGAGGTTTACGCAGTTCTAAGTCTAGGAAACTTATGACCTCAGATGTTAAGTCCCATAGTGTTTAGAGCCATTTGAACTTTTTTTTTAAGGAGGTCATTAGGCAACGATCGACTGAAACAGGGGAGAGGAATAAAATAGATGACGAATGGGTAGCACTGAGAGATTAAAGAATGAAAGCAAAGGATTAAAATGGAAAAAAAGTCCAGAGGGGATCTTTGGCTAACATACGAATACTGAATGTGAGTGAAGAGACGATGAAATGTAAAAATACTGCAAATGAAGCACGAAAAAATACATATGTCTAAAACTCATATCAGCAAAAAGGGCAAAATAGCGAAACAGTAATAACTAGAGGCGGAATGCAAAGTAGTAGAAGTTGTAATGTTGCAACTTTTAATTTGGTATGCTGATGTGTAAGGTTGTAACTTTAATTTTGGTATACTGATATCGGTGCTAGTTGACAATGAAAGTGGGTTAAAAGCCGTGATCTGTCTGAGGACGTTAACCGTGGATTACTGGGCAACTGTTTCATCAGATATTTAGTCTAGGTTTACCAACCAGACTAACATTAATGATAATCTTTTAATAGTCATACAAAACCGGTAATATATATATAGAAAAGGAGAATTTAAATAAAAAGAAAGAAATCAGTTTATATTTGGAAATTTATTTTAAGATTGTTCATTGGAATTTCAGCATATTATACGAGAGTTATAACTGAGCTGGTGCCTTATTTACGATTGAAAAGAATGTGAGATTGTAATCTTACGGAACACATAAAATATGGAGCCAAGATTTGGGAAACTGCATACAACACTCCATTCATAAAATAACACACGAAGAACATTGAAACATAAGCAAGAAGAAATTAACCACAACCAACAGATTCAGTTTTTACCCAAAGAAATTACGTTCATACCACAATCCTGTCCGTCATGTAATTACCACACACTGGTATACTAAATTCATATTAACTCTTTGTGAAGTCTTCGCAAAAAGAATAGCTGAGGGCTACTTTGATGATTACACCACATGCTCCACGTGGTCAACTTGGTTTACACAAAGCGTACAACTCCACAATAATTTTGATAATTAAAATAAATTAGCTCGAAAAGCAATTGACCAAAGAAAAACCTTGAACTGGTTACTAACGTCTTACTATTAACCTGATGGGTCAAACAGCTATATAAGCACGTGGTACTGGTCTCGCAAAGTACACCCCACGTGGGTTGAATATAAAGAAAAGCATAAAGAAAAGTTGCTATATTAAAAAAAATATTCTCAAGACGAGACGTTATAATCTCACGCACATTCGGATTTAAGATTGATGAACTTAGTTAGAGTTACTGATCAACACGTGGTTCCACTTTACTCACAAAGTAGTAACAAAGCAACTACCGCAAAATAATCTGAATTTAACACGAGAATTACACTCCGCTGCACTTTAAGATAGCATTAGATATTTTAGAGCTAAACCTGAAATAAAGGTGAATAAATTTTCAGTTAGGCTGAACTTAAGAAATCCATTGTCCTACGGACTTAACAGACACGCGCTTAGCCGGAGATCTTACCACTTCAGACGCTCGCCACGGCCACACAGCAACTGCCTACTGCGGAGCGTGCTTCCAGAGAGCGGCTCTCAAAGACCAACGGAAGTGGCCAGAGGGCAGCTTCCTATACCAACATGACAACGGACGGACAGGACCATACTAAGGATAGAAACCTCTTTGCTTTTAGGAAGCGTAGCTACCTGTTCCGACGTTGGTCCTACTGTTCTCTAGCAGACAGCCTTGTCTGCTACCCTCAAGCATGCAACTAGAAATACATATGCTCATTCATCCTCTCACACAAAAGGGAAGGGGGATGACAGTATCTTATCATATACAGTATATAAAAGAAAGCGGATGTAGGTTCCGTATGAGACTGTGTGACATGAATTACATATAAGAATTACATATAAACTGTGCTTTAAAGTGTAGTAGTGTGACAGATCGTTCTTGTTTATGTGTAAAAGTAACACGTTCCACTGCTCAGTCTCCTCCCAGATAGTCAGAAACGCCACAGTACATTTAGAAGAGGAATTTATTCCATAAATGGCAACAGATTTAAGAAATTAAACATGAAAGGAATCCAACAGAGACCTTTCATAACCCCAACGCTCCGGGAAAAGACTGTGCAGGGAATTTTCTGGCCATGCTAGGACATTCCCAAGCAGGCTTCTCACACCCTACTTAAACCAAAAATGTAAAAGAAAAGGCAAAAGGACACCAGCTACTTGCTAAAACACAATAATTTCAACACATCTTTAGAATCTACCAATTTCAAACAGAAAAAAAAGAACACAATCTGTGACACCTATTTAAAAGGTAGTGTAGACCTAATTCGGTCAGCAAGTAAAAACAATGGTTCCTGTGTCATTAATATGAAAACAATTTCTGGTTGTTACCCTTATGGAGTTCACCAGTATTTGCTCATTGCAAGAGCCAACTGATCACAGGAAAATTTATGACTGTTTATTAACAAGCAAAATTTATGAAAATAGCAAAGGTGCCACAGCAATTAAAAAAAGAACATCAAATAACATCGGTATTAAAAAGCAGAACATAACAATGCACAATCTGCAAAAGCAACAAAATGATAAGAGAAAAAACATGTTTTACAAAGTGGTTATCGCAAAAAAATTCTATATCGTATAAAACTAATAATTTGTAGAATTAAAATAACTATGTGGCACTCATTTAATCACTCTATTATATTTCAATTAGCTCGCAAACAATGAGCACTGTGTCATTATACTGAAACTACAATAATTATGTGATTATTACCCTTGAGGGGTTCCTCACAATAAATATGCCCCATGCAAAGGCTAATCGATCACAGTTCAATGAGAATAAAAAGCTATCTGACTGATAAACGAAGCAATGCCACAGCAATGAATTTACGAAACAAAATATCACAAATCTAATACATCACACAAAAACAAACATTGATAAATAAAACAGTACAATAGTCAACATCTAAAACAAGAAAAAAAAACACCTATAAATAAAACACCTGCAAAATACAAGATTCAAAGTCTAAAAAAGATAAATAGAACACCTGCAAAATACAAGAGTCAGTCTAATAAACACCAATAAATCGAACTCCTGCAAAACACACGAGTCAGAGTTTCTCTGACAGAAACACACGTATATGCACTGGACTAAGAACCGTATAATCACTGTTCACTGACACACTTAGTAGTTCCACTGTTCCGAGGCACAATATAAGGGAAAGGGGGGGGGGGGGTTCGTCGCCGCAGCTGTCAGTAGGGATTTTTGTCCATCTGTTGCGTGCGATCCCACCGTCTCTGCCCTCTCATGAAGTTTCTCTCGTGTCACGTACATCTCGATTTGGTTCCATGTTTGTATTGTCAAATTCGTGCGGTATCCTCGTTTGATACGCCAGGTTGATATTCTCGGGCAAGGATGACACTTAATGGCTCTTCTTTTGTGCCACCCTTAGCGACCAGAGAACATCGAACCAAGATTTACTGTCGCTTGACAGTAGGCATCCATCAGGAAATGTCGATAGGCGTCGTTGACGTCTGCAAGTTTCTCTGGGCAGTACCTGTCAAAAGGCTCCACGCCCCTTGTGTTGTTTCACCGCGGCCGTCTCGTCACGGTCGCGTGCGTGTGGTGCGTTGCCAGCAGATGGATTTCTGCGCGGTGGACCGCTCGCCCATCTCAGGTCATCGCCTCGACGAAAGGTCGCCCGGGGCGGCCGCCCATTAGCTCCAGGTACAAGGGAAAGTGTTTGCCGCTTACTCTCCTTTTGTTGTCGGCCGCGCTCCCAAAGTGGCCCGGATGACAGCGCGTCCCGCTGGGAAACCCGCCAGTTTACAACTAGTCCGGCTGCTCCCGCTGTCTCTTAAGAGTTTTGCCGGTTCGCTTTCAGGTTCTCAACTGCATTCACAGAAATTTTTCATCATCCTTATGTGATTACACAATGTCATACATAATACCACTTAGTATTGTCTTTCACAATTTTTAAGAACAAAGTGAGACTTAATTTTTTTTTAAATAAAAAATTAGATGAATCGACAATATAAAATAAAGTTTAAATGACTTGACAATGTAAAAAAAATAAAGTGAAATGACTTGACAGTATAAAAATAAAAATTTAAATGAACTGACAATATAATATTTAAATCCACATCACTAATGTGGTTCACTTACGTTTTAATAAATCAAATGCTATTTATTAATTCACTAAAATGAATAGGATTATGCCTTGTGCAAGTATAGGTCAGGACAGCATAGGGTTCACATGTTATTTACACACACATACATCCACACCTGTTGTCTATTCTACAAACTAACTACCCATAAACATGCATTACTCAATATTCTACTTCTATCCACTACTAGTTAACCCAATAAGCTACTTCAATGCTATTTCAACACCGTGTATATACCACTACAACATTGTTCTATTTCGTCCTCTTCTTGACGCTCGCGCCATACGTCTTGTCACATGATAAATATGGAGAACTTTCCTTAAACATACACATTAAAAAGAACAGTGATTATTTACACGCCAAAACATTTATACCAGTTCGCACACCTGAAAAGAGACTCGCAATTATACATTTATCATACTCATATATTCACACATAAAACAGTAAGAAAATTTCACCTAAAATTACGTTATCACAACAATTAATCACGCAGATGACTCTGAGAAGGTTAAAAATATTTGCATTATACAGGTTATATTAAATTTTCTTACCCATTTTGCTGCGATTTCGTTCCTTCTTTACGTTACCTTTCGCTTCCAAATCAGTTATTTCGCCTGTGGTGGTTATTCTGGATTCATTTCTCATGAATGGCAAAATTGTGGTCACCTCTATTCTGTAAAACAGTATCATCTTAACATATTGAACTTACAACAGACACAAAAGATCCGAATCCTCCTGTAGTTTAAATGACAAATGTTTTGCTTTATCCTTATTACCTTAAACCAAGCTTTCCTTCGTTCCCATAATCTAAAATAATTTAATCAACCTCTACCTTCAAGAGGGAAATTTCCTCAGTACATATCATATAGGCTGCAGTGCATCCCGCACCAGCGAAAACAGTAAGCTGTAATGCTCACAGCATCAGCAAAACACATAAACGTCGCTTTTCTAGGACAAGTATTAACGCAGAATAATTTTTTAGGCTTTGGCTCAACATCAATCAAGACTACAAAAAGGATCCATATTTCCATTCCATTCTCCATTTGCTGAAAAGCTGCTCGTATTTGACTACCACAATAATGTTTCAGAGCCACGTAAATTACACAAACCACAATTCTTCTTTCACCTTGAAGGGAATCAATATACTTACGAAATCCACAGATAGCACTTTACGTACTCAGCTATAAAGAACAAAAAAAGACATATCATCAATATTAACATATCATCGCATATTGGAAGCCAATGGTTCAACAGTCGTATTATCGCATCCTGTTTTTAAGATTCCAAACTTACTCATTCCTTTCTCAGAGTTCTCCTATCTTAAAATATTCATACAGCACGCATACTATAGTAAGAGATCCTCATTTACACTGACAGATATAGAATAGTAATAGATAGATAGTAGCACTGAAAACAGAAAATCGGAAACACGGCTACTAACAGCTGGGGACCTGGGTTTGCCAGACCCATAATACCCACAGATCGGATATTCCCCTGAGTTTATGCACTAATTCAGCAACGAACTTGCTTTCCTCAGGAGCGACTCTTTTCGATTTACACACAAAAAAAAACATAAACAGCATTTTACTCGTTCACAAAGAAACCTTTTATCTTCACGTTTGAATCAAACTAAATCCTAATTGCACAAGGAGAAAAAAATTAAAACACCACTTCAATCCATCACATAGAAACATCTTTATCACTATTTTTACCAACATATTATTCAAAATGCATGTTATAAATTTAAACTAATCAATTCTTTCTCCTCACCGTCCTCTCTACTTCTCACTGTCCTTTCTAGTCATTTGCCATGTCGCTCATTTGTTCCGATTGGGCGCCTCCTGCGCTGATCGTTTGTCATTGCCGGTTTCGTTCATATCCATTTGCTGGATTATGTCTAGGGTTAGCCGGCCGAATTTCAACATCATGAGGTGCTCCGCCTACAGTCCTATTCCCTCCGTATTCATCATAGTGTCGGTTCTGGTTGCCGTACCTGTAGCGTTCACGATCTTGTCTACGTCCTCGATCATTTCCGTTGTTCCACCTGTGTTCGCGACTGTTACCCCAGTTTCTGTACGGCCGGTCCCGATTATTGTTCCGTTCGCGTCTCGACGACCAGTCACGCCGTTGATTAGTAATATGGCCACGATTGCGGTCGCGCTGCTGTGCCCCGTAATAACTTTGTGCCTGATTAGGCGGGCATTCTCCTGTATTGTATTCCAACTCTTGGAGAAGCGTCTTAAACGTTTCCACGTCCTCTTTGCATCGTCCCGCAAGAATGACGTGCCGCAAGTGCATCGGCAATTTGGTGATGCATATCCTAATTAGTTCCGCAGGCCCGTATGGGTCGTATAGGAATTGATTTGCCTGCAGCATGTGGTCGAATAGGCGTGCAGGGCTGCCGAAACCAGACTGGTTCAAATTTGGCAGCATAATTATGCCATGTTTGACCCTATCTTGTGCCGCTTCCGACCAATAGGCGGACAGAAAGGCTTGTCGAAACTCCCGAGTGGAGTTGCAGTGACGCGCTGCCGACCTCATGCGAATCGCCGGTTCGCCTTCCAAATAGCCACACATATATTCTATCTTATGTGAACTTGCCCAGTCGGGGGGAAGACAAAACTCAAATTGCTCGAGCCATGCACGTGGATGTATTCCTTTTTGCGAATTTCGGAATATCTCAAACTTTCTTACCGTAAGGAAATGTTTGAAATCAAATCCCCGCATTTCCTCCTGGCGAGGCCCTTGAGTGTTTCTGTTTCTCTCATGTCTGCCCCTTAAATTACATTCTTCCCTGTCGTCAAAATCTCCCTCGTGGCCGGAGTCCCTCTCTGCACTGTTCGTACGGCTATTTTTAGTGCTATTGGCGAGTTCGGAATCACACGCCATGCGGTTTTCCAGATGCGCCACGCGTTCTTGTAATTCGCCTGTTACAGCTTTGTGTTGTCTGTTCACTTCAAACTGTCCCTTCTGAAATCTAAGAAGCGAACGCACTTCTTCGGTCTCTGCGGCCGCTACCGGTGTAGTATTGTTCTCGCTTTCCGTCAGCTTCATCGTGCCTACAGTGTCCGCTAATGCCGCAATCTTATCATCAATTTGTTTCTTGTCCTCCGCCCCAGTCTGCTTCAATTGTTCTATTTGCTGTTCCAACGCGTGGATCGCTAAACTGTTGTCCGCTATTGTGTTGCTAACGGACGTGGGACAATGCGTTTCCGCCTCTTGGACCATCGAGATTACCTGCTGGTGTTCCCTTTGGCATTCTTCCCTCAGCTCTTGGAAATTCCTAAGTAGCCGTTCTTCGCTTTCTTTAGATTCGGTATCGCCCCTCCGCTTGCTCTGTTCTAAAGCTTGCAGACGATCATCGATTTGTTCAAATGTACGGCCTAATTCTTTCATAATATCACTTTTTATCTCACTTGCCAGATTGTTTATTCTTTGTGAGATATCATCGGACACTCTCTGCATCGACTTGTCGACTTTATTTGTCTGCTGGATTAGTTTTTTGTCTATTTGTTCGCCTAGCTCGCGGATCGATTTTTCGGATTTCTCTGCGTTTTCTTTATTTTGTTGCAATAAGGCTTTCATGAGTTCTGCTACATCAATTTGGTTAGTTAGAGGCAAATTAATTTCTGGCTCTGATGTGAGCCCGTTCGTGCTGTTTTGCATTTCGTCTGAAGTATTCCCCATTGCATTTTCGGAACCGCCCGACGCGTTAATATTGGAAATCAAATTATCCCCTTGGTCCATGTTGCTTAAGTTGTTGGACCGCTTACTTTTAGCTTGGTTACGTGTTTGCATTAGTGCAATTTATACTCAGTACGCAACACACTAATCACAATAAATGTGTCCCCCAAAAATTACGACAGTCACACGAAAGATACCCAACCTAGTACACACTTTTTCACACGCAAAACAAATTTTTATCTTTGATCGAAACAGTGGAATTTACAAGCGAGAATAAAAAACACACAGACATATAAAACACACAAATATAAAAAACAAAACAAGACAAACAACGCAACGCCGATCAACAACGCCGTGAATCTTTTGAAAGTCTGCTCGGAAACAACGCAGAAGTTGTTTGAGCGCTGTAGGGAAAAAAAAATTAAGATTATAACACGCTCGCAATCTAATATTTCAGAGATTCCAGAGTCTAGCGGAATCACAGAACAGGGTCGCCATGTGTAATGTTGCAACTTTTAATTTGGTATGCTGATGTGTAAGGTTGTAACTTTAATTTTGGTATACTGATATCGGTGCTAGTTGACAATGAAAGTGGGTTAAAAGCCGTGATCTGTCTGAGGACGTTAACCGTGGATTACTGGGCAACTGTTTCATCAGATATTTAGTCTAGGTTTACCAACCAGACTAACATTAATGATAATCTTTTAATAGTCATACAAAACCGGTAATATATATATAGAAAAGGAGAATTTAAATAAAAAGAAAGAAATCAGTTTATATTTGGAAATTTATTTTAAGATTGTTCATTGGAATTTCAGCATATTATACGAGAGTTATAACTGAGCTGGTGCCTTATTTACGATTGAAAAGAATGTGAGATTGTAATCTTACGGAACACATAAAATATGGAGCCAAGATTTGGGAAACTGCATACAACACTCCATTCATAAAATAACACACGAAGAACATTGAAACATAAGCAAGAAGAAATTAACCACAACCAACAGATTCAGTTTTTACCCAAAGAAATTACGTTCATACCACAATCCTGTCCGTCATGTAATTACCACACACTGGTATACTAAATTCATATTAACTCTTTGTGAAGTCTTCGCAAAAAGAATAGCTGAGGGCTACTTTGATGATTACACCACATGCTCCACGTGGTCAACTTGGTTTACACAAAGCGTACAACTCCACAATAATTTTGATAATTAAAATAAATTAGCTCGAAAAGCAATTGACCAAAGAAAAACCTTGAACTGGTTACTAACGTCTTACTATTAACCTGATGGGTCAAACAGCTATATAAGCACGTGGTACTGGTCTCGCAAAGTACACCCCACGTGGGTTGAATATAAAGAAAAGCATAAAGAAAAGTTGCTATATTAAAAAAAATATTCTCAAGACGAGACGTTATAATCTCACGCACATTCGGATTTAAGATTGATGAACTTAGTTAGAGTTACTGATCAACACGTGGTTCCACTTTACTCACAAAGTAGTAACAAAGCAACTACCGCAAAATAATCTGAATTTAACACGAGAATTACACTCCGCTGCACTTTAAGATAGCATTAGATATTTTAGAGCTAAACCTGAAATAAAGGTGAATAAATTTTCAGTTAGGCTGAACTTAAGAAATCCATTGTCCTACGGACTTAACAGACACGCGCTTAGCCGGAGATCTTACCACTTCAGACGCTCGCCACGGCCACACAGCAACTGCCTACTGCGGAGCGTGCTTCCAGAGAGCGGCTCTCAAAGACCAACGGAAGTGGCCAGAGGGCAGCTTCCTATACCAACATGACAACGGACGGACAGGACCATACTAAGGATAGAAACCTCTTTGCTTTTAGGAAGCGTAGCTACCTGTTCCGACGTTGGTCCTACTGTTCTCTAGCAGACAGCCTTGTCTGCTACCCTCAAGCATGCAACTAGAAATACATATGCTCATTCATCCTCTCACACAAAAGGGAAGGGGGATGACAGTATCTTATCATATACAGTATATAAAAGAAAGCGGATGTAGGTTCCGTATGAGACTGTGTGACATGAATTACATATAAGAATTACATATAAACTGTGCTTTAAAGTGTAGTAGTGTGACAGATCGTTCTTGTTTATGTGTAAAAGTAACACGTTCCACTGCTCAGTCTCCTCCCAGATAGTCAGAAACGCCACAGTACATTTAGAAGAGGAATTTATTCCATAAATGGCAACAGATTTAAGAAATTAAACATGAAAGGAATCCAACAGAGACCTTTCAAAGTGTGCACGTCTATGGAACGAATAGCAAAATTAAAGAATCTTTCGGGAAAAGCGCTACTCCCCCCTTCCGAGGTTCGAGTCCTCCCTCGGGCATGGGTGTGTGTGTTGTCCTTAGTTTAAGTTAGATTAAGTAGTGCGTAAGCCTAGGGACCGATGACTTCCTTAGTTTGGTTCCATAGTCCTTACCACAAATTTCCAATTTTCGGAAAAAGCAGAAGTACCCGAGTATAGGCTACGATTGCAGATGTCAAGTAAGGGCTAAACAAAGAAGTCAAGCGAATGTGGAAGAAATACGTGAAAGGGCAACACAAAGTTTAAGAAGTTGAAGTCTGTTGCGGAAAGAGAAGAGCGGATAGACGAAAATGGAGTGGGAGACATAATAGGCGACAAGAATTTGACAGAGCACTGACGTAAATGGAAGCAAGGCTCGTGTAGTAGACAACATTTCCTCAATGTTACGAAGATCCTTGGGCGAACGTATCACGATAAAAATATTCCAGCTGGTAACCAAGACACGAAATACACGAAATATCCTCAGACATCAAGAATAATGTAATAACTGTTATTCCAAAGAAGTCAGGTGCTGATAGGGGCGAATATTACCGAACCATCAGTTTAGTAAGACATGGTAGTAATATACTAAGACAAATTATTTGCAGAAGAGGGGAAAACTGGAAGAATCCGACTTCGGTGAAGATCATTTTGTATTCTAGGGATATGTAGAGACATGCGAAGCAATACGGACTTTAAAACTCATGTTTGAAAAGAGAGTGAAAAAAGGAAAACCTATGTTCCTAGCATTTTTATTTTGAGAGAAAGCTCTCATCAATGCTGACTATAATATGTACTTTCAAATTCTGAAGGTAGTAGGAATAAAAAGAGAGGAACAAAGGTTTATCTGCAACTCGAACGGAAACCAAATTGAATTTATAAAACTGAAAGGACATCAAACAGAGGTAATAGTTGAATAGAGAAGTAGATAGGGTTGCAGACTATCCTCAAACGATATTTAATATGTACAGTGAACAAGACGCAAGTGAAATCAAGGAGAAATTTGGGAAAGTTATTAAACTTCAGGACAAAGATATCAAAACTTCGATGTTTTTCCATGACACTGTAATTCACTCAGAGGCTGCAAAGGACTTGGAAGACGAGTAAAACGGAACTGATAGTATCTTGTAAAGAGGTTATTAGATGACGTCTACAAAAGGAAAATAAGGCTAACAGAATGTAGTCGAATTAAATCAGACGGAGCTGAAGAAATTACGTTAGGAAATGAGACACTAAAAGTAGTAGATGCGTTTCCTTACTTAGGGAGAAAAGTAACTAACGTTCACCGAAATATAGAGGATATAAATTGGAGACTGGTAATAGCAGCACAAGTGTTTTTGAAAGAGATAAATTCGTTAACGTCGAATATAAACTTAAGTAAAAGGAAGTCATTTCTGAAAGTATTGTTCTGCAGTGTAGCCTTGTACGGAAAGGAAACGTGGACGAAAATCAGTTCTGACAAGAGGAGAAAAGAAATTGTTGAAATACAGTGATACAGAAGAATGTTGAAAATTTGATGGGTAGTCGAATAACTACTGAATCGTGAAGGAAATAACTTGATGGGAGAACTTCACTAAAAGGTAGTTTGCCAATGGAGGGGTGTGTATGCAGGGGGGGGGGGGAGATGTCATAGAGGGAGGTTAAGCCTTGACTCAAGTGAGCACGTACAAGTGGATGATGGTTGCAACACCTGTGGAGAGATGAGAAGGCTTGCACAGGATAGAGTAAAGTGGACCACGCGTCAATCCAGTCTTCAGAATGCAGTTTTATTATTTGATTTAGAAAACAAATTTAAAACAAATGACATCTATTTACACCGTCTAGAAAGAACGAGGTGAATAATTTGTGCTGTGATTGCTGAGCCTCTGAGGATACAATAGATTCCAGCTCCAACTGTTTAAATTCTTCAAGGGCAAATGATGACGCAGACTCCTTCGTCACCACTTGCGAACGATGATGCACTGCTACTATAAATAAGACGCATGGTAAGAAAGGTAAGTGTACAAGACTTACATATTTCTTTAAAAAAGTGTATTTGAAAAAAAATTGTAGGTTGTTGTTGAAACACTTGTTGACAGTTATTCCACATAATTGCCATTCCGTTCAACGCAAGTGGTGAGCACTGTCACAACCTTCTTTGTGCCCTACTCTAAGAACTCCCCCGCCAGTTCCTTCCCCACTTCAGAACCTCTTTCTGCACCTGTTCGTCGGCTGGAAATTTTAATTCCACTCATTGTGCCTTCAGGGAGAAGATGATAATCTAAGGGCACCAAGCGAGAGGAATACGGGGGTGGTTCAAAACAACCCAACCAAATGAGTGCAGGAGCGCCTAGGTGGGTTCTTTTGTTTTCAATGTTCCTTTTGTGTTTGTTCACGGTTTCACAGTATCGTTGTGTTCAAATAGCTCTAAGCACTATGGGACTTAACATCTGAGGTCATCAGTCGCCTAGACTTAGAATTACTTAAACCTAACTAACCTAAGGACATCACACACATCCATGCCCGAGGCAGGATTCGAACCTGCGACCGTAGCAGCAGCGCGGTTCCGGACTGAAGCGCGTAGAACCGATCGGCCACAACGTCCGGCTATCGTTGTGTATTGGTGGCTTACCCCTGAGGCATAAATTCGACCACAATGATGCCTCTCAGGCGTCGCAAGGAATTCCTCCATATGACACACGGAATCTGTTCGCTTCCATGCCACAACGAATATTAGAGTATATTCGTGGTGCCACAATTTTTACTATTGTTGATGATAGACATCTGTTCCGGATCGAATGAAAGTTTGCATATTTAACATCCGTTATGTGCTGAATATCTCCACAAGGTTTGATAAATGTCAGAGGTCTGCTTCATGGTCTAACATTTCCCAGTGCCGTCAGTGTATATATATATACCTGTTTCCGTTATGAACCTTCCACACTTGTATCTCGACTCGTAGTATAGGATATATCATAAAAAGAAACTTTCTGCATATTCACTTTTCAGACGCGTGTATCGTGCAGCAAGTCTGAGAAACAATTTACGTGAACCAATTCTGCATTATCGACGGTTTTAGCGTAGATCTACGACATTGTTTTGGTTACTTATCGCACATCTTCGTAGTACTCGGCCGTTTTACGTAATGTCTAATCTGATCTCGTAATACTCATGCTATTCTCAGGTCTGTGAATTCATAGGTTATGCAACAGATTTAAAATATCAACTCCATCTTCAGCCCAGGATTTTAACGAGAAAGTGTGAAGGAGCATCAGATAAAACACGATGAATAACCTCTCGTACGTTGCTTTAGTGTCAAGTTATCGAGAGGAATTAATCAAGCGAAGTGAGAGCACCTTTATGTAATGCGGTAAACATAGACAATTCGCCAACAAGACAGGCGTTCGCAGGGAAAGTAGCAAAAAAATGGCTCTGAGAACAATGGGACTTAACATCTGACGTCATCAGTCCCCTAGAACTTAGAACTACTTAAACCTAACTAATCTAAGGACATCGCACACATCCATGCCCGAGGCAGGATTCGAACCTGAGACCGTAGCGATCGCGCGGTTCCAGACTGAAGCGCCTAGAACCGCTCCGCCACATCGGCCAGCGGAAAGCAGCAAAAAGGCGTTCGTGATCGCACAGTCCTGATATTGTACCCAAGCAGCATGAAAATAAAGACTGACAGCTGTGGCAAATTACGAACCAATGTGCTGCGAAATTGGCAGTTGGCAATGTTTGGAATATGTAACAGCTTGGTCACAACAAAAACATTGATGGTGAATTTGTCGATCAGCGAAATACGCACTACTGTTATTACACTTTAGACTTCTTTAGCAGCGCGTTATTACTTGCTCGTAAACATTGGCAGTTGTGCTGTGTTTTGAACAGTGTTGTGAATGCGTAAAATTAGCAGCGTCCAACATAAATATTTAAATATGTTCACAGTTCTAAATTGTCATTCATTTACTGCATTACCCGGCTAGAACATGACATCAGCATGAATGTGAATTAAATTGAAGCACACAACCGTTTTCATACGTTGTCTGTAAGGAAGTGTATCTGTTTAAAATGATTCGGTTAGGTTCCTTGACTACTCTCATATAAACTCTGGAATATCATTTCACTTTCATAACACGCAGACACACAACACTGGAATCGGCAAATTTTAAATCCGCCGCGTAAAACTTTCATGAAATGGCGGCAGATAAATGAGCATCGATGTATCACAGAATCGATCTGTTCCGAATACATGAAAATAACTGACTGAATGTCCGCCCCCGGTAGCTGAGTGGTCAGCGCGAGAGACTGTCAATCCTAAGGGCCCGGGTTCGATTCCCGGCTGGGTCGGAGATTTTCTCCGCTCAGGGACTGGGTGTTGTGTTGTCCTAATCATCATCATTTCATCCCCATCGACGCGCAAGTCGCCGAAGTGGCGTCAGATCGAAGGACTTGCACCCGGCAAACGGTCTACCTGACGGGAGACCCTAGTCACATGAAAAAAAAAAAAAAAAAACAGCATTAAATAATTGGTCTCAGCGTTTTCAATGCCAATAAAATCATATAAATACACTCATGCTCATAAATTAAGGTTAATGCTGATACATAGTGAGAGAACGCTCTGGTGGGCGGTTTGCGGGTTTAAATCACCTCGGGATATGACCATGCGGTGCCTTTGACCTGCGGTCGTCGCACGGTGGCGCTGGTTGCAGTCCACATACGCAGAGGTTTGTTGGTGCATGTCAGAGTACGGTACAGCGAGTAAGAGTGCAGACGTTTTCAGACTTACTAATGGTGCTTGTGTGTTGAAAATGGCTCAAAGAACACATATTGATGACGTTATGAGGGTTAGAATACTAGAATACTAGGACGACTGGAGGCTGGTCAAACACAGCAGGTCGTAGCACGGGCCCTCCGTGTGCCACAAAGTATGATCTCAAGATTATGGCAACGATTCCAGCAGACAGGAAACGTGTTCACGCGCTACAGTACGGGACGTCCACAGTGTACTACACCACAAGAAGACCGATATCTCACTATCAGTGCCCGCAGACGGCCACGGAGTACTGCAGGTAGCCTTGCTCGAGACCTTACCGCAGCCACTGGAACAGTTGTCTCCAGAAACACAGTCTACAGACGACTGAACAGACATGGTTTATTCGTCCGGAGACCTGCAAGGTGCATTCCACTGACCCCTAGTCACAGGAGAGCTCGCGAAGCCTAGTGTCAAGAACACACTCCATGGTCACTAGAACAGTGGTTCCAGGTTATGTTCACGGACGAGTCCAGGTATAGTGTCAACAGTGATTCTCGCCGGGTTTTCATCTGACGTGAACCAGGAACCAGGTACCAACCCCTTAATGTCCTTGAAAAGGACCTGTATGGAGGTCGTGGTTTGATGGTGTGGGGTGTGATTATGATTGGTGCACGAACTCCCCTGCATGTCTTTGACAGAGGAACTGTAGTAGGTCAGGTGTATCGGGACGTCATTTTGCACCAGTATGTCCGCCTTTTCAGGGGTGCAGCGGTTCCCACCTTCCTCCTGATGGATGATAACGCACGGCCCCACCGATCTGCCATCGTGGAGGAGTACCTTGAAACAGAAGATATCAGGCGAATGGAGTGGCCTGCCTGTTCTGCAGACCTAATCGCCATGGAGCATGTCCGGGATGCTCTCGGCCGACGTATCGCTGCACGTCTTCAAACCTCTACGACACTTCAGGAGCTCCGACAGGCACTGGTGCAAGAATGGGAGGCTATACTCCAGCAGCTCTGCTCGACCACCTGATCCAGAGTATGCCAACCCGTTGTGCGGCCGGTGTACGTGTTCATGGTGATCATATACCATATTGATGTCTGGCTACATTCGCAGGAAACAGTGGCGTTTTGTAGCACATGTGTTTCGAGACGGTTTTCTCAACTTATCACCAATACCGTGGACATACAGATCTGTATCGTGTGTGTTCCCTATGTGCCAATGCTGTTAGCGCCAGTTTTGTGTAGTGCCACGTTGTGTGGCACCACATTCTGCAATTATCCTTAATTTATGAGCATGAGTGTATATTACCGGTAATGGCGGCGTTACAGCTCGTCCGCAGCTAAGCAAAGATGGAATGTAGAGGATCAAGATTAGTAATATTCTCACAGGAAATAAACTTGAATAACATTATTCCCTATTTTTCTCGAATAATTGACAATATGTAGTTTACATAATACTAATAGTACCAGATCTTATCATAGGCGGCACATTAAAGTACGTCTTGCTAGCATCATGGCTACTCGAACAAGAAGAAAGAATGATACAAAAAATCAGTGATAATTGTTCTTTTATTTAAAAGGTAACGTTGTTTTCAGTCTATTTTCTGTGGCTTGTGAAGGAACCGTTACAACGTCTTTGCACTAGCAAAACCAAACTGTTTCTCTGATAACACAATTGTCTCTCGTGATATCACATATTTAAAAAAAATGTTTTATCAACTATAAAATAGGGGCGTAGATGCTATACAGTGAAAGAGTTTCAAAAAATTATATTATCGGAATGAAAGTATAGGACATCTGTTAATGGACATTAATATGAGGTGTGTCGATCCTTCGCCTTTATGACACAGTGAAGAGCCAAAGAAACTGATATGCCTGCCTAAAATCATATAGGGTATCCGTGAGCACGCAGATGTGCCGCAACACGACGTGGCATGGATTCGACTTATATGTCTGAAGTAGTGCTGGAGGGAATTGACACAATGAATCCTGCAGTGCTGTCCATAAATCTATAAGAGTACGAGGGGGTGGAGATCTCTTCTAAACAGCACGTTGCAAGCCGTTCCAGGTATACTCAATAATGTCCATGTCTGAGGAGTCTGGTGGACAGCGGGAGTGTTTCAGCTCAGAAGAGTGTTCCTAGAGACATTCCGTAGCAATTCTGGACATGTGGGGTGTCGCCATTGTCCTGATGGAATTGCCCAAGTCCGTCGCAATGCACAGTGGACATGAATTGATGTAGGCGATCAGACAGGATGCTTACGTGCGTGTCACCTGTTAGAGTCGTACCAAAACGTATCAGGGATCCCATATCACTCCAACTGCACACGATCCACACCATTACAGAGCCTCCACCAGCTTGAACATTCCCCCGCTGACACGCAGGGTGGATGGATTCATGAGGTTGTCTCCATGCCCGCACACGTCCATCCACTCGATACCATTTGAAACAAGACTCGTCTGACGAGAGAACACGTTTCCAGTCATCAATAATCCAATGTTGGTGTTGACGGGCCCAAACGAAGCATACAGCTTTGTGTCGTGCAATCATCAAGGGTACACATTATCGATAATATTTCCGCCGCGCGAGATAGCCGAGCGATCCATGGCGCTGTAGTCACGGACTGTGCGGTTGGTCCCGGCGGAGGTTCGAGTCCTCCCTCGGGCATGGATGTGTGTGTTTGTCCATGGATAATTTAGCTTAAGTAGTGTGTAAGCTTAGGGACTGATGACCTTAGCATTTAAGTCCCATAAGATTTCACACACGTTTGAACATTTTTTGATAATATTTCGTTGAATGTTCACATGCTGACACTTGTTGATGACCCACGTTGAATTCTGCAGCAATTTGCGGAAGGGTTGCACTTCTGTCACGTTGAACGATTCTCTTCAGTCGTCGTTTGTCCCGTTCTTACAGGCTCTTTTTCCGATAGCAGCGATGTCAAAGATTTGATGTTTTACCGGATTTCTAATATTCACGGTGCACTCGTGAAATGATCGTACAGGAAAATTCCAACTTTCTCGGTACCTCGGGGGAGCTGTGGCCCATCGTTCGTGCGTCGACTACAACACCACGTTCAAACTCACTTAAATCTTGGTAAGCTGCCATGGTAGCAGCAGTAACCGATGTAACAACTGCGCGAGACACTTGTAGTCTTATATAGGCGTTACCTACCACAGCGCCGTATTCTGCCTGTTTACATATCGCTGTACTTGAATACGCATGCCTATACCAGTTTCTGTGGTGCTGCATTGTAACTTCCACATTGCTGGGGACACCTTCAGTGTGGGCGTCTGAATGTCTGTGGTGGAAAGACAGCTATTTCTTCCTAAACAGGTGGAACCGTAGGAGATAGCAATGTTGGAGGCTGGGGTCTGTAGCGACGTCGAAGTTCTAACATCAGCGGTCTCCAAAGTACGGCCATATCCAGCCCGCTATAGTTCATGCGGCCCGCCGGCGGTGCCTGAATTTTCTTCAGGAAACGTATAGAACACGGAACGTTGCGATACAGTTTAAATTTAAGTATTTTGTTTAGAACACTAGGATACCTTCAGAAGTACAGAGACCTCCTGGTTGCTATGTGCTTTGCATTTACGATGTGCAAGGATCAGGACTCTGTTGGAAGATGTGCAAATTCTCGGCGATCTTTTGACGCACTGCATCACATCTCAGTACGCTCTCTGTGGCAAAGACTGATATAGTTCTTGTGTACGAAAACAGGTCTTCTCTACTTCTGACCTTCATTCGGGGACATGCCCTCTTTCACCGCCATTTCCACGCTTTTCTTCAAGAAACTGATTCCGAATTCTGTTACTTGCCTTATCACACAGCACTGGTATGGCTCAGCTGTGGTAAGGTCCTGTTTCATTTTTACAAGCTTTGAAACGAGACAAGTGTTTTTGTCACTGAAACAGATAGAGCTGATCGACAGCTGTTAAAGCTGTCATTTTTGGACGGCATCACAACCAACATGAATTATCGGAACTTGAAACTTCAGGAAAAGGAGTAATCTTGTCTGTGATCTCTACAGAATCATCAAAGGATTTCGGAGAAAACTGTTCTTGTTTGTAGCAAAACTGGAAGTAGAAAACTTTTCTAATTTTTCCTGTTGCAAAGAGTTTGTTGCTACAATACCCCAAGACGATGATCTTAATTTTTCAAAAAAAATTATTCGTGACTTGATGAAGCACTTTTTGGAGAGATTTTATGAGGTGAGAATGGTATTCTTCTGTTCCAGAATCCGTTTGGATTGTAACCTTGATGATGTGCCAGTTGAACTACAGCTGGTACTCACTGATTTGCAAAGCCAATGACTTGCTGAAAGAAAAGTGCAGAGAAAGAAGTAACCTGGTTTGTGATCTATACAGAATCATCAAAGGATTTCGGAGAAAACTGTTCTTGTTTTTAGCGGAACTGGAAGTAGAAAACTTTTCTAATTTTCGCTGTTGCAAAGAGTTTGTTGCTCCAATGCTTAAAGACGTCAATTTAATTTAAAAAAATTATTCGTGACTTGAAGAATCATTTTTTGGAGAAATTTTCTGATCTGAGAGTGGTATTCTTCTATTTCAGAATCCGTTCGGAATGTAACCGTGATGGTGTACCAGTTGAACTACAATTGGTACTCACTGATCTGCAAAGCAAATGACTTGTTGAGAGACATGAGCAGAGGAGAATTTTTTTTTAAATTTTACCGCTGCTTACTTGATGTCTAGTTTCCTAAACTGAAGAAATTTGCCGCTGGTGTGGCTTCAGTGTTTTCAACGACTTCTGTGAGCAAACATTTTCAGTAATGCAGAATATTAAGTTAGCACATTGAACAAGATTGACTCATGAACGTATGGAAGCCACACTCTTGATTGGATGCAGCAGTACCAAACCAAACATTGATGATATCTTGAAAGATAAAGGTCAGTGTCACAAATCTCATTAACGTGCTTTGCTGCTTAGTTTATATGTGCACACGCGGTCTAATGTAACTACCTCTTCCCTACCGTCGCTTTTTTGACACCTTTTTATAGCAAATAAATATGTTGGTTATTCTTGCTTTTACGAGAATACTGAACTCACTTTTCATCTTTTTTCACAGAGCTTTCGTCTTGAGTTGCAAGTGTTGTACAGAATGATGATGCGGTCCGCGCTCGTCATTTTGTCAGATATCCGGTCCGCCGTGCAAAACATTTGGTGATCTATAATGTAACTCATACCAAAAATGTTCCATTAACGTCAGGTCGGGACTCTGCACAGACTAGTACATTTCAGGAATGTTATCGTCCGCAAAACATTGCCCCACAGTGGCTACTGTATGACAAGGTGCCCTGCCTGCTGATGCAAGCAGTCATGGTCTCCGAACTGTTTTTCTAGTTATGCAGCAGAGAACACTGTTAACTGTATTCAAATACTTCCATATTTAGCGTTTTCTGAAGCCAGGGACCTTACCCTAAGCACGAAAACACCCCCGCACCGTACAAGACCTCTTCCGAACTTTCCTCCACGCATTGACAGGAAACCTTCTCCAGGCATTCGCCAAACGCAAACCCTTCAATCTCCATATCACTGGTTCCCGGTCATCCACTGTGGAGTGGAGTCTCTCTCTACATCGCGTCAAGGGTCGCCTTGTGAGGAGCTGCCTGATAATTCTTTTTAGCTCCATACCCACCTTGATTGTGTTATGTGGACTGTTGGTAGCGCTTCAGAACTTACGAATGATTCTTCGATTGACTTCACGACATTTTTTACAACCACGTTCCGCAATGCTCGATGGTCTCTGTTCCTCAGCAAGTGAGGTCTGGTTGGTCTTGGTTTAGCTATGGTTGTTCCTTCCAATCTCAGAACCACATCACTGAGTGTCGACTGGGGTAGCTTTAGGAGGACTGAAAAGTCCGTAATGGATTTGTTACCCAGGCGACATCCACTGACTAGTCCGAAGTCACTGACAAGGGAACCTCCCCATCGCACCCCCCTCAGATTTAGTTATAAGTTGGCACAGTGGATAGGCCTTGAAAAACTGAGCACAGATCAATCGAGGAAACAGTAAGAAGTTATGTGGAACTATGAAAAAAATAAGCAAAATATACAAACTGAGTAGTACATGCGAAGATAGGCAACATCAAGGATAGCCTGTGCTCAAGAGCGCTGTGGTCCCGTGGTTAGCGTGAGCAGCTGTGGAATGAGAGGTCGTTGGTACAAGTCCTCCATGGAGTGAAAATTTTACTTTCTTTATTTTCGCAAAGTTATGATCTGTCCGTTCGTTCATTGACGTCTCTGTTCACTGTAATAAGTTTAGTGTCTGTGTTTTGCGATCGCACCGCAAAACCGTGCGATTAGTAGACGAAAGGACGTGCCTCTCCAATGGGAAACGAAAACATTTGATCTCAAGGTCATAGGTCAACCGATTCCTCCACGGGCAAACACGTCTGATATATTCTATACGACACTGGTGACGGCATGTGCGTCACATGACAGGAATTTGTTGTCGACCCACCTAACTTGTACACTTGGCGAACGGGTAACAAGATTCATCTACCTTGCCCGATTTAGGTTTTTTTGTGGATGTGATAATCACTCCCAAAAAAGTGATGAAAACATAAGAGTTTGTCACATAAACTGCAACAAATGAATGCAACAGTTTCACAGTCGCACAATTTTCCCTATCCTCTGTCAAAACATATGTTTTTAACGTATTCAAATTTTTCCGTGTGTAGACCGTCAAATCCTGCATATGTCCAAGCAAATCTGAACATGTCCTGGAATTTTGGAGAGCGAAGTTGATTAGGAGTGAGTGCCTGAACTTTGATAATTGTCTGAAAATAAGAAATTAAACTTTTCACTCGAGGGAAGACTTGAACCAAGGACCTCTCATTCCGCAGCTGCTCACGCTAACCACATGACCACGGCGCTCCTGAGCTAAGGCTGTCCTTGATGTTGCCTATCTTACACGTGGACTACTCAGTTTGTATATTTTGCTTATTTTTTCATAGTTCCACACAACTTCTTCCTGTTTTTTTGATTGATCTGTGTTCAGTTTTTCAAGGCCTATCCACTGTGCCAACTTATAACCAAATCTGAGGGGGGGGGGGTGCGATGGGGAGGTTCCCTTGTGAGTTATTCTCACCAGCCCATTCTGCTTTTAAAACACTCCTCGTCTCCTTTCTTACCGGCGGGTCCGCCTTTCGTGACGTCTGCTACTCGATTCGGCGTTAAATAGAGCTGTCCGGATACTTTAGATCAGAAAGTGGCTTTACTGTATAATCCGCAGTTCCCTGGTTGACTAAGTACATGTTACACGGGATATGGTACTGACGACTATTGTAAACTCGTTTCGCATGTACACGAGGTCTTTCCTTCTTTCTTTCTTTCTTTCTTTCCTTTCTCTCTCTCTCTCTCTCTCTCTCTCTCTACATATTACCGGACGTTCCAGTCATCACCCATTGCAGAGTCTGGGCCCTTTTCAACCAAACACCAGGCGAACTATATTAGAGCACAAAGATTTCCAGTTGAGAATATCTGGGAGATGATGTCCAGTTCTGGCATCTGCCTTGCTGACAAGGGATACCTGTCGAAAAACTTGGTCATCCTGCTAGATGGAACTATTTTTAATCTACAGTACATCCCAGCAAAAAATTTAAACGCTAGCGTGTGTACATGAGTTGCGCCCCTCTTTTTATAACAAGTCTCAGAGAAAAAAGTACTTTGTGACGGTTGTTAATATTCTACATCGTTTATAAATTGGTACTTCAATGCCAACGGACTTGTCTCTTGAATACACGCTTCTTGAATATACACTTCAAGTTAAGTAACGTCTTGCGTAGTCAATGAGTTCAGTGATTTCAGATGTGCCGCAGGGGAGTGTCGTAGGACCGTTGCTATTCACAATATATATAAATGACCTTGTGGATAACATCGGAAGTTCACTGAGACATTTTACGGATGATGCTGTAGTATATCGAGAGGTGGAAACAATGGAAAATTGTACTGAAATGCAAGAGGATCTGTAACGAATTGACGCATGGTGCAGGGAATGGCAATTGAATCTCAATGTAGACAAGTGTAATGTGCTGCGAATACATAGAAGGAAAAAAGCACTCCGTCTTAAGGCCACAAGTGGCTCATCGGGACCATCCGACCGCCGTATCATCCTCAATTGAGGATGCGGATAGGAGGGGCGTGTGGTCAGCACACCGCTCTCCCGGTCATTATGATGGTATCCTTCGACCGGAGCCGCTAGTATTCGGTCGAGTAGCTCCTCAATTGGCATCACGAGGCTGAGTGCGCTCCGAAAAATGGCAACAGCGCATGGCGGCTGGATGGTCACCCATCCAAGTGTCGGCCACGCCCGACAGCGCTTAACTTCGGTGATCTCAAGGGAACCGGTGTATTCACTGTGGCAAGGCTGTTGCCCACATAGAAGGAAAGATCCTTTAATATTTAGCTACAATATAGCAGGTCAGCAACTGGAAGCAGTTAATTCCATTAATTATCTGGGAGTAGGTGTTAGGAGTGATTTAAAATGGAATGACCACATAAAATTAATCGTCGGTAAAGCAGATGCCAGACTGAGATTCATTGGAAGAATCCTAAGGAAATGCAGTCCGAAAACAAAGGAAATAGGTTACAGTACACTTGTTCGCCCACTGCTTGAATACTGCTCACCGGTGTGGGATCCGTACCAGATAGGGTTGACAGAAGAGATAGAGAAGATCCAACGGAGAGCAGCGCGCTTCGTTACAGGATCATTTAGTAATCGCGAAAGCGTTACGGAGATGATAGATAAACTCCAGAGGAAGACTCTGCAGGAGACACGCTCGGTGCTGACTTTTGTTGAAGTTTCGAGAATATACCTTCACCAAGGAGTCAAGCAGTATATTGCTCCCTCCTACATATATCTCGCTAAGAGACCATGAGGATAAAATCAGAGAGATTAGAGCCCACACAGAGGCGTACCGACAATCTTTCTTCTCACGAACAATACGAGACTAGAATAGAAGGGAGAACCGATAGAGGTACTCAAGGTACCCTCCGCCACACACCGTCAGGTGGCTTGCGGAGTATGGATGTAGATGTAGATACTTGGATGGCTGACTGCCGGATACGGCATATGCTGTTGGCTGTTTTCCGTTTGCCTTTAAACCATAGGAGAGGAAGGGTGGCGGTTAAAGATCGTGATCACCAGACGTTCTACCAGTGTCCTAGGTTAAATGCCAAACCTTTCCGCAATTTCTCATGAAGTGAGAGCAAGTGACACTGATAATCGCGATCCGACCCTCAGATGGGGCCATTAATCTCGCCGGCCCCCTTGGTGTCATTCGGGAGCAGTAAGCTATGAGCCAGCACTGGGTTGTGCCCTCTAGCTTCTCTCATGATCCAACACAAACGTGACACAGTTACAAGCACTAACACGTATATTTTCCTCTTATTCGCTATTGTTCGAGAGTTGTGAGATTACTGACAAAAACCGACACGAATTTATCAGTGTATCGCTTTTAGGTGGAACTTGGGTTCTGAAAAGCATTATGATTAATTTAATTTCTTTTATTACCAGTTAAAATCAGTAGGTTGTACAGAAAACAACACGGTTGTATTTAAAGCACAACAGGCATCCGAAATTTCATGCAGTTCTGGAAAGTTGGGTTGTCCTTCTTTTTATAAATTCAGCTCGATGGAGTATAGTGACAAATCAGTTTTGTTAGCATCCGAAAACTGTACAAGGCATCAATGGAAAAATAAATAAAACAAGAAAAGAGGAAGGGTATGCAAAAGAGCTGATAATGACTCAACTAATTGTTACTCATTATCGTATTCATGGTACTGTAAGTTCTAGTCTCGTGCTATAGCCCCCTTCTGATCGCTTTGGCATTATCGTAGGTTCAGACCCCTTTCCTATCCCGCCCCCTTCCCCCGCATACACATCCTTGCCATCATTAACATAATTATTGTCATTCTCAGAAATTACTGGTGGCCTCCTCAGCGCCTCACTTTCGACTGGATGGCAACTATATAACAGTTAACACTGGTAACTCTGTTATATTATTAACATCAAGAATGTGAGAAAATGTTTGTTGAAAATTGAAATGGTGACATAAGGATTGTTGGGAATGTTGTAACTGAGCCCAAAGATCCATAGTGGTAGATTAATGACTTACTGCAATTGTTCAATAAATTGGAAGGCGATTGCACGCTTGAACTATCAGCTTGTTTGACAGAGCGGCGCTGTAGTGTGCCTACACATTTAGAAATAACCGTTATAATTTATTAAGGGGACCACACGCTGCCTATCTAACCCATGTTAATTTATGCAAGTGTTTGACCCATTTCTGGAAAATCTATTTGATGCAGGACCTTAATATTTTTACTGTATGTTACATGATGCTAATAGAGTCAACTGTACTAAAATCTACTTTATCCATTTTATAGTTTTCAAGAAATACTTTTTTAAATTTATTAACAAAAATATTAAGTTTTTTCTGCAAAAAATATTTTTTTGTGAACTTCCTAATGGGAGAATATTACTGAATGTAGTACCAGAGGTGGCTTTTTATGTTATGCAGAGTCTCTGAAAATTTCATTCATTTATCTATGATAGTTTCAGATATAATGGGGCATATGTACTGAAAATTTTAGTTTGCGGGAAATTGACTTTAAAGAAAAAAACTTTTTAAATTTGTTACAGTTAATTAAAACTATACTGCTGCATATCATGGCCCTTCTTTGGCCTCTAGCAGGTCTTCCAGTTTCTTTTTCACCTTCCTGGATGTTTGTCTTGCTTTCTTGGCCATATTAGATGCAGACCTGTCTGCATCGGCTATCCTCATTTTATCGCAATGTTGCAGCTCAGTGAATTCCCAGCTGTTTCAGTACCCAACACTTTCCGGTATTACCACAATTGAATGTAATAACAGCATCACGAACTCCTAGTTTCATTGTATGCATGCCTACAAATACAGTTTTAGGAAGGCGGTTCCAAATTATGCTGTTGAAACATTCATTTGGGTTCTACATCTGCCCATGCAGACATTTTCTTAGAAGGTCAGGATGAGTCAAGTCTCTGAAAATAGGGTTAATTGCTGTAATAACAGTAGCAGGAAGAGAATGCTGGTGAGAATAAGATTCTCTAATTGCCTGAGCGCTATTGTATTTGCACCACGAATTTTCTCCTGATGGACACAATCCATGACATGGCTTATCGTCAGTAGAGGACTTACGGATGAATATGGCCCAAACATCTCTCTTCATTTGTAGGGAAGTAGCCTACTCACGCTGTATAAAATTGACACCAGTCTTTCCATTGTGTGCCAGCCAGTCCGCTGTAATTAGCTCTGACGTCATAAATGTTGCGCAATACTTTAAAAATCAAGTAAATAACCTGAAACGTTTCTAGCATATCAGGAGTAATACTAAATCAATATGTGTTCAATGTCAGTTCAATAACTTTAACCATTTTCGAAATTTGGACGTTTTTCTGTAAAAGTCATTGGCGCAACAGAAAAGAGCTAGAAACTTAAAAATTTGTATTTGGATTCCTTTTGCATAATAATTTAGTAGAAACAGTATTCTGGATCTCACAAATTAAAATTTTTGTTGAAATTCATGATTTTCTGGGTTTGTCTTAGAAATTAAGGAAGCAAGATAGATTAAGTAGGCTAATAAATAAGGCTAGGATGTTTAAATTTAAGTAGAAGGGAGATCCGCTATAATCATAAAGATGTGAGAAGTTTCAATTGAATAACTATAAAACTATAGCGATAGCGTATCTCCAAAGGGCAAGTTCAGAGCTCGTCTACTGCCTGTAGTGTAATTAAATTAATTCTCTCGCCCAAAATATTTGACTTAGCCACGTCAGACTTTTATTATGATTACTTACCTGTGTGCTGAATGCACATTTAAATTGAGAGGTTCATCGGCCACCAGCAAAGGAAGCGATGATTTACTCAATAACTTATAAAGTGGTGCGTTACTAGTCCAGCGGCTAGTCGGTAGAGCGGAATTGATCAGGCGTTCCCTTAGCCGTCCGCACCGCGGCTTTATATATAAGAACGCTGCGCGAGAGAAAAAGGCCCCAGTTCTCTCCAGACGCTGAATAGCACACCATCTGTGTCGGGAGTTGCGTCGCGTCGGTATCATTGCTATAAACAGCCTCGGATGCCGTATTAAGTTACTCGGGATACGCGTAACCCTAAAATCATTTTCGAGTGAAGTGTTAATTCTGGGATGACTTTAATGATCTATCTTCAGTTTGCGTATGTCGTAGTTTCACGTGCCGTCGCGGGACAAACATTCTACCATTATTTAGCGTGGCGTTTCATGAACATTATCGTCAAATTATGGCGAGCATTCACTTAAACATTTAATTTGGACAGTTATAGTTGCATCAGCGCATTAGACTCTGAACTGCTCTGTTAGTCAGATTGTGTGGATACTTTTTTTTTCATCTGTGACTTTCAGAATATAGCAAATGTTTTTTCGCGATCGTTTTTTATTATGAATCCCAGACAATCTCCTAATTCCTCAGAGCTATAAGCTGTAGCTATAAGTGTATTTCTCAGATGAAGTGGGCACTAGGAATTCTAATTACAGGCTTCACGTTTTGCTAATCACTTTCAGGTTGCCAAAATTGTAGTTAGAGAGCCAGTGTTGAGAACGGCAAAACAACAGCATAAATAATAAGAACATTTATATAACAATTAATTCCACCCGCCGCCCCACATATGGTTAATCGGCCGGGAAATGTTTCTACATTACAAACCAAACATTAAATAACAGCAACTTAATTCCACCAGCCGCCCCACAATTGGTGCATCGGCCGGGAAATGCATCTTTTCTTTTCTACATAACATTCTACGTTTAAATAACAGCATTAATTCCACCAGCCGCCCCACACATTGCCTCCAGATTTTCTTTATTTCTCCTAACTGCCGCCCATAGTATACCCGCAAGTTTTCTATTTCAGTTTTAGTTAATCGACCCTGTCCGGTGAATAATTTTCCATCTTCTAATTTTTTTCCTCTCATATCAACGGATAGTTTTCTCAGCCTTATTCCCAAACGTTTTTCAACATGGCCTACACATTCTGTTTTGCTAATAATAGCGTCTCCATATGGCTTAGAGTTCACCACATTGTTGTATGCCTTACTGTCACCATCGCCCGCATCTCGTGGTCGTGCGGTAGCGTTCTCGCTTCCCACGCCCGGGTTCCCGGGTTCGATTCCCGGCGGGGTCAGGGATTTTCTCTGCCTCGTGATGGCTGGGTGTTGTGTGCTGTCCTTAGGTTAGTTAGGTTTAAGTAGTTAAGTTCTAGGGGACTGATGACCATAGATGTTAAGTCCCATAGTGCTCAGAGCCATTTGAACCATTTTTTGTCACCATCGCCCAAATATTTGGTGTACCGTACGCCTCTTGTTTCATGGCGCGATGAAATATTTGTTGTCCTCCATGAACTTCCATACCACCACTTGTTCCTCTAAAATTAGCCCGCAGTTGTGTTCTTTATGTTCATTGACTTTATGTCATTTGCAATATTTAGACGTTATCTCCACTGGTGTCTACACTCGTGGCAGTCACTACTCCAACAGAGAAGTATGTCCTCTTTTCTGCCAACTTCCATCAAGTGCAACTGCAATATCCGAACATCCATCATTTTCTTCCCCTGTTTCCGTTGCAGCCAGTTTAATGCTTTCCTCACTGACCTCACGTACAGCTTTCTCTAATATTGCAGTCAGTTTTTCAAATTTATTTGGTGGTTGCTGTCAGTTCATCACTGAATAAAATGACCTCACTGCAGCCATGCCCTTGCTAATGGATCGTAAGGCATAAACTAATCTAGTATTGATTTCATAAGGGCCACTTGCATCTGGTTTTGAAGAACTCATAAATGGAATCACAGCTGAGCATTTAGCGCAAATTAAATCCAAAGCAGTTGCTAGGCCTTTTCTCCCACTGGCACTCTCCTAAATTTTCATACTCTGTGACTCGCCACACTGTCTACATTGTAGAAATTTAGAAATTACATCTGATAATATTCTCAAATTTATAATAATGTTACTGCACCCCTTGTCACTTACAGTAAATTCGTTGTAACTCTCTTGAAATGGTGAGAGCTTCTTTGATGATGCACTTGTTGAAGAATTACAATTAGAAACATCGTTGCCAGGCGACATAACCTCCAGTACAGAAAGCTTTCTAAACTTGCTTCCTCTAAATTGTCGTTTCTTGGAAATGCCTTTACGTTTCATCATCTTCAATAAACACAACAAAACACACGTCAACAAGCACTGCAAAAGTAATTATAACAACTACTCGCAATCACACTTGAACAAAACTAACCGCATCTTTGAAAGCGTGTTTACAAACAGCAGAAACAAAAGAATACCGACTCTATCGATTACAACATTTTTACAGAATTACTGTAATCGAGAATTGACATTACTTACATCTGTAGTTACAGTAAATCAGTATACAGAGTACTTATAATTAAATTTTCGCTATTTGAGGGGGGCCCTGCGAAAAATGAGTGCTCATAGGATAATGAAATTTTGCGGAAACGTTTTTAAGGAAATGCCGAAGAGAAATAATAAATAAACCACTGTAAGAAACACATATAAATTGCCACTTGAGCGAGTAACGTTTGTTAACTGCATACCATATTTACGTTCCAGGTTACAAACGTTGTCCATTGTGAGGGCCGTCTGCATCCATGACAGAGTGAAGCCACACAAGAGATTGCTCCACTGCTGTCCGAAACAACGCTGGGCCATGGAATGTGTAGGGAGTGTGTCAGAGCTCTCCATTACATTGAAAACAATATAGCCAACTTATCGCTATTCTTTGCATTGCGTAAAATTGGAAATAAATAAGCACTGAGATATCGGTAGTAACAACAGGGCGAAACATGGGAGAGCGATTCTAACCTAAGTATTTTTGTCAGACGAGGTCTGTCTGCGAGAGTGGAAGTAGTAGTGTCGGTCGAGAGCTCGGAGACAGAAGACGTATCATGCCGCTCTCACATCGGTGATGGCAGATCTTACCACACTCAAGGCCTGATTTCATTTATATGCCCAGGAGAGATTTAGATGGTTTAACTACGTTTGAAGATGGAATTCAAGGTAAAATTCGCGACAATAGCGCAAAAGCAATTACAGGGTTAGGCTCGTGATTGTTAGTCCGAGTTTGCAACAATCCCATTTCTTGCCTGTCAGTGAAAGAAACCTCCTTATCCTCCAAATAAAAATAATTATTCTCGACATCTAATTAATAAATACGCTGTGGTTATTAAATGTTAATGTAACTTTGAAATTGAAATAATTTGTTAATCTGGCACTCAGCCATTATTGATATCTCTGTCAATGTAATTCTCATTGTCTATTATTGGTCATGATGATTTTGAAGTTTTAAATAAACTTAATTTATGAAATCCCTTCTCACAAGTTATTTAGTAGTTAACACGACCTAAGCAAACTCCATTTATTAAATTCATTCATAGTAACAATAAGCTTTAGCCGCTGCTGCTGCATGCTGCTGCGAATTGCTGTAAACCACATGGAAAAAGGTAGTCATGTAAAGAGCTGAGTGCAAAATTTAGGGCCAAAACAGAGACACTGACACACCACAACATGTCATGTACTCTAATCCAGTAAATTCCGTTGCAGAAGCCAGGTTCTGTATCACTTGTAAATTCTTGTTCAAAAACGCAGTCAGATAGCTTAGATATTCATTGTTACAGGTTCATTTGTTCTTGGGAGTTTTTCATATTCTAATAAGCAGTCAGATAGTTTATCCAAATGTTAGTTTTAAGTTTTTCATCTAACGAACTGTTGAGGGCTTAAATGACAGCGAAATGACACTCATACAACACGCACACAGGTTAGATGCCGATTACTGATAGCTCAGGTTGCTTATCGAGTCCATTTTCACAGAAGAACATAGGTATATATTTGTTGCATATACGTTACAAATGTTCAGCTGACGTGACACAGCTCGTGCCCTACTTGAAGATCGTACATTGCGTCCAGCAATTCTCAGCTATGGCAACAGTAGCTTCTTCAACAATTTGTGGTCCAATTACCAAATCGCCACTTAATTCGCACTTCCGATCCATGTTCTTCAACTTTAATCCCGGTGCGGAAAGGGGACCTCTTCGTATTCCTTTAATGCGTCGATAAAAGCAGAGAGTAGCAGTACCATTGCAGTTGTTTTGAGAAAACAGCTTTATGAGTTAATCCCTGCTCACATTTTCCAGATCCATATTGACTGCAGTTGTAATGGACACTGATACTTGTGTTTCAACTCTACGTCGCAGTAACATAAGCGGCGCCTGACAGCGTGTCATGACCCTAATACTACTAACAACGCAAATCTTGTAGCGCATAGTCTGAGCATCATTTCTACAAATATGGGCACCCATACGGTAAATAGTTTTCCGTATACACTGGCTCAAGCAGCGAAAGTTTAATTATAACCATCCGGCACATAATAAAAGTAAGTGTAATGCGTTTGTGCATGTAATAAAAACCTTGAAAGCGAATTTAGCAGAGCCGTGGGGATTACAAGGTGCGGTAACCCTCCATCCCCCATCCATGAAGACGTTTTTGTTTTGGAACTGCAGCAGTTCGTTATGACGATGTGTAAAGAGAACATTAGTTCGTTGAATTAATAAATGTAAATGTGGTTTGTCCATGCGTGTCTCTAAAAATTCACCACACTCCCGCAGCCCCAAGGGGGTTACACGGTATGGTAGCCCTTCATCCCCCATCAATGGAGAGTGTTTGGAACTACAGGGGTTGTGTTGGGAGATATGGATGTCAAAAGAGGGCATCGAACCAATGGATTTTTTATGGGAAGACAGTGAAGCAGCTTGGAATCGAATGTTAGTGACAGAGACTGACCAGAATGTTCCTTCTAGAATGACCGAGAACGTTGCAGAATGTTCCAAAACGTTATAGAATCTCCCAGAAGATTAAAAAATGATCTAGATCTCCGAGGTAACACGGAATTATAGGACGTGCATTACGTACACATTCTGGATATTTTCGGCAATCGCTTCCAATTATTCCAAAATCAACCCCAGCAGATCCAATGAATGCATGCTTGCAGAAATTATTTGTTTGATGTTGAACGAGTAAAGTAGAAATAAGAACAACTTTCCAAGGATGAAGAAGTGGAACATTTTGTCTAAAATCTCTTATGAATTGAACTTACAAACTATTTAAGTAACTTTCACAGTAACCCAAATGAATTAATAGATAACAATTTTCCAAACATTGTGCAAAATTACTCAAGTTGGTTATTTGAAAAATTCATATTATCTGTAAGAAATGAAATAGCGGATGACAAATTGTCCTTAATGCTTATCAAACAATGCAATTGAAACAAAAATAACATCAGGAAAAGATCAAGGAAAAACAGCATTTAATCCGAGGATTCCGTTCATATCTACCGAACTGACATTTCAATTGAAAAGACTGTAATTTTCAGCTAGACTAGTATTCAGTATCACTGTAGATAAGGTGCAAAGGCAAACGTTAAGATACTACAACTGGTATTGATTTGAAACGTCATTTATATGTAGCTTATTCTAGGGATGGGAAATTCAAATAATTTGTATACAGGTACCTACTACGAAATAACAAAATGACAAATGTAGTTCCTATGCAATTATTGTGATAAAATGAGCTAATTAAGCATGAAATATAGTGAAAAGGAAGCAAAGTTTTCTTTCACTAAATTAAATACAGATGTATCCAGAATAATTATGATGCTGCAGTCTAGATTTATAATTTCTCTATTTAAAGGTGATATTTTTAGTCGCCAATCACAGATTTTTGCGTTAGGTGCTATCCTAGGTTCCCTTATTGTGTGTTTTAGTGGTTGTGCGGTGCTAGTTATTATCTTTCTGTACGTATGAGTGTTTGACATGGTCGCTGTCATACTGTGGTGGTCATTTTCACACCAATGTACATTTTAAGGGGAAAGTTAGGGATTTATCTATGTTTTCGAGCTTTATGAATATTTTTGAATGTTAATGAATATTTTTGAATGTTAATGAATATTTTTGAACGTTAATGAATATTTTCGAATGTTTTAAAATATTCTCAAATATTCTAGGTTTCAGAATGTTCTCGGTGTTCTGGCAGAGTACTTTATTTCAAAATTAAGGTATCGTTGTATATTTCAATGGATTTAAGAGTACTGAACAGTATTTTTGAGCATTCGAGAGTTCTTTGTTGTGAGGCAGGCTAACATTTTTACGATTTTGTCAATGTTAATATTTACTATATTCTCGAATGATCTGGAAAGTTCGCAGAAAACAGTTGTGTATAAAAATATCATGTGAAGCGGGTTTTTCTCAGATAGTAAATAAGTAAATGTCGTATGACATTGTTGGCAAGGATATCTACTAGTGATTCAGTCTACTAAAAGAATCTGTCTTTATTTGTAACCATTTACAAAGTTCCCTTTAAAGAAATACTGCTTGTCAAGCGTGACCGTTTAGTGTATGATACTGTTGCACTCCTATTGAAAGTACTCATTTTAGCAAGTTTTGTAAAAGTATGAACTCCCGTGAAGCGACGTATAATGTTCGTCTGGTAAGCATATTCATTGGTCTATAATATAAAGACGAATTATTTAATTACCAGAATAAGAATATCGTTCACTAACTTTCTTTATTTGATAAATCACTCAAGATGGCTAGCATGAAGATGCGAACCATGTTTGGACAACACAAATGAAATATTCGCTCCCAACGGAATTAACACACAAATTTATTTGATTAAAAAGTACAGGGTTACTTCTGGGAAATTGTTATTAAAATAACGCTCTTTCTAAGTTAAAATAAGCTTCTTGTACCAGAACGCAATGAGCAATACACTAAATGTTCCTGATTGTCGCTTGTAGATGACTAATATTCTCCTCAGTCATATATTTAGTATGAGGTTGCAGATGTGTGGACTGATATGCTCCTGCGTGTTATCTCCTACTAGGGAGATGCAGCTGCGTTGCGTCATATGGGACCGGAAGTTGTAGTGGAGGTTGCATTAGATCTATATATGGATTTGGGTGTGGCGTAAAAATCCGCGAATCACAACTTAATTACCTCCTTTTTTACCATAAAAGTATATGGGAAATAATTTTATTTGTAATGTTCGTTTGTTCATTAGATGTAACTGTCTAGTACGACAAGGGGAAAAATGTTTCGCAGACACAAATAAACATTCAGTTGCAAAGTGCAGAATTTTTTCTTTCGAGTACGATGAAGGATAACTGACACCGGAAAGGGAGATGTAGCGAACAATTTTTTTTTATTTTTAATTACGGGTACCTACTATAGAGCGCTATTTATTTCTTTGCATTTTTCTACAAGATCATAGTAGGTATTGTTCCTCATATTCCTGTTGGAATAGTCTTTGCATTTTACTTGCCACAGGTAATTCTTTATACATACTGCTGAAAGACGCGGGGAACTCTTTGTTTTTCTTGAACGACATTGAGAAAACGGCGATGGTGAGAACAAGAACCAGTGAACAACACAGAATCGGACACTGTACTGATTCAGGTTGGGTTGGCAGATAGAGCTTTTGGTAGGCTGGCAGAGGTTCGCCGATAGAACCGACTAAGCCAGACAATGGTCCGACCACAAGCCCATCGTCCACACACGCACAAAAAGCATCTCGGCGAACCTGTCGGCCTGTGTATGTGGCCTTTACAAGAGTCACGGTCTACGAGTAGTCATATGGTCCTCCACAACTCTGGTGGTGGACCATTTGAACACTCACTCGTAGCACGACTTACTTAGGTTTGCATTCTAATAAGGAGAAACTTAGGTTAGATAACTCTGAAGAGCAAATGGAAATGATGCACGGAAGAGAAAAATGCAGGCGGCTTAACGTTTTACAAGAAATGGAAAACTACATGGCATTACGAGAGCGTCGGTACAAGACACGTTGAACTACTGGCCCAACAGTTTCCTCCCGATATCGTCAAGCTGTCCCCCATGTCTTGACGACATCGAATGTTATGAAATGACGGATGGTACAATCATGGGATCCCCACTGTCTCTGGCCGTCGCCAACTTTTTCATGGAGCACTTTGAGGAGCAAGTCTTGAACTCTGCGTGGTTGCGACCATCTTGCTTCCTAGGTACGTTGACGACCCCTCCTTGATATGGCCTCATGGTGAAAATGCATTTCAGCAGTTCGACGACCACATGAACGATGTCCATCCCACAGTCGAAAATGAGAGGGTGGCAGTCTTCCGTTTTTGGATGTTTCAGTTGAACGGAAGGCAGGAGGCCGGCTTGGTCATTCAGTGTACAGGAAATGTACGATCACTGAACGGTACTTAAAGGTAGACAGTTTTCACAAACTGAACACAAGAAACCAATGCTGGATACGTTACTACATCGGCCAAAGATTATTTCTGATGGCGACCATGTAGAGTCTGAATTTCACATTTGAAGCTCGAGTTCAGAGAAAATAGATACAGTAAGGAAGACATTGCTAAAGCTTTCAAGTGCCACCGACGACAGACGCCCCGTAAATTGGCGGAAGAGGCCAAACCAGCTGCATTCCATCCATACTATGGAGCAACTACTAGCGAGACTGGGCGCGTGCTGAAGAGACATGGACTGAGGCCAATGTTCCTTCCCGTCTCCAAGATAAAAGATATGCTACGTCCTGTTAAATACAACATAGCTCTTCGAGTTCCTGGCGTGTATAGTGTCCCCTATGAATGTGGTAGTATTTACGTAGGTCAAGCGATCCTCAGTCTTGCCGAGCGTTGTACAGAGTATTCATGCGTGTCAAACAAAGGGAACTTGAGAAGTCGGCCGTGGCTGAACATTTCCTAGAAAACGGGCATAAAATACAATTTGAAAAAAAAAGGAGTTTTCGCACAAAGAAAGTCATTCTGGGACTCAGTTTTCAAAGAATCGGCTGAAATTAGAAAAAATAGCGGCAATTTTAATGGAGACCAGGGGTACACACTTAGTAGGGCATGGGAGCGGAATTTGGTCACCGAGCGAAAGCGAAGACTTTAGACTTGACGCTTATAGGGACGAAGGAGCTGCGGTTTCAAACGTAGTGCCGGCGTTCGCACCGAGGCCCACGAGAAAGACAGGCTGCGGCGCGTATGTCACGAAGGTAGTCGTGAACTCGCTCACGCGCTCAGCTCAGCAGACAAAATGCGTTTCTAAACCTGTTAACTCGTAGCTGGGCGTGTAAGTACTAACGAGAATTGCATCTTCCACTAGAATCTGCTATTATGAAGTCTTACTGATCAACAGTACTACAGCAAAATTTAATTTAAGATCAATACTCGATATAAATGGTATAACGGTGTGTTTATAGCATTTAGTCTCTTCTGCTCAACAGTACTCATAACATGCTGGAAGTGGTGCGTTATGCAACTATAATCATTTTAGCATGATTTTATTTTATTGTACACCAGTACAGCCGTAACAAATTATAAGTAGGCCCTTGGACTTCCCATCATTATAGGACTAGTAACAGTAAGATTCCATAATAGCGGATTCCAGTAGAAGATTCAGTTTTCATTTGTACGGACACGCCTAGTTACGAGTTAACAGGTGTAGAAACGTAGTTTGTCTGCTGATGTGAGCGAGCGAGCGAGCGAGCGAGCGCAGGACTACCTTCGTGACGTACGCGCCGCGGCCTGTCTTTCTCGTTGGCCTCGGTTCGCGCCACGTGACGTCACTTTGTCCCACAAGGAGACGGAGCCGCCAGTAGCTGGCCAACCTGCCTTCCGCGTGTGCGCTACTCCGGCCCTGTCTGGAAGGTTCCAGACGCTGCCATTACATCTACAGGGGGTTTCAAAAATGACCGGTATATTTGAAACGGTAATAAAAACTAAACGAGCAGCGATAGAAATACACGGTTTGTTGCAATATGCTTGGAACAACAGTACATTTTCAGGCAGACAAACTTTCTAAATTACAGTAGTTACAATTTTCAACAACAGATGGCGCTGCGGTCTGGGAAACTCTATAGTACGATATTTTCCACATATCCACCATGCGTAGCAATAATATGGCGTAGTCTCTGAATGAAATTACCCGAAACCTTTGACAACGTGTCTGGCGGAATGGCTTCACATGCAGATGAGATGTACTGCTTCAGCTGTTCAATTGTTTCTGGATTCTGGCGGTACACCAGGTCTTTCAAGTGTCCCCACAGAAAGAAGTCACAGGGGTTCATGTCTGGCGAATAGGGAGGCCAATCCACGCCGCCTCCTGTATGTTTCGGATAGCCCAAAGCAACCACACGATCATCGAAATGTTCATTCAGGAAATTAAAGACGTCGGCCGTGCGATGTGGCCGGGCACCATCTTGCATAAACCACGAGGTGTTCGCAGTATCGTCTAAGGCAGTTTGTACCGCCACAAATTCACGAAGAATGTCCAGATAGCGTGATGCAGTAATCGTTTCTGATCTGAAAAATGGGCCAATGATTCCTTTGGAAGAAATGGCGGCCCAGACCAGTACTTTTTGAGGATGCAGGGACGATGGGACTGCAACATGGGGCTTTTCGGTTCCCCATATGCGCCAGTTCTGTTTATTGACGAAGCCGTCCAGGTAAAAATAAGCTTCGTCAGTAAACCAAATGCTGCCCACATGCATATCGCCGTCATCAATCCTGTGCACTATATCGTTAGCGAATGTCTCTCGTGCAGCAATGGTAGCGGCGCTGAGGGGTTGCCGCGTTTGAATGTTGTATGGATAGAGGTGTAAACTCTGGCGCACGAGACGATACGTGGACGTTGGCGTCATTTGGACCGCAGCTGCAACACGGCGAACGGAAACCCGAGGCCACTGTTGGATCACCTGCTGCACTAGCTGCGCGTTGCCCTCTGTGGTTGCCGAACGCGGTCGCCCTACCTTTCCAGCACGTTCATCCGTCACGTTCCCAGTCCGTTGAAATTTTTCAAACAGATCCTTTATTGTATCGCTTTTCGGTCCTTTGGTTACATTAAACCTCCGTTGAAAACTTCGTCTTGTTGCAACAACACTGTGTTCTAGGCGGTGGAATTCCAACACCAGAAAAATCCTCTGTTCTAAGGAATAAACCATGTTGTCCACAGCACACTTGCACGTTGTGAACAGCACACGCTTACAGCAGAAAGACGACGTACAGAATGGCGCACCCACAGACTGCGTTGTCTTCTATATCTTTCACATCACTTGCAGCGCCATCTGTTGTTGAAAATTGTAACTACTGTAATTTCGAAAGTTTGTCCGCCTGAAAATGTACTGTTGTCCCAAGCATATTGCAACAAACGGTGTATTTCTATCGCTGCTCGTTTAGTTTTTATTGCCGTTTCAAATATACCGGTCATTTTTGAAACACCCTGTATATAAGCAGAACACAGTGCCAGCTCAGGCAGTCTCTGGTTTCAACTGCTGTTGATGATGGCGGGGGAAGTTATCGAGAGCTCGAGTGTTTCATTCGAAATAACGCACCCTGTAAACCTAAAAGTTTTTGTCAAGTATTCCGAAGCGAAAGACTCCCAGAGCACACTGTTAATAAACAAAACGAATTTGCCACTGATTCCTAGTTTAACATTTACACTGAAGAGACAAAGAAATTGATACACACGCAGAAGTGCCGCAACACGACGTGGAATGGACTCTACTAATGTCTGAGTGCTGGAGGGAATTAATACCACGAATCCTGCTGGGCTGTCCATAAATCCGTAAGAGTACGAGGGGGTAGAGATCTCTTTTGAAAAGCACTTTGCAAGGTGTCCCAGATATGCTCAATAACGTTCATCTCTGGAGAGTTTGGTGGCCAGCGGAAGTGTTTAAACTCAGAACAGTGTTCCTGGAGCCACCCTGTAGCAATTCAGGACGTGTGGGATTTCGCATGGCCCTGCTGGAACGCACAATGGACACGAATGGATGCAGGTGGTCAGACAGGACGCTTACGTACGTTTCACCTGTCAGAGTCGTATCTAGTCGTATCAGAGGTCCCATATCACTCCAACTGCACACGTCCCACACAATTACAGAACCTCCACCAGCTTATCCCCTGCTGAAATGTAGGGTACATGGATTCTTGAGGTTGTCTCCATACCCATACACGGCCAACCGCTCGATACAATTTGAAACGAGAGTCTTCCGACCAGGGAATATGTTTCTAGACATCAACAGTCCAATGTCGGTATTGGCGGGCCCAGGCGATGCGTAAAGTTTTGTGTCGTGCAGTCATCAAGGATAAACGAGTGTGCCTTCGGTTCCAAAGCCCATATCGATGATGTTTCGTTGAATGGTGCGCACGCTGATACTTGTTGATGGCCCAGCATTGAAATCTGCAGCAAATTGCGGAAGTGTTGCACTTCTGTCACGTCAACGATTCTCTTCAGTCGTCGTTGGTCCCGTTCTTACAGGCTCTTTTTTCGACCGCAGCGATGTCGGAGATTTGATGTTTTACGGGATTCCTGATATTCAGGGTGCACTCGTGAAATGGTCGTACGGGATCATTCCCACTTCATCGCTGTCTCGGAGATGCAGTGTCCCATCGCTCGTGCACCGACTATAACACCACACTCACACTCATTTAAATCTTGATAAGCTGCCACTGTAGCAGCAGTAACCGACCTAACAACTGCACCAGACACGTGTTGTTTTACATAGACGTTGCCGACCGCAGCGGCGTATTCTGCCTGTTTGCATATCTCTGTATTTGAACACGCTTGCCTATACCAGTTTCTTTGGCGCTTCAGTGTATGACGATCTGCCCGGATGAGCCTGGTGCAGTGGTTCGCTTCGGCTAAAGTTGGCCGTTGCCCGCAGTGAGGTACTGTGCTACACTTTCCGAAACACTTCGACACTGCCACACGAGTGGCCAACACTGTAAACATGCTGCTGCCTGTATAAGAGCGCCGACAATGTGGGCGTAGCGTTCTAAAATAGTGCCTATTAGATATGCATGTTGAACTAGTTCTAGTTGTTTTGTTGTGTAAACCAAATTTTAGCGTCTTTTATGGTACATATTCTCTCCTAGTAAGAAAAATCATATTATGAGTCATTTGTTTGTTTATTATTACGTACTTTATTTTATGAAACATATACCGTGTTTTTAAAATATATCTTACTTGATATGCAATTTTATAATGCTCATAATCTTCCACCTGGCCATACTGACAATGTTATGTAGAATTACAAATATAAAGAAAGCTGTTTTCATGTTTTCAAGTCACATACGGGGTGAAAATTATTTAAACCAACAAACTCTGTGAGATTGCTCGAGACTCCGAACAGATATTTTCCTATAATGTCATTTTTTTCAGTGAGTTTTCTCTGGATGAAAATTAATCAAACTAACAAACTCTGGAGTGTTGCATGGAACAATAACACTTTTTCTAATGTGTTTTCTTGTGAGGACGAAAAGTAACACAAACAAATTTTGGAATGTAACAATATTGTGAAAAGGGAAGTTGCTACTCACCATATAGTGGAAGTGGTGAGTCGCAAATAGGCGCAACAGAAAGACAGTCACAAAATAGCTTTCGGCCAGTAAGGCCTTCGTCAAAATTAGACGACAAACACACACATACACACTCACGCAAACGCAACTCACACACACGACTGCTGTCTCAGGCAGCGTGGCCTCAGTTGCCTGAGAGTACCATTGCCATTCCACGTTTCTGGAAACTGTCAGTTCAATTATCAATGCACGGGACGACTCAAACGTGCCGGCGCCCGCCATGCTGGAAAGACACGTACTGTCTTATAGCGAATGGCACGTAATCCAGCAACTCTGGCAATGCTCTGGCGAGGACATTGTAATAGTGCCTGTCATTTAAAGGCCTAGGTAGCTAGGCAAACAGATACCAACATCTTCTGCCTAAACATCCACGTAGAACCGCTGTTTATGAGCGCGGTAAATGTGACATGTGGGTTAACCTCACCCAAAACATGCGAATTGTGGATGTGAAGACCCCATCACACCCGAACGTTGCTTCATCTGTAAACAGCACAGAGGACGGATATAGAATGTATTTGAGAATGTTCCAGGTACCACAGTGAAAACTGTGCTCTGAGAGGATAGTCATCTGGTTCCAGGTTGTGCACACGCTATAAGTGAAATAGGTTAACAGTTGCTTATGAAGAACGTTTCTTACATTCGTTTGATTCGCCCCCCGTGTTACCCACAATTACACGAATGCTGACAGCAATTACGCCCTCTACTGGATTAATCGCAGGAAATTACGACATTAGAGAATAACTTTTGTTTTGGTGTCCCATGCAATCCTCCCCAAGTCTGTGAAATAATTTTTCATCCTGTGTAGAGGACACACGCAAGGACTGGGTTGGCAAGCTACGTGGAACCTATATATCCATATACCTGCATACTCCTGGCCTTTTAATTAATATGGCAACTTATATGTACACTGCATGTACCATATGCTGATCCATATATTTATTTTACAGCAGGTCTATGTTTTTCAAGTAAAAGAGGTACGATTTTTTTTATTCCGTGTATCTATTTTGGTTTTTATGTTTTCCATTCTTTTTTATGAAGATACTGTCATAAGAATTATTTTTTTTTATTTTACGCAGAAAGAAGATATTTTATGATCACTCTAGAGTTTTGAAGTTTGGACATTACAGTTCTAGTTCGTTGACATGCAAGTCTCGTCATCATTTATAAAACAAGACGTAAGAGTCCTTGGCTCATCTACATTCCGGGAAAGTTCCCGAGTTCGAAGAGAGGTATTAGCGGATCTTTCCTCGACGTTTTCTGGGCTAAAATTTCACTTGCCACAGTCCGCAGGACATCGAGTGTTCTCTGGGGTCATTACTCACTGTGTGTAGCAAGAAAGCTTCCGTCAGATTCCCTAAAGGAGATGAATGTTGCTACGTCTGAAGGCGACTGTGATAAACGCGTAGAGCGAACTGTCAGGTTTGACTTGTTGACGATGACGATGATAGATACAGAGAAGAGTGAAACCCAGTTGCAGCACGTAGTCTACTCGTCTCGGAAAGCCTCAGGGAATTTGCAGAACTTAACGTCTCCATCCGTCTGACGGACTGTCATTAATGGTGTCAAATGAAGTCCTAGATACTTTTTTTTTGTCTGATAGCGGTCAGTTAGTTCGTCAGGCAAGTATGACAGAACATCACATGGATAGGGTGAGCCGGCCTTTGTGGCCGAGCGGTTCTAGGCGCTTCAGTCTGGAACCGCGCGACCGCTACGGTCGCAGGTTCGAATCCTGCCTCGGGCATGGATGTGTGTGATGTCCTTAGGTTAGTTAGGTTTAATTAGTTTTAAGTTCTAGGGGACTGATGACCTCTGATGTTAAATCCCATAGTGCTCAGAGCCAATAGAATCATTTGATAGGGTGAGCAGCAGTCTGAGTTTCATGATGACGCTATGGTGTACTGGAAAGTGTCTTCGTTGAATGACTGTCGGCAGATTCAGGATAACTTAGATAGAGTTTCTATATGCCGCAATGAATGGCAGCTTTTTTTTAAAATACAGAAAAATGTAATCAAATATGAATGTATGGGTTAAAATCACCTGTAACACTCGAATACAGTACCAATAGTATGCTGCTTGTTGTGACTTGGCAAGACAACCAAGCCACTCTGAGGAAGCCGAAAGGCACGCGTTTACGCTCACGCAGGCTGGCGTGAGGTCTGGAACAGTTAAAGGAGTTGAGTCTAGTAAAAAAAGTACGGAGCTTCTGGAATACTTAACTTTAATCCATAATTGGTGAACATCGCTCTTGACGGTACATGTTTTATAGCATCAATAGTAACTGGTAATGGCGCCTTGTTAGGTCGTAGCAAATGACGTAGCTGAAGGCTATGCTAACTATCGTCTCGGCAAATGAGAGCGTAATTTGTCAGTGAACCATCGCTAGCAAAGTCGGCTGTACAACTGGGGCGAGTGCTAGGAAGTCTCTCTAGACCTGCCGTGTGGCGGCGCTCGGTCTGCAATCACTGATAGTGGCGACACGCGGGTCCGACGTATACTAACGGACCGCGGCCGATTTAAAGGCTACCACCTAGCAAGTGTGGTGTCTGGCGGTGACACCACACTGCTTGACTCAGTCACGTTGACTAAATATCTAAGCGTTAATCGAAAGAATTCTGTGAAAGTTTTGCGCATCCTTAGAGGTGATCGCGCGCAGAACACTCTTGCGACCGATTCTTGAGTACTGCTCGAGCCTTTGGCATCCTCGCCCAGGTCGGAATAAAGGAGATAATCGAAGCACTTCAGAGGCGTGTTGCTAGATGTGTTATCGCATGGTTGGATCACTACGACAGTCATACGGAAATACACTCCTGGAAATTGAAATAAGAACACCGTGAATTCATTGTCCCAGGAAGGGGAAGCTTTATTGACACATTCCTGGGGTCAGATAATCACATGATGACACTGACAGAACCACAGGCACATAGACACAGGCAACAGAGCATGCACAATGTCGGCACTAGTACAGTGTATATCCACCTTTCGCAGCAATGCAGGCTGCTATTCTCCCATGGAGACGATCGTAGAGATGCTGGATGTAGTCCTGTGGAACGGCTTGCCATGCCATTTCCACCTGGCGCCTCAGTTGGACCAGCGTTCGTGCTGGACGTGCAGACCGCGTGAGACGACGCTTCATCCAGTCCCAAAGATGCTCAATGGGGGACAGATCCGGAGATCTTGCTGGCCAGGGTAGTTGACTTACACCTTCTAGAGCACGTTGGGTGGCACGGGATACATGCGGACGTGCATTGTCCTGTTGGAACAGCAAGTTCCCTTGCCGGTCTAGGAATGGTAGAACGATGGGTTCGATGACGGTTTGGATGTACCGTGCACTATTCAGTGTCCCCTCGACGGTCACCAGTGGTGTACGGCCAGTGTAGGAGATCGCTCCCCACACCATGATGCCGGGTGTTGGCCCTGTGTGCCTCGGTCGTATGCAGTCCTGATTGTGGCGCTCACCTGCACGGCGCCAAACACGCATACGACCATCATTGGCACCAAGGCAGAAGCGACTCTCATCGCTGAAGACGACACGTCTCCATTCGTCCCTCCATTCACGCCTGTCGCGACACCACTGGAGGCGGGCTGCACGATGTTGGGGCGTGAGCGGAAGACGGCCTAACGGTGTGCGGGACCGTAGCCCAGCTTCATGGAGACGGTTGCGAATGGTCCTCGCCGATACCCCAGGAGCAACAGTGTCCCTAATTTGCTGGGAAGTGGCGGTGTGGTCCCCTACGGCACTGCGTAGGATCCTACGGTCTTGGCGTGCATCCGTGCGTCGCTTCGGTCCGGTCCCAGGTCGACGGGCACGTGCACCTTCCGCCGACCAATGGCGACAACATCGATGTACTGTGGAGACCTCACGCCCCACGTGTTGAGCAATTCGGCTGTACGTCCACCCGGCCTCCCGCATGCCCACTATACGCCCTCGCTCAAAGTCCGTCAACTGCACATACGGTTCACGTCCACGCTGTCGCGGCATGCTACCAGTGTTAAAGACTGCGATGGAGCTCCGTATGCCACGGCAAACTGGCTGACACTGACGGCGGCGGTGCACAAATGCTGCGCAGCTAGCGCCATTCGACGGCCAACACCGCGGTTCCTGGTGTGTCCGCTGTGCCGTGCGTGTGATCATTGCTTGTACAGCCCTCTCGCAGTGTCCAAAGCAAGTATGGTGGGTCTGACACACCGGTGTCAATGTGTTCTTTTTTCCATTTCCAGGAGTGTACTTCGTGAGACTTTACATTGCAATTCTTGGAGGGAAGAGAAGATGTTTTTTGCGAAGTGTTCATAGTACATTATTTTAGTAGAATCATTTATTTTCTGACTTAATTTCAGATTTGCTCTGTTAAATTTTCTCTTTATCTACGCTACAGATAAGTAGAACAATGTCGTCAGGAAAGCGAAACTGGTTCAGATAAGTTGCATTATAACTTAATCCCTTTTCCTCATTTATAAAAGAATACTCCACCGTAGATGATTTACCTAAATCCCACCTGCTGTATTTTTATGAAAATTTGTGTAACGATGCAGCTGTAGAAGATAAGGTGCAGAGAAGGAAAATTTTTATCGTGGACATAATCTCTAGCATGTCCATTATAATTATCCGGGCTGTTATGCCGTGGTCGGTTGATGAATTCTATGGTGATTCCCAACGTTTCGTCTCCGACTGCGGGAGACATCTTCAAGGGGGTCCGTAGCTTGATGGAAGGTCCAACACACACACTGGCTCGCTACTGACTGCCGCTAAATTCCGTGTCCGCGCGCCCCCGCGCCGCGGCGTGACGTCACGTGTTTTGAAAACGTCAGTGCAATTGGCCGCTGTCCGTCGCCGTCGATCGCCGTTACCATCACCCAGTAGTGGACGAGTGATACACATCTTCTTTAACACCGGCATCCATATACCATTTAATTTGACGCCCTCCTCCTTTCGATTGAAATTATTTGGGTGTTTAGCGATTTCGATTGCCTCCCTGTAGAGCCTTTCGTAGTATCCGCTCGTGGCCGCTAGTACTTGCGTCTCCTCGAAACGAATATTGTGGTTCCCTGGCTGGAAAGCATGCTCCGCAACAGCTGATCGTTCCGTTTCTCCTCTTCTACAATTTCCCTTGTGCTCTTCCAAACGTGTAGAAACAGTTCTTTTGGTGGTACCGACATAAACATCACCACAGCTGCATGGGATCCTATACACTCCAGATTTTTCCAATGGTTTGCGAGCGTCCTTGGCAGGCCTAAGGTATTCCTGTATCTTCCTGGTGGGCTTGTAAATTACGGTAATATTCCGCTTCGTCAATATCCTCCCTATTCTTTCCGTTACATTTTTAACAAACGGCAGGAAAACCTTAGATTTTGCAGTAGCCTGTACGTCAGTATGATTTCTGCGTGGCTGCCTCAACGCACGTTTTATTTCGGCGGACGAATATCCGTTCTTCGTTAGTGCATTGTGGAGATGTTCCATCTCAGCGTCGAGCAAGTCAGGTTCACAAATATTTCTAGCTCTGTCCGCTAACGTCTTGATAACACCCCGCTTCTGTTGTGGGTGGTGGTTCGAATCCCGGTGCAAATAACGGTCCGTGTGCGTGGGTTTGCGGTACACTGAGTGGCCCAAACTACCATTTTCGTTTCTAAACACAAGCACATCGAGGAAATTTAGTTTGCCGTCTACCTCCTCCTCCATTGTAAACTGAATTCTTGAGTTTATCGTGTTCAGATGTTCGTGGAACCGGCTTAGTTCCTCCCTACCATGTCTCCACAACACAAACGTGTCATCCACGTATCGGAACCATACATTTGGTTTCTTGCTGGCAGTACCTAAGGCCTGGTCTTCGAATTTCTCCATAAAGAAGTTTGCAATTACGGGACTTAGGGGACTTCCCATAGCCACGCCATCCGTTTGCTCATAAAACTGTTCATTCCACTTGAAGTATGTGGTCGTCAAACAACACTTAAACAGCTCTAAAATATCGGCAGGAAAAATTCGATCCAGCTGTTCCAATACATCATTAAGTGGAACCATGGTAAACAGCGATACCACATCGAAGCTGACCAATATGTCCTCCGGCTGGACCACTATGCCATTCAATCTGCTGATGAAATGTGTCGAATTCTTTATATAAGAGTCCGAACGGCCCACATGTGGTTTTAACAGCGTAGTCAAAAACTTGGCTAACGAGTAGGTGGGCGAACCAATGGCACTTAGTATCGGTCTTAACGGAACATTTTCTTTATGAATTTTGGGCAATCCATAAAGCCTCGGTGGTAGCGCAACCGAACTGCAGAGACCTTTCCGTACACTCTCTTCAATGGAGGACTTTTTTATTAACCGCGACACAGTTCTGAGAACGTTGTTAGTGGGGTCCTTATTCAGCTTCCTATATGCTTGCGGATCCAGTAGATCCGTAATTTTTCTCTGATAGTCGGCCACATCCATAACCACCGTTGCGCTTCCTTTGTCAGCTGGGAGAACCAAAATACTATCGTCGTCATTCAGGAGTTTTAAAGCTCTTCTCTCACCCACAGTTATATTACTTTTCGGCGGTTTTGCATTGGCTAATATTCTCACTGTTTCTATACGGATTTCTTCAGCTGTTACAGAATCTACACTGCGAATTCCTGCTTCTACATTGGCTATAATTTCTTCCGTGGGCACAAAACGCGGACTAACAGCAAAATTTCCTCCCTTGGCAAGCACCGATGTCTCATCGTCAGATAACGAACGTTTGGACAAATTGATAACGGTCCGGGAAACGTCTAAATGCCGAACAGTCTGATTAGGTAGCAAATTATCAAACTTCTTCTTCTGTCTACTAGACGTCGTCAACATACGCTTCCCCATGGTATCATGCAGTAGTCTATCAATTTTATCCCAGTCACCGCTGCACAGTTTATTACTGATCGTAATATGGAGAGACATTAACTTACAGTTTGTGCTTGCCAAGTCCCGTCGGGTCTGCTGAATGCGCTCTCGTAGTAACGCCTCCTCAGTCCGTTTGAAAATGCGTTGTGCCTTTCCCGAATAGAACAGTCGCTTTATCTTCAGAAACTTCGGTATAACGCCGACGGCTCTGCAACGAGACAGGAATGTGAGGGAACACAAAAGCTGCACTCTCTTCTTCTGGAGTCCTTCCAGGCGTCGCACTTCTCTAGACATATCCTCCCCGTAGAGGCGTCTGATACTAAAATGTAAACTTTCACGGCCGGAAATATCATGTCCATTATAATTATCCGGGCTGTTATGCCGTGGTCGGTTGTTAAAAATGTAACGGAAAGAATAGGGAGGATATTGACGAAGCGGAATATTACCGTAATTTACAAGCCCACCAGGAAGATACAGGAATACCTTAGGCCTGCCAAGGACGCTCGCAAACCATTGGAAAAATCTGGAGTGTATAGGATCCCATGCAGCTGTGGTGATGTTTATGTCGGTACCACCAAAAGAACTGTTTCTACACGTTTGGAAGAGCACAAGGGAAATTGTAGAAGAGGAGAAACGGAACGATCAGCTGTTGCGGAGCATGCTTTCCAGCCAGGGAACCACAATATTCGTTTCGAGGAGACGCAAGTACTAGCGGCCACGAGCGGATACTACGAAAGGCTCTACAGGGAGGCAATCGAAATCGCTAAACACCCAAATAATTTCAATCGAAAGGAGGAGGGCGTCAAATTAAATGGTATATGGATGCCGGTGTTAAAGAAGATGTGTATCACTCGTCCACTACTGGGTGATGGTAACGGCGATCGACGGCGACGGACAGCGGCCAATTGCACTGACGTTTTCAAAACACGTGACGTCACGCCGCGGCGCGGGGGCGCGCGGACACGGAATTTAGCGGCAGTCAGTAGCGAGCCAGTGTGTGTGTTGGACCTTCCATCAAGCTACGGACCCCCTTGAAGATGTCTCCCGCAGTCGGAGACGAAACGTTGGGAATCACCATAGAATTCATCAACCGACCACGGCATAACAGCCCGGATAATTATAATGGACATGATATTTCCGGCCGTGAAAGTTTACATTTTAGTATAATCTCTAGCGTTAGAAGTATACGATTTGTTAAGATTCTGTAAACAAATGTACATTTCTTGCGTAATGATGGCATTATCGCGAAATATGGGAGAGAGTGTCACAGAAATGACACAGGATTTGTGATGGACATCATTAAAAGAAAGGCGTTTTTCGTTGCGACCGACTGAATCTTCTCACAAAATTCCTATCACCAATTTTCTCACCCGAATGCGTTGACATCGACCTACATAGGGAGGAACGATCACCACGATAAAATAAGGGAAATCAGGCTCGTACGGAAAGATACAGGTGTTCATTCTTTCCGCGCGCTATACAAGATTGGAATAATAGAGAATTGTGAAGGTGGTTCGATGGACCCTCTGCCAGGCACTTAAATGTGATTTGCAGAGTATCCATGTAGATGTAGATGTAGATGTACAAACACACCCAGTAAACGAGTGGAAGACAGCGAGGAAGCTACGCTCTAGCCGGCCGCGGTGGCCGTGCGGTTCTAGACGCTTCAGTCCGGAACCGCGTGACTGCTACGGTCGCAGGTTCGAATCCTACCTCGGGCATGGATGTGTGTGATGTGCTTAGGTTAGTTAGCTTTAAGTAATTTTAAGTTCTAGGGGAGTGATGACCTAAGATGTTAAGTCCCATAGTGCTCAGAGCCATTTGAACCATTTGAGCTACGCTCTGCCGGACTCTGAGGTGACAAAAATCATGGAATAGCTCTTAATATCATGTCGGATATCCTCTTGCCCGCCACAGTGCAGAAACTCGACGTAGCGTCGACTTACTGGTGTTTCCTTGCAGAAATACTGAGCGATGCTGCCTCTATAATTGTGAACGGGACTGTTGCCCGTGCAGCATTCTGTGCACAAACTGACGTCTCAATTTTGGGTCGTAAATGTTCGACAGGATTAATGTTTGGTGATCTGGGTTGCCAGATCATTCGCTCAAATTATCCAGAATTTTCTTCAAACCAATCGCGAACAATTGTGGCCCAGGAAAATTCCACCGTTGTTTGGGAACATGAAGTCCTTCAATGGCTGAAAATGGTCTCCAAGTAACCGAACATAACCATTTCCGGTCAATGATCGATTCAGTTGGACCAGGGGACCCAGAACATTCCCTGTGAGTACAACCCACACCATCATGGCGCCACCACCAGCCTACACAGTGCCTTGTTGGCTACTTGGGTCCACGGCTTCGTGAGATCTACGCCAAACTCGAACCCTATCATCACCTCTTACCAACTGAAATCGGAAATCATCTGACCAGCAACGGTTTTCCAGTCGTCTAGGATCCAAACGAATTGGTCACGAGAGGCGCTGCAGGCGTTGTCCTGCTGTCAACAAATGCACTTTCGTCGATCGTCTGATGCCACAGCCCATTAAGGCCAAATCTCACCGTACTTTCCTAACAGATACGTTCGTCGTACGTCCCATATTGAGTTCTGCGGTTATTTCACGCAGTGTTGTTTCACTGTTAGCACTGACGACTCTACGCAAAAGCCGTTGCTCTCGGTCGTTAAGTTAAGTCCTTGGTGAGAGGTAATGCCTGAAATTTAGCATTCTCAGCACACTCTTCACACTGCGTATCTCGGAATATCGAATTTCCTAACGATTTCCGAAAGGGAATGCCCCATGCATCTTGCCCCAACTATCATTCCTTGTTCAAAGCCTGTTAATTCCCGTCGTGCGGCCATAATCAAGTCAGAAACCGTTACACATGAATCACCTGAGTACAAATGTCTGCTCCGCCAATGTACTGCCTTCTTATACCTGCCGGCCGCGGTGGTCTCGCGGTTCTAGGCGCTCAGTCCGGAACCGTGCGACTGCTACGGTCGCAGGTTCGAATCCAGCCTCGGGCATGGATGTGTGTGATGTCCTTAAGTTAGTTAGGTTTAAGTAGTTCTAAGTTCTAGGGGACTGATGACCTAAGATGTTAAGTTCCATAGTGCTCAGAACCAATTGAACCAAATTCTTATACCTTGTGTACGCGATACTACCGCCATCTGTATATGTGCATATCGCTATCCCATGATATTTGTGACCTCAGTGTAGATAAAACGCTGATGCCTCATGTATTTTTAATTTGTAGTTTGCAGCAGACACATCGCTATTATGTAGATTGAAATACATCACTTTGCAACGCAATACCGGTTTAACTGAAATTTCGTGAGTATTTAAGTCCGCGTGCCGACGTTCAACTCCCTATTCTGTACAACAACCCACTAGGAATGTTCGTCACCTCGTCGAGGTTCGTGAGCGACGAAACAATAGAGCAGAGTTACAGACTTACGAGGCTCAAGGTTAAGGCTGACTGCTCGTAGTAACAGCAACGAACTCTGCGCTCGTAGCGGATTAATAAGCCGCCTGCCGTGTCTGAAACGAATTGCAAAAAGGACAAGGAACACCTACGTCGTATAATCTGCAGTGTCTATAAACTCGGCTGCGTAATGAATCGTTACGTTTAACGAGCTCTCAGAGTCTAGAAGAAGGAAGGAAACGGAAGCTAATCATATTTACGAGACATGCAGCTGCAGAGACAAGGAAGTTATTGTCGAGTCATGAAAAGGTTAACTGTTTCATTGTGGAGTGGCATGCATAGTTTAGTACTGTCCATCCAAAGATTAACATATTTTGACTGTGAAAATATGGAAGCATGTTCAAGTAGAGTAAGAACTGAATAACAGGAACTCACGTCTCGGAGAGTCGTCAGTATTGTTTATCCTAGCCGTGAGCAACTGTTTTGATTTCCTGTCGTAGCCATCCGTAATACTCAGTAGTTTTACGTAATGTCTAATCTGATTTCGTACTTACTAGGTCGTTCAAGGAACTGTGGATTCATAGGTTATGTAACAGGTTTAAATAGCCACACATTCACAACTGTGAACTCACCACACTTATGTAACATATGTAATCCCGTATTACTTAATATTAAAATAGGGATACGTGAATGACTGTTAGGTAAGAGTGTCTGAATGAGCTTACGCATTGTTTCTTTCGGTTTTGCTTATCGAGAGGAACTTATCAGACCAAGCAAGTGCATTCTTATATAATAGCGTAAATATAAACTCAGCAGCCCCCAGGAAAGGCGTGCAGATGACGAAGCATTCTAAGGGATTCTACGTGAGACATTCTCTGGACATCTGATTGGAAACAGAAACTTTTAGATAATTTGAAGAAGTATAATAGAAGAATGTCCAGTATACACGTGACGGATCTGTGACAAAGTTTGAGCACTATGATGGTAAAACAAATCGTGCCTGTACTAGAATCTGAAGTGAGCAAGTTGGTGCCATGGTTATGACTCGGTACTCGCCTTCGGAAGGATCATGGTTCAAATTCCATCCAGATTTAAGTTTTCTGTTATTTACATGAGTAGGTTAAGGCGAATATTGGGATTATTCGAACCTCTAAGGACGCTGCCGATATTAGTCTCCAACTTTGCCCAACTTGTACCTCAACGACGGCGAAGGAACGCTAAATCCTAATTTTTCGTACTTCTTTTCAGCCTCTAGCGTCCAGCTGATGTTCTGAAGTATTCTCAGTACGTAGGGCGACATATCTTAGTTTTCATAAAAATTTGACGGTGGATGAGAGACAGGTTTTTCGTTTCGCAGTAATCCTGTTCGAGTATACACTGATGGCCAGTAAAATTGTAATATCAAACTGGTTTGAAGTTTACTTACTAAGGTTTCTATTTGATTTCGTCTTTCTTACACATTCGTCGCTATGTAACTATAATACTCGGGCTTAAATACTTTCATGTCTTGGATTATTAAATCCAAATAAATTTCCTCTCTATCCGACACATTAGCTATACATTTTCTAAACCATGCTCCCGTTAGTCCTCATAAGTGTTAGCCTTTCTACACGGCTACTGTTTAATCTATAAGAATAGCTGAAGGGTAACAGCTGAAACAGCCAGGAATAAAATTTTGATACCACATTCAACAGTGACCGATACAGGACTGAAACACAAAATCCAGTTAACATAAAAACCCAGAGTATATCGAAATATATAAAGGGTAATTCAAAAGTAACTGTACACATTTTGTGGTTGTGATTGAGCCGTGGTGCGCCTTTTCTGGCACACCAACTCTTTGGCAGTACTATCGATTACCCGGCTGTACTACGATCTTTGCCCCTGTTGTGATCTGGCGGCGGGTATTTGCGGTAGCGGAGTTGGTCGTCGAACTCGCTACGAGGCGCTAGGACATGCTTGGGGGGACGAAGGAGAAAACACGCGGGCTCGGCCGGTCTACCTGGCAAGGCGGTCGCGAGTTTGTGGTGGACCTGTCTGACGTCAACTTCGGCCGCTGCTCGCCGCATTGCTTCGGGCCTGACCCATCCCTCGAGACCATCTCGAACAACGCTCTCCATCGTACTTGTAAATGGTTTTGGTGCCTTCGTTTCGTCAAACGATTTGCGTTGCAGCGAGTGTACTTGTTGGTCGGTTGGTTCTAATGTGCGTGTTGTCGAAGTAAGAGCAGCCGGCAGAGTCTGTGTGACTGTATGCAGACCAGCAGTTACTATTTCCTTTAAAACCCGCTGGTTGGATTACTATTAGGAAGCAGATCAGCACGAAGGTGTGCGTGTGATTTTGGGTTATTGCCATCAACCGACGTCCCTGGTACATTGCTGTAAAAGGAAAAAAAAAAATCACCCGCTTCTATTGCAACCAGTTATTCTGTTATTAGTAAAACTTGTATTTTGCAAAGCTAGTCATTTTATATGTACTTGGTGTCTGGTTGGTGTTTGCCGTGTCGTCTGCGATTTGTTTGTGTTTGTGTTCCAGTTTCTGCGAGTCGGGGTGCGTGGGTGCGGCGCCACGTCCCGCTTTGGTGCACAGAAGCTGTGACCTGCCGTCTAATGGGAAGTGACTCCCGGTTGAGCCCCGGCTGGTCTGCTGCTTCCGTCATTTAAGTCACCTTTGCCCAGGGTAGCCTGGGGTCACTGCCCGTTTGATAAACATAACCTATTTCATGTATTTTTTTTATTTGAAAAAGTTTTAAACTTGTTGGGTATGAATTGTAATTATGATCACTTGTTGTGCTGGTTGGGTTTTTGGGGTTCTAAACGAACTGATGCTTTTCGTAAATCACCTTCATTTTATAATTTTTTTTAATTTTTGTGTCATTTCTTTAAATCAGCTTCAGACTGTAATTTATTTGAAATCTCTGTGGGTCACCTCTTTAAGTCTGTTGGTAATTGTTATCTGCTGTCTTGCTTGAGAAGCAAGATATCTGTAATATTTTATAAAAGATGGCCACGTTGATTGTCTCTTACCTGTTTTGAATAAACAATGAATTTGGTAGTTGTTGTTTAAGGAGTGACATTACAGGGGCCCTGACCTTCCATCCTAGGTGTAGCCCTCATCCCAACTTCCTAAGTTACAGTGATTTATGCACAAAAGTAAAATAATGTCTCGTCTAAAACTGCTTTATTTCCGATATGACACATGATATAATATGTGTCAGGTATCACATCATCTTCCAGGACAGGATTTTGGCTTGTCGATTTCGCTTGCATAATGACCGATGTTACTTTGTTCATCCCCCTACACTGCTCGGTTAATTCCGGCACGAAATGCCTTTGTTAGACTTCGGTGTGGTCCGTTGTATTCTTTGATGGTATTGTAGTGTAGCGGCACTAGTACTAGTACCAGTGGACGTACATTTATCCTGTCCTTGGTTCATAGACTCCGGTCGTCGGCTACTGTACGTTGGCGTGCTCAGACTGTGAATACGCGGGTATGCAGTCCCTCTGTGGCGCAGTGGAAGGCAAGCCACGGTATATGTGTAAGTAGGCTGTTTAGCTGTTGTAGTGTTGGGTAGTTGCATGTGAACAGCGCGTAGCGTTGCGCAGCTGGAGGTGAGCCGCCAGCAGTGGTGGGTGTGGGGAGAGAGATGGCAGAGTTTTGAGAGCAGGCGATATGGACGTGTGTCCGTCAGAAAGAGGAAATTTGTAAGACTGGATGTAATGAATTGCTATATATATTATGACTTTTGAATACTATTATAAGGTAAACACATTGTTTGTTCTCCATCAAACTCTTTTATTTGCTAACTATGCCTATCAGTAGTTAAAGTGCGCGTCAGTTATGTTTTTCGGCGGCCGAGTTTATGTTCGTTCTGCACATCTGACGTCACAAAACGCAGTCAGCCAATGAACAGAGAACGACGTTGCCACATCTCGACTGCAGTGCAGAGCATGGACGAGTGTCTTCAGTTTTAGAAACGTTCAGTCATAAGTAAAGTAATAGAACAAAAGCAATGTCTTGATAGCAGACATTCTTTTATAGAAAGTTTGGAAAAAGCATTCTTTATACCAATTGCTTCATATTCTATTAATTAATTAAACCAAACAAGCAATAAGACTCCTAATTCAGGCGATAGCAAGGAAAGGTGTTTGTATCACTCTCACGAACCGCTTTTTCGCAATAAAGAACAGCGGTAATTGTTTATTTCCTATTGTACTTCGACGAAGCATGAGTAATTCATAGACATACCAACAGTGTTTGTCAGTATTTTGCGTGACGTTTTATAGTCCTCATGGCGTCATGTAGTTGTACGACATGCGTTAGCGTATCGGTTAAGGTGTTGGGCTGCTACGCGAACGGGTATGACTTCAAACCTTGTGCGGTGCTTAATATCTTCATTATTTAAAAACAATATCGAAGTGCCTTACTTCACGAATTATATTCGTTTGAATGCAATTTTTTGAAATTTCTAGTGCTTTGGCTCTTCATTAACCCTTTCGCTGCTGCAGACACGTGCTCGCTGCATTCCGCTCTGTGCGCGATTTTGTCATCACTGCACTGCTCGCCTGTGCAGACACATAATGTTCCCACTGCTTTGACACACTTATCATTCGATTTCACAAAAACTATTTGGCCCAAAAATTTGATTTTTACACGTCTTCTTGACTGATACCTTGCCCCCATAAATGACTTAATTTTGTTTCGATGTTCAACGCAGTTATTATGTAGCATTAAATGTAGTAAACCATTGCGCGAAATTTTGAAGAGTTTGCAGAGGTAGAAGTCCATAGCGTATACTTTCCGTATGGTCGATTTTAGTTGCCACAATGTTGAGAATAAAATGTGGACAAGACACCTAAATTTCATATAAAATTTACTGTATAACAATATCTCATTTAATTTAAGTACGACATAGGTGTCGTATGTAATATTGAGAAATATTCCGTCTTTCGCGACTGTAATAAAAGTTTTATTTACACCGGACGCGTTTGGCTTTATTTTAAAGCACTTCAATCAAGGAAAGGTATGGCACAAACACATTGGTACTCATGTTCTCTTTCTTGTTTTTGTTCCACAGTCGCAGTTTTACCAATGGTACTGAAATATATTCCTCTTCTGGAACTGTAATAGGGACTTATTTAGACCAGACGCGTTTCTCTCTTTTGAAGCATCTTCAGTGGACAGTATTTTGTCTCCTCCATTGCCAAGTCACCTTTCGTAGTTTTGTGCTGCGGTAACACAATATTCAACGTTTGTGTTTGCAGATCAGTGTTTTAGCAAATAAATGCTGTTTGTGTGCGCCACACACAAAAATTACATTTGACATAGCTCAGAGCACTTCACTGATGGACGGTATATTCAAGTCCTAATGTTTTTGTAAGTCCACAGTTTTGTTTAATGTATATTGTCTACTTCCTTTTGATTGATTGAAGAGCTTTAAAATAAAGCCAAACGTGCTCAGTGTAAATAAAACTTTTGTTACAGTCGCGAAAGACGGAATATTTCTCAATATTACATACGGCACCTATGTGGTACTTAAATGAGCTATTGTTATACAGTAAATTTTATATGAAATTTAGGTATCTTGTCCACATTTCATTCTCAACATTGTGGCAACTAAAATCGACCATACGGAAAGTATACTCTATGGACTTTTACCTCTGCATACTCTTCAAAATTTCGTGCAATGGTTTACTATATTTAATGCTGCATAATAACTGCGTTGAACATCGAAACAAAGTTAAGTCATTTATGGGGGGAAGGTATCAGTCAAGAAGATGTGTAAAAATCTAATTTTTGGGCCAAATACTTTTTGTGGAATCGATTGATAAGAGTGTCAAAGCAGTCGGAACACCATGTGTCTGCACAGGCGAGCAGTGCAGTGACAAAATCGCGCACAGCGCGGAATGCAGGGAGCACGTCTTTGTAGCAGCGAAAGGGTTAATGCGGCCGTAGTGGCTTTACTTTATGAACTGCGCTCTCCCCCCTAAACGTAAGCTTGCGAACTATGCTATACTAGACGCTGCTCCTATGGGCGCGTGCGTCGTGTGCAACTGGCTCAAAACCGCCCAGGGGGTCCACAACTCTTTTGTGGATACGTGCGTAGCGAGCACGGGACCCCGAGCTAATGTGGCCTTCCTTCCTTTCCGGGCTGCATACCTTCCCTTTCCGCATCCTTCCCCATCCCTATCTTCGCCCCTCCTCCCCTCACCTCTGGCTCTTTCCTTCCCTTTCTCCCCATCTGGGAGTATGGTTTGTGCCTACGTCCGGAGACGGACGCTCGTAAATGTACTGCATTCTTCGCCTTCCTTGCTTTTATGTCTTCTTCCTTCCTTTGTCCTTCTCTTTTCCTTACCTCTTCTCTTTCCCTTTTCTCCGCTGCGGCGTTTGAGACCTCTCTTCTTTCCTTTCCCTTTCTCTTTCTTCCTCCCTGTGCGTGTCTGAAGGCCGACCCACGCCTTTTGTGCGTAGCCAGTGACGGGGTAACGCGTAATTCCCCGCCCTGGGTAGACAGGTAGGACACGTACGTACCCCCTGGTAACGGCCAGGCCCAGGGAGGGGTGATTACCCGAGCTGATACCTTCCGAAAGTGCCGATTGGTCCCTCCGTCGGGAGGTGTGACCTGAGGTGTGAACAATCACCTAAGACGGGATTGCCCTCAGAGAGGGTCCCCACAAGGGAGGAGCGCGCCATCAGAGACGCCGGTAATAATGGGGGATTCTTCCGCAATGGTTTCCTCACCTTCCACTATGTCTGCTCACAAACGTAAGTATACTGAGTCTCAGCCACAGACGATTCTTCCATCGTTGCCACAGTTCCTTGTTGTTTCTCGGTCTGATGAAGGTCACGACTTCTCCACGGTCAACCCTTTCATTATTCAGAAAGGTGTCGACGCAATTGCAGGTCCTGTAAAGTCTTGTTCCAGATTACGGAATGGCACCCTGTTGTTAGAAACACACAGTGCCCTCCAGGCACAAAAATTGCTGCATACTTCTCTGGTCCACACCTTCCCTGTCCGGGTGGAACCGCACCGTACCTTAAATTCCTCGCGTGGAGTCGTTTATACACGCTCCCTCGATGGTTTGTCTGACGAAGAAATTCAGCACTACCTGTCTGACCAGGGCGTAACGGCTGTTCATAGAGTTATGAAAAGGGTTGACACGAACATCATTCCAACCCGCACTGTCTTCTTGACATTTGACAAAGTTCAACTCCCATCGAAAATCAAAGCAGGCTATGAGATAATTTCCGTTCGCCCTTACGTCCCAAACCCTACGCATTGCTACCGATGTCAGCGGTTCAATCACACCAGCCAGTCCTGTTCCAATCCGGCCAAAAGTGTTATGTGTGGCAAGGATGCCCATGAGGGTGCTTGTCCACTTCCATCCCCTCGCTGCATCAACTGTATGGGTGACCACGCTGCTTCCTCTCGAGATTGCCCCGTTTTTAAGGACGAAAAGCTCATCCAGGAAATAAGAGTGAAGGAAAAGGTTTCGAACTTTGCTGCTCGAAAGTTATTCGCCAGTCGCAAGCCCACCGTGCCTCAGACAGGAAAATACAGCACTGTCCTTGCTTCTCCTCGGCCAACAAAGAAGGCGGCCACGCAGACTTGCGACCTCACCTATAGTGCCACGGTCGTCAGATCGGCCAGCGCAAAGATCGCTCGTTCAACCTCACCACTTTCGCCTGCCCACTCTATGGCTCACCCTTCGTCGGGTTCTGCTAAATCTCGAGCCCAAAAGTCAGACGCCAAGTCTTCGAAAAAAGAGCATACTCGTGAAGAGTTTTTACGTACCGCAACTTCACAACCATCGGTTTCTCCTTCATCTAAACATCATTCTTCCAAGAAGGCTACAAAGAAACCCAGTTCCTCTCCTTCTCCGCCAAGGCGTGTCCCATCTACAGCACCACCTGGCGGAAATCGCCCTCGGCCGTCTTCTGTGTCGCCGAGGCGCACTGCTGGTGGCCGGTCAACCGGCCGATCGCTGGTGGCAGGGGCTGCTCCTGACCAACCTATGGATCAGGATCTTCTGCCTTCGGCTGAATGCCATTCCATGCTGTCGGTCGCAAGCTCTGAGCAGTCGTTGAGTTGACAGCACCCTTGGTCACATTCCTCCATTTTCTGTTCACCCTATGTCCATTATCCACTGGAATATCTGCGGCATTCGAGCCAATCGGGATGAATTGTCGGTCCTCTTACGATCCTACTCGCCGGTCATCTTCTGTCTTCAGGAAACAAAGCTGCGTCCCCATGACCGCTTTGTTCTCCCTCATTTTCAGTCCATCCGATATGACCTCCCCTCTGTTGAAGGCACTCCAGCCCATGGAGGACTCATGATTCTTCTCCATGATACTCTCCATTATCACCCAATCCCCTTAAACAGTTCCTTCCAAGCTGTCGCCGTCCGTCTTTCCCTTTCTGGATACACCTTTTCTCTTTGTACTGTATATATTCCATCATCCACACCAATGGCACGAGCTGATCTCCTTCATCTTCTTGGTCAGCTTCCACCCCCCTGTTTGCTGGTTGGGGACTTCAATGCCCACCACCCGCTTTGGGGATCTCCACATCCTTGTCCACGTGGCTCTCTATTGCTAGACGTCTTCCACCAAGCGGATCTAGTTTGCCTCAACACTGGGGTCCCCACATTTTTGTCTGCCTCCACGACAAATTTATCTCATTTGGACCTTGCGGTCGGTACTGTTCCGCTAGCTCGGCGCTTCGAATGGTTCGCCCTTGATGATACACACTCGAGTGACCACTTTCCATGTGTCCTTAGACTGCAGCCTCCACTGCCATATATGCGCTCGCGACGCTGGAAATTTGCTCAAGCCGATTGGACACTTTTTTCGTCTCTAGCGACATTCGATGGCCGTCGCTTTCCCAGCGTCGACGATGAGGTCACACATATTACCGACGTTATTCTTACAGCTGCGGAACGTTCAATACCATGCACCTCCGAATTGCCCCCGCGGCCCCCAGTTCCTTGGTGGACCGAGGCATGCCGTGACGCAATACGTGAGCGGCGACGTGCTCTTCGCATTTTCCGTCACCATCCTACTTTGGCCAACTGTATCCGCTATAAGCAGCTCCGTGCGCAATGCCGTCGCGTCATCCGCGATAGCAAGAAGGCAAGCTGGAAATTCTTTATTAGCTCATTTAACACCTTCACTCCCTCCTCGGAAGTTTGGAGTCGGCTTCGACGGTTCTCAGGCGCGCCTAGTTTCTCCCCGATCTCTGGGCTCACTGTCGCGCATGATACCTTAGTGGACCCCGTCGCAATTTCTAACTCGTTGGGTCAGCACTTTGCTGAGATTTCGAGCTCTTCAAATTACCCGCCAGCGTTTCTCCCGAAGAAACGTGCAGCGGAAGCGCGACATCTTGCTTTCTCCTCTCAAAATCACGAAAGCTACAATACTGTTTTCTCCATGCGGGAACTCCAACATGCCCTCTCTTCTTCTCGCTCCTCCGCCCCAGGACCGGATGGTATCCATGTCCAAATGTTGCTGCATTTATCAACCCATAGTCTGCGTTACCTCCTTCGTCTTTATAATCGAATTTGGACCGACAGTACCTTTCCCAGACGGTGGCGGGAAGCTGTTGTCGTTCCCGTTTCGAAACCTGGAAAGGACAAACATCTCCCCTCTAGCTATCGCCCCATTTCTCTCACGAGTAGTGTCTGTAAGGTTTTGGAGCGTATGGTGAATTACCGTTTAGCTTGGTGGCTGGAATCCCTCAGTCTTTTAACACCAGCCCAATAGCCCAATGCGGATTTCGGAAGCATCGTTCTGCAGTTGACCATCTTGTTGCTCTCTCCACTTATATCATGAACAATTTTCTCCGGAAACGCCAAACGGTAGCAATATTTTTCGATCTGGAGAGAGCATACGATACCTGTTGGAGGACAGGCATCCTCCGCACACTGTTCTCTTGGGGCTTTCGAGGCCGGCTGCCACTTTTTCTTCGCGAATTTATGGCAGAGCGCACTTTTAGGGTGCGGGTGAACACTACTCTCTCCCGTACTTTCTCCCAAGAAAACGGGGTACACCAGGGATCCGTGCTGAGTGTTGTATTGTTTGCCATCGCCATAAATCCAATTATGGATTGTCTCCTTCCTGATGTCTCGGGCTCCCTCTTTGTGGACGATTTTGCGATCTACTACAGCTCTCAACGGACCAGCCTTCTTGAACGACGTCTTCAAGGATGTCTCGATCGCCTCCACTCGTGGAGCATCGAAACCGGCTTCCGTTTCTCACCCAGTAAGACCGTTTGTGTCAATTTTTGGCGACGTAAGGAGTTTCTTCCGCCCTCCTTACATCTAGGTCCTGTCAACCTTCCGTTTTCAGACATCGCTAAATTCTTGGGTCTTATGTTTGACAGAAAACTGTGCTGGTCCTCCCACGTTTCCTATCTTTCGGCTCGCTGTCTGCGATCGCTTAACACCCTCCGTGTCCTGAATGGTACCTCCTGGGGAGCGGACCGAGTGGTCCTTCTCCGCCTCTATCGCGCCTTAGTGCGCTCGAAATTGGATTATGGAAGCATAGTCTACTCCTCTGCTCGGCCGTCTATTCTTCGGCGTCTCGACTCTATCCACCACCGTGGATTACGTTTAGTGTCTGGAGCTTTTTACACTAGCCCTGTGGAAAGCCTTTATGCTGAGACTGCTGAACCTCCGCTGTCCAATCGGCGAGCAGTCCTCCTGAGTCGTTATGCTAGCCATCTGTCTTCCATGCCTGCTAATCCAGCCCATGACCTTTTTTTCGACGCCTCCTTTGATGTAGGGTATGCAGGCCGCTCCTCCTCCCTACTACCCTCGGGAGTCCGCTTCCGTCAACTGCTCCATTCTCTTTCCTTCCGCTTTCCTAAAACATTCTTGACAACTTGGGGTACAGCACCGCCTTGGCTCCGTCCCCGGATCTGCCTGCTCCGTGACCTTTGTCAATTTCCCAAGGATGGTACCCCCACACTTGTTTATCGTCGGGCAATTGCTGCTCTATGTGCACAAATGACGGACGCCACATTTATTTACACCGACGGCTCGAAAACATCGTTAGGTGTAGGGAGTGCCTATATTGTTGGCGACACTCCAAATCGCTTTCGGCTTCCCGACCAGTGTTCGGTTTATACTGCGGAGCTTTACGCTGTTCTCCAGGCTGTCCACTACATCCGCCGCCATCAGCGGATACAGTACGTTATCTGCTCAGATTCTCTCAGCTCTCTCCTCAGTCTCCAAGCTCTTTACCCTGTGCACCCTCTGGTCCACCAGATTCAGGACTGTCTGCGCTTGCTCCACCTGGGGGGCGTCTCGGTGGCGTTCCTCTGGCTCCCGGTACACGCTGGTATCTGTGGGAATGAGGCGGCCGATATAGCGGCCAAGGCTGCAGTCTCTATTCCTCGGCCAGCTATTCAGTCGCTTCCCTTCACCGATCTACGGAGCGGTTTATGTCGCAAAGTTGCTCATTTATGGCATGCGCATTGGTCAACACTTTCCCGTAATAAATTGCGGGAAGTGAAAGCCCTTCCTTGCGCTTGGACCTCTTCCTCCCGAACGCGTCGTCGGGAGGAAGTAATTTTAGCTAGACTCCGGATAGGGCACTGTCTTTTTAGCCATCGACATCTTTTAAGCGGCGATCCTCCCCCACTCTGTCCCCACTGCTTTCAGCTGTGGACGGTAAGACACCTTTTAATTGAATGCCCCTATTTTAATCCGTTACGCTCCCGTCTACAGCTATCGCCTGATCTATCGTCGATTTTAGCAGATGACACGCGCTCAGCCGACCGCGTTCTCCAGTTTATTAGTGACAGTGAAATGACGTCAGTCATTTGAAGCTTTTTTTGGGGACAACCACCCCCTTTCTGTAGTGGATTTTTAAGCATTCCTTCTATATTTAGTTTCTCCAATTTTATGACTTTGTTCCCATTGCTGCTGGTTTTCAATTTCGGTTTTTTACTGTCTTAAGTCACGGGTTGGGCGCTAATGACCATAGAAGTTTTGCGCCCTAAAACCAAAAACAAAACAAAAAAAACTGGCTCAAAATGGTTCAAATGGCTCTGAGCAGTATGCGACTCAACGTTTGAGGTCATCAGTCGCCTAGAACTTAGAACTAATTAAACCTAACTAACCTAAGGACATGACACACATCCAAGCCCGAGGCAGGATTCGAACCTGCGACCGTAGCGGTCACGCGGTTCCAGACTGAAGCACCTTTAACCGCACGGCCACACCGGCCGGCTGTGCAACTGGCAACGCAGCGATCTCCCGCGTCTGGGCGGGCATGCGCGAGCCGCCAAGATAAAAGAAATGAACTATTGTGGCTTCAGTAGTTGGAATCTTTTATTTATCTGGAAGTACTGGCGCTCGCTGTATTGCAGTAGTTCGAGTAACGAAGATTTTTGTGAGGTAAGTGATTCATGAAAGGTATAGGTTATTGTTAGTCAGGGCCATTCTTTTGTAGGGATTATTGAAAGTCAGATGGCGTTGCGCTAAAAATATTCTGTGTCAGTTTAGTGGTGATCATAATAAGTAAAGAGAGAAATGTCTGAGTACGTTCAGTTTTGCTCAGCTGTTTGAAAATCAAATAACATAGAAGTTTACCAGCACAACCATTTATAATTTTCCAAAGGGAACGTTCCATATGGAAATAATTCCAAACAGAGGGGTAACAAACCACCACACTTTCACAGTTGTGGAGAGGCGTTTAACGGAACATGGCATTCCTGGTGCGCCACTGCTGAGAACATCCTGGAAAAGGTAGATGAAAATCCAACCATAAGTACCCGCCGTGTAAATGCCAGCTTAGAAGTTCATAAATAAGCTTACAGCACCTGCTACGGAGATAGCAATTTCACCCATATTACCTGCAAAAGGAATAGGAGCTGACACTCGTAGACTTCCCTAGAGGCCAAAATTTCTGTTAGTGGCTACTCGAGCGCCATTCTGCTGATCCACTGTTTGACCTGCGAGTACTGTTTACGGATGAGAGCGTTTTTACCCCTGCTAATATCCTAAACTCTCACAACATGCACGTGTGGGCATATGAGTATCCTTGCGTAACTACAGTACGAAGATATCAACATGGTTTTCAGTGAACATTTGATTTGGTATATTGGACAATCAGTTGCTCGGACCGTATGTTATTCCACAGCGCCTGACTCGCAGAGCGTGTCTACAGTTTTTGGAACATGAATGGGTGGTTCGCTTCACGAGTTCATGATGTCCCACTCGCTACAAATGGTTCAAATGGCTCTGAGCACTATGGGACTCAACTGCTGTGGTCATCAGTCCCCTAGAACTTAGAACTACTTAAACCTAACTAACCTAAGGACATCACACACATCCATGCCCGAGGCAGGATTCGAACCTGCGACCGTAGCGGTCTCGCGGTTCCAGACTGTAGCGCCTAGAACCGCACGGCCACTCCGGCCGGCGCACTCGCTACAAGAACTAGTTTATGGTTTATGCACGACGGTGCCACTGCACGTTTCACTCGGGAGGCAACAGAGTACCTTATTGTTGCTTATCCCGATAAGTGGGTAGGTCACGCAGAACCAGTTGCTGGCCCGCCAGATCTCCAGATCTTAACCGGCTGGGGCTGGGACCGCCTCAAGGAGCTCGTATACGGTGTTGCAATTGAGAATGCAGTACAATTACAGCAGCGAACTATGAATGGCTGTGCAACTGTGCAGAATGAGATGAACGTAACCTGCAACGTTCCGATAGCGGTAAGTCGTCGAGTCCCTCACTGTCTTCTTTGACATTGACATCATTTTGAACATGTTATGGGGTTAATGTACAGTAAGTAGCGATGTTGGTTTCGGGTCCCTTCGTGTCTTTGCTTTCTGAGTAGAATTAATTTTGTATTGTTTTTGTTGCACTTGCGATTCATACTCTACTGCATAACTCGGAAATAAAGCATTTTCAGACGAAACTTTATTTAATATTTTGTGCGTATTTTGATGCGTACACTACACTCATAAAGTGTGTGCGGTTACTTCTGAATCACCAACAATTAATTTTGTGTTGTCTGTGGTGCACTTGTGAAACCTACGCTACTGCATGTTCGCAAATAAATCAATTTCAAACAAAACTTTATGTAACATTTTTCTCTTATTTTCATGAATGCATACAGCACACCTACCAAGGGTATACAGTTATTTTTGATTCCCCCCATATCTTCTAGAGCTTGCGCTGGAGCCTGAAGTTGTATAAAAATGGCTCTGAGCACTATGGGACTTAACATCTGAGGTAATGAGTCCCCTAGACTTAGAACTAATTAAACATAACGAACCTAAGAACAGCACACACATTCATACCCGAGACAGGATTCGAAACCGCAGCAGCGCGGTTCCGGACTGATGCAAATGTACGCTACTGGCCATTAAAATTGCTACACCACGATGATGACGTGCTACAGACGCGAAATTTAACCGACAGGAAGAAGATGCTGTGATATGCAAATGATTAGCTTTTCACCGCAATCACACAAGGTTGGCGCCTGTGGCAACACCTACAACTTGCTCACATGAGGAAAGTTACCAACCGATTCCTCATACACAAACAGCAGTTGACCGTGGTTGCCTGGTGAAACGTTGTTGTGATGCCTCGTGTAAGGAGGAGAAATGCGTACCATCACGTTTCCGACTTTGATAAAGGTCGGATTGTAGCCCGTCGCGATTGCGGTTTATCGTATCGCGACATTGCTGCTCGCGTTGGTCGAGATCCAATGACTGTTAGCAGAATATGGAATCGGTGGGTTCAGGAGGCTAATACGGAACGCCGTGCTGGATCCCAACGGCCTCATATCACTAGCAGTCGAGATGACAGGCATCTTATCCACATGGCTATAACGGATCGTGCAGCCACGTCTCGATCCCTGAGTCAACAGATGGGGACTTTTGCAAGACAACAACCATCTGCACGAACAGTTCGACGACGTTTGCAGCAGCATGGACTATCAGCTCAGAGACCATGGCTGCGGTTACCCTTGACGCTGCATCACAGACAGGAGCTCCTGCGATGGTGTACTCAACGACGAACCTGGGTGCACGAATGGCAAAACATCATTTTTTCGGATGAATCCAGGTTCTGTTTACAGCATCATGATGGTCGCATCCGTTTTTGGTGACATCGCTGTGAACGCACATTGGAAGCGTGTATTTGTCATCGCCATACTGGCGTATCACCCGGCGCGATGGTACGGGATGCCATTAGTTACACGTCTCGGTCACCTCTTGTTCGCATTGACGGCACTTTGAACAGTGGACGCTACATTTCATATGTGTTACGACACGTGTCCCTTCCCTCATTCAATCCCTGCGGAACTCTACATTTCAGCAGGATAATGCACGACCGCATGTTGCAGGTCCTGCACGGGCCTTTCTGGATACAGATAATGTTCGACTGCTGCCCTGGCCAGCACATTCTCCAGATCTCTCACCAATTGAAAACGTCTGGTCAATGGTGGCCGAGCAACTGGCTCGTCACAATACGCCAGTCACTACTCTTGATGAACTGTGGTATCGTGTTGGAGCTGCATGGGCAGCTGTACCGGTACATGCCATCCAAGCTCTGTTCGACTCAATGCCCAGACGTATCAAGGCCGTTATTACGGCCAGAGGTGGTTGTTCTGGGTACTGATTTCTCAGGATCTATGCATCCACACTGCATGAAAATGTAATCACATGTCAGTTCTAGTATAATATATTTGTCCAATGAATACCCGTTTATCATCTGCATTTCTTCTTCGTGTAGGAATTTTAATGGCCAGTAGTGTATATATGTACAGAGTGGTTCCGTGATGATGTTGTATACTTTCAAGGACGACAGAGAGGTATAAATGTATCAGTTTGAGGTAAGGGTCCCTGTACCAAAAACGAACGAGTCAAATGTTATAGGTGAAAACCGTTATGCTACTCCTATCAATGAAATACATGCACCGGTACTAGTTTTTCTAAGATTGTAGGGTAGTATGGACAAAAGTAAGAAAAAATGTCTAGTAAACATGGCCTCGAAAATGCATACCTTAAGAGCTACGGGCACTTGTTCAGTAGAGCAGATGTGTGTCACACTACTCCTAGGTCAACAGGTATGCATTTTAAGTCCCATGTTTACTAGACATTTTGTCTTGTCTTGGTCCACACTAGCACCTCCGAAAGTTGCATATCCTACATTCTTAGCAACAACAGTACGGGTAATATATTCCACCCTCAGAGGTATCAGAAAGATTTTCGCTCGTAGCATTCGACTCGTCCGTTTCCGAAGCAGAGAACTTTACCTCAAATTGATCCATTTATTCGTCTCCATCATCCCTGAAATCTTGTAACATTATCACGGAATCACCCTGTGCATACATACATTTGCAGATTCCGGCGCTTATAACTTTGACGCTCAGTCACATCGTTGGATGAAGTTTCCGGATATGGTTCCTATATAAAGCTTTGTGTACTAAGCCCCTCTACAACCTCTAGAAGCGTGTAACATGAACTGTGAAACAGTCCATACAGGGTGGTCCATTGATCGTAACCGGGCCAAATATCTCCCAAAATAAGCGTCAAACGAAAAAACTACAAGGACGAAACTTGTCCAGCTAGAAGGGGGAAAGCAGATTGGGCTATGGTTGGCCCGCTAGATGCCTCTGCCATAGGTCAAACGGATATCAACTGCGTCTTTTTTTTTAAATAGGAACCCCATTTTTATTACATATTCGTGTAGTACGTAAAGAAATATGAATGTTTTAGTTGGACCACTTTTTTCGCTTTGTGATAGATGGCGCCCTAATAGTCACAAACATATGGCTCACAAGTTTAGACGAACAGTTTGTGACACGTAGGTTCTTCAAATTAAAATACAGAACCTAGGTACGTTTGAACATTTTGTTTCGTTTGCCGAATGTGGTACATGTACCTTTGTGAACTTATCATTTCTGAGAACGCATGCTATTACAGCGTGATTACCCTTAAATACCACATTAATGCAATAAATGCTCAAAATGATGTCCGTCAACCTCAATGCATTTGGCAATACGTGTAACGATATGCCTCTCAACAGCGAGTAGTTCGCCATCCGTAATGTTCGCTTATGCATTGACAATGCGCTGACCCATGTTGTCAGGCATTGTTGGTGGATCACGATAGCAAATATCCTTCAACTTTCCCCACAGATAGAAATCCGGGGACGTCAGATCCGGTGAACATGCGGGCCATGATATGGTGCTTCGACTGCCAATCCACCTGTCATGAAATATGCTATTCAATACCGCTTCGACTGCACGCGAGCTATGTGCCGGACATCCATCATGTTGGAAGTACATCGCCATTCTGTCATGTAGTGAAACATCTTGTAGTAACATCGGCAGAACATTACATAGGAAATCAGCATACATTGCACCATTTAGAGTGCTATCGATAAAATGGGGGCCACTTATCCTTCCTCCTATAATGCCGCACCATACATTAACCCACCAATGTCGCTTATGTTCCACTTGTCGCAGCCATCGTTGATTTTTCGTTGTCCAATAGTGCATATTATGCCGGTTTACGTTACCGCTGTTGGGGAATGACGCTTCGTCGCTAATAGAACGCGTGCAAAAAATCTGTCATCGTCCCGTAATTCCTCTTGTGCCCAGTGGCAGAACTGTACACAACTTTCAAAGTCGCCGCCATGCAATTCTTGGTGCATGGAAATATGGTACGGCTGCAATCGATGTTGTGTAGCGTTCTCAACACAGACGTTTTTGAGATTCCCGATTCTCGGGCAATTTGTCTGCTACTGGTGTGCGGATTAGCCGCAACAGCAGCTAAAACACCTACTTGAGCATCATCATTAGTTGCAGGTCGTGGTTGACGTTTCACATGTGCCTGAACACTTCCTGTTTCCTTAAATAACGTAACTGTCCGGCTGGGAATTTTGATCACAATAGTCATACATCAACACGATATCGACCTTTTCCGCAATTGGTAAACGGTCCATTTTAACACGGGTAATGTATCACGAAGCAAATACCGTTTGCACTGGCAGAATGTTACGTGATGCCACGTTGTGACTATTACATCGCCATCTATCATAAAACGAAAAAGTGGTCCAACTACAACATTCATATTTCTTTACGTACCATACGAATATGTAATAAAAATGGGGGTTCCTATTTTTAAAAAAAACGCAGTTGATATCTGTTTGACCTATGGCAGCGGTATCTGGCGGGCCAACCATAGCGCCATCTGGTTTCCCCCTTCCAGATAGACGAGTTTCGTTCTTTGTAGTTTTTTCGTTTGATGCATATTTCGTGAGATATTTGGCCCGGTCACTATCAGTGGACCACCCTGTATACTGAGTGCTTCCGTGATGATGTTGCATACTTTCAAGGATGGTGGAGAAGAATAAATGTATCAGTTTGAGGTGAGGCTCCGTGTATCGAAAACGAACAGTCAAATGTTATAGGTGAAAACCGTTATGCTACTCCTATCAATGGAATACATGCACCGGTACTAGTTTTTCTAAGATTGTAGGGTAGTATGGACAAAAGTAAGAAAAAATGTCTAGTAAACATGGCCTCGAAAATGCATACCTTAAGAGCTATGGGCACTTGTTCAGTAGAGCAGATGTGTGTCACACTACTCCTAGGTCAACAGGTATGCATTTTAAGTCCCATGTTTACTAGACATTTTGTCTTGTCTTGGTCCACACTAGCACCTCCGAAAGTTGCATATCCTACATTCTTAGCAACAACAGTACGGGTAATATATTCCACCCTCAGAGGTATCAGAATGATTTTCGCTCGTAACTTTCGACTAGTCCGTTTTCGAAGCAGAGATTTTTCCTCAAATTGACCCTTTTATTTGTCTCCATCATCCCTGAAATCTTGTAACATCATCCTGTGCATACATACATTTGCAGATTCCGGCGCTTATAGCTTTGACGCTCAGTAGCATCGTTGGATGAAGTTTCCGGATGTGGTTCCTATATAAAGCTTTGTGTACTAAGTCCCCTCTACAAACTCTAGAAGCGTGTAACATGAACTGTGAAACAGTCTCTACAGGGTGGTCCATTGATCGTGACCGGGCCAAATATCTCACGAAATAAGCGTCAAACGAAAAAACTACAAAGAACGAAACTTGTCTAGCTTGAAGGGCGAAACCGGATGGCGCAATGGTTGGCCCGCTAGATGGCGCTTCCATAGGTCAAACGGATATCAACTACGTTTTTTTAAAAATCGGAACCCCCATTTTTATTACATATTCGTGTAGTACGTAAAGAAATATGAATGTTTTAGTTGGACCGCTTTTTTCGCTTCTTGATAGATGGCGCTGTAATAGTCACAAACATATGGCTCAAAATTTTACACCAACAGTTGGTAACAGGTAGGTTTTTTAAATTAAAATACAGAACGTAGGTACGTCTGAACGTTTTATTTCGGTTGTTCCAACGTGATACATGTACCTTTGTGAACTTATCATTTCTGAGAACGTATGCTGTTACAGCGTGATAACCTGTAAATACCACATTAATGCAATAAATGCTCAAAATGATGTCCGTCAGCCTGAATGCATTTGGCAATAAGTGTAACGACATTCCTCTCAACACCGACGTTTTTGAGATTTCCGCTTCTCGCGCAATTTGTCTGTTACTGATGTGCGGATTAGCTGCGACAGCAGCTAAAACACCTACTTGGGCATCATCATTTGTTGCAGGTCGTGGTTGACGTTTCACACGTGGCTGAACACTTCCTGATTCCTTAAATAACGTAAGTATCCGGCGAACAGTCCGGACACTTGGATGATGTCGTCCAGGATACCGAGCAGCATACATAGCACGCGCCCGTTGGGCATTTTGATCATAGTATCTATACATCAACACGATATCAACCTTTTCCGCAATTGGTAAACGGTCCATTTTAACACGGGTAATGTATCACGAAGCAAATACCGTTCGCACTGGCGGAATGTTACGTGATTCCACGTACTTCTACGTTTGTGACTATCACAGCGCCATCTGTCACAAAGCGAAAAATGTGGTCCAACTAAAACATCCATATTTTTTTCGTAATACACTAATATGTAATAAAAATGGGGGTTCCTATTTTAAAAAACGCAGTTGATATCCATTTGACCTATGGCAGCGCCATCTAGCGGGCCAACCATAGCGCCATCTGGCTTCCCCCTTCAAGCTAGACTAGTTTCGTTCTTTGTAGTTTTCTCGTTTGATGCTTATTTCGTGAGATATTTGGTCCGGTCACTATGAATGGACCTCCCTGTATACATCAATGTTCCGGACGACCACGTCTGAACACCACAAGGGAGGGCGGATCCCCGTATCGTGCACCAAGCACATCACCAACTCTTCACAAATGCGCCTGCCGTCCGAGAACAAGTAATGGACTCCCCACACCGTTCGTTGGAGAATGACGCAGCCGGACTAGGTATGCCGTTAACACTACAGCTGAACAGCTGAAACTGCTATGGCTGGGAAACATGAACCACTGATGAATGACTCCGCTTTATGTTCGACAATGAGCCGCTGTTCTGCAGACCCCAGTTGGTCATCGCCGGCTGGTACGGCGGTGACCTGTGGACGTGTTTGCACTGCTTTGGAGAGTCACAGCAGCGTTAACTCCTGTCGTCATGGTGTGCGTAGCTGTCGGTCATGACTGGAGGCCGCGACTGGTAGTGCCTGAGGCAACTGAAGGCACAACGCTACGTCACAGACATCCTGCGTCCTCATGTGTTATCTCACATGCGGCAGTACCGTGGTGCCATTTTTCAACAGGACAATGCTCGTCCACACAGGGCACATGTGTCCTTGATTTTGAGTTATTCCCGTCCTTCACAGAGCGAACATCCAAGATATCAACGACGAATTACAACACCTGTGTCCGCCTGCTTAGCTGAGTGGTAACGTGCTCGCCTCCCTTGCAGCGGGAGATTTTCTCCACTCGTGGACTGGGTGTTGTGTTGTCATCATCATTATTTCTTCATCGTCACCAGCACGCAAGTCGCCCAATGTGGCGTCGACTGAAATAAGACTTCCACTCGGCGGCCGAACTGCCCCGGATGGGGCCTCCCGGCAACAATGCCACACGATCACTATAGCAGTTGTGGACCAGCCTGCCTCAGGATAGAGTACTACGGTTGATAGCACCCTTTCCAACAGAGTAAGTGTGGTGTCACCACCAGACACCACACTTGCTAGGTGGTAGCTTTAAATCGGCCGCGGTCCATTAGTACATGTCGGACCCGCGTGTCGCCACTGTCAGTAATTGCAGACCGAGCGCCACTACACGGCAGGTCTAGAGAGACGTACTAGGACTCGGCCCAGTTGTACGAAGACTTTGTTAGCGACTACACTGACGAAGCCTTTCTCTCAATTGCCGAGAGACAGTTAGAATAGCCTTCAGCTAAGTCCATGTCTACGACCTAGTAAGGCGCCATTAGCCTTACAGTGCTTGTATTTAAAGAGTCTCACTTGTATCATCAAGAATGCTGTATACAAATGATGGATTAAAGTTAAGTATTACCGCAGCTACGTACTTTTCTTTATAGCATTCATTACGTATCCTGTTTCAGACCTCACGCCAGCCGGCGTGTGTAACGCGTGCATTTCGGCCTCCTATTGCAACACAGTGTTGGCTCTTCTGCCAACACTACAGTAAGTATATGTATCCAGTCCAGACGGAGTGGAACCCCATACAGATAAGTGAGCATATTCTACAAAATAGCCACGATGGGTAGCCGCAGGTTCAGAGGCGCCTTACAACAGTCCGCGCGGTTCCACCCGTCGGAGGTTCGAGTCCTCCCTCGGGAATGTGTGTGTGTGTTATCCTTAGCGTAAGTTAGTTTAAAGTTAGATTAAGTAGTGTGTAAACCAAAGGACCGATGACCTCAGTAGTTTGGTCCCACAGGAACTTACCACCAAAACTTCTACAAAGTTCCTTGTAAATATGACTTGATTTTATAATCACTGAAATAGCATCAAATAACCTCTTAACTCGTAAAGTTTCATTTCATTCCGCCGGCCGCTGTGGCCAAGCGGTTCTAGACGTGTCAGTCCGGAACCGCGCGACTGCTACGGTCGCAGGTTCGAATCCTGCCTCGGGCATGGATGTGTGTGCTGTCCTTAGGTTAGTTAGGTTTTAGTAGTTTTAAGTTCTAGGGGACAGATGACCTCAGATGTTAAGTCCCATAGTGCTCAGAGCCATTTCATTTCATTCCCGCCTTCCCTTCTGGATGCTTCACATTGAGCCAACATCTTTGAAAGTTGAAATGCAATTCGAAATATACAGTACACCAGATGTTAGGAATTGGGTATTCACTATCAACAATGAACAGCAGCGCAGAATTCATCGATAGTGGAACTGAACACATGCCATTGCCTGTAGCGATGCGAAACACGTCAAAGGCTAAAAAGCGAGACGGAGGTAAGAAATGGAAAAACAACAGAAAAGGGAAAAATACAATAAGAAAGAAGTTGTTCATTATCACTGAAATCCACCGGCTCGGATAGTTTTATTAAAATTTAGAAAGTGAATAAAATTAAAAAAAGAACAAGTTTCGAACTGTCGATAAGAGTTATGTATCCATAAACTGGAGAAAGAAAAGTACAATTAATATCCTGTCACAAACAAACGGACATGCCAGAAGTACAACGAAGAACAAAATAAAATTCATTTGCAAAGGCATTTGATGGTCAGGGAAAGAGCATTAAGAGCACATGATACAACAGTGCCATGGGATATACAAGGCCAATCAAATATTTATGTGATGAGGCCCAAAAAGCACAGATGAGAAGACCCTGAGATTGGCCATGATTTTTTGTAGAATGATGATAATGCTCTCCGAGAAACCTGAACTGACGATTTCTGTTTCATCCATTTTGAACTCGCCACTGCCACTACTTACAATCACAGAATACTTACCACTGAGGATATTGAATATCCCTTTTGAAATGTTTGTTTCAAGAAAGCTTCGTTCAAGCCAACCGAAGTTTAATTCTTTACCCACTTAGATTTAGGTATTTCGCGTTTTCCCTAAGTCGACTCCGTGGGTAATAGGGTGATACAATCGAAAAACTATAGCTTTGAAAACGGACACTGTCATTTGCAAAAGAATACCGCTAACTTCCTTTGGTATCCTTGTACTATCAGTGTTTGAGTTCCACCTCTAATGCCTTCAACGGTGAGGCGATGTTAAACACTTAATATTCCTTTCCACCTTCGCTTCTGTACTCCTTTGATAGTAAATCACATCGTTCTTTCGCCGTAGCTTCATGTTCCTCTGATAATGTTGCGGAACATTCTTTCTTCATGCTGGAAACATTTGGAGGTCTCGTGCCATCTGTCTTTCACATCCCCTGAACTTAATAGGGACTTTACATTTTCCCTTCATTGCCTAAAAATTCTTCATATCATGAACGATTGTTCTTCAGTTTCTTTACTTTTCTCATCCATCGTCTTCTGCTTCAGTCGTCTTCCTGTCGCTGAGCTCCACAAACCCTTTACCGTGTATTTGTTCCTTCCTTCTTCTATAACCTTCAGTATTTCACGGTTTAAACTAACAATTTTCGCATCTAGCATCGTAGTAGCTGTGACTGAACGTCGCCCTTAGTTGTTACACGGTCCAGCCACGTTAACGTGACCACCGCATGTGTTCTACGTCAGCTTACAATAACCATTCACAGACAACAGGTAGCAGTACTAGCAGTGAAATATATATTAAGCGTGTGTAAATCTACTCGTTCCAACCTGGTTAAAAAGTACCGTGCATGGTACAACGGCGCTATCCAAAATCAACGACGCAACTGTGGAGCACCACGGGCCGCAGATGGCAGGGGTGAATGGTGACTGTGGAAATGTGTCGTCATCGCGACAGAATTACGGTTCGACACGCTATCTTCATTTGGTCCTACCGTGAACCTGCTATCTGATTTCTGAATCTTTGTCTTGCCGTGCTGAAGCACGTTTGATGTCGCTGTCCGTAATCATGTTTTCGACGAACTTCTGATTTTAGAAAATGATGATAGTTGTAAGGAATCTATCTTATATATCGTGAAGCCTTTCTCCGACTTCGCTTTCCTCCGACAGACGATACTTTCCTGTAAAAATACACTGAAGCGCCGAAGAAACTGGTATGGGAATGCGTATTCAAATACAGTGATACCTAAAACTACAAAACACGGCGCTGCGGTCGGCATCGCCTATATAAGACGACAAGTTTCTGTCGCCATTGTTAGATTGGTTCCTGCTGCTGCAATGGCAAGTTATCAAGATTTAAGTGAGTTTGAACATGGTGTTATAGTCGGCGCACGAGCAATGAGACACAACATCTCCGAGGTAGCGATGAAGTGGGGATTTTCCCGTACGGCCATTTTACATGTACCCTGAATACCAGGAAGCTCGTAAAACATCAAATCTCCGACATCGCTGCGGCCGGAAAAAGATCCTGCAACAACGGGACCAACGACAACTGAAGGGAGTCCTTCAACGGGACAGAAGTCCAACCCTTTCCCAAATTGCTGTAGATTTCAATGCTGGGCACTCTATAAGTGTCGGTGTGAGAACCTTTCAACGAAACATCATCGATATCGGTTTTCGGAGCCGAAGGGCCACTCATGTACCCTTGATGACTGCACGACACAAAGCTTTACACCTCGCTTGGGCCCGTCGACACCTACATTGGGTTGTTGATGACTGGACACATGTTGCCTGGTCGGACGAGTCTCGTTTCAAATTGTATCGAGCGGAGGGACGTGTACGGATATGGAGACATCCTCATGTATCCATGGATCCTGCTTGTCAGCAGGAGACTGGTGGTGGCTCTGTAATAGTGTCGAGCGTGTGCAGTTGGAGCGATATGCTACCCCTGATTGTCTAGATACGACTCTGACACGTACGTAAGCATCCTGTCTGATCACATACATCCATTCATGTCCACTGTGCATTCCGACGGACGCGAGCAATTCCAGCAGGACGATGCGACGTCCCACACGTCCAGAATTTGCCTCCGGAATTACTACAGAGTGGCTCCAGGAACACTCTTCTGAGTGTAAACACTTCCGCTGGCTACCAAACTCCCAAACATGAACATTATTGAACATATCTGAGATGCCTTGCAATGAGCTGTTCAGAAGAGATCTCCACCCCTCGTTCTCTTACGGATTTATGGACAGTCCTGCAGGATTTATGGTGTCAGTTCCCTCCAGCACTACTTCAGACGCCGGCCGGTGTGGCCAAGCGGTTCTAGGCGCGTCAGTCTGGAACCGCGAGACCGCTACGGTCGCAGGTTCGAATCCTGCCTCAGGCATGGATGTGTGTGATGTCTTTAGGTTAGTTAGGTTTAAGTAGTTCTAAGTTCTAGGGGACTGATGACCTCAGATGTTAAGTCCCATAGTGCTCAGAGCCATTTGAACCATTTTTGAACTACTTCAGACATTAGTCGAGTCCATGCCACGTCATGAGTCGGCACTTCTTCGTGCTCGCTTTGGTCATACACTATATTAGGCAGCTTTAACTGTTTCTTTGGCTCTTCAGTCTATGTCTCCTTCCACCTTCTCTGATACATTTATTTGTCAGAAGGCACTGATGACGCAACCGGTTCACTGGCCGTTGCTTTGCATGTGGTAGCATTGCGCTCCACTGCTGTGGTGTCGTAACCAATTGTTTCGTTGACAACTTTTTTTAAGAGTGATCCTTTTTGTAACTTTTACGGTAAGTTTTGTTGTGACGACGGTTCGTTACTTCGCTGGTTGGTCTTTTTAACCACTCTTTGTAGATGTGGGTGCGTTGCGTGGAGGAATAGCATGTGATTTGTTGATAACGACAGAGGATGTAATTATTACTGGACACTGCAGTTTCTTAAAGTTACGTAAGTGTGCACACAGTATAGCAAGTTTAGCTGAAACTGCTGGAGGGGTTCCAGAGTTATGCCTTACACCTCTCCTTTTCCCACAGCCATCCCCACTCCTTGCGGTTAAATGTCATTAGATCAGTAACCAATCAGGCGAGAAATCCCAAAAACTATCACTTCAACACAAATATAGTTCGTTTTTATTATTTGTAAATGCCTCACGTTAAACTCCTGCTTCATCCCTAAATGTGATAATCCCAATAACACATAGTGTTTTCATAAGTATCTCCGTGTTTTCAGAAGATAGTGCGATAAATGCAAGACATACAGAAAATAGACCACATCATTGGAGCGTCTCCCTAAGATTTTAGCTCAAATTACAGGTGCTCAATATGGTGACCGTTTGTGGCACAACAAACCTCAACACGTATGGAAGAGTTTGAGAGTGCAGTTTGTTGAAGCTGCTGCTGCTGCTGCTGCGTCAGCAGTCCGTTATCTGTTCTGCTTGTCTTCAGCCGCGAACTAATTCGATGGGACAACGAGGAGCGAACGATTTGTCTACATGTTCTGGCACACCAGCTCCTTAGTGCAACTACTCAACGGCACTTGTCGCGAATGGAAACATGGAGAGATGCTCTACCCATTGATATGTGCCATTTTTCTGTATGTTTGGTAGTTTTCACACAGTCGGTTTCTGAAAACCTGGAGGTATTTATGAATAGCTCTGTATTTTTCCAGATAATTCGCTTGTGTATTAAGTTCAGGCCGAAATACGCTCATGCTCATAAAGTAAGGATAATGCTGATACATGGTGAAACAACGCTCTGGTGGGCGGTTTGCGGGTTTAAAACACCTCGGGGTATGACCATGCGGTGCATTTGGCCTGCGGTCGTCGCACGGTGGCGCTGGTAGCAGTCCACATATGCAGAGGTGTGTTGGAGCATGTCAGAGTACGGTGCAGCGAGTAAGTGTGCAGACGTTTTCAGACTTACGAATGGTGGTTGTGTGTTGAAAATGGCTCAAAGAACACATATTAATGACGTTATGAGGGGTAGAATACTAGGGCGACTGGAGGCTGGTCAAACACAGCAGGTCATAGCACGGGCCCTCCGTGTGCCACAAAGTGTGATCTCATGATTATGGCAACGATTCCAGCAGACAGGAAACGTGTCCAGGCGCTCCACAGTGTACAACACCACAAAAAGACCGATATCTCTCCTTCAGTGCCCGCAGACGGCCACGGAGTACTGCAAATAGCCTCGCTCGGCACCTTACCGCAGCCACTGGAACAATTGTCTCCAGTCACACAGTCTACAGACGACTGCACAGACATGGTTTATTCGCCTGGAGACCTGCAAGGTGCATTCCACTGACCGCTGGTCACAGGAGAGCCCGTAAGGCCTGGTGTCAAGAACACAGTACATGGTCATTGGAACAGTGGTTCCAGGTATAGTCTGAACAATGATTCTCACCGGGTTTTCATCTGGCGTTAACCAGGAACCAGATACCAACCCCTTAATGTCCTTGAAAGGGACCAGTATGGAGGTCGTGGTTTGATGGTGTGGGGTGGGATTATGATTGGTGCACGCACATCCCTGCATGTCTTTGACAGAGGAACTGTAACAGGCCAGGTGTATCGGGACGTCATTTTTGCACCAGTGTGTCCGCCTTTTCAGGGGTACATTGGGTCCCGCCTTCCTCCTGATGGATGATTACGCACGGCCCCACCGAGCTGCCATCGTGGAGGAGTACCTTGAAACAGAAGATATCAGGCGAATGGAGTGGCCTGCCTGTTCGCCAGACCTAAACCTCATCGAGCACGTCTGGGATGCTCTCGGTTGACGTATCGCAGCACGTCTTCAAACCCCTAGGACACTTCAGGTGCTCCGACAGGCACTGGTGCAAGAATGGGAGGCTATACCCAAGCAGCTGCTCGATCACTTGTTCCAGAGTATGCCAACCCATTGTGCGCCCTGTGTACATGTACATGGTGATCATATCCCATACTGATGTCGGGGTACATGCGCAGGAAACAGTGGAGTTTTGTAGCACATGTGCTTCAGGACGGTTTTCTCAACTTATCACCAATATCGTGGACTTACAGATCTGTGTCGTGTGTGTTCCCTATGTCCCTATGCTATTAGCGCCAGTTTTGTGTAGTGCCACGTTGTGTGGCACCATATTTTGCAATTATCCTTAATTTATGAGCATGACTGTAGCTCCAGGAGTTCCAGACGTGCTGGCACACAACCCACTTCTCTCAGTGACACAGCCAAGTCACCACCAGTAATATCAACTGACTTCACCACTTGAGTGCAGATGCATGCATTTAATTCAGGATGCTAAACCACATTCTAATTATTAAGAACTGCACCCCACAGCCTAGCGTCCACTTGCTAACCGGTATTGCGAACTAAAACTGCTTGCCCCACCATGTTTTCGGTATGGATACTTCCCAGTAAAGAGACAGATCTGCGTTAGCGAGCTCTACGGATGCGATCTATACGTCATACAGCAATGGTTTCCTTAGTGATTATCAAGTGCTATAAATTTATTTGCTGATGCTGTTACCAATGCTCACGAGAGAAAATTGGTACATTTCCATTTCTGATATATGGTTCATGTGTACACTACCAATCTATGTCAATGTCTACGACCACTCGTATTTTTTACAACGACCAAGTGTAGAAATTATTCGTTCTTGCTGTGATGGTATTAAGAACGGCTGAAATCAAGGGAAAACTACAGTCATTATATTTTTCGAGGAAATTTAGCCCTACTGTATAGGTTAATGGTAATGGTATCTTCTTGTATAAAAGTTGGCGGAGATAAAATGGATCTCCAAGCAGAAGCCACCCTGGGGGACGCTTTCATCAGAAAAGAAATCTTTCTTCGTACGGGTTAGATCCCTGGAATGTTAGATCCCTTAATTAGTTAGCTAGTTTAGAGAGTTGGAAGGGAGAAATGGATGGGTTGAAATTAGATACAGTGGGAATCAATGATTGAGGAGTTAGAAAGGAATTGTTTTCAGCCGAGTACAGGATTACCAACATAAAAACAAAAAAGTGTGTAGCAGTTGTAGGACTAACAATGTCTAAGAAAATAGGAATGCAGGAGAACTTAAATGAACAAATTAACGTAGCCAAGGTAGACACAAAGCCAACACGGAGGTGAGAGGTAGAAAAAATGGAGTATGAGATAAAGGAAATCATTCAGACGCAAATTTAATTGTGATGGATGACTAGAATTCAATAGTAAGAAAACGAAGACAGCGGAATGTAGTAGGAGAACATGGATTGGGAGAAAGGAATGAAAGGATCAAAGGCCTAGTAGAACTTTGCATCGAGCACAATTTAATCATTGCTGACACATGATTCAAGAAGTAGGAAAGACCAGAGGTTGAAAATACCGCTACAGTTGTAAAGTTCTTTTTATTACCACACGACCGGTTTCGGGCTCTTATAAACCCATCTTCAGGTGTCGTAACTTGGTGCTGTGGCTCCAGAACGCCGCGTTGGACGTGTACTTTACAACTGAAGCGGTATTTTCAACCTCTGGTATAATGCTCAGTTGCGGATGTTCCTCCAACAGGATTGTTTGACGCAGGAAAGAATGTTGTGTACGTCGAAGAGACGTGGAGACTTTGTGTAGGGGAGATATAAAAACAAGTTGTTAAATTTAAAAGATTTCCAAGACCAGATGTGGACTCGGACCATAATTTATTGGTTTTGAATTGAATTAGAGAAATTGCAGAAATAGCATTAGGTTATGATTGACAAAAACATGGGAAAGGAATACAACAGAAGATGAATGGGTAGCTCTGAGAAATAAAGTAATGAGGGCAGCAGATCAAACAGAAGGTTGATTAGGGCCCCTTGTAAGGGCTAGTTATGATTTCCCTTTTCAACACATTATAACACGGAGACTAATTACCTTACGAGTACCAAACGTGGTAGTCTTAATGTCCAGAGTATGGGGTGCATGATTCCTATGCGTCACAGCGTCACCGTCCCGTCTGTGGTGTCACCGCCAGACACCACACTTGCTAGGTGGTAGCTTTAAATCGGCCGCGGTCCATTAGTACATGTCGGACCCGCGTGTCGCCACTGTCGGTAATTGCAGACCGAGCGCCACCACACGGCAGGTCTAGTGAGACGTACTAGCACTCGCCCCAGTTGTACGGACGACTTTGCTAGCGACTACACGTACGAAGCCTTTCTCTCATTAGCCTTCAGCTAAGTCCATGGCTACGAACTAGCAAGGCGCCATTAACCATATCTAGAGAGCGTCTCACTTGTATCATCAAGAACGCTGTATACAAATGATGGATTAAAAGTTAAGTATAACCGCAGCTACGTACTTTTCTTTATAGCATTCATAAGTATCCTGTTTCAGACCTCACGCAAGCCGGCGCGAGTTTACGCGTCCATTTCGGCTACTTCCGAGTGGCGTGGCTGTTTTGCAACGCCACAACACCGTCCAACTATGGCCACCAGGTGCCGTGATCAGTCATCATTATTCATAATCTCGCTCTCCTGACCAGTCGCGGTGCACTTGTTGACGTGTCAATATGGGCTTGGTCAAAAGGAGCAGGGCGTTATTGGTGAAGCTCTATTATGAAAACAGCAATGCTGCAGCTGCACTTCGAGAATATCGCCGGTTGAAAGGATTACGGAAGGGTCCTCTTTCTCCACCTGCTGTGAGGAGCACGATGAAGAAGTTCTAATCAGCTGGAGAACTGGGCGTCGCTCCGGGAAGAGGCTGACGACCGGTTGCACCACAGGTGGTTGGTGAAATCGCTGTTGCTATGGCAGACAACGCTGCGCGCAATTTCCGATCGTCAGGCAGTGCGCGTGCTGTGTCACGACAGTTGAACATCCCGTGGTCCACTGTACGAAAAGTGCTTCGAACCATTCTCAAATGGAATCCGTACGGGATCGATTCGTACAGCAGCTTGCGCCACAGGACGCACAACGACGTGTTGACTTTTTGCTCTTCACTTTCTCGCAGGGACTGAAGTTGATGAGGGCTGGCCCTGGACTATACTATGGACCACGAGACCTTGAACTTAAATGACGAAAAAAATGGAACAAACTAAGCAGACAGTACGGAATAAAGAGGTCTAAAAATTGAGGTTGATAGGATGTCCAAAGTGGCAAAGCGGGAATGGGTAGCGGAGAAGTGCAAGGCAACCTTTATCCAGTATCTGCACGAGATCAGCATGTCAATCTGTGTTTGGTTATGTTGGTGGTATAAGGTCGCTGGATGCCGTTCCTGTCGTCGGCAACCCCCCCCCCTCCCTCCCCTCCCCCCCCTCTCCCCACCCAAATCCGGACGTAAATTGTGTGCCCAATCTGTCAGTGTGTAGTGCTACCCTTGTGAAATTGAACGAACGTTTTCGAAATTCTTGCGAATGATGTATCTGAAGCGGGACGACATTATACGCCAGATTTCACCTAGTCGGATGTGGGAAATCGCCTAAAAACCACTTCCACACTGGCCGGTACACCGATCCTCGTCGTTAATTCGCGGGGTGGCGGATTCGATCCTGCCCGATATCAGGTCCGGAGCTTACAACAACAACAACATCCGAATAAATGGCTGAAGTTATTTCACTGGGGGGATTCTCGTGGTATGAGCAAGCGCGTTAGCGAAATGAGAGCCGCACGCTACGGTCAGAAGTGCGCCGGCCTGGCGTAGCTCTGTGGATGACGTGACGCATTAGCTCGCCTGTCAATTAGCAGAGGCGTCTGCCCTAATCACTTAGTACAAAGTGCACGTGCTCTTGGCGATCCATTAGATCTGCCTGCACATCACGTAGCCCACCATCCAGATCTGCGTCTAACGCCGTAGTTTCACACGCACCTCTACATCTCGTCTAAAATTTTGAATCTGATACTAAAAAGCGAACTCGCCATCGCACACCTCTCGGCTTTAGTGGTAAGATGGCACTGTGGATAGCCCATCAAAAACTGAACACAGATCAAGCATGAAAACGGGAAGAAGGTGTGGTGAAGTGTGAATATACAGGGTGAGTCACCTAACGTTACCGCTGGATATATTTCGTAAACCACATCAAATACTGACGAACCGATTCCACAGACCGAACGTGAGGAGAGGGGCTAGTATAATTGTTTAATACAAACCATACAAAAATGCACGGAAGTATGTTTTTTAACACAAACCTTCGTTTTTTTAAATGGAACCACGTTGGTTTTGTTAGCACATCTGAATATATAAACAAATACGTAATCAGTGCCGTTTGTTGTATTGTAAAATGTTAATTACATCCGGAGATATTGTAACCTAAAGTTGACGCTTGAAACCTCCGACGTTCAGTTGCGTGTTGTAACAAACACGGGCCACGGTTGGCGAGCAGAATCTGCAGGGACATGTTTACGATGACGACCGTGTTTACGAGTGTGGCTGTAGTGCACTGTTGTGGTTTGGTCTAGCTGTCGCAGTGTCCGCATGTAGCGCTTGCTGCTATTGTTGTTCTGCATTCGTCTCCGCACGCAGACCAACTGTAGTACATCGTGTTACCAGACGTCTGTGATAGTGTAGTGTTGTAGGAACTGTGACCATGGTGTGTTCGAACTCTGAAAAGGCGGAGATGAAACTCATCTATGGCGAGTGTCGACGAAATGCAGCTGAAGCCTGCAGGGTGTATGCAGAACGGTACCTGGACAGAGAGCATCCAACGTGCCACACATTGCAAAACATCTACCGCCAACTGTATGCAACAGGTATGGTCGTAGCACGCAAACGGGTCCGTAACAGGCCCGTCACAGGAGAAGCGGATGCAGTTGGTGTGTTAGCTGCTGTTGCCATGAACCCACACATGAGTACACGGGACATTGCGAGAGCCGGTGGACTGAGTCAAAGTAGTGTCATGCACATACTGCATCGTCACCGCTTTCACCCGTTTCATGTGTCGCTACATCAGCAATTACATGGTGATGACTTTAATCATCGAGTGCAATTCTGTCAATGGGTTTAACAGAGAATGCGTTGCAGTTCTACCTGTTTACCGATGAAGCGGGTTTCACAAACCACGGGGCAGTGAATCTACGGAACATGCATTACTGGCCCGTGGACAATCCTCGCTAGCTCAGACAGGTAGAGCGACAGCGACCGTGGACTGTAAATTTATGGTGCGGAATCATTGGCGACCACCTCATTGGTCCTCACTTCATTGCAGGGGCCCAAACAGCTGCAACATACATCGCGTTTCTACAGAATGATCTGCCAACGTTGCTCGAAAATGTCCCACTGGAAACGCGTCGACGTATGTGGTATCAGCATGATGGTGCACCTGCACATTCCGCAGTTAACACTAGGCTGACCCTTGACAGAATGTTCGACGGGTGTTTCATAGGACGTGGAGGACGCATAAATTGGCCAGCCCGTTCTCCTGATCTTACACCTCTGGACTTCTTTCTGTGGGGTACGTTAAAGGAGAATGTATACCGTGATGTGCCTACAACCCCAGAGGATATGAAACAACGTATTGTGACAGCCTGCGGCGACATTACACCAGATGTACTGCGGCGTGTAAGACATTCATTACGCCAGAGATTGCAATTGTGTGCAGCAAATGATGGCCACCACATTGAACATCTATTGGCCTGACATGTAGGGACACACTCTATTCCACTCCGTAATTAAAAACGGAAACCATGTGTGTAAGTGTACCTTACCCCTCATGCTAATGTACATGTGCGTCAGTGAAAAAGACCAATAAAAAGGTGTTAGCATGTGGACGTAATGTGCTGTTCCAGTCTCTTCTGTACCTAAGGTCCATCACCGTTCCCTTTGGATCCCTATGTAATTCGGTGCTCTCCGATACACACGATCGAACAGCGGAGGAGTGGTACTCAAGCGTCAACTTTAGGTTACAATATCTCCGGATGTAATTAACATTTTACAATGCAACAAACGGCACTGATTACGTTTTTGCGTATATGTTCAAATGTGCTAACATAACTAACGGGGTCCCATTTAAGAAAAACGTAGGTTTGTGTTAAAAAACACACTTCCGTGCATTTTTTATGGTTTGTATTAACCAATTACACTAGCCCCTCTCCTCACGTTCGGTCTGTGGAATCGATTCGTCAGTATTTGATGTGGTTTACGAAATATATCCAGCGGTAATGTTAGGTGACTCACCCTGTATACAGGGTGTTACAAAAAGGTACGGCTAAACTATCAGGAAACATTCCTCACACACAAATAAAGAAAGGATGTTATGTGGACATGTGTCCGGAAACGCTTAATTTCCATGTTAGATCTCATTTTAGTTTCGCCATTATGTACTGTAATTCCTAGATTCACCGTCAGCTGGCCCAATAAAAGGAAGGTAATGCTGACTTCGGTGCTTGTGTTGACATGCGACTCATTGCTCTACAGTACTAAAATCAAGCACATCAGTACGTAGCATCAACAGGTTAGTGTTAATCACGAACGTGGCTTTGCAGTCAGTGCAATGTTTACAAATGCGGAGTTGGCAGATGCCCATTTGATGTATGGATTAGCACGGGGCAATAGCCGTGGCGCGGTACGTTTGTATCGAGACAAATTTACAGAACGGATGTGTCCCGACAGGAAGACGTTCGAAGCAATTGGTCGGCGTCTTAGGGAGCACGGAACATTCCAGCCTATGACTCGCGACTGGGGAAGACCTAGAACGACGAGGACACCTGCAATGGACGAGGCAATTCTTCGTGCAGTTGAAGATAACTCTAATGTCAGCGTCAGAGAAGTTACTGCTTTACAAGGTAACGCTGACCACGTCACTGTATGGAGAGTGCTGCGGGAGAACCAGTTGTTTCCGTACCATGTACAGCATGTGCAGGCACTATCAGCAGCTGATTGGCCTCCGCGGGTACACTTCTGCGAATGGTTCATCCAACAATGTGTCAATCCTCATTTCAGTGCAAATGTTCTCTTTACGGATGAGGCTTCATTCCAGCGTGATCAAATTGTAAATTTTCACAATCAACATGTGTGGGCTGACGAGAATCCGCATGCAATTGCGCAATCACGTCATCAACACAGATTTTCTGTGAACGTTTGGGCAGGCATTGTTGGTGATGTCTTGATTGGGCCCCATGTTCTTCCACCTACGCTCAATGGAGCACGTTATCATGATTTCATACGGGATACTCTACCTGTGCTGCTAGAACATGTGCCTTTACAAGTAGGCCACAACACGTGGTTCATGCACGATGGAGATCCTGCACATTTCTGTCGAGTGTTCGTACGCTTCTCAACAACAGATTCGGTGACCGATGGATTGGTAGAGGCGGACCAATTCCATGGCCTCCACGCTCTCCTGTCCTCAACCCTCTTGACTTTCATTTATGGGGGCATTTGGAAGCTCTTGTCTACGCAAATGTAGAGACTCTTCGCTCGTATTGTGGACGGCTGTGATACAATACGCCATTCTCCAGGGCAGCATCAGCGCATCAGGGATTCCATGCGACGGAGGGTGGATGCATGTATCCTCGCTAGCGGAGAACATTTTGAACATTTCCTGTAACAAAGTGATTGAAGTCACGCTGGCACGTATTGTTGCTGTGTGTTTCCATTCCATGATTAATGTGATTTGAAGAGAAGTAATAAAATGAGCTCTAACATGGAAAGTAAGCGTTTCCGGACACATGTCCACGTAACATATTTTCTTTCTTTGTGTGTGAGGAATGTTTTCTGAAAGTTTGGCCGTACCTGTTTGTAACACCCTGTATAAACAGTGAATGGTCCAAGTTCATTAATTGCAACATTGAGCGAATCTGCAAAAACTCGGCAGAGTTGTTAAGTGGTCCCAGGTTTGGACATCAGAGCCACCGTGCCGCGTTGAAAACCTGCTCATGTCATTTGTTCTTATTCACAAAACTGTGAACTGTGCATCGGGTCATTGAAACACCTGTTCCCTTTCTGTAGTCTTGATGGCTGTATAATGCATTGATTATAGAATATGAGTCATGTGGTAAGAATACATTACCGTCACAAATAAAGTGTAAGATCAAAAGAAACACCTCCCACAGGTGAGAGTATTAAAATCGTAATGCTAAACTGCCGAAGCATTAGGAACAAAGTGCCCAAGTTTGAAATGCTCATGAAAAGCAGCGAGGGTCATGTAACAGTAAGTACAGAAAGCTGGTTGAAACTCAAAATGGTAGAAACGATATTTTTTTGGGGAAAAACTTAAGTGCATATCGGAAGGATAGGAAAATGGGAAATGGAGGTAGTGTATTTGTCGCCGTAGACAGGAAACTCAAATCCATCGAGATAGAAATTGAAGTTGCATGTGAGACTGCCTGGGAAAGACTCAATATCAGGAGCGGGCGCAAAATGATAAATGGGTCCTTCTGTCGCCCACGAGACTCATCTCCTGCTCTAACCGAAAACGTTAGACAAAACAGTTCAGTTGTACATACGTACCCCAATCATACTGTAATCATCGGTGGAGAGTTTAATCATCCATCAACTAACTGGGAAAATTGCAGTTTTGTTAGTGGTGGGCGTCGTAAGACATCCCGTGAAACATTACTAAATGCCCTCTCAGAAAACTACCTAGAACAGATAGTTAGAAACCTCACTCATGACGGAAATATATTGGATCTAATGGCAACAAATAGACCTGACCTCTTTGAGGATGTCCGTATTGAAACTGGTATCAGCGTCCATGACGCGGTTGTGGCAGTAATGATTACCAATGTACAAAGGACAACTAAACCAAGCAGAAAGATAAATATATGTCTAGTAAACTAGATAAAAATATCAGTAGTGTAATATCTCAATGAGGAAATTGAAACTTTCAGCACAGGGCAGAATCATGTAGAGGACTCTGGCTCAAGTTTAATACAATAGGTGACCATCCACTGGATAGATATGCATCCAGTGGAACAGTTCATAACGGGAGAGAACATCCATGGTATACAGTCACTTTAAAGAATCTTCGAAAGAAACAGAGATTACTGCATAATAGGTGTAAAACAAAGCGTAGACCAATATGTAGAGAGCTGTTGAATGAAACGCATTTCGCTGTCAGGAGCACCATGCGTCATGCCCTCAATGACTACCATAGCAGAATACTGTCAAGTTATCTTTCAGAAAACCCAAAGAAATTCTAGCCGTATGTAAAAGCTGTTAGTGGCACCAAAGTTGGTGTCTAGTCCCTAGTGAATTTGCGAATGAGTTGGCCCGCCTTCTAACTATAACCCATTGTAGATCCCTCGAACAAAAAACCATGCCCAGTTCTCGGAAAGGCACAGGAAAAATTTTTGGAAATTTGTGGTAAGGTCTTATGGGACCAAACTGCTTAGGTCATCGGTCCCTAAGCTTATGCACTACTTAACCTAACTTAAACTAACTTACGCTAAGGACAACACACACAGCCATGCACAAGGGAGGACTCGAACCTCCGACGGCGGGAGCCGCGCGAATCATGACAAGGCGCTCCAGACCGCGCGGCTACCCTGCGCGGCTGGGTGGGGGATTCGGTTGACTTGTCCCCTTGTCATCAAACGTTTGCGGTCCCCATTCGAAAGTCACTTCCTTTCGGCTGCTAATAGAGTAGTTGTGCAGAATCAACTTTTATTATAGGTGCCTTCCTTACACTTCACAGTTGCAAACGGACGTTTGAACACTGCTCGCTCGCTCTGCAGTTTAACACCGTGACCACATAACCACGGCGCGGGATTAGCCGAGCGGTCAGGGGCGCTGCAGTCATAGACTGCGCGGCTGGTCCCGGCGGAGGTTCGAGTCCTCCTTCGGGCATGGGTGTGTGTGTTTGTCCTTAGGATAATTTAGGTTAAGTAGTGTGTAAGCTTAGGGACTGGTGGCCTTAGCAGTCAAGTCCCATAAGATTTCACACACATTTTTGAACATAACCACGACGCAGTGTCTACGTTGCACTTCGTCTGCTTGCACCGTTCGCCGGTCCTATTTTACTTTGTTTTCACAGTTCAGTGCACCTTCTTGCTGTTTTTATGATTAATCTGTGTTCAGTTTCTGGTGGGCTGTCCACTGCGCCCTCTTACCACTAAATCCGAGGGGGATGCGATCGGGAGTTTCTCTTGTAAGAACAGTCACTACAAACTTCACAGTAAACAGCAAGGCTGTCGATAACCTGAAGCATGGTTTGAACAATGCGACTTACTATTCCTATACACTCAGCAGTGCAAGGACGTAGCCAGTGTTTTGTCAAGTGGGCGGTCCGAATGTTAAAGAGGACCTTAAAAAGTTCCTTGTTTTCATTTATTCCGAAAACAGAGTTATTTCTTTCTTAATTTCATGTACATGATTTGCTTTTGGGAGGCCTCCATACAAATAGTATTTGGTCTAAGACGTTAAACAAGAAGAACTTTTCTTAAATAAGTATAGCATACAGACTTAACACTATATATATTTGTTTATTTGGAAATATGATAACTTCACTTTGTTGTCAGACGAATTAAAACTCTGATATAAAGTATTGTCTCTTTACTAACAAACCACAGCTCTCTGTCTTCTAATATAAGTTTCACTATCGCAGAGCAAAAGAACCTTTACGTTTGGTTGAATAACTTACAATGTTAAAGGGTTTAAGCCTCTTTCGACGATTGCTATCTTTCTCCTACTAACATCCCGTATTTAAATATCCGACTTTTCTGAAACCAAGTGAAAATTCCTTCAGCACATCAAAACATCCCAAGTTCATCAGTCTATCTAAAATTAAGTATCTTTCATTTCTTTAAAATTCTTCAGCTTCCTTAGGTAATCAAGAACTTCTTTTTAAATTATTATTTCAACAGTCAACTTGAAGCTATAGCTACCACATGTATTTATAAAAGAATACAGAATACACAGATGTTATAAGCTACAGTTTTGGGATCTCAGCATTGATTCACGTATTGATTTCAATTAGATTTGTAATGTATAGTACGTCACAAATGAGTTTCCATTTATCCGTGATAATAAGGTTATATAGTGGTTTGTGTGTTTGGAGCTTACAGGCGCTCAACGCCGAGGTTATCAACGAATATGGTTATACACTCTTTGATGCTAATAAACCACTCTTTGACGTACAACGTATATTATCGCTTATATGAGGCTTATTTACAAATGCGGTAAAGTTGTGACGCTTGGACTCACTGTTGAATGATATTACGAATAAGCCATTTCGCAGTAGACTGTCTTTCTTGGGGTAAAACTTGAACATATGATACGAGTATACCACCGTTCCACAAGTAATCCATTCTTATGCACAGATACATAGTACAAAATGACGATCGCTTGCTGCCTTCCAATGTAAATACCGCTGAACTGCGTATATTGTCGAAATCCTACGCAAACCAACATTAAAATTGAATACTGTCTGCCCGGGAAATAAATAACTATTCCCAAAATCAAGATAAGTACTGGTACAAACGTAACAAAAAAAATTATTTTTAATGATTTTTTTCTACAACTTAAAAATATAACAGTTTGAAAATAACCATAGGACATCTGGAAACGCTTCAATTATTATGGTGTTACAGGAGTGTAAATAGATTATGGACGAAAGGTCTGCGTGGGGGGAGGGGGGAGCGGGGGTGGAGGAGCGCGGTGCTCTCGATTCATACGAATTCAAGCAGTCCACAAAAAATTTTGTAGAAACGAACGAACTGTAGAATGTGCTGTCATCACATACCCCTTCCACTCTCCACAAACCCCTCCCCGTCGTTCCATATTTGGACCGGTTTTCATAACTGAGTAGGACCAGATTAGGCGATATTGTGCCATTTGGGCTAGTAATGATAGTATTTTGAGGAAACGTTTTAAAGAAATGCAACCATTGACGTTTGGGCAAGATTTCTGTTGATCAACGCGGCTTTTGGGCAATACAGGCAAATCCAAATATATTTTTATGCGGTGATTTTTATTTAATGTTAGATGTAGTTACGTTACCGCTCCGATGGCTTGTATAATACTGAAATATTGCAACCCCAAAGTTCTACCAGTCTCCAAATAGCGCTAGCATTAAAATGATACTAATAGGTAATTAGGTTATCATAGCAGAGCGTGCATAGTTTTAACTTCCCATAACATTAATGGATGAATCAAAATTGGTTTTCCTCTTCTATTTTGTTCCAGACTTACCTGTAATTAGAAACTGTCACTGTATAGAACAAAAGCCATAAACGGCAGCACTTACATAAAATTCAATTGCAAGTAAGAACTGAACTGATTAAAAAAAAAAAAAACACAACTAAGCCCAAGTAAGGCCAAAAATGTGCAGTAGTTGGGGCTTGGATAAAGTATGGATGGGCGATAACTGGTAGTGCTTTCATTATATCGATAATTTAAATTTGTCGATGGCCTTGTTGACTTTCGACAGTGCGCATTCATTTTCAGTCATGTGACTGAAAATTAAATATCTTTCAATTTCACTTCACGGCAGCTAGGTCATGTTTCGTTTCATTTTGGTGATGTGGGGAGGGGTGGAGACCGGATCATCTGGAGCCCCCCCCCCCTCCCCGCTTTGGGTACGTCCTTCAGTAGTATGAGTTAGCAAGAAGAATCGATGTTGGGCCATGTACGGCTATAATTGTAATTGTGGCTCACTGTTGTCGTGGGGTCGAATCGTTCACGTCTTACTGATTTGTAGTAAATTATGATCTTAAACTACGTTACAGAATAACGAATATCAAATAGCAGTTCATAACGTGTAAACCGCAGTATGAAAGGCAGTAGAGTTCCTAATAATATAACAATCCATTGCTACTTCGGAACCAACCCACCTGTAACTACATTTTACTAAGCATAAGATTGCATCTCCAATTCCTCAGAACACAAATTTTACAAAACTTTTCTGTCACGTGAAGTATATTACCTAGTCCAAGCTTTTTTTTTTTTTTTTTTTGGAAATTTGTGGTAAGGTCTTATGAGACCAAACTGCTGAGGTCATCAGTCACTAAGCCTACACACTACTTAACCTAACTTAAACTCACTTACACACCCATGCCCGAGGGAGGACTCGAACCTCCGAGGGGGGAGAGCCGCACGGACCGTGACAAGGCGCCATAGACCGCGCGGCTACCCCGCACGGCTCTCTAAGCTTTTTGTATTTACATATGATGGCTACTGTGTGTGTGTGTGTGTGTGTGTGTATACATTGGTACTTCTGCATGACATCGGTGGGTATTGTCGCTCATTAAATTTCTGTTTATGATTTTGTAATATATGTTTGTATTTTAACATATTTGTGACGGCTTGTTGGTCCTTTTCCACATCAGTGGATGGTGTCCGATATATTTTAACTTTATATGTTAACGATTTTCTCACAGCATATGTGTTAGTTGTGCCAACGATGCCAGAAGATTACAAAGTTGCTGTTTGTAATCTACGAAATTAGTTCATTAATCGTTTAATCCTTGCTGATAATTTTATCTTTGACTATGAAATGTTTTTGTTACGTCTCTGTTTATCCGTTATCGTAATTTAAGATTTCAATAAAATTTTCTATGTACTTCGATAAGGATGGAAGCTGAAGCAATGAAGTTGAATTTGTACCACGACTGGGACTTGAATCCTGATATCCTAGCGAACAGGAGACCTGGCTTCTAGTACTGGCCGTCGCACAAATTTTAATTCATTGCTTCAGCTTCCATCCTTATCGAAGATAAAGTTGAGATTCATAATACGTCTCCGGAAAAATGTTATTCCATCACACCAATCTTCTACATAATTTCTACGTTTAAGGTCAGTTTTTTCGTTTAGTACGTTCTGAGGTTGCTTTAATGTGCGCATATATATTTCCATCTCTGGCTCGACACGTTTACATAATACAGTACTTAAAACTTCTCAATGAGCAGGAACTGAAGAACGTATTGTAATTTTGCTTGTTCCAATAATAGCTGTGGTTCTATGCTATTATCCAACACCTGGTTGATCGTGCTTGACTAAATGTGTTAATATTTTATATTTAAAATGTTCTTAGAAATGTTAGTTTTGCTGTAATTTCTAACTTCTTTGTTTTTATTGATAAGATTGTGGTTGACTTTTTTTGACATGCATCATATTACAGCAGTTATTTGAATGTGCTTGGATTTGCTCTATCATTTTTCTTGAATGTTTAAAGATCATAAAAGCATTTAAGAATGTTCATCTTTTGTAGGTCTTAAATTCTTTCCAGTGCCCAGATTGTCTTCAAAACACCCAAGTTGCCTACACCCCTTCTTCGGCTAAAACCCGCTAAGTGCCAACGTTAATCCTCTGTTTGCCTCTGACTGCTCGCCCTTTGCAGTGGAACTTCAGCTGTCTGCCTGGGCCCGTAATTCCTCCATCTGGAAAACCACATACCTAACTCTGAAATATTTTCCCCCTCAAGACCCCAGCAATGGTTTGCTGAGTACGGGCTTGGCGAACCCGGGGTTCCTGAGCTGGGGACTGGTAAGCGCCATCAGTCCTCTGTCACCGTAAGCTGTGGTCATAGTTTAACGACCACCATACGGCGCAGCGGTGGAATGTTGTGTGTTTCAGAGAACGGGGGTCTTGGCTTCACCGCCTGGACTGCGAGGAAGGTGTAACACCATGGCTCTAATACTCTACTGATTTATTTTGCCTTTTGTTTTATTTAATGTTACATCGTTGAGCTTCTGTAAATGTGTTTGAATCAATAACACAAAATTGTACACTACTTTCTTTGTTAAAACTTTGATGTAATGATTTGATTCTATGCAATGTAGTGTATCTGTCATTTAAATTCTTTGTCCCAATTGGAGGGAGACAAAACTTACTGTATATATTTGGAATTTGTTTAAATAATTTTTTATAGAAATGTCAATATGTGCAAAGGTTCTGTTTTATTTAAAATGTTTGTTTGCTGTTATGTAAGCTGCTGATCCTCACTTAGGGTTCTTAGTTATTGTGTATGTAAAAGGTGTTGTGGTTACCCTCGGGAACGGAACTGTGTAGCGCGCGCAAATTGTTGTTGGCCTAGGTAGAAAAGGTGGAGTCAAGAGACAGTCGGGGACGAGCTACCAAACTGTGAACTGCCCATGTAAAAATTGTATATTGTTCTGGTTCCGAGAGAGGCTTTTCCTGACGCTTTCCAATGCCTCGGATGGATGGATGAAGAGCTGGAATTTTTCTGAAATTGGTATCTATCATCGCCACCAAGAAATGACAGAGTCCAGCAATTCTACCTGAAAATCCACCTACTAACATGCAATCGCCACCACATTGCGCAGTCACTGTACCGGAACACTATAATAATGTACAGTGAAGGATCAGCTTATTGGATGTGTTAGTGTGCTCAAATATAAGGTAATTTATAACTGAATTTATGTACCTATCTTGATTTTTTCCTTATCATCACACTTCTCAGGTTCCTCTCCGTCTGAACTAAAGTGATTACCGAGTGCTTCTACTGAAAGAACATTAAAGCCCAGTGTTTTGCTAATTAATGCCTCTTGAACATAGTAAAAAGAAAGTTAAAGTTAATGAGGCAAGAGAGTGACTTAAAGTAAATGATGTTTGCTGAAAATAATTTTCCTATTAAAACTGCTTATTAATTTGTTGTTGCAAACTTCAAAATTAAAAGTTCTTAAGACTGAGGCTTATAAAGTTTTTCTTAGTAAATGATCACATTGCTGCCTGTTGTAAATCGCAGAAGGTGAGTCGGTATCTTACAAATATGTTAATTTTGTGTCTCACTGTAGTAAAAGTGGAAAACTGCAGTTGTGGAAAGTTATATACTCATGCTTGCTAAGCAATTGTTTCTTTTGGGTATTGAAAAGTGTATTGATGGTGTAATAGGATCCACAGGTTATCCTTTATGCTCATGATAAATGACAATTAATAGAAAGACCACTATTTATGAAAACAGTAATTTCTTTATTAAAAAAAAAAGGACAGTGAGAAGTAACCTGTTAGTGAATTCCATTTAACTTTCATTCTAAACAGAAAAGTATGTAGCTGAGAGAGGCTTAACCTGTGGCCAGTTCATAATTTTGCAATGAACTACATTTACAATTTTTTGTCAGCTAGGAAAATGTTTGGAAAGTAACACTAAACCTATGTCCAATTTATGATTCTACAGTGAATATTAATAGTAATGTTATAAAGACCATTCAGTTTGGATAATCCATGAAAGTAATAGTGTGTATTGTTATCTGTTATATTTATGCCAGTAGTTTGTTCTGATCTGTTAACTCCAGCCTTAACCTGAACACACTGTATTCAGGTGCCAGAGATCATTGCACTCGCGTGTGGCAAAGTATAGGTTGTGTTTGTCCGTTAAAGTTACTCATACCTAATTTCGTAAACAAGAATGTTAATCATTCTCTAGCCTAATTAGGCTGGCGACCGTTTTCTTTATTCTTTAAACAGTGTAGCTAGGTAAAATATTATTTGTTACTCTTTGAATATTTACGTAATTCTGACTTTCACTTCCGATAAGCCACCTCCGTTAGGTATAGCACGGTCAATATAACAAAATTCCTCTCAGAGGGTAACACTGCTCTGCTTCTTTATACTATAATTACTTGAACAAGAATAAATTCATTATACGAACTGCCTTCATCTTTGAAGTTATGGTATAGTAGTAGCAGACGGTAGTGTTATAAAGGTACCCACCTCTATATAAAAAAAAAACCCTCAACCTCAAGGTGTGCTATGTGCTGAGGAGGTGAATGGCTGTTGAGACGAAACAGTCTTTAGCGAGCAAACGCTGGGGCACCTGCCACACCCCAGTTGAATCAGCCTTGCTGAATGAATGAATGAATGAATGTCGTGTGATTAGGGCCTCCCGCCGGGTAGACCGTTCACCTGGAGCAAGTCTTTCGATATGACGCCACTTCGGCGACTTGCGCGTCGATGGGGATGAAATGATGATGATTAGGATAACACAACACCCAGTCCCTGAGCGGAGGAAATCTGCGACCCAGCCGGGAATCGAACCCGGGCCCTTAGGATTGACGTTTTGCCACGCTGACCACTCAGCTACTGGGGGTGGACATCAGCCTTGCTCAGGCATGCAGAGCTCTGCCTGGGTCGATGATTGTTTCCCTAGCGTCTCGTGGGATCCTTATGGAACTGTCTCATGAAACTACTGCTCCTGACGGGATGGGCGTACCGTCAGGCAACACCTACACCCACTCCTCAAAGAGAGCTCGGTTGGTCAGTCCTCCAGAAAAGATGTCTCCGAGTAATAGTAACAGGGCATTAGTGTGCCGTAAAACTTTTTTTGTAATCAAGCGAAACGGGGGAAGCTTTGAGAAGGTATCCTTTCTATATTAACAAGGCATTGGAAGGTATTGCTGGGTCTCTGAAAAGTGTCAAACGACTACGTAATGGAACGCTTTTCGTGGAAACTGCTAATTCCACCCAAATATCTAAGCTTCTGGGATGTAAGGCTTTAGGTGACTAACCAATCCAGGCTGAATTGCATAACAAACACCCTTAACTATAGTAAGGGTGTGGTTACCTGCTCCGATATAATGGAGATGGGCCCCGCGGAGTTGCGTGAAGAGTGGAAGAATGCGGACGTCAAAGAGGTGCCGAATTATATGAGGAGAATCAATGGCATATTGGAAAAATCGGCAACGTTTATTCTAACGTTTAGTACTCCCGAATTACCGGAATGTATCCTTGCCGGCTACATCCGCATTAAGGTTCGCCCGTTTGTTCCTAGCCCCATTCGCTGCTATAAATGTCAAAGATTTAGCTATACCACTATGGGATGTAACGGGAAGGCTACATAAGGCAATTGTGGAGGCTCCGCTCCCGAGTCAGGGGCTTCTTGCACACTTCCTACGAAATGTGTTAACTGCTCTGGGGATCACCCAGTGTGGAGCAGAAAGTGTGGTGTTTACAACGAGGAAAAGAAAATTCAAGAGTTGAAAGTACGGAGACACATATCCTATGGTGAAGCTAAAAAGGCTTACAAAGCCATGCAACCACCAGCTTTTGCAACTTCTTTTGCATCAGCCCTTAAAACACCAATAGCTAAGTGTGATGCCTTCACACAAACTCAGACCACAGATTCAAGTACGAGCACATGTACTTGTCGCTGTACCTGTGGGGGAAACCACCTACTAACCACCTACTTGCAACTGATGTCGCTCGGAAGCCATCAGCAGTAGACTTACCACCTAAGCCACGTACCACTCCCCAAATTCAGAAGCCACCTAAGCAATCCCAACAACCCAGGCAGCCTCCTCCTCGCGTCAGTAAAGAAAAATGTTCTTCTAAAAGTAGTTCTAAGTCCAAGAAAGCGGTAAGTAAGCCTTCGGATCGACGAGCGCTATCCCTTTCTGATGGCGACTATTCTCTTGAAGATATGGACTTCCAATCGGAAGAACTAGAGAATCGGCTAACGTTCCCCCTGACCTCCGCAGTAAATCACCGCCTACGAGGGAGAAAGGAATGAACCGCCATCGCTAACCAATGGCTTCCATAGGGACTTCTGTGATGCAGTGGACTTTGGATGGATATCGCTCACATTTGGAAGAATCGCAGCTGCTGCTCCAGGATAAACCATTCTGCATCTGCTTACAAGAGACGCATTTTAAAGTCGCGGATACACCTACGGGGATACCACATATACAGGGAAGACGATACTACTTTAGGCACGGCTAAAGGTGGAGTGACTATTTTTCTTGATGACAGATACCACTCCTCTGCTGTCCCTCTTGCCACGACCATCCAAGCAATTGCTGTAAAGGTTTTCTCGCCGTTGACTATCACAGTGTGTTATATATACCTGCCCCCTCATGACACTTTGGATGCGGACGCACTGGCAGATCTCTTACAGGCACTCCCGTGCCCATTCCTTCTTGTGGGGGACTTCAGCGCCCACAATGTGCTGTGGGGCTCGGCTACTACTTGCTCCAGGGGTAGGCTGATCGAGCGACTCGTCCATTCTGAGGATATCTGCCCTTTGAACACGGGTCAGATGACTCACTTTTCCACAGCTACAGGGTCTTTCTCAGCTATTGATCTTTGCTTTTGTTCCTCAGCTATCGCAGATTCAGTTGAGTGGGAAGTGGCTCCAGATTTACATTCTAGTGACCACTTCCCAGTGTTGATTCGTCTGCCGCTTAGGACAGTGACCAGCAGGAGACCACGCAGGTGGATGATACAAAGGGCAAATTGGTTACAGTACAGTCGACAGGCTATTTTTGAACGAAAGGATTGTGCACAAGAGGCGGTGGCCCATATCACTCATGAGATCCAAAGGGCTGCCGCAGAGTCCATCCTCAGGTTTAGTAACCACCTCGGACGACGGCCTATACCGTTGTGGAATGACGACTGTCGATTGGCAATCAGGGCCAGATGGACAGCTCTTCGGAACTTCAAACGGTGCCCCACTACAGACAATCTTCATATCTTCAGGTCTGCGAGTGCATATGCAAGGCGAGTGATCAAAGAACGGAAGAGGGCTTCCTGGAGGGAATTCATGACTCCCACTAATCGGACCACTTCCGCTGCACACGTTTGGGAATCAATAAGACGGATTTCAGGCAAGGGTAGTCCACATCCCCTTTCGGCCTTGTGAAATAATGGGGTCTTGGTGGACACGCCAGAAGAGATGGCTCACGTTTTAGCTGAACACTTCTTTACTGTTACTAAGTCATCCAGACAAGCTCCTGCTGTTCAGGTATTCCGTCGGACTTCAGAGATGAGAAAGCTCAATTTTTTCTCGCGTAATGAAGAAGTCTACAACCTTCCATTCTCCATGTGGGAACTGGAATCAGCTTTATCTGCAGCCAAAGACACTGCTCCAGGGCCTGATGAGATCCATTATACCATGCTTCGTCATCTGTGCCCTGAAGTGCAAGGTCAGCTCCTCTCTTGTTTCAATCAGATTATCAGATTTAGTTTGACAAACAGTACCCCACGACTTGGAAGGAGGCAATCTTAATTCCGTTCTGGAAACCAGGTAAGGACCGGAGCGCCCCTGACAGTTATCGGAGTGGTGATGATGATGTTTGGTTTGTGGGGCGCTCAACTGCGTGGTTATCAGCGCCCGTACAATTGTCCAATCTTTGCTCAGTCCAATTTCGCCACTTTCCTGGGTGATGATGAAAATGATGAGGACAACACAAACACCCAGTCATCTCGAGGCAGGTGAAAATCCCTGACCCCGCCGGGAATCGAACCCGGGACCCCGTGCTCGGGAAGCGAGAACGCTACCGCGAGACCACGAGCGGCGGACCGTTATCGGAGTGTCGCCCTTACTAGTCGTATGGGTAAGACTCTTCTTGAACGTATGGTCAACTGCAGCCTCGTCTGGCTACTCGAATCCCGAGTTTACCTGAGTCGCTCCCAGTGTGGTTTCAGGCGCTACTGTTCCACTCTTGAAAACTTAATTCTTCTGTAGACGGCGATACAGGAGTCCTTCTTACGCCGAAACCATTTAGTTTGTGTGTGTTTTGGCTTCGAAAAAGCATATGACACTACTTGGAGGTACAACATCCTTCGCCAACTTCATGGTTGGGAACTACGTGGACGCCTGCCGCTTCTGATCCAATCCTTTCTTGAGAACAGGCGTTTTCGTTACCGCATTGGCGATGCCATATCTGATTGCTATGTTCAGGAGAACGGTGTGCCCCAGGGCTATCAATGACATTTCCTCTGCAGTCAGGAGCCCTGGCAAATGCTCTTTGTTTGTGGATGACTTTGCAATATTCTACTCTTCCTCTGATCTTACGACGACGACGAGGCAGCTACAACTGACAATTAGGAGGCTGGAAACCTGGGCTTAGACAACTGGTTTTCGGTTCTCACCTGAGAAGACTGTGTGTGTCAATTTTAATCGTACTCGTCGGAGTTTTAACCAACCAGAGCTTACAGTGGGGGACCGTATTTTACTTTTTCAAGACACAGTACGCTTTTTGGGTTTATTGTTTGACTCGAAATTAACGTGGCTCCCACACCTGAAAGACCTACGAACAAAGGGCTTCCGATTGTTGAACATTTTGAAATGCCTTGGCGGAAAAACATGGGGAGCTGACAGGTCCCGCCTCCTACAGTTTTATAGGGCATTTGTTCAATCACGCTTAGACTATGGCAGCGTGTTCTATGGATCGGGCCGTCCGTCCTACCTCCGGATGTTAGATGCTGTCCACAATGCGGGCATTAGGACCAGCCCAATTCAGAGTCTGTGCGCAGAGGCTGGTGAACCACCACTCTGGATTCGGCGACGTATCCTTTTGGCTCGACATGCGCCGAAAATCTTAGCGCCACCACAGTCGTTGGCGTTTAGTTCAGTGATACAACCCGCCTTCGAACGACTATTCAGGAATCGGCCCCAAGCGACCCAGCCATTTGGTATACGTGCCACGGCCTGCCTCAAGGATCTGGATCTCTCTGGCATGAAAATACACACCCACGGATGGAACGCACTGCCGCCTTGGTGTCTTCGGAGGTCCAAAGTGATTTTAAGCTTGACGTAGTACGCGAAAAATTGTACTCCAGATATGGTTTTTACAACTTTGATTACGTCTGTTTTAAGTATGTACCATAGTTTTATCGTGATTTATACAGATGGATCCCAGCAGGGGAATGCTCTCGGTTGTTCTGTGGTTTTCCCTGATAGGGTTGTTTTTTAAGTGCGTCTTCCAGAACAATTTTCAAATTATGATGCGGAGTTACATGTGATTCTAATGGCACTGGAGAGGGTTCACAGACATCACTGTACGAGTATTCTTGTCTGTTCCGACTCTCTTAGTGCACTGCAAGCGCTTCACCAAATGTATCCGGTAGACCCACTGATTCAGCTCATCCAAGACTGCTTACAGCGGCTCCAACGCCGTGGCAAGGAGGTGATATTTTGCTGGGTTCCTCACCACGTTGGGAGACAGGCTAACGACATGGCTGATAAAGCTGCCAAGGAAGAATGTTGGGATGGTGCTGTCCATCAATGTCCCATCCCGTTGCACGCCATTATCTCATTTTCTGGCAGATGCATCATGCGTCAGTGGGAGACTGAATGGTTGCAGGTGTCGGACAACAAACTGCGGTCACTCAAACTGACCACAAGAGCTTGGCGGACTTCGTCGTAAACAGGGATTTTCTAAACTTTCACGACAGTGCTTCACGAAAAACACCGCGAGTGACTGCGGATCTAAACCAGATCTTTGGTACCGTTGTCTGGTACTTAACACCTGTGCCATTTCTTTGTTTTTTTTTTAGTACCACACTTTATACAATAAATGAAGAATTTATACAGCCATATTACAGTAACACGAATAAAGCTATTTCGCAGATTTTCTTGACTGTGAAGCACTTTCACGTCAATCTTCGGTATCAACGTTTTATAAGAAAATTTGGTCGATTAATGAGTGAGTTCTTTGGTGACTGCTGTGTAGGAGACGTCTTATAATGAACACGAAGGTTTCATATTCCGCTGAACCGGACTGTGAGGAAACCGAAGAAAAGGTGAATCGAATCATTTGAGGTGTGGTGCTATACAAGAATGTTGAAAATTACGTAGATTGATAATAAAGAAAATGAGGAGACTACGCAGAGTTAGAGTGAAAACGAACATATTGAGAATGGGCAGGATGACAGTACATGTGATATGACATTCTGAAATAAGTTTCATGGTACTAGATGGGACCGTGGAGAGTAACAATTGTAGGGGAAGGCAGAGACTGGAATATATCCCACGAATAAATGAAGATGGTCCGCAGCTCGTGGTCGTGCGGTAGCATTCCCGCTTCCCACGCCCGGGTTCCCGGGTTCGATTCCCGGCGGGGTCAGGGATTTTCTCTGCCTCGTGATGACTGGGTGTTGTCCTTAGGTTAGTTAGGTTTAAGTAGTCCTAAGTTCTAGGAGACTGATGACCATAGATGTTAAGTCCCATAGTGCTCGGAGCCATTTGAACCACTTTTAATTGAAGATGTCGTGTGCAAGTGCTTCTCCGAGATGAAGGCGGTGGCATAGGACATAGGAGAGGAAGTCGTGGTGGCGGAATCAAACCAGACAGAAGACTGATGAAAAAAAGAAAAAAACACAGACGAAAGTATAATTCCACTCCAGAACGAGAGAAAATTCTTACTTGGTTTGCTACTCTGTGCAGCTTTACGGGGACATCGTGCCAATGAGACACAATTGATAACTACTTTTTTCGGAGAATGTAATGCAGTCAGACATCAGATTCGCTGGAAACGATGAGTATGCCAAAAATATGTTGGTAACGATGAGGTAGTTAATTGGTTTTCTGCAGAGAAAAATTAATTCGGCAGATAACACCAGCCAGCCCTCAAGGCGTGACTCATTGCTTATTTATCAGGTTGTCTAAAACTGCGACGTTTGTTTGTATGCTGACTCATGACGAGAAAACAGGTTTTTTATTTCAAAACATGTTATGGAATTCACAGAATCATAGCGTAGTTGATACTGCATGTAGTGCTTAATATCGATGAGGCCCAAACAAGTGGACGCTCCGTGGTGATGGTGCTATTTTAATTTCTATTTCTTGAATATTAAATTTTGGTGGTCGGCATTATATTTCTTATCATGATTTCATTTCGAGGTCTTTTGAAATAAAGCTTATTACAAGATTGATTGTTTTAGCTTCACAGTACCATAAGATAATTCTTTGGATTCACTGTCTGATTACACCTACGACTACCTACACCTTATTTGCACATTACACATCTACATCTAAGCCTGTGCTCCGTAAGCTGCTTTTTTGTTTCAAAAAATGTTCAATCTTATGGGACTTAACTGCTACGGTCATCAGCCCCTAAGCTTACAAACTACCTAACCTAAATTATGCTAAGGACAAACACACACACCCATGCCCGAGGGAGGACTCGAACCTCCGCCGAGACCAGCCGCACAGTCCATGACTGCAGCGCCTGAGACCGCTCGGCTAATCCCGCGCGGGTTTCTGGTTTCGTCCACTAGTGACTATATGCGCTTTTCTCACATCACATCCTAAAATCTATACACCAAGGCAGCCAGTCGCAGCATTTGTTTACTTCTGAAAAACATTTGACTCAGTACCTGACGAAGGCGTATTAATGTAAGAAAGATCATATGCAGTATCAGTCAAAATCTGAGACTGGAGAGACAGTTTCTTAGTAGGGAGGACGTAACATGTTATCTTGGACTGCGAGTCATCGGCAGATGAAGAAGCAACTTTAGGTGTGTCTAGGTAAATGTGTTGGAACGTTCCATGTTGTATAGTAACGAACTAGCGGACAATATTAATAGTAACCTCAGTCAATTGAGATTCAGGTGTACTGTGTGAAAAAAGCTGCATAAATATTCATTGGTATGTTGACAGGCTTTCAATGTGGGTCAAAGCTGGGGAACTTGCTTTAAATGTTGATAAATATAAAAATTTGCACTTCACAAAAAGCGGAAACTTCTTATCCTATTATTACGCTAGGAGTTTCAGCGAGAATGCGGCCACCGTATAAGACCTGCTCTCTTCTAGCAACGACTTGCAAGATGGATTTTAAGGAGACGTGTCAGCAGAATTTTGGGTTCTGCGATCAGTTTGATACCTATTGTTAACACAGTTTGTATGAGTAATTTTGATATCTTTTGTGTGTATATTTTTCCTATGTCAAAGTACAGTTTAGTGATCACTGAGATGTAGGGTCATAGCATTCGCACAAAAACGGGATTAGCATCGTCCTCTCTCTCTCTCTCTCTCTCTCTCTCTCTCTCTCTGTCACACACACACACACACACACACACACACACATATATATATATATATATATATATATATATATATATATATCGTAAGGTAGGTTTTTCGCTACAATGACGAAAGTATTGAATCACATTCAGAAATTATGCTTTGTTTTTACCGTTACGCGTAAAGTCATGCAAGAAAACTGTCGAAGAAGTGGAGTATTTTTTTCACTTTAAGAACTAGAGAATGATTCTATATTGTTGTCGTAAACAAAATTTGTATTTGTCGAAATAAAATGATTCTCATGTGACCACGGATACAACAGGTAAAAAAAAAACGGGTTATCAAGTTTGCTGGAGTGGATAACGATTACCGTCATAGAGATACGGCATCTGCGTAAATGAAATGAGTACTTGAAAACTGTCCAATCACAGTCACGAAAGGTAGATAATATTTCTTGTCACATGGGTCTCTTTTTTCACTGATATCAGGGAATGCATTTTACCTGTCTTTGTACCACTGCCGTTAAGATTCTTTTTCTAATTTAACGTACTGCTCGATAGCTGGTTTCATCATCATTAGTTTACTGCAATAATGTGTAAATATCGTCAGGTTACCACAATACGCAGTTATTTTAAAGCACTGTAGACTTTTTATTTTCTAACATCGTTGATATGTTTTTCAATTTAGACAGGTTGATTCAAAATTCCTATTACAGACTTATAGAGGATGCAGACGGGGACTTGGCAGACGTAGTTTTGATAAGGAACGCATGTCCGGACCTGCATCCTTTTCATGTAAAATCAGTTTGAGTATCGAATCATTTCCAAATCTCCCGCTTCACACTACGCACACATCGGAGTCGATGTCATGGGCAATGTTTCGAGTAGTTGTTCTCGGCTGCTCTTCCACGTGACGAAGGACGCCCTCTTCAAAGTCGAGAGTGCAGCGGCGTCCTTGGAACACCGGAGTGCCGCAGCCAACACAACCTCCCCTTCTCCCCTCAGTTTCGAACGTACCAATTTATTTTTGGTAGTCTTTGTTGAAGTCGGACGAAGTTTAAGTGATGTCATAATTATAAATAGAGGATGATGAAGGAGGCCCCTTACCATGGAGCAAGGCCGGCCGCTATCTAGGGGCTACCCTGGACCAGTGGCTGATAAGGCGGCGGCACATCAGAGACGTAAAGAGCAGAGCAATGGGGCAACTCCGCGCCCTATACCCTATACTCACCCGTTGTCATAGCTGCCACCACGCCATGGAATACCACTGTATCTGACAGTGATCAGACCAATGCTACACTACCGGCCATTAAAATTGCTACACTATGAAGATGTGCTACAGACGCGAAATTTAACCGACAGGAAGAAGATGCAGTCATATGCAAATGATTAGCTTTTCAGAGCATTCACACAAGGTTGGGGCCCGTGGCGACACGTACAACGTGCTGACATGAGTAAAGTTTCCAACCGATTTCTCATACACAAACAGCAGTTAACCGGCGTTGCCTCGTGAAACGTTTTTGTGATACCTCGTGTAAGGAGGAGAAATGCGTACCGTCACATTTCCGAGTTTGATAAAGGTCGGACTGTAGCCTATCGCGATTGCGGTTTATCGTATCGCGACATTGCTGCTCGCGTTGGTCGAGATCCAATGACTGTTAGTAGAATACGGAATCGGTGGGTTCAGGAGGGTAATACGGATCGCCGTGCTGGATCCCAACGGCCTCGTATCACTAGCAGTCGAGATGACAGGCATCTTATCCGCATGGCTGTAACGGATCGTGCAGCCACGTCTCGATCCCTGAGTCAACAGATGGGGACGTTTGCAAGACAACAACCATCTGCACGAACAGTTCGACGATCTTTGCAGCAGCAGGGACTGTCAGCTCGGAGACCGTGGCTGCGGTTACCCTTGACGCTGTATCACAGACAGGAGCGCCTGCAGTGGTGTACTCAACGACGAACCTGGGTGCACGAATGGCAAAACGTCATTTTTTCGGATGAATCCAAGTTCTGTTTACAGCATTATGATGGTCGCATCCGTGTTTGGCGACATCGCGGTGAACGTACATTAGAAGCGTGTATTTGTCATCGCTCTAATGGCGTATCACCCGACGTGATGGTATGGGGTGCCATTGGTTAGACGTCTCGGTCACCTCTTGTTCGCATTGACGGCACTTTGAACAGTGGACGTTACATTTCAGATGTGTTATGACCCGTGGCTCTATCCTTCATTCGATCCCTGCCAAACCCTACATTTCAGCAGGATGATGCACAACTTCATGTTGCAGGTCCTGTACGGGCCTTTCTGGATACAGAAAATGTTCGACTGCTGTCCTGGCGAGCATATTCTCCAGATCTCTCACCAACTGAAAACGTCTGGTCAATGGTGGCCAGGCAACTGGCTCGTCACAGTACGCCAGTCACTACTCCTGATGAACTGCGGTATCGTGTTGAAGCTGCATGGGCAGCTGTACCTGTACACGCCATCCAAGCTCTGACTCAATACCCAGGTGTATCAAGGCCTTTATTACGGCCATAGGTCGTTGTTCTGGGTACTGATTTCTCAGGATCTATGCACCCAAATTGCGTGAAAATGTAATCACATGTTAGTTCTAGTATAATACACTCCTGGAAATTGAAATAAGAACACCGTGAATTCATTGTCCCAGGAAGGGGAAACTTTATTGACACATTCCTGGGGTCAGATACATCACATGATCACACTGACAGAACCACAGGCACATAGACACAGGCAACAGAGCATGCACAATGTCGGCACTAGTACAGTGTATATCCACCTTTCGCAGCAATGCAGGCTGCTATTCTCCCATGGAGACGATCGTAGAGATGCTGGATGTAGTCCTGTGGAACGGCTTGCCATGCCATTTCCACCTGGCGCCTCAGTTGGACCAGCGTTCGTGCTGGACGTGCAGACCGCGTGAGACGACGCTTCTTCCAGTCCCAAACATGCTCAATGGGGGACAGATCCGGAGATCTTGCTGGCCAGGGTAGTTGACTTACACCTTCTAGAGCACGTTGGGTGGCACGGGATACATGCGGACGTGCATTGTCCTGTTGGAACAGCAAGTTCCCTTGCCGGTCTAGGAATGGTAGAACGATGGGTTCGATGACGGTTTGGATGTACCGTGCACTATTCAGTGTCCCCTCGACGATCACCAGTGGTGTACGGCCAGTGTAGGAGATCGCTCCCCACACCATGATGCCGGGTGTTGGCCCTGTGTGCCTCGGTCGTATGCAGTCCTGATTGTGGCGCTCACCTGCACGGCGCCAAACACGCATACGACCATCATTGGCACCAAGGCAGAAGCGACTCTCATCGCTGAAGACGACACGTCTCCATTCGTCCCTCCATTCACGCCTGTCGCGACACCACTGGAGGCGGGCTGCACGATGTTGGGGCGTGAGCGGAAGACGGCCTAACGGTGTGCGGGACCGTAGCCCAGCTTCATGGAGACGGTTGCGAATGGTCCTCGCCGATACCCCAGGAGCAACAGTGTCCCTAATTTTCTGGGAAGTGGCGGTGCGGTCCCCTACGGCACTGCGTAGGATCCTACGGTCTTGGCGTGCATCCGTGCGTCGCTGCGGTCCGGTCCCAGGTCGATGGGCACGTGCACCTTCCGCCGACCACTGGCGACAACATCGATGTACTGTGGAGACCTCACGCCCCACGTGTTGAGCAATTCGGCGGTACGTCCACCCGGCCTCCCGCATGCCCACTATACGCCCTCGCTCAAAGTCCGTCAACTGCACATACGGTTCACGTCCACGCTGTCGCGGCATGCTACCAGTGTTAAAGACTGCGATGGAGCTCCGTATGCCACGGCAAACTGGCTGACACGACGGCGGCGGTGCACAAATGCTGCGCAGCTAGCGCCATTCGACGGCCAACACCGCGGTTCCTGATGTGTCCGCTGTGCCGTGCGTGTGATCATTGCTTGTACAGCCCTCTCGCAGTGTCCGGAGCAAGTATGGTGGGTCTGACACACCGGTGTCAATGTGTTCTTTTTTCCATTTCCAGGAGTGTATATTTGTCCAATGAATACTCATTTATCATCTGCATTTCTTCTTGGTGTAGCAATTTTAATGGCGAGTAGTGTAGAATACGCAGCAGTAGCGTGGGAAATGCGGCTTGCACCAACTTCGGAATGCTGCAGAGGGTGCAGAACCGAGCGCTCAGGCTCGCTCTGGGCCTTCCCAGAAGATATAGCTCGCAACTGCTGCACCGGGACACTGGCATCCCGTTTTTGCGTGAGAGATTCAAGCAGACTCTACGCCAGTTCTGCGACAAGGCGGAACATTCCCGGAAGAGGCTCATTCAGGACTTGGGCCACTGAATACACCGCAGGCCGACCAAGCGTTAGTCTGAACTGCTGACTGAGTAGACACCCCCTACAGCAGCCTGAGAGCCTGGGGACGACAAAGAAGCCAACCAAACAAGAGGAAAATCCACAAAGGAAGGCAAAACAACAGCGATAACAAGAAGCGCCGCAAGGATAGCGTACCAAACGGTTAGCCTGGGCAACAGTAAAGCCCAGGATAGGCTTGTCATTTTCAGCGAACAGCGAACCAAACCCTCTTCTAGGTTCGTGCGCGTGCCAGGAGGTGGGGGATATGAAAGTGATCTGATCTTCAAGCTCATTTTATATCGAAACGGAACATTTCCGCAGATGAGTTCCTTGCCAAAATTTCATCTACAAGTCCCCTCTACAGCCCCAAGGAGTCTAAAACAAAAATGTTGAATCACCTGTATTACATCATCTTCCTCACGCGTGTCTGCTTCACCTGATCACGATTTAAAAAAAACCGTCGAGTGAATCCTCGGAACCCTGACGATGGAGTTCTCGCTGTGAGATACGTATCGGAAGTAAAAGCCTCAAAACCGAAGTACAGATAGTCCATGAACTTTTATTAATGAAATATATATATTTCACTGTCTCTGTGTGCCATTGTAGATTCGATAAGAAAGAATTTCATTTATAACTTGAAATATAAGAATTCGGTTTTTAATATGTCTGTTTACTGTAAAAAAAAAGAAAAAAAAACAGCTGACAGAAAGCAAGAAGCAAAGTTTCACACTAAAACAAAAACAAAAACCGACTGTTGTTAACTTATAAGTAAATAAAGCGAATTTTTTTTTTCATTTTTTATCAGACTGTCTATCTGTTTTTATGTCTGTCTGTTAAGACCCCTTTTTCTCAGGAACGGGTAGACGTACCAAGTTGAAATTTATGTCACGTATTAAGATCAGTAGTCCTTTGGTGGTGTAAAAAGTTAAGCTTCTAAGTCAATGCAATCTAAAGATGCGACCATTTATGTCAAATGTTTTCATACTTGCGAACTCACTCATTAAAAATCTATAGAGTACTTGCCCTTGGCACATAGTCGTGAGATTTGGCAAGAAGAAAGGTTTCACAGTACAAGCAAAGGAAAAAAAAATCAGAAAATTGTGTATTTGTTTTCATATCACATGAAAAATATTTCTTTTGGCATTTGTTATGCGGCTTCAAATTTGAAATTTAAACATTCCCGAAAGTCTTGTTATCCCGGAGACCGATATCTTGCCAGTATAAATTTCGATAACGGGCAAAGATCGTCGAGATCTCCGATTTCTGCAGCGGATGAGCTGTCTCGACACATAAATGAGTTTGTACGGAACCCTTAGCGCACGCACGAGTGCTTTTCCCACCCGGCCCTGGCTTTTTTTTTACATGCACGTAGATGGAACTAACCTGAAAATTATCAATGTAATGTTACGCGTAATTGGGAACAAAAAATGTACCCGTGCTAGTTAACACGTAATGTTCCTGTATTTTGTCTGGCATGAGCAGCGTTATTTGTGTCTTACTGAAAGCGTTGAAGCGTTTCGTAGTTTAGTATTGCTGGGAACAAATTTTAAGCTAGCGTTCTTCTGAATTTACATTTAGGCCATCAACGGTCTTAGTCAACACAAGACCATCACTGGCACCTTGGTCTAATCAGCTTTCATCAGAAAACACAAAAGACCTCCAACCTGCGCCGCCGGAGTCGCCGAGCGGTTCTAGGCGCTACAGTATGGAACCACGCGACCGCTACGGTCGCAGGTTCGAATCCTGCCTCGGGCATGGATGTGTGTGATGTCCTTAGGTTAGTTAGGTTTAATTAGTTCTCAGTTCTAGGGGACTGATGACCTCAGAAGTTAAGTCTCATAGTGCTCAGAGCCATTTGAACCATTTTGAACCAACCTGCCCTCCAATGAGCTCTCGCTTGACACGACTGAAGTCGTAAATGGTGGTGGTTTGGAGTCAGTGGAATGCACACTACTTGGCATGTGGCTCGGAGCTGGCCTTGAAATAACAGATTTGTAACAGGTCGTTGTGACACACTGGTGCCAACTGTTACTAACATTGCTGCTGCAGATGCAGTACCATGTGCCAAGCCATACAGTGTATACGATGATCTTCCAGCTAAGTCTTCTTGCAACCGTACATTCTCGTGACCGCCGCTACAGGCAAACATGTACAATAGCTACATTCCTGTAAAGTCTTTCTGCAATAACGCAGAAAAAACATCCAGCTAGTAGTACACTACCTCGTTCAAACTCAGTGAGTTGTTGATAATTACGTCTTTGCCACCTGAAAGGTATTCTTGAATAATATAAACTCACCACGTCCAATCTCAAAGGTGCTAGCGCCCCACTTATGTGACATCATCTTCCAGATGTATAAATGCACCTGCCAACTTCCGTTGATGTCGCAACACATCTTCTTGGAGTTGTGCTTTTTTCCTTTACAGTGAGGATGCGAACCAGTTTCGAACTCTTGCGGGAATCCGAAAGGGCGATTGAACGGCTCACAGGTAGGAGACGCTGGTAGGGTGTAACAGGCTGGAAATTTGCGTCGGATCTGGAATTGTGTTCGGATGGCTGCGTCAGTTAAGGCAACGAATCGCGTTAAGCGGGAGATTGGGACGGCCAGTCCGGCATAAATTTTCACCCGTTGCCAGTGAAACGACGTTGAGAAGATTACCCATCTTCACAATAATAATTCTTGGAGATGTGCTCTGCCTATGAAACTAAATAGATGATTTTCTTTTTTTTTGTGAAAAACCTTTTAGTCACATCAATGGACCACATTTCCAAGAAGTTAGAAACAACAAAGCAACGATGGAAAACACGCAGAATGACTGTAGTAATAATTATTATTATTGCTATTATTGTCATATATACTATTATTATTATTAATATCGAATACACTTCAAAGCTATACAATACCATTCGTTCCGGAAAAGAAAACACTGATTGTAAACGTTCTACACTGCGATAACCTCTGAACTAGATACTGATGACTAGAGCCCAGATTTTTCATGCAATATCAAATCATACAACTTTGCATGTACTCATGCAGCATCATATCACTAAACATGCGTAAAGAGGTAGGAAGACACTAAAAAAATAGAAAATATATATTTATTTCTATATTCTTCTAAACTAGTACAAAACAACTAATTTTTCGAAATTTTCTTCATCTGGTCTCATCTATTTATCTGGCGGAAATTTTTGTACGTACGAAGTGACAGGTGCATGCTTAAGTAAAGAAAATTTGGACAAAGTCATATGACGCTGAAAGTTTTTTCGCATTTTTGCCACAGTTTTTTTTTTCTTTTCCTCGATTAATTTCGACACAAGGTCTCTTCTTACAATCCTAGTAGGGCCATAAATAAATTTTATAGTTCGACACAAATATATCATCGGATCACAGGCGGAACAGATTTCATCTGTTTTCCCTCGACAGTCGCAATGAAAAGTTTCATTATCGGCAGATTTCGTAATACAAACGCGGAAAGGAAATATTTTAGGGTAGTTCTGTTGCCACATTTCACACACAAAGGAAAGACAGTTGTGCTTCGGTTCGTAAGGGATTCTTGGAGGCCAAATTGATCGTGTGGACGCAGGTCTATACTAGTGACAGGATATCAAACCGGTTTTAGCGACCGATTGGCCAGTCTTTTTTTTTCGTTTAATTGGCTTTATTTTAGTCGTATGAAACAAACGATCACGTCAGCTACCAGAATGTTTTTCACTCATCCTCTGGGTTCGAGTGGTTGCAGTTAATGTGAGGCAACCGGCTGGTATAAATTCCCGACGTTTACGTCAGTTTCTTTTTTTGATTCATTAGCCTTCTGTCTGGTTTTATGCGGCCGGCCACAAATTCCTCTCCTGTGCCAACCCTTGCATCTGCATAGGCACTTGCAATCTACGTCCTCAATCATTTGCTGGATATATTCCAGTCTCTGCCTTCCTCTACAGTTTTTTTTTCCTTTTATAGTTCCGTCCAGTACCGTGGAAGTTAATCCTTGGTGTCGTAATTTATGTCCTACCACCCTGTCCCTTCTTCTTGTCAGTGTTCTCCATATATTTCTTTCCTCGCCGATTCCGCGGAGAACCTCATTCCATATCAGTGCACTTCTGCAGCACCACATTTGAAATGCTGCAGTTCTCTTCTCTTTCAGCCTCCCTCAGTCCATGTTTCACTACCACACGACGTTATGCTCCAAGTGTACGGTCTCAGAAATTTCTGCCTCAGATTAAGACCTATATTTGGTACTAGTGGACATCTGTTGGCCAAGGAAGCGATACTCAAAAGTAGTATTATATGGAAATACTTTACTCACAGAGAGTCTTTTTAAGCGGAAAGGTAACTGCCTTAGAGCCAATCTCCATCATTCAAATCGACTTATAAACACATTTTTTTGTCATCGATCTTCTGACTGGTTTGATGCGACCTGCAAAGAATTCCTCTCCTGTGCTAACCTCTTCCTCTCAGAGTAGCGCTTGCAACCTACGTCCTCAATTCAGAATGATATTTTCACTTTGCAGCGGAGCAGATTAAAACTGTGTGCCGGACCGAGACTCAAACTAGGGACCTTTTCCTTTCGCGGGCAAGTGCTCTCCCAACTGAGCTACCCAAGGACGACTCACGCCCCGTTCTACGTCCTCAATTATTTGCTGGGTGTATTCCAATCACTGTCTTCCTCTACAGTTTTTTCCCTCTACGGCTCCCTGTAGTACCATGGAAGTCATTCCCTCATGTCTTAGCAGATGTCCTATCATCCTATCCCTTCTCCTTATCAGTGTTTTCCACATATTCCTTTCCTCTCCGATTCTGCGTAGAACCTCCTCATTTCTTACCTTATCAGTCCACCTAATTTTCAACATTCGTCTGTAGCACCACATCTCAAATCCTTCGATTCTCTTCTGTTCCGGTTTTCCCACAGTCCATGTTTCACTACCATACAATGCTGTACTCCAGACGTACATTCTCAGAAACTTCTTCCTCAAATTAAGGCCAATATTTGATATTAGTAGACTTCTCTTGGCCACGAATGCCATTTTTTTCCACTGCTGGTCTGCTTTTGATGTCCTCCTTGCTCCGTCGGTCATTGGTTATTTTACTGCCTAGGTAGCAGAATTCCTTAACTTCATTGACTTCGTGACCATCAATTCTGATGTTAAGTTTCTCGTTGTTCTCATTTCTACTACTTCTCATTACCTTCGTCTTTCTCCGATTTACTTTCAAACCATACTGTGTACTCATTAGCTTGTTAATTCCGTGCAGCAGATCAGGTAATTCTGCTTCACTTTCACTCAGGATAGCAATGTCATCAGCGAATCGTATCATTGATATCCTTTCACCTTGAATTTTAATTCCACTCCTGAACCTTCCTTTTATTTCCATAACTGCTTCCTCGATACACAGATTGAACAGTAGGGGCGAAAGGCTACATCCTTATCTTACACCCTTGTTAAAACGAGCACTTCGTTCTTGGTCGTCCACTCTTATTATTGCCTCTTGGCTGTTGTAAATATTGTATATGAGCCGTCTCTCCCTATAGCTTACCCATACTTTTTTTCAGAATTTCGAAAATCTTGCTCCATTTTACATTGTTGAACGCTTTTTCCAGGTCGACAAATCCTATGAACGTGTCTTGATTTTTCTCTAATCTTGCTTCCATTATTAACTGCAATGTCAGAATTGCCTCTCTCTTGCGTTTGCCTTTCCTAAAGCCAAACTGATCGTCATCTACCGCATCCTCAATTTTCTTTTCCATTCTTCTGTATATTATTGTTGTAAGCAACTTGGATGCATGAGCTGTTAAGCTGATTTTGCGATAATTCTCGCACTTTTAGCTCTTGCCGTAATTCTGTGGATGATGCTTTTCCGAAAGTCAGATGGTATGTCACCAAACTCATACATTCTACACACCAACGTGAATTAACGTTTTGTTGTCACTTCCCGCAATGATTTAGAAATACTGATGGAATGTTATCTATCCCTTCTGCCTTATTTGATCTAAGTCCTCCAAAGCTCTTTTAAATTCTGATTCTAATACTGGATCCCTGTGTCTTCTAAATCGACTCCTGTTTCTTCTTCTATCACATCAGACAAATCTTCCCCCTCATAGAGGCTTTCAATGTATTCTTTCCACCTCTCTCTCCTTTGCATTTAACAGTGGAATCTGCGTTGCACTCTTATTGTTATCACCCTTGTTTTAATGTCGTCGAAGGTTGTTTTGACTTTCCTGTATGCTGAGTCTGTCCTTCCAACAATCTTTTCTTTTTCGATGTCTTTACATTTTTCCTGCTCATTTCGTCTAAGCTTCCCTGCACTTCTTATTTACTTCATTCCTCAGCGACTTGTATTTCTGTATTCCTGAGTTTCCTAGACATTTTTGTACTTCCTCCTTTCATCGATCAACTGAAGTATTTCTTCTGTTACTCACGGTTTCTTCGCAGTTACCTTATTTGTACCTACGTTTTCCTGCCCAACTTCTGTGATGGCCCTTTTTAGAGATGTCCATTCCACTTCAACTGTACTGCCTACTGACCTATTCCTTATTGCTGTGCATTAATACATTAAAATATCTACCAAGCTTCCCTCCCATATGATAATTGCAGCCCAAAGTGGACCTCCGTGAGTTACTGCACTTTAATTATATATACTGTACCTGGTACTTATTCAGAGTTTTCAGATCTACAAGAGCGGTGACTGGGGTTGCCAACTTAGACAGTTAATGTTTCTTATTTCAAGGTAAGGTAAAAGTAGATTTATATAAATGGATCAGTCAAAATTTGTGTATTTATTTACTTAAATTCGAATTTTTTGGACTTCCAGCATTAAATATCAATATGTTGTTCGTTTTTAAAAGTCTAATGATTATTGCTGTATTGCAAATTTGAGCTTAAATAAATGAGCAATTACTTTTTTTAATCTAAATTTATTTAAGATATATCTCTCTCTTCGCGCCGGTTTGATCTCATCAACGATAATCCTCTTTCTGTCAATGCTGACATGTCGTGAACAGAAAGCATACAGGATTAAATTTTTTTTGATTTGTGGGTGACTTAATCACTTGGTTTTCAGCATATAAACACAATTTTTGGAAGCATCGAGAAATATATTTGTCGTCATTTATAAATACTCTTCGGATAGTTAACGAGCCCAGCATTCGCTTAGACGAGTGTGCAGTAACTGCCGAAAAACCACACTTAGACAGGTGGGCAAGACCGACACAAGGACAACAGATTTGCTTCATTTGGAGAGAAAGAATTCATAATTCAGTCAGCATGAGAAACTAGAATAGATTATATCGATTGTTTTAATTTGTTGTTGTCGTAGACTGGTTTCGCTCTAAAGAATGAATGAATAATGCAACTCATTTGTAAAACTATAAGGGGTTGAACCGATTAATTTCCAACAACCAACTCAATCGATGGCTTTCATTCCGTTGTTTCCATTACTACACAGCCCTCTTAGTTCCCTGGGAGAAGCGGGTGTACAGTTCTGTTGCATTCTCCTAACGGTACCTGCAAGCCTGTTGTTGGTGACAACTATCAACTGGTGTTCATAACGGGCCTCTGCTGCTTGATCGACATTCAGTGCTTTTTTCCCTCATGTTATCTGTTTAACGTTCAGATGTGACAGCTGACGTGTAAAGAAATTTGGCGGGCAACTTCCCATGCTGACAATCTTGTAGCAAAGTGACACTCCGAGACACGTTGACAAAGTGAACAGTGTGTACGAGGGGCATTGTCCCGTCCACGATTGGACACAGAGCGCTCCACTGAACTGTATTGGAAACCATAATCACACGAGCGCACAATCGACCGTAAACAATTGAATGGTGAATGGAAAAATCTTACCACCGATTTAATAAAAGTATCGAAATAATGGAAGGCCACTTTGTTTTTTAATAGATAAAATCAAGAAAAAACAGTCTTTAGAGCCACTCTTAACTATAATGCTTGAATGTAAATTCGCTGATTCTAGTCAACGCATATCGAGGACGATTTCAAGTTTATACAGCTATATCATCACGAATTTAATGACAGTTCGAAGTCGCAAACTTGGGTGCGTTTCTGATTATTTGGTTTCATCGACCAATGACAAGCGATATTAAATAAAAATGTAATTAAAAGATGAGGTTGATTTAGAAGTTACTGAAATCATTGTTAAATAGCTGTCAGTGTGGGTAATTTAAATATATAAACAGTTAATCTTAGTAAACAAAGTTACGCATTTGTTGCCAAACTTCGCAGCTTGAATCACCGTGTTCTCTACATGCTCGCGTCTCTGTTCTCATGCTCCATGACTTTCTGTCGTTTTATGGGATGGGGATTGCAACCTATCCTAGTTACTTTCGTGTAGCTGCGTCAGACTATCTACGTTGTATGATGAAATCTAGTAAAATGTTGATCGACATGGGGCATACATGCCACAGTACGTAGCCATTTCCCGTGGTCAAAACAGCTTTGAGGAGCAGATTTACGATTAAAAAAAAAACACTATGTTATGAAATGTCAAATCAAAACTTCCTTCAGCCGTCTAAATTTTCAGCTTTATTTTATGCTACCACTTTCAGCGTCACACTACGCCATCTTCAGGCCCCCGGACTGACGTATAGGAAGAATCCCACATCATCTACAATCGCAATAGGGCGCAGCATAGTCACTGACATCTGTAGACTTGTTTTTACCAAAGCTATCTCTTCGATCATCCCGAATAAAGATGGACGTACAGAAACTATGTTACATAAAAAAAATGTTCAAATATGTGTGAAATCTTATGGGACTTAACGTCTAAGGTCATCAGTCCCTAAGCTTACACACTACTTAACCTATATTATCCTAAGGACAAACACACACACACCCATGCCCGAGGGAGGACTCGAACCTCAGCCGGGATCAGCCGCACAGTCCATGTTACATTTAGAAACTATGTTATGAAACTGGTGCAAAACTTTGCTTGCGCAGTTTAGTAGATACATGAAGACATTGGGTACTTATTTCACCAAATGTTGGGTAGAATTCTAGGTGAGAGGGAAGGGGCCGGCCAGTGTGGCCGAGTGGTTCTAGGCGCTACAGTCTGGAACTGCGCGGCCGCTACGGTCGCAGGTTCGAATCCTGCCTCGGGCATGGATGTGCGTGATGTCCTTAGGTTAGTTAGGTTTAAGTAGTTCTAAGTTCGAGGGGACTGATGACCTCAGCAGTTAAGTCCCGTAGTGCTCAGAGCCATTTTTTGAGAGGGAAGGGGAAATTTACCAAATCACTCTTGTCGAACTTTGACACCGTTGCTCAAACAAGACCTTGATAAATCCAAGTAAGTACTTCGAACTTAATGAACCAGCTTTCAATACGCCGACACAATCGAAAAGATCAGCTCACTATTCTTCCACGTGTTATCCCGTCTCCTCCCATTATTAGGTTATCATACGCGGTCTCAATCATCTAGGTACTCCAATCTGTCACGTATGAAGTCTGTCTATACTTGTAATCAAATTGTCATATTGTGCCCATATCAAAACCAACAGTATAGGTTTTCAGTAGCGTGTAGCGATCTAATTTTCTGAAAAGATGCGAACTAATTGCATCATCAGCTGTCCTGACGGTTACTATATCCCTCTAAACAGGTAAAAGAATTCCTACGTGCAAATCTTCTGTCTACTGACCAAGGAGGCGTATAACTCCTTGTTATTCAGGTGTATCTGTTGCCAGAATGAATCATTTAAAAAAGGGACAGAGGGGAAGCTACAAACAACAGACAAGCAGTTAAAGGACTCAGTGACGTTGATAATCAAAAAGTAGGTGCTGGTCTCTTTTCTTCTTTTTCGATGCAACCGACCACGATTTCCTCTCTGCGAACCTTTTCATATCAGAGCAATTATTTGCTATATATATTCCAGTCTATGTCTCCCTCTACAGTTTTTACCCTCTGCAGCTCCCTCTTGTAGCACTGAAGTTATTCCCTGACGTCTTAACAGACGTCCTGTTTCTTCCTCTTGTCAATGTTTTCCACATATTCCTTCCTTCGCCAATTCTGTGGACAAATACCTATTTTCTTACCTTATCAGTCCACCAAATTTTCAACACTCTTTTGTAGCACCACATCGCAAATGCTTCGATTGTTTCGATTTTACCATAGCCCATGTTTCATCTTCATATTAATGCTATACCCAGTCGTACGTTCTCAGAAATTTCTTCCTCCAATTAAGGCGTGTGTTTCATACTAGCAGACCTTTCTTGTTGCTAGTGCTAGTCTGCTTTTTATGTCCTCGTTGCTCCGTCCATCATGGATCATTTTGCTGCCAAGGTAGCAGAAACTCTCTACTTTGTCTACTTCGTGATCCCCAATTCTGATGTTAAGTTTCTCACTGTTCTCATTTCTGCTACTTCTTATTACTGTCGTCTTTCTTCGATTTACTCTCAGACCATATTCTGTATTCGTTAGACTGTTCATTCCGTTCAACAGACCCTGTAATTCTTTTTCACTTTCATTGGGGGGAGTAATGTCATCACCGAATCTTATCATTGATATCTTTTCACGCTGGATTTTATTCCACTCTTGAACCTTTTCTTCGTTTCCGTCATTGGTTCTTCGATGTATAGACTGAAAATTATGGGCGAAAGGCTACTTCCCAGTCTAACGTCTTTTTTAATCCGAGCACTTCGTTCTTAATCTTCCACTCTTATTGTCTCCTTTTCATTCTTGTGCATATTGTATATTAACTGTCTTCCCTTAGAGCTTAACCGTATTTTTCTATTGTCGAATGTTTTTTCCAGATCGACAAATCTTATGAACTTGCCTTGATTTTTCTTCAGTTCTGCTTCATTATCAGCCACCACGTCAGAACTGCTTCTCTGATGCCTGTACCTTTCCTAAAGCCAGTCTGATCGTCATATAACAGATCCTCAATTTTCTTTTTCATTCTTCTGTATATTATTCTTCTCAGCAACTTGCGTGTATGAGCTGTCAAGCTGATAGCGCGCTGTCGCACTTGTCGGCTCTAGCGATCTTCAGAATTATGTGAATGATTTTTTTCCGAAAGTTTGATGGTGCATCGCCAGTGTCGTACGATCTACACAACTACGCGAATAGTCATTTTGTTCGCACTTACCCAGTGATTTTAAGAAATACCTGTGGGATGTTATCAATCACCTCTGCCTTTTTTATTTTAAGTCTTTCAAAGCTGTTTTAAATCCTGATTCTAATAGTGGATCCCCTATCTATTCCCTGTCAACTCTTTTTCCTTCTTTTATTGAGTCCTCCCTTTCACTGAGGCCGCATTGTACTCTTCCCATGTATCCGCTTTCTCCTCTGCATTTTACAGTGGAATTCTCTTGCACTCAAAATGTTACTGTCCTTGCCTTTAATTTCCCCAAAGGTTGTTTTGATTCCGACAGTCATTTCTTTTTCGATTCTTTCATATTTTTAGCAGCCATTTCTTCTTCCTATTTATATAAGTCCCAAGTGACCTGTATTCCTGTATTCCTGGGTTCCACTGAGCATTTTTTTGCTTCCATCCTTCGTCAGTCATTTGAAGTGTTTCTTCTGTTACCTACGGATTCTTCGCAGTGACTTTCTTTGTTCCTACGTTTCTCTTTCCGACTTCTGTGAGTGTCCTCCACAATAAAGTACGTCCTGAGCTGTTCATTATCGCGGTATCTGTAGCCTCAGAGAACTTCAAGCGTATATTGATCCTTTTAGTATGTCCGCTGTGCTGTGCACGGGACTATGAGCCTAGGTTGGCACTGGCCGCCTAGGTTGGTCGTACGTCCTCCCGACTTTGTTTGCGGCATCTCTGGCTAGGAGTGGTTCATCTGGCCTAGTGCGGGGATCGAAAATTGTAACGTGCACGGGGAGTGTGGTGGCCGCTATACTATGGAGGCACAAGTCGTTGCTGGCCTTTGGGATGTTGTCCGGCGCGGCGAATTGGCAGTCTGTTTTCCTGTAGAGCTCATACGAAGAGAAGACTAGCTGCCGCACACCGCGTAGTGATGGATAGTTGGAGCACGAGCCGACTTTGGATGGAAGTGTATTGCACATGAAACATTCCGCCAAATAGGAAATCAGGCGTCGTTATTACATCTTGATTGTGAAGTGTTATTCAGGTACCGGGTACGGATGGCCATGTCACCGCGATTTCTGCATTTCGTTCACCTACTGTGCGGCGCTAGTTGGTGACTGATCTATTTTGTAGTTTCATATAATACAAGTACCGCAGGTGCAAATCGGTTCTGCGGCCTCAGTTCGAGGGTAAAACGTGCATGTTTTATTAGTGTGACACTGATTTGCTGTTTCTCAGTTACAGTGATAATGCATTTTGACGTTGATGTACGCTGCCGGCCGAAGTGGCCGAGCGGTTCTAGGCGCTACGGTCCGGAAACGCGTGACCGCTATGGTCGCAGGTTCGAATCCTGCCTCGGGCATGGATGTGTGTGATGTCCTTAGGGTAGTCAGGTTTAAGTAGTTCTATGTTTTAGGGGACTGATGACCTCAGATGTTAAGTCCCATAGTGCTCAGAGCCATTTGAACCATTTGATGTATGCTGTGCTGAATGAATTGGGTTTGAGGCTCGTTATTTATTCTTGAAAGTGCCTGTGCCAGTATGTTGTGTGTTGGTGTGGCCAACACTGGCCAGTTTCAGATGCATTCTGAGATGTTGTTATATTCTGTATTTTGAACGGAGTTGTGAAGTGGATTTTTTTTTCTTTATTGTGATTTCATTCCCCTGCCCCATATGGGCAGGGGAGGGCTGTCAGCGGCACAATCCGCTGCTCTTCAGCCGAGTGACACGACAACTAAAACAAGAATAAAATTATACATACATAAGGCGATAAAAAAGGGGAACATAAAGCGGAGTAAGGGGAGGAAATGGAGGTAAAAATACATGGACATGGAGACGTTCATGGGGGACAGTTAAAAAAGTCACCAGAAAGTTAAAAAAACACAGTTGGCGATTCTTAAAACACAGAGAAGACACTGAATTCGCATGCACAGGTTAAAGGTTGGCCACAGTATTAAAAACACTTCAGAACAACACGCTTAAAACCCACAACGAAGAATAAAACTGCCAGGTGGGACCTATCAAGGGAAAGGTCAGAGAGGATGGAAAAGGAGGGGAGAGCATGGGGCAGCTGGGGAAGCGGTGGGATGAAGAGAGGAGGGGCATCAGTGGGTTCACGAAGAGGCAGGAGACACGTGGGGCAGGAGAGGAAGAGGGAAGACAGGGCAGGGGGGAGCGCAAAGACACTGAAAGGAGGCACAAGAGATGGGGGGGAATAGGAGGGGGGAAGCCGCTCAGGAGGAGGGAGGGGGAGGAGAGGGAGCCCTGAGGAGGAGGCAGGAAGATGGGGTTACAGTTGGTAGGAAGGGTAGATGTCAGGGTGAAGCTCATCATCCGGGAGGGGTAGACGGTGGAAGTTGTGTTGGGAAAGGAGATGGAGGGTGTGGAGATGGAGAGAGGGTGAGACACAATGGTAAAGGCACAGCAACTGGATAGGGGTGGAGAGGAAGGGAGACACCAGGGGGTGAGGGGGATCAAGGTGGTGGACAATATATAGTGTGCGGATGTGTTCAAGGAAAAGGAGAAGGTGGTGGAAGGGGATGAGGTCATAGAGGATGTGCATGGGGGACGGAAGGCGGATGCGGAAGGCGAGGTGGAGCGCATGGCGTTCGAGGATTTGTAGAGCTTTATAGAACCGGGGAGGGGCGGAAATCCAAGCAATGCTGGCATAACAAAGTATGGGGCAGATCAAGGATTTGTAGGTGTGAAGGATGGTGGAAGGGTGCAGACCCCACGTCTGGCCGGACAGGGGTTTCAGGAGGCGGAGACGGTTGTGAGCTTTGTGTTGGATGGTAAGGAGATGGGGAGTCCAGGTGAGGTGGCGGTCGTGTGTGAGGCCAAGGTATTTGAGGGTAGGAGTGAGGTGGATAGGACAGCCATAAATGGTGAGGTAGAAATCATGGAGGCGGAAGGAGCAGGTGGTGTGGCCTATGATGATCGCCTGGGTCTTGGAGGGATTAACATGGAGGAACCACTGGTTGCACCAAGCAGTGAATTGGTCAAGGTGGGTTTGGAGGGTATGTTGGGGCTGTTGGAGGGTAGGATAAAGGGCTAGGAAGGCGGTGTCATCAGCGAACTGGAGAAGATGAACAGGAGGGGGAGGTTTGGGCATATCAGCAGTGTACAGGAGATAGAGGAGAGGGGAAAGGACAGAACCTTGGGGCACGCCGGCAGAGGGGTAATAAGTATGGGAGTTGGAATTGTGGATAGTCACATAGGAGGGACGATGGGAGAGGAAGGAAGCAACGAGACAGACTAAGTTGATGGGGAGAGCATAGGTCTGGAGTTTGAAGAGGAGCCCAGGATGCCAGACACGGTCATAGGCGTTCTGGAGATCAAGGGAAACAAAGATAGCGGAGCAACAGAAGTTGGAGGGAAAGAAGATTGGTAAGGTTAAGGAGCTGGTCGGCGACGGAAAAGGAAGGCCGGAAGCCACATTGGGTAAGAGGAAGGAGGCGGTGCTGGTTAAGGTGGCGGTGAATACGGCGAGAGAGGATGGCCTCGAAGACCTTACTGAACATGGAGGTGAGTGAGGTGGATGCCGAAGGAGTAGATGTAAAGGTGCACTGTCAGGGACCCAAATCGACTGTCAAATAAGGGACGGAACCACTTCTTATAATCTTTGATATCTGATAACATTCTCTTTGTTAGAAAAGTTCTAGGGCAGATTTTTCTTTATTTCTGAGTTTGAAGTACTAAAAAGAAACAAATGTTTTTTATGTTATCTGGTGTGTGTGCGTCCTTTGTGTGTGTCCTTGAAATAATTGGCCATGTTTCCGCGAAAACTCACTAGGTGGCAGGGCTGCGCTTAGACCGGTATTACACTATCATATTTCTTTGATAAAGATTTGATCAAAGACATGATCAAATATTCGTCAAATTTGTTTGGCAACGATATTTGACGTGGCGCTAAAAAGGGGTTTTACATTGTTGTTATATTTTTCGTCGAAGTTCAAGATGACTGACAACTTGTTATTACACTCCTGGAAATGGAAAAAAGAACACATTGACACCGGTGTGTCAGACCCACCATACTTGCTCCGGACACTGCGAGAGGGCTGTACAAGCAATGATCACACGCACGGCACAGCGGACACACCAGGAACCGCGGTGTTGGCCGTCGAATGGCGCTAGCTGCGCAGCATTTGTGCACCGCCGCCGTCAGTGTCAGCCAGTTTGCCGTGGCATACGGAGCTCCATCGCAGTCTTTAACACTGGTAGCATGCCGCGACAGCGTGGACGTGAACCGTATGTGCAGTTGACGGACTTTGAGCGAGGGCGTATAGTGAGCATGCGGAAGGCCGGGTGGACGTACCGCCGAATTGCTCAACACGTGGGGCGTGAGGTCTCCACAGTACATCGATGTTGTCGCCAGTGGTCGGCGGAAGGTGCACGTGCCCGTCGACCTGGGACCGGACCGCAGCGACGCACGGATGCACGCCAAGACCGTAGGATCCTACGCAGTGCCGTAGGGGACCGCACCGTCACTTCCCAGCAAATTAGGGACACTGTTGCTCCTGGGGTATCGGCGAGGACCATTCGCAACCGTCTCCATGAAGCTGGGCTACGGTCCCGCACACCGTTAGGCGGTCTTCCGCTCACGCCCCAACATCGTGCAGCCCGCCTCCAGTGGTGTCGCGACAGGCGTGAATGGAGGGACGAATGAAGACGTGTCGTCTTCAGCGATGAGAGTCGCTTCTGCCTTGGTGCCAATGATGGTCGTATGCATGTTTGGCGCCGTGCAGGTGAGCGCCACAATCAGAACTGCATACGACCGAGGCACACAGGGCCAACACCCGGCATCATGGTGTGGGGAGCGATCTCCTACACTGGCCGTACACCACTGGTGATCGTCGAGGGGACACTGAATAGTGCACGGTACATCCAAACCGTCATCGAACCCATCGTTCTACCATTCCTAGACCGGCAAGGGAACCTGCTGTTCCAACAGGACAATGCACGTCCGCATGTATCCCGTGCCACCCAACGTGCTCTAGAAGGTGTAAGTCAACTACCCTGGCCAGCAAGATCTCCGGATCTGTCCCCCATTGAGCATGTTTGGGACTGGATGAAGCGTCGTCTCACGCGGTCTGCACGTCCAGCACGAACGCTGGTCCAACTGAGGCGCCAGGTGGAAATGGCATGGCAAGCCGTTCCACAGGACTACATCCAGCATCTCTACGATCGTCTCCATGGGAGAATAGCAGCCTGCATTGCTGCGAAAGGTGGATATACACTGTACTAGTGCCGACATTGTGCATGCTCTGTTGCCTGTGTCTATGTGCCTGTGGTTCTGTCAGTGTGATCATGTGATGTATCTGACCCCAGGAATGTGTCAATAAAGTTTCCCCTTCCTGGGACAATGAATTCACGGTGTTCTTATTTCAATTTCCAGGAGTGTATATGCAGCAGTTGCGTGTAACACAATTGCACTGTGTGCGCCTTTGGGAGACAAGTGGAAGAAAAAGAAACGTACCTGGCTGAAGTCATGGGTTTTACAACGAGACGATAAAAGCATTCAACAAAATTTGTTACTTGAGCTTCTAGTGGAGGACGTCAAGTCGTACATAAATTACTTAAGAATGAATGAGCATACATTTCAGTATTTGCTCAGTGAAGTGTCTCGCCACATCACAAAGCACAATACTCACATAAGAACTGCTATATCTGTAGAAGACAGGCTCACAGTAACACTCCGATTTCTTGCTACAGGAGAGAATTACTCTATCTTACAGTATAGCGCTCGAATACCACAGTGCACATTAACTAAAGTAATAGCTGAAACTTTTGAAGCAATTTATAAAGCGCTAAAGGACCAATATCTGAAAGTAAATAGATGTTCAATGCACTTTATGTGCATTAAGAACTATTTTTATTGTAGATCAAAGTAATAATTACATTTTGTTACCCACAACTACAAAATTAATAGAAATGTACGAAGATGATGAGGCGCTTTACAATGTGAGGTATCCTGAGTACAAAAATAGGTTAAGAAGACTGAAGAGCTCAGTATCCTGGGTGGTCCATTGATCGTGACCAGGCCAAATATCTCACGAAATAAGCGCCAAACGAAAAAACTACAAAGAACGAAACTTGTCTAGCTTGAAGGGGAAACCAGATGGCGGTATGGTTGGTCCGCTAGATGGCGCTGCCATAGGTCAAACGGATATCAACAGAGTTCTTTTTTAAAATTGGAATACCCATTTTTTTTTACATATTCGTGTAGTATGTAAAGAAATATGAATGTAATAGATGGACCACTTTCTTCACTTTGAGATAGGTGGCGCTGTAATAGTCACAAACATGTGGCTCACAATTTTAGACGAACTGTTGGTAACAGGTACGTTTTTTAAATTAAAATACAGAACGTAAGTACGTTCGAACATTTTATATCGGTTGTTCCAATGTGATTGATACATGTACCTTTTTGAACTTATCATTTCTGAGAACGCATGCTGTTACAGTGTGATTAACTGTAAATACCACATTAATACAATAAATGCTCAAAATGATGTCCGTTAACCTCAATGCATTTGGCAATACGTGTAACGACATTCCTCTCAACAGTGAGTAGATCGCCTTCCGTAATGTTCGCACATGAACTGAGAATGCGCAGACGCATGTTCTCAGGCGTTGTCGGTGGATCACGATAGCAAATAATCTTCAACTTTCCCCACAGAAAGAAATCCGGGGACGTCAGATCCGGTGAACATGTGGGCCATGGTATGGTGCTTCGACGACCAATCTACCTGTCATGAAATATGCTATTCAATACTGCTTCAACCGCACGTGAGCTATGTGCCGGGCAACCATCATGTTGGAAGTACATCGCCATTCTGTCATGCAGTGAAACATCTTGTAGTAACATCGGTAGAACATTATGTAGGAAATCAGCATACATGGCACCATTTAGATTGCCATCGATAAAATGGGGGCCAATGATCCTTCCTCCCATAATGCCGCACCACACATTAACCCGCCAAGGTCGCTGATGTTCCGCTTGTCGCAGCCATTGTGGATTTGCCGTTGCCCAATAGTGCATATTATGCCGGTTTACGTTACCGCTGTTGGTGAATGAAGCTTCGTCGCGAAACAGAACGCGTGCAAAAAATCTGTCATCATCCTGTAATTTCTCTTGCGCCCTGTGGTTGAACTGTACACGACGTTCAAAGTCGTCGCCATGCAATTCCTGGTGCATAGAAATATGGTATGGGTGCAATCGATGTTGATGTAGCATTCTCAACATCGCCGTTTTTGAGATTCCCGATTTTTGCGCAATTTGTCTGCTACTGATGTGCGGATTAGCCGCGACAGTAGCTCAAACACCTACTTGGGCATCATCATTTGTTGCAGGTCTTGGTTGACGTTTCACATGTGGCTAAACGCTTCCTGTTTCCTTAAATAACGTATCTATCCGGCGAACGGTCCGGACACTTGGATGATGTCGTCCAGGATACCGAGCAGCATACATAGCACACGCCCGTTGGGCATTTTGATCACAATACCCACATATCAACACGATATCGACCTTTTTCGCAATTGGTAAATGGTCCATTTTAACACGAGTAATGTATCACGAAGCAAATAGCGTCCGCACTGGCGGAATGTTACGTGATACCTTTCACATACTTATACGTCTGTGACTATTACAGCGCCATCTATCACAAAGCGAAAAAAGTGGTCCAACTAAAACATTCATATTTCTTTATGTACTACACGAATATGTAATAAAAATGGGGGTTCCTATTTAAAAAAAAACGCAGTTGATATCTGTTTGACCTATGGCAGCACCATCTAGTGGGCCAACCATAGCGCTATCTGGTTTCCCCCTTCAAGCTAGGCGAGTTTCATTCTTTGTAGTTTTTTCGTTTGATGCTTATTTCGTGAGATATTTGGCCCAGTCACGATCAATGGACCACCCTGTAGATGTCTTCATCTGTCCCCCCCGGCCGTATCTCATAGCTAATGACGTCCGCAATTTTTTTGTTTTCATCCCGTCTTCATAATCTATTTTTCTTCCCTGGTGCCTCACGTTGTAAAGCGATTCATCAGCTTCACACATTTCTGTTAATTTTGTAGTTGACAGCACATCCGAATCAAACTTCGCAGTCATGTTTACAAACACGCTGCTGGTGACTGGTGAGAGAACGCTGCAGGGATGCTAGCGCTCCTAGTGGTAACATCTGCCACTGAAGTGAACAGAAGGCAAGCGACTTTTATGATCAAATCTACAGCGAGGCCCTAGATTTGATCATATTTATTTGACGACATTCAAGATTTGACAAAGTTCCCTATTACACCATAATATTTGACATATCAACTGTGACAAAGTAATATGATAGCGTAATACTGGCCTTAGCAACATGTTGTTTGGGTTCTTGGCGCTTTAGTTACGGTACCACAATGGATGCTGATTGTGAGCAAAGAGCGAACATTAAGTTCCGCGTTAAGCTTGGGAAAACCCCTAGTGAAACGTGGACAGTGATTAAGCAAGTACAGGGCTATTACAAATGATTGAAGCGATTTCATAAATTCACTGTAGCTCCATTCATTGACATATGGTCACGACACTCTACAGATACGTAGAAAAACTCTTAAAGTTTTGTTCGGCTGAAGCCGCACTTCAGGTTTCTGCCGCCAGAGCGATCGAGAGCGCAGTGAGACAAAATGGCGACAGGAGCCGAGAAAGCGTATGTCGTGCTTGAAATGCACTCACATCAGTCAGTCATAACAGTGCAAATACACTTCAGGACGAAGTTCAACAAAGATCCACCAACTGCTAACTCCATTCGGTGATTGTGTGCGCAGTTTTAAGCTTCTGGATGCCTCTGAAAGGGGAAATCAACGGGTCGGCCTGCAGTGAGCGAAGAAACGGTTGAACACGTGTATTTGGACATGCTGGAAAATTGGCTCATTCCACAACTGGAGACCGACAGCGCCGACTTCATCTTTCAACAGGATGGTGCTCCACCGCACTTCCATCATGATGTTCCGCAGTTCTTAAACAGGAGATTGGAAAACCGATGGATCGGTCGTGGTGGAGATCATGATCAGCAATTCATGTCATGGCCTCCACGCTCTCCCGACTTAACCCCATGCGATTTCTTTCTGTGGGGTTATGTGAAAGATTCAGTGTTTAAACCTCCTCTACCAATCAACGTGCCAGAACTGCGAGCTCGCATCAACGATACTTTCGAACTCATTGATGGGGACATGCTGCGCCGAATGTGGGAGGAACTTGATTATCGGCTTGATGTCTGCCGAATCACTAAAGGGGCACATATCGAACATTTGTGAATGCCTAAAAAAACTTTTTGCGTTTTTGTACGTGTGTGCAAAGCATTGTGAAAATATCTCAAATAATAAAGTTATTGTAGAGCTGTGAAATCGCTTCAATCATTTGTAATAACCCTGTATATGCAGGCGAGGCACTTTCAAGAAGTCGTGTTTTCGTGTGGAACAAAAATTTCGTAAAGTCAGAGACTCAGTGCAAGGTTATACCAGAGCTGTTCGGCCGTTTACAGCACATAAAAGCGTGAAGCATGTAAGGCAGTTATTGCATGAAGACCATCATGTAACTGTGCGCGTATATCAGAAGAACTTGATTTGAATCGCGATGTGTGTCATACGACTTTGCTCTAAGATTTATGGAAACAGAAAGTTAAGGCAAAACTCGTACCTCACACACTAACAGACGAACAGAAAGAGGCACGGCGAATTTTAGCTGAACTACTGGATAAAGCCAGACCTGATCCCACATTTCTGTCAGAGATAGCGAAACATTGGACCTTTTGCATATGCTAAATGTTCAGCAGCGAGGAAGATATTTGATGCAACTACACTCCTGGAAATGGAAAAAAGAACAAATTGACACCGGTGTGTCAGACCCACCATACTTGCTCCGGACACTGCGAGAGGGCTGTACAAGCAATGATCACACGCACGGCACAGCGGACACACCAGGAACCGCGGTGTTGGCCGTCGAATGGCGCTAGCTGTGCAGCATTTGTGCACCGCCGCCGTCAGTGTCAGCCAGTTTGCCGTGGCATACGGAGCTCCATCGCAGTCTTTAACACTGGTAGCATGCCGCGACAGCGTGGACGTGAACCGTATGTGCAGTTGACGGACTTTGAGCGAGGGCGTATAGTGGGCATGCGGGAGGCCGGGTGGACGTACCGCCGAATTGCTCAACACGTGGGGCGTGAGGTCTCCACAGCACATCGATGTTGTCGCCAGTGGTCGGCGGAAGGTGCACGTGCCCGTCGACCTGGGACCGGACCGCAGCGACGCACGGATGCACGCCAAGACCGTAGGATCCTACGCAGTGCCGTAGGGGACCGCACCGTCACTTCCCAGCAAATTAGGGACACTGTTGCTCCTGGGGTATCGGCGAGGACCATTCGCAACCGTCTCCATGAAGCTGGGCTACGGTCCCGCACACCGTTAGGCCGTCTTCCGCTCACGCCCCAACATCGTGCAGCCCGCCTCCAGTGGTGTCGCGACAGGCGTGAATGGAGGGACGAATGGAGACGTGTCGTCTTCAGCGATGAGAGTCGCTTCTGCCTTGGTGCCAATGATGGTCGTATGCATGTTTGGCGCCGTGCAGGTGAGCGCCACAATCAGAACTGCATACGACCGAGGCACACAGGGCCAACACCCGGCATCATGGTGTGGGGAGCGATCTCCTACACTGGCCGTACACCACTGGTGATCGTCGAGGGGACACTGAATAGTGCACGGTACATCCAAACCGTCATCGAACCCATCGTTCTACCATTCCTAGACCGGCAAGGGAACTTGCTGTTCCAACAGGACAATGCACGTCCGCATGTATCCCGTGCCACCCAACGTGCTCTAGAAGGTGTAAGTCAACTACCCTGGCCAGCAAGATCTCCGGATCTGTCCCCCATTGAGCATGTTTGGGACTGGATGAAGCGTCGTCTCACGCGGTCTGCACGTCCAGCACGAACGCTGGTCCAACTGAGGCGCCAGGTGGAAATGGCATGGGAAGCCGTTCCACAGGACTACATCCAGCATCTCTACGATCGTCTCCATGGGAGAATAGCAGCCTGCATTGCTGCGAAAGGTGGATATACACTGTACTAGTGCCGACATTGTGCATGCTCTGTTGCCTGTGTCTATGTGCCTGTGGTTCTGTCAGTGTGATCATGTGATGTATCTGACCCCAGGAATGTGTCAATAAAGTTTCCCCTTCCTGGGACAATGAATTCACGGTGTTCTTATTTCAATTTCCAGGAGTGTATTACAACTGAAAACAAGAGAAGGAAATGCGGCATATTCGACGTAGTGCAAGAACGGAACATATATCCATATCGTTTACAGAATATTTATATAATTATGGAATTTCAGATTCGCCTATTTTGCAGACAATCGAAATTTCTACTGCACAAACAGCTAGCGCGAAATTTGCACAACAATTTATTCTTAAAGATAGTGATTTGCTAATTCGCCAATTAATCTCACAAAAAATCTTTTCTTTGGAAATAGCAAGTTATGTAATATAGAATAAGGTAATGATGACAAGAAATATAAAATATTTTACGCCCAAGTTTCACATCAATAATTATTTTATAAAACATTTATATAGTTTAGGCCTGAAAAAGCCATTGATAATAGTAGAAGTGTGCTGAAGCGTCATTGAGCAATTAATAGGTTACATGTTTCCAGAATGAGATTTTCACTCTGCAGCGGAGTGTGCGCTGATGTGAAACTTCCTGGCAGATTAAAACTGTGTGCCCAACCGAGACTCGAACTCGGGACCTTTGCCTTTCGCGGGCAAGTGCTCTACCAACTGAGCTACCCAAACACGACTCACGCCCCCTCCTCACAGCTTTACTTCTGCCAGTACCTCGTCTCCTACCTTCCAAACTTTACAGAAGCTCTCCTGCGAACCTTGCAGAACTACGACTCCTGAAAGAAAGGATATTGCGGAGACATGGCTTAGCCACAGGCGGGGGAATGTTTCCAGAATGAGAGTTCGTGTGTCGGTCGGGCACACAGTTTTAATCTGCCAGGAAGTTTCATGTTACATGTTTCCCCACGACTTAGTCTGCAAACAAAGCTGCTGTTAGATCTCTCAAATCAAACAGTGAATATTTACAGAATATCTGAAAAGTGTTTTTATATTGTGTCAGACAATGTGATGGACAACATTCAGAGAAAAACAACGAACTGGAGGCAAAGAAGTAATATTTAACCGTTTTTACGCACTATGGAACCTACCCAACAGTGTCAGCACCTAAGTCGTTACACACATGAGAATTAAGACATCACGACGTACAGGATCTGCTTTTTGCAAACTAAATAGGATTTTTGTTAGGTGATCTGTTACGTTTACAGATATCGTTTATTTATGCGTTTGGAAATATCTGAATATGGAATCAATATCCACAGGCAAGCAGTGATTTTGGGTGAGTTTTGTAACAAGAACTCATTAAATTAGTAGAATCAGTTTCATGTCCAGGTTCTTCTCTGTTTCATGGCAGGTGAGGCGTTCAACCTCTGCACAAATGCAGTGATACCGTTCTCAGGAAATCAGTTGATAAACAAGTGGAGAACATTCAACAGTAGAGTGTAAAGGAGAAGAGAATCAGCAGAATATCTGAAAAGAGTTTCTGTATTGTGTCAGACAATGTGAGGACAGCATTCAGAGAAAAATGACGAACTGGAGTCAACGAAGAGGTAACATATAAGCGTTTCTACTTCTTATGGAACCGACCCAACTGTGTCAGCAATTAGGACGTTACGCACGTGAGAATTAAGCCACCACCAAGTTCGGAGTCTGGTTTTGCAAACCAAGTACGATTTTCTTTCAGAGATCTGCTACTTTTCCAAGCGGGGTTGGTTTATTTGTGGTTGTGGGAACATGTGAATATGGAGTCAACGTCTACAGGCGAGCAGTAATTTTGAATGAGTTTTATATCAAGAAAACATTAATTTAATAGAATCAGTTTCACAACTAGTTCTCTGTTTCATGACAGATGTGGGGGTTCCATCTTCGCACAAATGTGGCGATACTGTTCTCATGGAATCAGTTGACAAACGAATGGAGAACATTCGACAGCAGAGTGTAAAGGGGATGAAAATCAGTAGAATGTGTGTATGTTATATGAACATCAAAACTGTGAACTACAGATACATTCTTATGTTACAAAAATGGTTCAAATGGCCCTGAGCACTATGGGACTTAATATCTATGGTCATCAGTCCCCTAGAACTTAGAACTACTTAAACCTAGCTAACCTAAGGACATCACACACATCCATGCCCGAGGCAGGATTCGAACCTGCGACCGTAGCGGTGACGCGGTTCCAGACTGAAGCGCCTAGAACCGCACGGCCACACCTGCCGGCTCTTATGTTACAGTCATTCGGAAGTTGATGTTATCATTCAAGTTCTTTGTATATTACGCAATGTTATCCCGAATTGTGTAGGAACATTCTCAAGACATCAGTGCGGTGGTATCATGACAGGAGACGCGAGTTTGACATATGTTACATTTTCCTACTGTATGAAGTGTGAGGGGGAGGAGTTGTGTTAGGGGCGGGAGGGAGGGAGGGGGAAGGGGAAGAGGGGAGAGGGAGTGGATGCAGGCAGCAAGCACAGTGTTTATGGTTATCTGTTTTCGACTGTTAAAACCGCTATTAGCATCGTTTCAGTACATAGTGAGTGATGTAATACATCTACTTTAAGGGATGTCAGGTGCAAGATATCCGTTAACCACTGTATAAATTGAAACTATTCGAACTTAAAAATTGTAAATAACGAAATAGCTATGAAAGGTCGCCCTTCGTATGCAGCAGTCTCGATCGTGCACTTGTACTGGTAGGACCTTATCAGTCACCTGCTGCGAGATGATCAACATTTCTCAGTGCAAAGTTCACGTGGCGCCTTCACGGTGCTCGGACAAAGTGTTAACAGCCGAGACATTAGCAGATGTCTGATATTCATCGTAAACTAGAAAACGAGATTACTACATCCTGGCTTTGGGGACTGAAGTCCACTACGACCGCAGATTCTTTCGACGTTCGTTGTAGACGTACCACACAATCGTCTTTGACTCGCTCCATTTCCGATCACTTCCCGCGTTTTTATTCAACAATGCTATGTAGTCTTACGTATCCAGCATGGTCAGCCTCATGCGTTTGTATTAAAACACTTCTTGCGCTTTAAAAATTTGTCCCATTCGCTAATGAGTAGTGTGGATGTAGCTTGAGACGTTTTGGATGCCGGTTCAGAGGCAGGCTACTTAGCACGAGAAACTGCAGCGCAGTGAGCGGCGTGCACGGGCATTATGGCAGAATGGGGCAGGGCATCCCTATCCGACAACAAAAATTTGGATTTTTCACGGTTCCCACAGAACAACTTGAATCGGATGGGGGTATTACTACATTATGAATGACTCTGTCGATTAATTGCATCTCGACCAATCTTAACGTGTGCGTCCGTTCCCCACCATCCAGTCATATGCCCAACTCAAATCAAAGCGTATTCTTTCTCCTGCAAGTACCTACATTCTCAGTCTGACTCTTACATACGTATGAAGAATATTCAGAAAATATTTGCTCGTAATGCTACCGCTGAAGCTCCTCTCGATATTCTTTCTCGTCTCTATATTTGAATACGCATGCCCATACCAGTTTCTTCGGCGCTTCAGTGTAATATTACAATGTAGTGGAGCATATTAAACAAATAAATACATAAATAATAATAATAGTAATAACAATAGTAATAATAATAATAGTAATAATAATGTCAAGAACATCCAATGGCCGCCCGGAGTGGCCACCGAGCGAGGTGGCGCAGTTGTTAGCACACTGGACTCGCATTCGGGAGGACGACGGTTCAATCCCGTCTCCGGCCATCCTGATTTAGGTTTTCCGTGATTTCCCTAAATCGCTTCAGGCAAATGCCGGGATGGTTCCTTTGAAAGGGCACGGCCGATTTCCTTCCCCATCCTTCCGTAATCCGAGCTTGTGCTCCGTCTCTAATGACCTCGTTGTCGACGGGACGTTAAACACTAATCTCCTCCTCCTCCTCCTCCGGAGTGGCCGTGCGGTTCTAGGCGCTACAGTCTGGAGCTGAGCGACCGCTCCGGTCGCAGGTTCGAACCCTGCTTCGGGCATGGATGTGTGTGCTGTCCTTAGGTTAGTTAGGTTTAATTAGTTCTAAGTTCTAGGCGACTGATGACCTCAGAAGTTAAGTCGCATAGTGCTCAGAACCATTTGAACCATTTTGAACATCCAATGTGACTCATTATCATAGAGTATTAATGAAGCAATATTTAAAATGTACGCTCAGCGGTTGATGACGTCAGCGGTCGGAGATTAAGGCAGCAAAGTTAAAGTTCTTGTACATGCAGAGACGTATGGGACTTAGTCTCTAAAAAATTAAATTGTTAATAAGTTCGTTCTTTGTCAGTATAGGTGGCTGTGAAAGAAAGTTGAAATATAATGAGTTTAAAAATATGACATTATAGCGTACGCGTGCTGTAGTCGTTTTAACAGCACGCGCGTACGGGTGTCTCTACTTGGATTGGAATCATTCGCTGATCGAGATGTCATCGCTTACAAGACCTGGCATTGTGGAATAGATGCTAAGACCCAATGGGCAACGGCCTCGCTGCAGGGGATACAACGGTTCCCGTGAGATCACCGTAGTTAAGCGCTGTCGGGCGTGGTCGGCACTTGGATGGGTGACCATCCAGGCGGGCATGCGCTGTAGCCATTTTTCGGGGTGCACTCAGCCTCGTGATGCCAACTGAGCAGCTACTCGACCGAATAGTAGCGGCTTCGGTCAAGAACACCATCATAACGACCGGGAGAGCGGTGTGCTGACCCCACGCCCCTCCTATCCGCATCCTCCACCGAGGATGACACGGCGGTCGGATGGTCAGGGTAGGTCACTCGAGGCCTGACGACGGAGTGCTTATAGAGCCACAGTAGCTATAGGACATAAAAAAGTTCTAAAATAGCGAAAAAGGTGTATAGTCATTTAGAAAGGTCAATGTGATTATGTCTGCAGTGAATAGCAAAATGACTGATGTCGCATAGTGGCGGTGGCTGCCACACACTTCCCTGCCAGTTTTGTCATCGCCACGAGCGCAGGCAGTTCCGTAACATACGCCAGTTATGAGCTCCCCTTTCCCGTCGGGAGAACCCGTGAGCCGCTCTGCAGTAATCGCTGAGACGAGCGTGATTCACCGTTAATTTCCGCGACGGTGCGTCTGATGAGCGAGATAAGATAAGGTATCTGGCCGAGGCGGCGGCGTGCTGGCAGGCACGTAGCTCGCAGACTGGCGGCTCAGGGGACCAGACTTCGGCGCCAGGGCGCAACACACACACCTACCGCTGACTCAGCTATCCGGAGGGGCCATTCGCAGTCACGTCTGCAGCGATTCCGTCAGACAGTGCAGAGAGAGTGAGCAGCGATAGGTTTTCCAGCCGTCTCAAGGAACGAAGATTAGCGGTTAACGTCCCGTTGATGACAAAGTCCAGGCGGAGCGCTTCTGGTAAAGGGGGAAGTGTTGAAGATAAAAAAGTTTTAGAAGGAGGCCTTAGCAACAGTGCAGTAATCAGGTCCAGATGGCTGTAGGTTACAGTAGTTACTCAGAAATCAAGAGGCGTGTTCAGGATAGACTAGTGCGGTGAGCTGCTTCAAACCAGACTTCCGACTGAAGGCCAAAACAACAGAAAACGAAATCGGCCATGCATTTCCAACGAACCATTATAGCATTCGTCTTAACTGATTTAGGGAAACAATAGCTAACTTAAATCTGGATGACAAGATGGGGATTTGAACCACTGTCTTCCGCAATACGAGCCCTGGGCCGTACCACTGCGCCAGCTCTCTCTCTGTCCGATCATCTTAACTTAGCTGACAGTGAAGTTGAAAACCATGTTTCTACTCCCTGTACTTGTCGGAAGTTTTGCAAGGGAAGCTGGCGCGGAATGCCGATCCACCAGCTGCAAGAGGTCAGCGAGTAGCTGCTGGGAAGTCCGCCCCCGGTAGCTGAGTGGTCAGCGCGAAAGACTGTCAAAACTGCCGGCCGGAGTGGCCGAGCGGTTAAAGGCGCTACAGTCTGGAACCGCACGACCGCTACGGTCACAGGTTCGAATCCTGCCTCGGGCATGGATGTGTGTGATGTCTTTAGGTTAGTTAGGTTTAAGTAGTTCTAAGTTCTAGAGGACTTCAGACCACAGCAGTTGAGTCCCATAGTGCTCAGAGCCATTTGAACCATTTTTGAACTGTCAAAACTACAGGCCCGGGTTCGATTCCCGGCTGGGCCGGAGATTTTCTCCGCTCAGGGACAAGGTGTTGTGTTGTCCTAATCATCATCATTTCATCCCCATCGACGCGCAAGTCGCCGAAGTGGCGTCAAATCGAAAGACTTGCACCAGGCGAGCGGTCTACCCGACGGGAGGCCCTCGTCACACGCCATTATTATGATTATTAGCTGCTGGGAACGTTACAACTTATTCGTGTTGTATAGCCATTTTCGTTGTCCCCTCTCTTGACACGTTGTACCACGATTCTTTGATAACTTGGAACGGAATTATTATTATTATTGTTATTATTATTATTATTCTTTTTTTTAAGGCCAGGTGTCTATCTGAATATTCGTCCGTAAGAGACGGCATTATGATGGCTGCGGCTGTTGATCAATACAAACAAAATAGTTTCTGCGTCAGTCACTCGTTAAGTTTGCCACTACGCGTTTCGATGGTTCATACCATCATCTTCAGGTGGAGAACTGTTTATTTACCTAACTGGTGTTGGTGATGAGTACAGACGTCTTTTCACAGCAGCAGACCGAGGGCAGTGTAGGTTATTTTGCGTCTTTTGGAAGCGGTAGAGTTGTAAAAGGTATGCATACTGTTGCCTGATGTATGTATTCTCCACTGACCATTACATTTATACATGTACCTCTTCTTTGAAACGACAGCGTAAATGAAATGCTCAGTGCAGAGGACAACATCAGGCAACAGTATACGCCGGCCGCTGTGGCCGAGCTGTTCTAGGCGCTTCAGTCCGGAACCGCGCTGCTGCTACGGTCGCAGGTTTGAATCCTGCCTCGGGCATGGATGTGTGTGATGTCCTTAGGTTATTTAAGTTCAAGTAGTTCTAAGTATAGGGGATGACCTCAGATGTTAAGTCCCATAGTGCTTAGAGCCAGGCAACAGTATGCAGACCTTTTACAACTCTACCGTCCCTCAAAAGACGCAGAAAAACCTTCACTGCCCTTGGTCTGCGACTGTGAAAAGACGTCTGTACCGACACCAGCAATGGAAATAAACAATTCTTCACTTGAGGATGATGATGTGAATCAGCGAAACGCATGGTGGCAAAATAAACGAGTGAGTGACCCAGAAAATGTCTTTTTTGTAAAGCTTGTAACACTACGATGGCAGAAGGGTAATCAATTCTCTTTGTGTGAAGCAGAATGGAGTAGTCAGAATCAGGAAAGGTATAATGCAGGGTCACTCATTGCCACCACTGATGTATATTTACTGTACTTAAGATGTACTAGGAAAGAAAAAAGACTATCCCAACGTAGGATTGGTCTATCATGGACGAAAAATCTGCACAACACATGGTAAACCATCTTTTAGTTCCCATCCCTATATTGGGTGAAGGACACTACTTTTGACTTGAAAATATCATTTAGTCCGCGAAATAACCTGACAATGCGTTTTCACCCTGTCAGGAAGTTGAGGGGGTTTGCAACGCAATCACGAAACAGTTCATTATTAACCAAGGAACTGAAAGCAAGAGAAGTCATAGTTAATGCTCCCTGCTCCCTACAATGACACACGTGTAATTTCTTCACTTGTGACGTTACAGAATTCACAGCAATTCTCGTTTCATCAACTATCGATGACCCTTAAACTGTTACATTATTCCATTGAAAAAAATCTGTAATTACTTACTTATTGCAGAAGATTAATCATGTGGCAAAATATTCTCTTCTTTGTGTGCTATCATCTGCCAAAATCTCGTTGCGGTATCTCTAACTGTTTATGAGATATAAGCAATATCATGAATATTTGATTCTGGCTTTATCGCCGGTACGCGCAGGTGGAACTGAGTGCTCTCCACAGAATCCATTTTCTCGAGATTTTGCATAGATATAGTAGATCTCCTCCCAAGTCTGATAAAAGTTCAATATGTTCGCTATAATTCATATGAAGCGATGTGTGATCTAACGTAGGCTACACCAAACGCAAACTCATGGCGACCCTTATTTTTCACTGCAGATTATTCGAATTTCGTGCAGTACGTTATATTATTTCAAAATCTCACACTAAATACGAACATTAATGAAAAGATAGGCAGTTCATTATGAAGGTGACGAATGACGTACGAGGGAATTAAATTATTTTATCGAAAAGCGTCAATAAAACCGTTTGAGAAAGATTCCAGTGAAGCCACCTTGCGCGTGCGCCGCCCGTGCAGTTAAGCTACCCTGCTATGTACAGCGCCGAATGTTACACCGTGTGAGAGCTTCGGCATACGAGCTAGCCGTCTCCACTCCCAGCTAAGTACAGTTCAGGACACCATCCAGCAAACTCACGGTGAACATTACTCCCTGAGAGACGAGCTTAGGATTGATGAGCGAAATTACTTCAGCATGTTGTTGGTTGGTTGATTTGGGGGGGGGGGGGTGGAGGGGACCAAACAGCTAGGTCATCGGTCCCATCGGATGGGGAAGGAAGTCGGCCGTGCCCTTTCAAAGGAACCATCGCGGCATTTGCCTGAAGCAATTTAGGGAATTTGAACCGTCATGCAAGTCCAGCATATTGTGGAGTTGGTAGTGATAAAGATTATGATGAGGTAGTGCTGCTGATGTGCAGTCTGCGGTTACTTTGAATCACTGCCGAATCGCAGTCGCTCTGTGTTCGAAAACTGACTGACAAGAATAATAAACCGAAGAATGGAAAAAGAAAACTGAGGCTTTCTTAGATAACGATCAATTTGGCTGTAGGAAAGGTAAATACTTCACATAGCAGTTCTGACCTAGAAAACTGTTCGACAACGTAAAAGTGCAGGATGTTTGAAATTCTCAGAAAAACAGATATTAACTATAGGGAAAGGCCGACAATATACAATGAATACTAGAACCAAGGGGGAATAAGGAGAATGGAAAGCAAAGAAAGTGCTCTGATCAAAAAGGTGTAAAGCAGGCATGGAGCGATTCTCCGCTGGTGACCAACTGTACATCGAAGAAGCAATGACAGAAATAAAAAAGGCTCAGGAGCGGAATTATATAAATGATGATATTCGCTGAGTCTTTCGTGAATATTAGAAAGAGTTACAGGAACTATTCAGTGGGATAAGCAGTCTGACGAACACAGAATATGTCGGAGTAAACCAAAGAGACAAAAGTAACGAGGAGTTTCAGAGCTTAGCAGACAAAACGAAATAATTGCTACTGTGAAAGCAAAATAAGGCAAGCGGGCAACTGAAGGGCGAAAGAAGAAACTGGCTAGCACAAGCAATGAGGTCATGCCCCGCTAAAAGAAGTCCACCGGTATTAAAATCAGTCCTTAATTTAAGAAAAAAGTTTGTAAGACCGTACGTTTGGAGCACAGCATTGTATGGTAGTGACTCATGGACTGTAGGAAAGCAGTAACAGAAGAGAATCGTAGCGTTTGAGACGTTGTGCTACAGAAGAATGTTGAAAGTTCAGAGGACTGATAAGTAAGGAATAAGGACGTTCTCTTTATAATCGGCGAAGAAAGGAACATATTATGGAAAACACTAAAAAGAAGAAGGCACAGGATGATAGAACATGTGTGAAGACATCAGATAAGAATTTCCATGGTACTAGAGGAAACCGCAGAGGGCAAAAACTATAGGGAAAAGCAGAGATTTGAATATAACTAACAAATGTAGGGTGTAAATGTAGGGTGTAATTGCTACTCTGACATTAAGGAGAGGAAGTCGGAGCAGTGCGCATCAAACCAGTCGCAGCAAGATCAACCCCCCCCCCCCCTCCGCCCGTACCCTCTTGCAGTCCTACTGCAGTCGATGTCGACTTTACGTTGTCAGCCAACCTTTCCTCGATTTTTGCCTCTGTCTGTCATCGTTATTTGCGGTAAAGGTGCATTAGCTATCTGCGGTAAAGGTGCATTAGCGCATGAACTTTGCACTGACCTGGAAAAGAGCTCACTTACACTGATGAGCCAAAACATTATGACCACCTGCTTAATAACCTCGTCCTTGGAACGAAATACATCACTGATTGTGCGTATCAAGGACCGGACAATTTGTTGGTTGGTTTGTAGAGGTATGTGACATTAGTTGTCTACGCACAGGTCATGCAATTCGCGTAAATAACGGGCCACAGACTTGCGCACTGTGTCATGGCGCCCAATTGCGATCCAAGTGGGTGCCATAGGATTTACATCAGGAGAATTTGGTATGCAAGACATCAACGTGAGTTCGCTATAAGGCTCCTCAAACCAGTGCAGCACGTTTCTGGCTCCGAGACAGGGACGGTTACACTGCTGAAAGATGTCGCCGTCGGGGCCCATCAAGCATGAAGGAATGCAAGAGGTTCGCAGCTGTCTGCGTGTCCTCGATTTCTGCAAGCGCAGGAGAATTTCCCCATGGCATAACACTGCTCACACCAACCTGCGTCCGTGGCGCGCAGCACGATTCGAGCTGCCGTTCGCCTCGATGACGTCATTATTGGAGACGACCATCAACCTAGTGTACGAAAACTGTGATTCTCTCGAAAGGCCGACACCTTTCCATTGGCCGAAGGTCGAATCCCGATGGTTCAGTGCCTATTCCAAACGTAACTGACGATGTCGTCGGGTCAACATAGAGGTGATCAGGTGTGGAGCACCATGTTCATCAATGTACGATGAACAATATGTTTCGAGTCGTGGTCGCCTAGTGGTAGTTTCAGTGTTCTACCTCTTTCTGTTGGCGCTCACTATAGTAGCACGTGAATATTCGACCAACTTCGCTGTTTTCGAGATATTCGTTCACAGGCTCTGCGTAATAATAATCTGCCGTTTGTCAAAGTCGCTTATCTCGATGGATTTCCCAGCTTGCAGCCCATATCTTCGCTAGGTCCATGTCTGCTCTGCTTACATACTTTTGTTACCGCAACGCCACCTGTCGGTATCCAACGTCGCGGTGGGCAGTGGTCATAACGTTTTGGCTGATCACTGTATATCAAACATATTTCCCAATTGTGGATGTTAACATTTATCAGTCGATGAAAGACTAAAAGCACAAATTATACAGTAGGTATAGCGTACCGCTATGTGTACCCCAAAATTTAGAAAATTATGCACAACACAGTAGAAAAGATTTAAAAACTGAATTCAGCGTGGGTCTAAGCTCATTGTAAATAGTAGAAGCTGTTAGGTTTCGCCATTTACACTGACAACTACATAAATATTTCTGTATAAATTAAACAGCATTTTCTTGTTGTGTTATTATTATTATTTAATTTCCAGACGTGTTCCATCAGTTACATAAGAGGTATCTCAAGTGGATTTTAGGTATTTTTTTTTTTTTCGTGTCTGGCAGTTTCTCCATTTCCTTGCATGTATTTATGGGTTAAGACAGGCACTTTCGTCTAAGAAAATTCTACACATAATCGAGTAGTAATTTTTCTATTCTCCCCATCAGTGCCTTCTCATGGTGACAACTTCCTGTCGTCTCACAGAAAATGACGTCTGGGGTGAGATAACAACATTAAAGAACAGCCTTGAATATGAAAATAAGTCAGAGAGCGACTTGTCCCAACATCTGCTACAGAGACAAATTTTTCAGGTAAGCTTAACTGCAAAATTTAAAACATATGTATACTAGAACAACAGATATTTTTTCAAATTTTAGAATATAAAGTAACTGACTAGATTACAATATTTTCGAAAGGTGTGCATAAAGATGGTACTGCAAGGATTAAATCGTGAGTCCCGTACCCACAGTAGGTGTCTACAGGTTTGCCGCCTAGAGAAAATACGTTCGGTGGCTCGTTGTAGTAAGGCAAGCACAACGTAGCTTCCGCAAACACTCAGAGTCTAATTCATAACACAAAATTCTTACATTTGATACCAACCACAGAAAGAGAGCGATTAAGCTGCACTTCCACCCGTGCGCTGCTGTTGAAAGCAGTTTGTTTTAACTATGAAAAACTGTAGTAATTATTATAGCCTGGTGAAAGACTTATGGAAAGGCGCAAAGCTCTAACTGTGAAAATATTACCTGTATTTTTTTCTCTAAAATTGCAAAATGATCTAGTGGAACTTTAATATCATTATCATAAAATCTAATATGTAGTCGTACAACGTGTATTACGAAAACCCTTATTCCGACATGAGTATACAAACATTTTCTGAAACCTCCATTCCGACATGAGTATCCAAACATTTTCTGAAACCTATACTATCGGACATTTCAGTATTATGATAGAGAACAAAAGACAGAAATTAATTACTCTTCCTTCCAATCACGAAAAATCAATTGTATAGTAACTGACTGCGAATTCTGAAATATTCTCTAGCGGCTCCTAACAATTATACTGCAGTGCTCCTGCACGCAACAGACAACTTACCTCTTCGTCCCACTGGAACTGCGTGACCAGCAATATGAAGCAACGACTCATATGTTTTTTATATAGAAACTGAATGATTGGGGGTGTTTGGTTTACAAGCCTTAAGAAGTGCAAAAATGAAAGAAACCAATAAAAACTTTTCATTTACTATATTCTGAAAACGAAGATTCATACATTGACAAACTTTACTCAGACCTTTCTTTTCCTTAAACAATTCAAAAAATGGTTCAAATGGCTCTGAGCACTATGGGACTTAACATCTGTGGTCATCAGTCCCCTAGAGCTTAGAACTACTTAAACCTAACTAACCTAAGGACATCACACACACATCCACGCCCGAGGCGTAGCAATCGCGCGGTTCCGGACTGAGCGCCTAGAACCGCTCGTCCACCATGGCCGGCCTTGAACAGTTTGAAAACTTTAATTATTCTACAATGTCTATAATTAATCATCACATATCTGGTCATAACAAAGGTACGAATATTACTCTCAATGTATGCTTACACAAATCTGCCAAAATCCCTCCAGTGCGCAAGCAAGGTACAACTACGCGCAGCAAAAAAGGCAAATTACCAAAAATCCTCAATTAATACCAAAGACTCAAACGGCGCTTCTAGCACGTTTATGGCAGGCTACGACCTCTCCTGACACTTGACTTCTCTCTACGCCAGACTGCGTCTGCCAACTGCCAACAACTATTCTCTAGCAATCTTTCGTGATAACAATATCGCAGATTCAGAGTTTCTTTATGCACGCAACAGCAGAATCAGTAGCCATCTTTCTACAAAACTATAAACGTGCAGCTTTCACGGTGGATACTATCGTGTGGTTTTCCCTCAGTATTCTTATTGCTCATAAGTGTTCGCCTCTTTATTGATTTCGTAGGAGTTATTTACATGGAAACATGGTACACTTCAAAAGTTTGCGGAAGCGCCACCCTGACTGTTTCAGGGAATGTGTCGATTCCCTGAGAATCACCTATTTCCGTAAAATTATACCGCATGCTTCCACTTTACTGTTCGAGATAGCAAAATTACTGTGATAGTCAGGAAGTTATCCGATTATCAGCGTGCTGGATTAGAAGCGTAAATCCAAGGTTTCCCAAGCCACATTTTGGGCTGAGGTAATGTCATGTTGATAATGCAGTAAACGACGCAGAAGAATAGGAGTACAAACGTCTCAAAAATGATATCGACAGGATGTGAAAAATACTAAGCAGGCGTGGCTAGAGGACAAATGTAAGGATGTAGAGGCCTCTATCACTAGGGGTAAGATAGATACTGCCTACAGGAAAATTAAATAGACTTTTGGAGAAAAGAGAACCACCTGCATGCCTATTAAAAGCTCACATAGAAAACCAGTAATAAGCAAATGACGGAAAGCAGAAAGGTGGAAAGAGTATAAACAGGATCTATAGAAGGGAGATGTACTTCAGGGTCATATTATGGAAATGGAAGAGAACGTAGATGAAGATGAGGTGGGAGGTAGGATAGTGCATGAATAATTTGTCAGAGCCCTGAAAGACTTAAGTCGAAACAAGACCCCGGGAGAAGACAACATTCTGTTTGAACTACTGATAGGCTTGGGAGAGCCAACCGTGACAAAACTATTCCATCTGGTGAGCAAGATGTATGAGAGAGTCACGCAGATTTCAAGAAGAATATAATAATTCTAATTACAAAGAAAGCAGGTGTTAACAGGTGTGAAAATTACCGAACTATCAGTTTAATAAGTCGCGGCTGCAAAATACTAACACGAATTCTTTACAGACGCATGCAAAAACTGGTAGAAGCCGACCTCGGAGAAGATCAGTTTGGATTCCATAGAAATGTTGGGACACGCGAGGCAGTACTGACCCTACGGCTTATCTTAAAAGATACATTAAGGAAAAGCAAATCTACATTTCTAGCATTAGTAGACTTAGAGAAAGCTTTTGACAATGTTGACTAGAATACTCTCTTTCAAATTATGAACGTGGGAGGGGTAAAGTACAGGAATCGAAAGGCTATTTACAATTTGTATAGAAACCAGATGGCAGTTATAAGAGTCGAGGGACATGAAAGGGAAACATTGGTTGAGAAGAGAGTGAGACAAGGTTGTAGCCTATCCCCGATGTTATTCAATCTGTATATTGAGCAAGCAGTAAAGAAAACGAAATTCGGAGTAGGAATTAAAATCCATGGAGAATAAATAAAAACTTCGAGGTTTGCTGACGGCATTGTAATTCTGCCAGAGACAGCAAGGGGCTTGGAACAACAGCTGAACGGAATGGATAGTACCTTGAAAGGAGGATATAAGATGAACATCAACAAAAGCAAAACGAGGATCGTAGAACTAAATCAGGTGATGCTCAGGGAATTAGATTGGGAAATGATACACTTAAAGGAGTGGATGAGTTGCGCTATTTGGGGTGCAAAATAACTTATGATGGTCGAAGTAGAGAGTATACAAAACGTAAACTGTCTATGGCAAGGAAAGCGTTTCTGAAGAAGAGAAATTTGTTAACATCGAGTATAGATGTAAGTGTCAGGAAGTCGTTTCTGAAAGTATTTGTATGGAGTATAGCCATGTATGGAAGTGAAAAATGGACGATAAATAGTTTAAATAGTTATAGAAGTATGCTGAAGATTAGATGGGGCCGGCCGAAGTGGCCGTGCGGTTCTAGGCGCTGCAGTCTGGAACCGCGTGACCGCTACGGTCGCAGGTTCGAATCCTGCCTCGGGCATTGATGTGTGTGATGTCCTTAGGTTAGTTAGGTTTAACTAGTTCTAAGTTCTAGGGGACTAATGACCTCAGAAGTTGAGTTCCATAGTGCTCAGAGCTATTTGAACCATTTTTGATTAGATGGGTAGATCACGTAACTATTGAGCTGGTACTAAATTGAACGGGGGAGAAGAGGAATTTGTGGCACAACTTGACTGGAAGGAGGGGTCGGTTGGTAGGACACATTCTGAGGCATCAAGGGATAACCAATTTAGTAATGGAGGAAAGCTTAGAGGCTAGAAATGGTAGAGGGAGACCAAGAGATGAATACATTATCAGATTCAGAAGAATGTAGGTTCAGTAGTTACTCGGAGATGAAGAAGCTTGCACAGGATAGAGTAGCATGGAGAGCTGCATCAAACCAGTCTCTGGACTTAAGACCACAACAACAACAACAACAACAACTGATAATTACTTGTAGTTATCGCACACTGCACTGTAATTCCGGCGTCGACAGTTCGTGGTCTAGTGTGCCGACACGGTAGTTCAGCGTATTCGGTCAAAAGACCGGCCACATTCTGTCATACAAAAATCCAGCGAATTTTCATCGATGAAAGTTCACATCCCCATAGAAGTAACGACGAAAAATTACGAGTAAACAGATAGATAGTGTCGCCACCCTTAGACTGTAGGGTCACGTGTATGGCTCTCAGCTGTGTCTGAAATTTTTTTTCGCTTGGGGGCTCGGTGTTAGTGTCGTCTAATCATTTAATTTCATTTTGATCCAAAGACGCAGTAGTTGACGAAGTGGCGTCAAACAGTAGGACTTGCTGTATCGTGCGGCCGGACAATTCCAGTTGCGGTCTCCCAGCCAATACTCTCATATGATCATTTCATTTGAAATAAAGGAACACAAAATTGTTTTCACTACTTCCCCTTTCTTGCAACAATACATTTCAAGATGCAGCGACCTCTTTATACTTGCCAGTGAACACCATATAATCGTTTTAATGCACATACCGCAACTCGCGTAAGGCAGGTATTGAGAAACTATCAAATTGGCGACCCCTTTCAGAATCACACTTTCTCTCAATACCTTCATTGTCAGTTATAAATGTCAATAGTACTAACAGCGCATATAAACAACCGCTAAAATAATTTCTAAGTGTATTTTTCTGAGTGAACAGTGAAAGAAGATTACAGTTAATGAAGTAAAAGATCCACGCAGTGGACGCCAAATGGAAAAGCTACTCCTTATGTTTCTGATCTAGACTGCCATAAAAATGCGAAGAACTGTTAATCAGAACTCAGGGATAAGTTGTAGTCTAATTCGCAATCGATTTATTGATCTTAAACATAACAAGACAACAAAATTATTAAAGAAACATCAATATAAAAAAATATTTATTTAACAAAAGCCTTACTAAAATGGGATCTGTGGTGGACAAAGTGATCTGCTGAGGATCTACACACGACACTTACCAGGACACTACACACTTTATCTCACTTCATACAAGGGAATCCAGGTTATGGCATCAAACTACGCCACCACCAAGAATCTATATTCTACCATACAAAAAAAAAGGAAAAATACGGTTCGAAAGAACAGGGTGCTGAGAAACAGATATTATAGCCCTACGTCGCAGCAGCGAATACTTTACTATCCTACTGGTGAAGGCGGTACACTACGATGCGTTCGGAGACTGAAGTCATGGACGGCGGAAATCTGTTATTAAAGGCGCGTTTCCTGAAAAATGCAAGTACGCGGTCTCACGTTTAGTTAATTCAGAACACAGGTACTTCCTTAATAGCCTCTGAAACCCTGACGGATTGCAGTGTGCAGGTGGACCCGTTTGCTGGTCTGCCAAACCAATTTGACTCCGTGCCACGACTGTGCATGTCGGAATACGTCAAATGTTTAGACGGCCGACTCAAGACAAATAAGTACACCCATGCCTCACTCATTGTGGCCATGATAATATAAGCAGTACCGCTGATGGTTCAGAAGGTGACTGGCACAGGTTCTAAGTCACACCCTAGCAAAGGACACAAGTCTCACCGTTTAGGTAGAGACCTGCAGTTCTTTACTAGCAAAGCGCCAGTACAAGAGACTTGTACCAGAGTGACGATCTCCCTTTCTCTGTGTTGCCTCCTCAGCTCGGATTCCAAAAGCACATTTCTCATTTTTGACTTCCCCCAATTTCGCACAAGCCAATCACGAGCTGGAGCCCGGCATTCTAAGCTCGGAGAGTGGTCTTTGCACTGCAACCGATTCGACCAATCAGAGACTTTAAAGTTAATTGGCAGGAAATGGAAAAAAATTCAGCTTCGCGGCCTCTTTCCCACCCATTTGCCATGTCTTTTGCTAACACAATACAGGGTGGAAGCACAGCCCTCCATAAACAGCTTGTTATCTCCCTTTTTGCGTCCATTTCAAAGTTTGCAAAGAACGGCCATAAACTCGCATTGAAAAAAGATGTTTTGAAACAGAGTCTGCATGTCTGGGCGCCAGTTTTCCTGTCCAACGGACATTTGCAGAACGTTTACATTTCTTTTGGCGGCTTGCTCGCTAGCAAGGCCTACAATGCGCTGTCGGCAGCTTTTTGGCGCTAGGCCATATACCTGGACGTCTGCCCCTGTCCGTGGCACCAAGCTTAATGTGTTTCTGCACAATATGACCGCGGCATGGGGCTGTCTGGAAATGTCTCTTCATCGTTCTCCAGAAAAAACGCGCTTTGTCAGAGCCACCAACGCCGTGCTTTTACTGCAGTCGTTTATGTCGGCACCCTGTTCCTTAGAACACGGCTAAAGCTTACCGTATTTCTTTCCCTAGAGCATGCAAACAAGACCATAAACTGCTGCCCACCATTTCATCATAATATATGAAGTCAAATCGCCGTAGATCGTATTCGCTACACCAAATCAGAAGTGAGAGTGCCCTGCAATCTCTCAACAATATTCCAACGATTCTCTTTGCTGAAATCCTGATCCATTAAAGTCTTACGCAGAATATATATTTGAGAAAAATTGTTTGTACTACATAAATAATCATTAAAGAATTAAATTATAAGAATGAATTTTAAAATTTATGAAAACCTATTTTCTCTAGATAATTGCGCGAACCCCAGTTTCAGAAACCTTGACATAAGGGTTCCATTGTGTTGCCAAGATACCTCATAACTCAGACGAAATACTACATACTACATAGCATCTGTCTCTATTGTCATTCATATGATAAAGTTATGCTTTATCTACAGTCTGTGGAAGTAATTGGAAATCACCGCAACCAAGGCACTACAAGAGATAATTAATCTGCATGGATATTAATTTTTTACATGTTACATTCACTGCAAAAAAAATTCGTCCTTGAACCAAGGCCAAAGGAGGGAAATCAAACCAATATATGTTCACCATCATGGCCAGAAGATATTGTCAAAACGGCAATAGAAATTAGCAAATAAGCGATTTAGATGTCGGTAGCCTCACGGCAATGCCAGGCAGTATTCATCGATACTGCTATGCAGCTGTTTAGCGGACAATTTTGTATTAAAATTTTTGAAAATTTGCTGTAATAGCTATTACATTTCCAGTCGTATTAACTGTGTACTAAAGCTAACTATAAAGAACCTAATTATTAGCAGTTTCTGTAGCGGTTCTTGATTGGTGCTCAATTATACACTATAAACGGTATATATTTTTAACCACAGCACCATACGTGGATAATTCTTTGATACTGCTGAATGTACGTGAGGTAATTCACGTTGTTCTAAGACCTTATAACTGAAGCGCCAAAGAAACTGGCATAGACATGCGCATTCAAGTAGAGAATAGGCCGCTGCCATCGGCGACGCCTGTGTAAGACAGCAGGTGTCTGGCGCAGTTGTTAGATTGGTTATTGCTGCTACAATGGTAAGTTATCAGGGTTTAAGTAAGTTTGAACGTTGTGCTATAGTCGGCGCACGAGTGATGGGACACACCATCTCCGATATAGTGATGAAATGGGGATGTTCCCGTATGACCATTTCGGGAGTGACCGTGAATATCAGGAATCTGGTAAAACAACAAATCTCCGACATCGCTGCGGCCGGAAGAAGACTCTGCAAGAACGGGACGAACGACGACTGAAGAGAATCGTTCAACGTGACAGAAGTGCAAACCTTCCGCAAACTGCTACAGCTTTCAATGCTGGAGCATCAACAAGTGTCAATGTGCGAACCTTTCAACGAAACATCATCGATATGGACTTTCCGAGCCGAATATCCACTCCTGTACCCTTGATGACTGCACGTCACGAAGTTTTACGCCTTGCCTGGCCCGTCAACACCGACATTGGACTGTTGACAACAGGAAACATGGTGCCTGATCGGACGAGTCTCGTTTCAAATTGTATCTAGTGGATCGACGTGTACGGCTATGGAGACAACCCCATGAATCCATGGGCGCTGCATGTCAGCAGGGGACTGTTCAAGCTGGTGGAGGCTCTGTAATGGTGTGGGGCGTGTGCAGTAGAAGTGATATAGGACCCCTGATAAGTCGAGATACAACTGTGACAGGTGATACGTACGTAAGCATCCTGTCTGTTCACCTGCATCCATTCATTTCCATTACGCATTCCGACGGACTTGGGAAATCCCAACAGGACACCCCACACGTCCAGCATTGTTATAGAGTGGCTTCAGGAACAATATTCTGAATTTAAACACTTCCGCTGGCTACAATCTCCCCAGCCATGAACATTATTGAGCATATCTGCGATGTCTTGCAATGTACTATTCAAAAGAGATCTCCAACCTCTTTTTCTTTTGCGGATTTATTATTCATGGTGTATTCATGGTGTCAGTTCCCCCCAGCACTACTAGAGACATTAGTCGAATCCATGCCACGTCGTGTTGTGGTACTTCTACATGCACACAGGGACCCTACACAGTATTAAGCAGGTGTACCAGTTTCTTTGGCTCTTCAGTGTACAACTGGATTTTATACCAGCATCATTATGACGAGGAAATTATTTTAATTTCTTTCATTTAATTTTTTAGCAGACGAAGCTTTGAGTGCAACTGTCGTGAATAAGTAATCAGAAAATCTCCGTTTCATTCCAACATACTCAGGTCAGGCGCAATTAAAATTGTGACGTTGGGAAACTGCGTGACAGTAGAGAAAGTGCACACCTCATAACATTTTGTTATCAAGGACAAAACGTCTTTCACTTGACAGAACTATTTAAGACAGTGTTTCTCGAATACTGCATGTCGTTACTGACGTCGGAAGTCTGAATTACGCTGCATGTACCGCCTTAGTCATTACTAAGATGTGGCTGGATATCTTTCCAAGCACGTTCCACTTCGAGAAATATCAGCGTTAACCGCAACAGCAAGAGTGAGGAAGAAATTAATAATTTGCAACCACAATCGTCGCTCTAAGGTTGTCATTACAGACACCCCGGTCGCGAGAAGCCTGACGGCAAATGCGCAACCTGTTTCCCGCCACGGGGCACTGGAAAACGCCGGAGCTTGTTTATAGCTATTTCTGATAATGATGCTAGGTGTTCACTGCACTGAAACTATTTCGGCGAAAACAATAAATAAATGATGTTGTTGAAACTTCCTGGCAGATTAAAACTGTGTGCCCGACCGAGACTCGAACTCGGGACCTTTGCCTTTCGCGGGCAAGTGCTCTACCATCTGAGCTACCGAAACACGACTCACGCCCGGTACTCACAGCTTTACTTCTGCCAGTATCTCGTCTCCTACTTTCCGAACTTTACACAAGCTCTCCTGCGAACCTTGCAGAACTAGCACTCCTGAAAGAAAGGATACAGCGGAGACATGGCTTAGTCACAGCCTGGGGGATGTTTCCAGAATGAGATTTTCACTCAGCAGCGGAGTGTGCGCTGATATGAAACTTCCTGGCAGATTAAAACTGTGTGCCCGACCGAGACTCGAACTCGGGACCTTTGCCTTTCGCGGGCAAGTGCTCTACCATCTGAGTTACCGAAGCACGACTCACGCCCGGTACTTCTGCCAGTATCTCGTCTCCACTTTCCGAACTTTACAGAAGCTCTGTAAAGCAGCCCTGTAAAGAAGCTTCTGTAAAGTTTGGAAAGTAGGAGACGAGATACTGGCAGAAGTAAAGCTGTGAATACTGGGCGCGAGTCGTTCTTCGGTAGCTCAGATGGTACAGCACTTGCCCGCGAAAGGCAAAGGTCCCGAGTTCGAGTCTCGGTCGGGCACAGAGTTTTAATCTGCCAGGAAGTTTCATATCAGCGCACACTCCGCTGCAGAGTGAAAATCTCATTCTGGAAATGATGCTGTTTTTGTGGTCGTCAGTCCTGAGACTGGTTCGATGCAGTTCTCCATGCTACTCTATCCTGTGCAAGCTTGTTCATCTCCCAGTACCTACTGCAACCTACATCCTTCTGAATCTGCTTTGTGTATTCATCTCTTGGTCTCCCTCTACGATTTGTACCCTCTACGCTGCCCTCCAATACTAAATTGGTGATCGCTTGATGACTCAGAATATGTCCTACCAACCGATCCCTTCTTCTAGTCAAGTTATGCCACAAACTCCTCTTCTCCCCAATTCTGTTCAATACATCCTCATTAGTTATGTGATCTACCCATCTAATCTTCAGCATTCTTCTGTAGCACCACATTTCGAAAGCTTCTATTCTCTTCTTGTCTAAGGTATTTATCGTCCACGTTTCACTTCCATACATGGCTACACTCCATACAAACACTTTCAGAAATGACTTCCTGACGCTTAAATCTATACTCGATGTTAACAAATTTCTTCAGAATTCAGAAAGGCTTTCCTTGCCATTGCCAGTCTACATTTTATATTCTCTCTACTTCGACCATCATCATTTATTTTGCTCCCCAAATAGCATAATAAATAAATAATAAAATAAGCATATACTGTGATTCAAAAACAGAATACTGCGATAGTGTCTACTTATTTGTAGTGCGGTATTGTAAACACATAATTTCCACTTGATAGCAGGCACACAGTCAAAATTGCAATATTGAGTTTTACAAATACATACACTTTACCATCAGAATACTAGATCCATAAAGTGGGAGTGAAAACCTGGCATGTAATTTTCTTATTTCGCAAAGAAAGAATATCCGATTATCGCGCCATATTTTCCCGTATTCGAAGTTCACTGCTAGGCAACTTGGAGGGGTACTATCGGTCCTTGTTTCCCTATCGTAACATGGGCACAGCACTTCCGATATTTTGTTCTGCGGCGTGTGCTATGGGTGCAGCTATGAGCGTTGTGTAATGATCGATGAAGTCCTTAGGGAGGAATATTTATAACATGGCTATATGTGGAGAGACTACAAGAAGAGGTGTTCCACTGTGTAATAATTATGGTAACAAGGGCAGTAAAAGGAACCTGGAAGGACATGGAAATTATTTATCACTGAACAATGATGTCACCGCAACAATCCAGCTAAGTTCAAATGGCTCTGAGCACTATGGGACTTAACATCTGAGGTCATCAGTCCCCTAGAACTTAGAACTACTTAAACCTAACTAACCTAAGGACATCACACACATCCATGCCCGAGGCAGGATTCGAACCTGCGACCGTAGCGGACGCGCGGTTCCAGGCTGAAGCGCCTAGAACCGCTCGACCACCCCGGCCGACTACCCAGCTAAGTGACATTGGTTTAAAAACTGCTGTTTAACACTTTAACACTACCAGTTTTTGTTCACATTCTGAATCTAATAGGTTAAATACAATGTAACCAAGTAATTTCTTTTATTAACATTTTTGGCAACCCTTCATTACAAATTAATTTGGCGCTCAAAAGTTTGATTACGAGCATACCGTTTCGGCCAGTGCAGGAATTAATCTGTTTAGTAACTGCACTGTGTTACCTGTATTAATAGTTGATAAGTCCATGAATAGTATTTTAATGAGCGTACATGATGATGTGAACTGTTATTGTAGTTATTACATTGGTAGATTATTATATCATCCAGTGATTCACGTCATTAACTGCTCCATGTCAACCTTCCATTTGTCATAGCTGTTTAGTTTCTTGCTAATTATTAGCAAGTGAACTTAAAAGTGGAATAGTATTACCAGACTTACTGAAATTTACTTGTAACTCGGTGTCGGGAAGTCCGATGTGTTCACAATCATACACTACTGGCCATTAAAATTTCTACAACAAGAAGAAATGCAGATGATAAACGGGTATTCATTGGACAAATATATTATACTAGAACTGACATGTGATTACATTTTCATGCAATTTGGGTGCATAGATCCTGAGAAATTAGTACCCAGAACAACCACCTCTGGCCGTAATTTAGGCCTTGATACACCTGGGCATTGAGTCAGAGCTTGGATGGCGTGTACAGGTACAGCTGCCCATGCAGCTTCAACATGATACCACAGTTCATCAAGAGTAGTGACTGGCGTACTGTGACGAGCCAGTTGCCTGGCCACCATTAACGAGACGTTTTCAATTGGGGAGAGATCTGGAGAATATGCTGGCCAGGGCAGAAGTCGAACAATTTTCTGTATCCAGAAAGGCCCGTACAGGACCTGCAACATGCGGTCGTGAATTATCCTGCTGAAATGTAGGGTTTCGCAGGGATCGAATGAAGGGTAGAGCCACGGGACGTAACACATCTGAAATGTAACGTCTACTGTTCAAAGTGCCGTCAATGCGAACAAGAGGTGACCGAGACGTGTAACCAATGGCACACCATACCATCACGCCGGGTGATACGCCAGCATGGCGATGACGAATACACGCTTCCAGTGTGCGTTCACCGCGGTGTCACAAAACACGGATGCAACCATCATGATGCTGTAAACAGAACCTGGATTCATCCGAAAAAATGACGTTCTGCCATTCGTGCACCCAGGTTCGTCGCTGGCGCTCCTATCTGTGATGCAGCATCAAGGGTAACCGCAGCCATGGTCTGCGAGCTGATAGCACACGCTGCTGCAAACGTCGTCGAACTGTTCGTGCCGGCCGGTGTGGCCGAGCGGTTCTAGGCGCTTCAGTCTGGAACCGCGCGACTGCTACTGTCGCAGGTTCGAATCCTGCCTCGGGCATGGATGTGTGTGATGTCCTTATGTTAGTCAAGTTTAAGTAGTTCTAAGTTCTAGGGGACTGATGACCTCAGACGTTAAGTCCCATAGTGCTCAGAGCCATTTGAACCATTTGAACTGTTCGTGCAGATGGTTACTGTCTTGAAAATGTCCCCATCTGTTGACTCAGGGATCGAGACGTGGCTGTACGTTCCGTTACAGCCATGCGGATAAGGTGCCTGTCATCTCGACTGCTAATGATACGAGGCCGTTGGGATCCAGCACGGCGTTCCGTATTACCCTCCTGAACCCACTGATCCCATAGTCTGCTAACAGTCATTAGATCTCGACTAACGCGAGCAGCAATGTCGCGATACGATAAACTGCAATCACGATAGGCTACAATCCGTCCTTTATCAAAGTCGGAAACGTGATGGTACGCATTTCTCCTCCTTACACGAGGCATCACAACGTTTCACCAGGCAACGCCGGTCAACTGCTGTTTGTGTATGAGAAATCGGTTGGAAACTTTTCTCATGTCAGCACGATGTAAGCGTCGCCACCGGCGCCAACCTTGTGTGAATGCTCTGAAAAGCTAATCATTTGCATATCACAGCATCTTCTTCTTGTCGGTTAAATTTCGCGTCTGTAGCACGTCATCTTCGTGGTGTAGCAATTTTAATGGCCAATAGTGTACTTTTAAAACTTTAACAGCTTTCACAGTAATTCCTGGTCGCAGCTTTATAAGATACGTAATGAAAACTTTTACAGACATTGTCTCCGCCAAGCCATCCATCGTTGGACAAAATGTGTCGCATCATAGGATGTCTGTGTAGGGTAGGATCAACATCAACAAATTTCGTGGTCGCAGCTTGAGTTTTCGAGGTGATAAGACTTTATGACTACCTCTTGTAAGTTTAGAGCTTGCTGGAACGTCATTTGGACATATACGCCATAATATTAACATATCGATGCCAAATTTCATTTGAGTGACACCATGTTCCGAACAATGTCTGTTACGTCTCACTGTAGCTTGTACAAGGCATGAGATTTCTTCTGACATGGCTCTGAGCACTATGGGACTCAACATATGTGGTCATCAGTCCCATAGAACTTAGAACTACCCAAACCCAACCAACCTAAGGACATCACACACATCCATGCCCGAAGCAGGGTTCGAACCTGCGACCGTAGCTGTCGCGCGGTTCCGGACTGAGCGCCTAGAACCGCTAGACCACCGCGGCCGGCTTTCTTCTGACATCTCTGACTTTGGTTTCAGTAGTCCACGTCTTTTTTTTACATTATCCAAGACTAGCACAAACGAACTAAGTCGTAATTGGTAAACTGAAAGGATAGATAAAAACTTCCAGTGACTAGCGGAATGTTCACTGACGTCGATGTTTTCTTCAGAAAAAAGGTGTGTGCTGCAATGTTGGTGAGTGAATTTAGTAGAATGATGACATCAAAACACCAACATGGAATGTCAGACCGCGTTTGACGCTGAGTCCATTACATAGATTACTGATTCATTATTCTGTCACTCATCACTTATTTCAACTCTGGCAGTGATTTATACGTGTGGAAAATACCTTTTCGTTCGAGTCCCACGTAAAACTGTACGTTCCTCATAACTGCGTGGATAAGTCATTCGAAGGTAGGATAAAACCAGTCGTGTACGATCTTCATTAAGGCTAGCTAATTGTAAGGTTGAGGTCATGTTTATTCAGTAATGCGTTCCATCCTGAGGAGGCCATGATGGTCAAATGGGTAGATCACTAGACTCGGGTCCTGGAGATACACAGTTCAATACCGGATAGTGGCAGGAATTTTCCCACATTTAAGTCCCTACAGGGTGATCGCAGGTGCATTCAGCATGCTGTCCAAGAGAGTAATGGGGATCTTTCCATGAGGTAAAACACCGCCGTCCTATCACCCTTCCCCCACCTAGAGCTGAGACAAATACCAAGACTGCACACTACCTCAGTCAAACTGACAGTCCGGTCACGGACTTGCGCGACAGGTTTAAATTTACCTTCCATCTTCTAGAGTGAATCTTTCACTCTTCAGCAGAGTGTGCACAGTTTTGACTCTCTTGTCACATTAGAACTGTGCACCAGACCAAGACTCGAACCCAACCTCTTGAGTCCACAAACTTATGCAGGAGAAGTTCTGTGAAGTTTGGCAGGCACGAGAGATGAGGTGGTGAAGTGAAGCTATGGAGCCTTGATAATTCACGTGATAAGAATCTTGCCCACAAAAAGCGAGTCCCAATTTCGTATCCCGGTCCAGCACACAATCTGTCAGCAAGTTTCATATTACATCTTCTTACTAAGTTGATGTGATAACTGCATACTAATGACCGTATTGATCACTGTGCAATAGAGCCTGAACTGACTTTTATATTAAACTTCCTGGCAGATTAAATCTGTGTGCCGGATCGAGACTCGAACTCTGGACCTTTGCCTTTCGTTGCCACGTGCTCTACCATCCGAGCCACCCGAACACGACTCACGCCCCGTTCTCACAGCTCGTACCTCGTCTCCTATCTTCCAAACTTCACAGAAGCTCTCCTGCAATGCTTACTGCTGTGAGAAAGGGTATTGCGGAGACATGGCTTGCCACAGCCTGGAGGATGTTTCCAGAATGAGATTTTCACTCTGCAGCGCAAAGTGCACTGATATGAAACTTCGTGGCAGATTAAAACTGTGTGCCGGGCCGAGAGTCGAACTCGGGACTTTTGCCTTTCGCGGGGAAGATGGTAGAGCACTTGCCCGCGAAAGGCAAAAGTCCCGAGTTCGACTCTCGGTCCCGCACATAGTTTTAATCTTCCAGGAAGTTTCTTATCAGCGCACACTCCGCTCCAGAGTGAAAATTTCATTCTGGTTTTAATATTTACTGCCTAGATTTGACATTTCGGGCTACCGTTGGTACATGCTACAAAATTGAAACAAGGTGGAGAAAATCTGAAAACACGCATTAAAAGTTTGTATCAACATTGGTAATCGAACCCAAATCTCCTTCTCACTAAGCAGATGGGCTAACCACTACGCCATCCTGGCACAGCGGCTTTGCTCAAATGCAGCGACTACCCTAGCACTCGTCCCCCGACAGTCCAAATTCCCATTCACGCCTAAGCCTGTCTAGTATCCACCCTGAACTATTAGCGGTTAGCGCATCTGCCTAGTGAACAGGAGACACGTATTCGAATACTGGCCTTGGTGCAAATTTTCATTCATCACTTCATTCTGCATGTATACATGAAACTTGAAAACGTCTCTGAACCCTTGTAGTTTCATTTGAAGAATTAAAAGTCTTTCAAGTTTGGTGCTCCAAGAATTCTCAAAACTGAATGAATAACTTAAGTGTGGAATGTAAATGTTTTTGATGGAATATAGGACGAAAGAAGTATTAACCAAATAATATTGACAACCTTTTTTTTGGAGTTATTAGTCTTCCAAAATATTTGGTGCTGCTCGCCATTTCTTCTTCACCTGTGCCAATCTCTTCGTCTCAGGGTAGCGCTTACAACTAACGACAATTATTTGTTGGATATGTTCTAATCTCTGTCTCCTGTCTATAGCTCTCGTTGGTACCATGGGAGCTATTACTTGATGTCGTAACAAACATGCTGTCGCTTTGTCACTGGTCTAAGTAATTTGTTAGTACGTGAGTACTAGTACTTAAATGCAAGAAACCTGTGTAGAGTGGGGAATGAAGGCTGAGTTGTGTAGGCAGAACCCAGTGGCATGTGATACATGGAAATAAAAAATTGTATCGAATCAATCGAGAGGCTGATGACGATGAAAGAAGTAAGAGGTGGTATAAGTCGGCAGTCTGAAGCTATCCATGTATAGTTACCTATTATTTTCTGAATATCAATAACCGAACAGTGTTCTAATTTCTTCACAAAACTAGATATGACAGCAGGCTGTCATTCACTTCCGTCCCTTATATTCTTATGAAGTCTTTACAGCTATTGTAGAATAATACTGGAGTATGTTGATAATCAGTTTCAAACAGAACACTATTGTTACCAATACTGGCAGTTTTCTCACAGTAGTAATGCCATGTATGTTCCATTACACATTGACCCTGAAATTTTCAAGGATGATCACGTGACTGTCATGATCATGAACTACATGTCATTGATGATATTTAAATCATGATATCATCAACCTTATCAGTGACGCCATCAACCAGTGAGATGAATTGATTGTAAAATAAATAAATTAAAAAATCCAGCTATCTCAACTGTTCCCTATATACCTTCCCCCATATACCACTCTTCCTCTCCCATCACCAACCAATCACAGCAAATCAAAAAATCCAAAGTTTGTTAATGGCAAATCATAAAAACCTCACCTTCCATATCACCAGCAAATAACACTGAAGTGTTAAAAATGGAACAGCCAGTAGTGGTAGATTTAGAATTCCCCTCCTTTTCCTATCTGCAATCAGTAACAGTGAGTTAATAAAAATGAAGAAGCCTATCACAAATCTAAGATGGAAGAACTACAGGAAATGTGTTTTATACTGGCACACATCTCCCCACCCTCCTCTTTCCATCCAGTCAGAGTGTAGCCTAAAATGCTGTGTAATGACATCAAACTGCTTTATTTCCGTGATATATAGGTAAAATTGCGTAAACACGCACTGTATAATGTACCACATTCTTCCCCACTCCTCCAGTCACAGTGACTAGTATTTCAGCTGCAGTTAAAATTAAGGGACCAATTACAATGGAACCCATCTGTGTTGAGCTCATTAGTAACCGAACGACCTGAAATGTTTACAAAAAATACGCCACACGCTTAAAAATGTATCTGAGTTTCATAAAGTAACGAAAATGTTGTCAACTATTCATTATTGACTTCAAAAAATCGGTTATGGACTACCTTACCAATCCCAGCGGTAAAATTCCTCAGAAGCTAATCATTCACTACGGAATATTGGAACGAGTGTATAGCGTACTCTCCTTAAGTAGTTAATAATCAACATTTGCATATCCAACGTAATTAACGAATCAGTAATACACAGTTGTAAAACATGAGTTTTACTTCAAATCCTATTACGCACCCTGAAAAATGTGAAATTAAATCAACTGCTGTTCAATGCCACAGCTCCATACTCCACCGATAGGTCTCCGTACTGGTAAAAACGTTAAAATTCGATCTATGTACCACACTTGGCGTATGTCACAACAGAGCCTTAGATTAGTTGTTTTTCACATCTACGTTGCTTATCAATGATCACCATATCCTTTCCAAGTTTGTAAAAATGCATCAACAGCTCAAAAACGTGCAATGTTTACGTCAAATTGATGTCAAAAACATGATTGCGAGCTGTAAAGTAAGTACGTCTCGCTGTTTTCATGTCTAAACACATGTGGCCTGCTAAACAGGCAGGTACACGTCTTTATGGAATATGAAATCAAGTATGAAACATTCGTTCCATAAATAATTAACAATCAACATCAGATTATGAAATTTGTGAATAATGTAAGAACGAGTATAATACTGACTCTCCATAAACAGATAGGAACTAATGCTTGTTTATGCAGTGCAATTAACGAACTAATAATATGCTGTTGTCAAAAATGAGCTTTACCTTAAATAATATTCTCCAAAACTTCAAAAATGTAAAATAAGTTCAACTGCTGCATTTGCCTGCCTTCGCCAACAGATGAAAACAGTCCACGTGAGATCTGTGGACCACACTTGGTGTGAGACACAGCAGAGACACAAATGAATTATTTTCCACATCTATGATTGTTGTCACAAAATGCATCATAAATGGAAGCTAATGTAACGTTTACGTTGCAACAGTACCGAGATATGTAAAGTGTGCTCAGCGTGACACTGTATATTGTTAACAATAATACAGGAGGGGAGAGAAGATAATGCGTCACTAGAAGAAATACAATCGAGAGTCACAGGTTCCTTATTCACTCGTAATACATCACATATAAAAAGTTACATGTTGTAAACAAACATGGTGTCTGGAAACCACTAGGTGCAAAGAAGATATATATTTCGCTTAGCCAGCGTAATTAGTGACTTACTAATACATGAGTTTTTCTTCTAATACAATTTTGCACTCCGATAAACGTGAAATTAAATCGGCTGCTAATCTCTCGATCTATGTACCACACTTGGTGTATGTCACAACAGAGCCTTAAATTAATTATTTTCCAAATCTGTGATGATTGTCAAATGTCACAGTATTCTAAAATGTCCACAAAAATGCGTCACAAATGCAAGAAAGTGTAACGTTTACGTTCCAACAGTTCCTAGATATGTAAGGTGTGCTCAGCGTGTTGCTGTGTATTGTCAACAATAATTTAGAAGGGTAGCGAAGATAATGCACAACTAGAAAATATACAATTGATAGCAAGCGATGATTGAACAACCAGCTGAAATCAGAACAGTGTTTATGGAATGAAATCCTTTTCATCAGCGACTATAATCGAGAAGGTGTCCAGAATGAGATTTTCACTCTGCAGCGGAGTGTGCGCTGATATGAAACTTCCTGGCAGATTAAAACTGTGTGCCGGACCGAGACTCGAACTCGGGACAATTGCCTTTCGCGGGCAAGTGCTCTACCAACTGAGCTACCCAAGCACTAGTCCGCGAAAGGCAAATGTCCCGAGTTCGAGTATCGGTCCGGCACACAGTTTTAATTTGCCAGGAAGTTTCGAGAAGGTGTCCAATTTATTTCATGACAGATTTCGTGGTGCAAACTATTCTGAAGAGAATTAAATTTCCACTCTGCAACAGAGTGTGTGCTGGTATGAGGCTCCCTGGCAGATTAAAACAGTGTATCGTACCGGGACTGGACAAGTGCTTTAAGAGCTGAGCTACACAAGTATCACTCACGACCGCCCATCACATCTTTACTTCCGCTAGTGAAGGGTGGAAGGAAGGAGATGAGGTACCGGCGGAAGTAAAGCTGTGAGGGCTGGTCGTGCGTCTTGGGTCGTGGTTCAGTTAGGCTGCCGGAACGGTAGCTCAGCGTTTTCGGTCAGAGGGCTAACTACCCTCTGTAATAAAGAAACTGATGAACGGGTGTCATGTGGCGTCAGCACAGATCAAATTACGAGAGCAGTAACGAACAAAATGGAGAGAAAAGAAAAGTTGATAGAGCAATTGCTCGCGAAAAGCAAAGGTCCAGGGTTCGTGTCTCGGTCTGGCATACAGTTTTAATCTGCCAGGAAGTTTCATATGCTGAAGTTATTTTAAAGTGTCTTATTATAGTCTAAAATCGAATCACAGCATGCCAAACTCTTGGCGGTACAATCATCAAATAGAGCACGCGATGTGTCTTCGCATTCGAAGCTGTCATTTTCGAAACACTTGAGAATGGCTGCATGTGAAATCAGTCATAGAGGAAAGTAGAAGCCTTATCCCTGATATGCCTCTCGAGAAAAGGTTGTCATTTCTGTACAAAGAACTTTTCTCTTTAACGTGAAATTTTCGATTCATTTATGTAGAGAGAACGGAAACGAGTGATATTATGGATCATAGTTGGCACCCTCAGTCAGTTCGCCGAGCAAAAACGCTCAACAGCTCAAGATTTTTGCCATTATACCATGGAGAACTAATCACGGCCTGCAAATAAATAGATGCGGGAATCAAAACAATGATTAGTTGCAACCTGTCGGTTTTACCAGTATCGAATATGTTGTCGCTGTCGTACCGTAGTTCTACAGTGCACAAGTAATATCGTTTCTAGATACAGAAGATCAAAGATTATAATGGTGCGCAACCTTCGCCTGGCCCTTGTTTCTCATCATTCTTATCAGTTATCTCGTTTCCGACCTTCGCTCTGACTTTGTAGTTGTCTCTTACCATGACTAAAGCATTTGTGTCACGTTCACTAGCAAGTTACAAACATGAGGACAGCACATAAATTTTCTTAAGCCTCCAAGAACACAATAAAACACAATAACAGATTTTCTTAGATCACCTTGTCATTCACTGTCACCTTTATTCAGAAAACCATTATTTGTCGACGCGATTCGGCGTTGATTGTAGCACACACACGTCATTGAAATATACAACAGTTGAAGTTTAACTTGGTTTTCAGAAACAGAAGATAATTGTGTGCTGGATTTGCACTGAGCCCCGACCGCTGCCTTTCACAGAAATAGCGCAACTGGTAGTGCGCCGCCCTCAACATTCGTAGAAGCGGAGTAGTCTCAGGCCGGCATACATCTATATGTTTGCATAAAATGATCACTGTACTACAGAGTTCACGTATTTCCAGTTTCTACGTACACAGTTTAAATACGTGTGTCACTGACTGTCGGAGTTCAGTCTTGACACCGAGTGAAATGACGCAAGGACTAAAACACTAGATTCACACCCCGGGAATTGCGAATTCCCATTTCCAAATGGGAAGTTATGAACTAGGTTCCCTGAACTTTCCCTAAAAATTAATTTTTGATAATTATGATGCACAGCCTATGTATTTGATAGCTGAATGAAAAAATAGCCGAGTTCGCAATAAATTTTTATTTTGATTTCTGGTTACAGGTTTCGGTCTTTAAGACTATCCCCAGACTAAGGCTCTGAAATACGTAACATTTACAATGCCTGAAGCATGACATACATTAGCAACTTCAAAATCTAATTCAAAATCCACATTAATTAGGTTATAAAATGATGTGTCAACCAGATGACGCGATGAACCAGTGCACACAACCGCTGTGTAGTACGGAGTGATAACTGTCACGAACTGCTAATTAGCTAGCGTAAAAAAGGGTTAAAAGAAGGGAGCTCCACCCACTGTTCTTCATATGATCCGTAATACAAACGATCGAAACCCACAAATGTGGAGGTTATATCCAAAAGGTAACAGATTTCTGAGTAGAGCAGAAAAATTCCCTTTAGCCACAATATTCCTCGTATGCTAAACATAGTCGATGGCAACGGCCTTGCCGCAGTGGATGCACCGGTTCCCGTGAGATCACTGAAGTTCAGCACTGTCGGGCGTGGTCGGCACTTGGACGGGTGACCATCCAGGCCGCCATGCGCTGTTGCCATTTTCCGGGGTGCACTCAGCCTCGTGATGCCAATTGAGGAGCTATTTGAACGAATAGTAGCGGCTTCGGTCAAGAATACCATCATAACGACCGGGAGAGCGGTGTGCTGACCCCACGCCCCTCCTATCCGCATCCTCCACTGAGGATGACACGGCGGTCGGATGGTCCCGGTAGGTCACTCGTGGCCTGAAAACGGAGTGCTAAACATAGTCGATATAAAGTTTGTTTGGAACTCACTGAAATGTCATTTAGAAAAATTTAAGGATCCTTCATTATTACTGTATGGTTGTCAGGAACCTAATTCTGGATTTGGTACTTTTTGTCATAAAAATTATTTAAAAGGTCTATAAATTATACATCATGAACAAATAACGATCTTCTCGCAAAATAACACTCTCCCTGGTAAATTCCTTGTATTACGTGTAGTTAATTCGAGAGGCAAGCATTTTTTTAATGGTGTCTTTTTTCTCCTGTAGTGCTCTCCTCATCATTTAAAATTTGTTATGTGAGCTATAATTTCAGCCTGTAATTTCTTCATATCATCATCAAACCTTGTACCAACTCTTGTTCCTGAAACTGTTGCCCCACTATTTATTTTCTCAACAGCTGCATGCTTGTCCTTCCTTTCCCAACATGAAACATACTTAGGTACGTAAATCAACAAACAGAGATCTTTCCTTGAACAGCAGTTTTTATTCTGCAGCTTACAGCTTTCCTTTTGCTTGAACATTCGTTCATACCTTCATCAGTCCTTCTTCTTTTAGGGCACCTCACATCAATAAACGCCATTAAAAAGTTTCTCTGACTCAAAGCATCTGCAGTGCTTCAACATATGTCATTTTCACGTATGATATCATCTCCTGATATGCATAATGCTTCGCAAAGCTTATCTTTTTGTTTACACGTGATATGAGGTTTTACACTTGCAGCGGCACGTATTTCCAGATCTTTTGCGTTTCCTTCGCTTGTCTGGAAATTCAGGCAGATCGAAATATTCATTTTAAGTGTTCACCAAAAGCAAACACAAAAGAGAACACAAAAAAAGTTCAAATGTGTGTAAAATCTTATGGGACTTAACTGCTAACGTCATCAGTCCCTAAGCTTACACACTAATTAACCTAAATTATCTTAAGGACAAACACACACTGAAACATCCCCTTAGAACAATTTTACACGACTGTGCTTAACCTGGCACACAATAATTTTAGCGCAACGCAATCTGACTACCAAAAGCCCTGCAAAAGAATGGCCCTGACAAACATTAAACTATACCTTTCACAAATCACTTACCTCACAAAAATCTTCGCTGCTCGAACTACTGCAATACAGCGAGTGCCACTACTGCCAGCTAAATAAAAGATTCAAACTACTGAAGGCACTAACTACTGATAGTCTTAGCAAATGAAAGATTCTAATAGAGAACAAACAATGTATTTACCTCAAGATTCATAATATATACAGCAGTTCATGACATTTTTCAAAACTCCGCCATCTCTCTCCCCACATCCACCACTGCTGGCGGCTCACCTCCAACTGCCCAGCGCTACGCGCTGTTCGCATCCAGCTATAGCAGTTCATGACAATAATGGCAGACAACAATGCAAACTAGCCACATACTGCACACAGCACAGCCAGTGATTTTCATACAGAGTGCTATGTAACGTTGCCAATAAAAAACATAAACAGCAAACTTACATAAAGAAAGCCTAAACAGCCTACTTACATAGCCCCCATGCTCCCCACAAAAAATTTTACAAAATGTTTTTGGCCGGTGGCCAATAATGATTTGATAAAATTTTTCATAATTACACTAACAAAGATATCCAATGCACACACTTATTGATACAATGTTGGTCAAAAGCTAAAATTTTCTCACAGTCCATAAAGACAGTCCAGATTGTTCATCATAATAGTAATTACAGGTGTTTGTTCACAAAGTCTCATTAGTAAAAAAAATTGCACACAGAAGTAGTGGATTTCCATGCAGTCTTGAAGAAGTAGTGTTGTCCTTCCAACAGAAAGACAGTGCTGACTCTTGACATGCTGACAGGTAATGCGCCACAATGGAGCAAACCCACAGCAGAGTCAGTCGAAGTTGATGAAGATTGGTAGGTAGGTCATCACAGAGCAGACCCACTGCAGTCCTGGTAGAGAGTATTGGTGGGCCACCAGAGGTGCAGACCCACTGTAGTCCTTGTAGAAATTGTGATACTGGTGAGTCAGCAAAGGTGTAGACCCACTGTAGTCCTTGTAGAAATTGTGGTACTGGTGAGTCAGCAAAGGTGTAGACCCACTGTAGTCCTGGTAGAGATGGCCAGCAGCCATCTGCTGCGACTGTGCAGGTGCACAATTACCATCGAAGAGTCTTGCAGAGAAGATAGCAAGTCCATAAACCACCACTTGTTCACTCACAAAGTTTTTGGAATTGTCCTTAGAACCAGCAATGCTGTTATCCAGTCCCTTGCTGAATTAGTAACACACGTGCAAACACTATCAGTCCCTACTTCTCACATATTGTCCATATACTAAGACCAACAGAAAAGTGTGCAGTGAAATGAATGCTTACAAGTTAATAATAAGATGAACTGGTGTCAATTACAATTATATAACATAAGAATACAATTACAAAGATACAAAATACATAATTAAAACATAACAATACAGATAACGTTTGTAGTAATAGGGGCTTTACAAAAGAATACAAATAAACATATACATCAGTGTTACAGGAATTATGACATAAGTACATACATAAAAGATCAGAAGAACGTTTGAAACATCACCTTCACATGTGAGCAACCAAACAGTATAAATAATGTCTATATGTAACGTCCCCTTAGAACAAATTTGCATGTGAAACGTCCACTTAGAACAATTGTACAAGACTGTGCTTAACCTGGCACACAATAATTTTAGCGCAACGCAATCTGACTACCAAAAGCCCTGCAAAAGAATGGCCCTGACAAACATTAAACTATACCTTTCACAAATCACTTACCTCACAAAAATCTTCGCTGCTCGAACTACTGCAATACAGCGAGTGCCACTACTGCCAGCTAAATAAAAGATTCAAACTACTGAAGGCACTAACTACTGATAGTCTTAGCAAATGAAAGATTCTAATAGAGAACAAACAATGTATTTACCTCAAGATTCATAATATATACAGCAGTTCATGACATTTTTCAAAACTCCGCCATCTCTCTCCCCACATCCACCACTGCTGGCGGCTCACCTCCAACTGCCCAGCGCTACGCGCTGTTCGCATCCAGCTATAGCAGTTCATGACAATAATGGCAGACAACAATGCAAACCAGCCACATACTGCACACAGCACAGCCAGTGATTTTCATACAGAGTGCTATGTAACGTTGCCAATAAAAAACATAAACAGCAAACTTACATAAAGAAAGCCTAAACAGCCTACTTACAACACATACCCATGCCAGATGGAGGACTCGAACCTCCGCCGGGACCAACCGCTCAGTCCATGACTGCAGCGCCCTAGACCACTCGGCTAATCCCGCGCGGCGAACACAAAAAATGAAATGAAATAACATAATGACAAACTGAAGTTGGCTGACTCCGTTTGTGGTTATAGCAGTCATACAGATCAGGGCAAGTCGAGTTGTAAAATGCTGGATCTGACTACCTCTACGTAAGAGGTTCTGTACTTTTTGCAAGAAAATATTTACTTGCTACAACGAGCAAGCTACTAAGTGGGCGTACCAACTCTTAAGTCATTTTTTGAATTTTATGGATTTGTTATCTTTTGGAGACAAGCTCCACAAATAGTATGAGTGATACAATGTTGCTTACAATCGACTAAGACTTTTGGAAAACTTAACCCACTGTTTAAATTTGGAATAAAAATTGTTAACAAAGGCGGCAGAAGACTTCCCGCATAAGAAGTCACCCTCCTTCTGCCAACAGCCTTATCAAAGAGGGCGGAGGAGCGGACAGAGTTTCAGGGCACTTTTTTGCCCTTGGGGTGGGAAATTGCCCCTAAAGGTGAAAGAATCAGCAATGATCGACGGCACTAGGATGCAGAAGGCAATTGAAACCTCTGCCATAAAGACACATGCTGTGTATCCACAGGACATGCGGCTTGTAATTGAAAAAGTGTCAATATGATCTTCCTATTGGCAAAAGATTCTGTATTAGTCCCGCACGCGGATCACCGGAAGGGATTGCCAAGGGGGAGGTGACCATGGAAAAAGACTGAACAACCAGCGAAAGAGTAACGTTCTACGAATCGGTACATTGATTTTCAGAAGTTTGAACGTGGTAGGGAAGCTGGAAAATGTGAAAAAAATGCTAACAAGGAGTCCTTACGAACTTATTTTCACCGATCTGACTCATCGTGACAAGGTGTGTAAGGCACGGTATGTAAACAGGAATACGCACCTCTCAACTGTTTTGCAGACACAATTGAATTTGAAAATTTTAGGCGCCTTGTGTAGTTTTTATTTATCGTTTAACAATCAAGGATTCCGCAGCCGAACAAGTAAGCGTTTAGTTTCATAAGCACTGGATCTCTAGAACGAATTTCGCTGCCAGCGCTCCTTTTTTTGTTTTGTGACGACCGAGATCAGTTTATGAATGTGAACCAAATTTGTTTTGCAATAGACCCCACTGAGAAAAGCAATACACATGCAAAAAGTCGGCGTTCTTTGCATGTGACGTATGTTGCAATAATTATTGTTTTATGTTTCCCATGTTTCTACGATCAATATCAAGATGATTCGTGCAGTGCCCCATAGGTAACCCATTATACTTCTCACAAATGTTGAGAGAATGATATAAATAAAATGACTGTACCTACTGATTTGACTGAAAGTTCTCGTCTATCAATTTTTCATTTCAAATCTCCTTAGGAATAAAAAAATTGAAAAGAACAAAAGTTCCTTCTGTTTTTCGAAATAAAGACTATAAGAATAATCATGATTAATTAAATGTTGACGATTTACGCAGTCATAACAAATCTGTTATTGTAATGAAAAATAATTACCGACAGAAATATTCGATCCAGAGACTGCTCCCTTATGAAAGAAAGCACCATACGCTTTTCTTTCTTTTATTGTTTTCATTTTTTGCACTACCTTTTTTTCTTTTTTCTTTTATTTTTTTATTTTTTTAAATTTATTTACTTATTTATTTTTTGCTTCCCTCTAGTTCAAATGGTTCAAATGGCTCTGAGCACTATGGGACTTAACTTCTGAGATCATCAGTCCCCTTAGAACTTAGAACTACATAAACCTAACTAACCTAAGGACATCACACACACCCATGCCCGAGGCAGGATTCGAACCTGCGACAGTAGCGGTCGCGCGTTTCCCGACTGTTGCGCCTAGAACCGCTCGGCCACCCCGGCTGGCGTTTCCCTCTAGTCCTTTTCCACTTCAGGTGTTGGCCCCTAAACTCATAGTACCCTCAACACCTGTCTAACCTACAAACGAAAACAATAACTGATGCTACCGGCACTTTCACCCTAAAAAAAAAGCTAACTGGGACGGATTTTTGCCACTAATTCAGGCTCCGCTAACGCATCCGATCGCTCTGTAAAAAAAAAAAAAAAAAAAAAAAAGGAACAGGAAAGGGTACAATGCTTTTTTTAATTTCCTTTATTCTATTCAGCAGCCAGACAGCGAGGAACCTAGGTCGTCTTCTCGTTCATCGATGGGGAAACATGTTGTAGTTACAGCTGATGTCTCACTTCAGTCCATCCTGTGCTATACCTTCAATCTCTTCTCTCACCCCGTACACCCAATGTTCCGGCTAGATGCGTAAAAAACGATCCCAAATAATTTGCAATGTGCGAACTATACGATGCCTCGCGCCGTAAAACCGTATAGTTACTCGTTGCGTCGTACCAAAAATCCAACAACTGTGCAACACCATGATTAAAAAAAGTATGACAATGTCATACCTTTAATCCACACCGTGGCATTATACCGAGTAGCAGGATAGTAAGTGACATCAGGATGGATCAGTTCGGTGGGCTCTACGGACTGAGGCGTCCGCCGCAATAACAATGGCAACACGGGGACTTCAAGGAGCGAACAGTCGGCAGTCGTATCACAAGTGAATCGGTGCATGTCGAGATCGACAGCGGCGTATCTGGGCCAGAGAGCGTCCTCGGCAAGGTGTTAAGTTCAAAAATGGCTCTAAGCACTATGGGACTTAACATCTGAGGTCATCAGTCCCCTAGACTTAGAACTACTTAAACCTAACTAACCTGAGGACATTACACACATTCATGCCCGAGGAAGGATTCGAACCAGCGACCGTAACAGCCGTGGGGTTCCGGACTGAAGCGTCTAGTAGCGCTCAGCCACAGCGGAAGTGTTAAGTGTATAAACATTGTCGAGTGGGGAATTTTTCAATCGGTAGCACATACCACAGCGCTCTGACAGAGGTGGGAAGGAAAAGCGAGAGTATGTTACTCCTCACCCACTTTCAGCCTACAGCCGGATGTGGGAGTTCAGCAGGCAGTGTTCGTCGAAAGTAGCGGTAGAAATCCTTGGTTCTAGGCGCCCGTGTGGTCGATAAGACGTCCAACAGATAACTGAAGTCGACTAGATAGGTACAAACGTGGCGTAGTGGCGGCGCGATATTTACAACAGGAATCGGCAATATTGTTTGCGGAATAAAATCGTTTTCGCCTGATGACTATAGCCGGTAAGATGTCCAGGTTATTTCGCGACATATTTCGGCATACACGCTATTCTGAAAATAATGAAATTTTCGCTCTGCAGATGAATGTGGGCCGACAAGGAACTTGCCGGCAGATTAGATCTGTGTGCTGAACCGAGACTGGAACTTGGGACATTTGACTTTCGACAAATGCTCTACCAGCTGAGCTACCCAAACACGACCCGCCGGCCGATCTGGCCGAGCGGTTCTAGGCGCTTCAGTCCGGAACCGCGCTGCTGCTACGGTCGCAGGTTCGAATCCTGCCTCGGGCATGGATGTGTGTGATGTCCTTGCGTTAGTTGGGTTTAAGTAGTTCTAAGTCTAGGGGACTGATGACCTCAGATGTTAATTCCCATAGTGCTTAGAGCCATTTGAACCGAACACGACCAAGATCGACTCTGCGGAATCCTTGAATACGAGCGACTCTACAAAGTACATAACCACGCCTACAGTTTTCAAACTCGGTTTTCTCGAAAACAATTGACAAATGAGTCTTCCTGTTTACGTATGTTCAAGTTCTAGTCGTTCCCTACACATCCTGTCAATATGAAGCAGATCGGGGAGGGAAAGTACGTAAGGCCGCCATTAAGGCTCAGTCTAAATGTAGTGGGGTCAGTGAAGTAAAAAGGAAAGAAGACAATGATTTCTGGTCAGTCGGATATAGGTAATATCAACAGCAGCAGGAAGTGGTGTAATGGGAGTAGCATTCGTTATGAATAGCAAGGTAGTGCAGACAGTGAGTTAACGTGAACAGTTCAGTGACAGGGTTGTTCTTATCAGATACGACAGCAAACCAACACCGACAAACGATAGTTCAGGTACACACGCAAACGTCGCAAGCAGAAGTTGAAGAGATAGAAAAAGTGCATGAGGGAACCGAAAGAATAATTCAGTATGTAAAATGAGATGAAAATCCAGTAGTCACTGGGGATATGAATGCGGTTGTAGGGGGAGGAGTAGGCGAAACGATTACGGTATAATATGGGCTTGGTAGTATCAATGAGAGAGAAGAAAGACTAATTGAGTTCAGCTATAAATTTCAGCTGTTAACGGTGAGTATTCGGTTCAAGGACGAGAAGAGAAGAAGGTATGCTTGGAAAAGACCGGGAGATAACGGAACATTTCCGTTAGATTACATCATGGTTAGACGGAGATTCCGAAATCAAATACTGGATTGTAAAGTGTATCCAGGAGTAGTTACAGATTCAGATCCAAATTTAGTAATGACAAAGAGTAGGCTAAAGTTTAAGAGACCAGTCAGGAAGAATCGATGAGAAGTGCCATACGGAAATACTAAGGTATGAAGAAATACGCTTGAAGTTCTGTGAGACTATAATACTGCCAATATCTCAACAGACAGTTCATTTGAATGGACGTCTCTAAAAAGGGCAATCATAGAATTTCAAAAATGGTTCAAATGGCTCTAAGCACTATGGGACTTAACTGAGGTCATCAGTACCCTAGAACTTAGAACTACTTAAACCTAACTAACCTACAGTCACCACACACATCCATGCCCGAGGCAGGATTCGAACCTGCGACCGTAGCGGTCACGCATTTCCAGACTGAAGCGCCTAGAACCGCACGGCCACACCGGCCGGCCATAGAATTTCGAAAGAAAAGCATGGTTACTAGAAACGTAATCGCAAAGGAACCCTGAGTAACGGAAGAAATACTTCAGTGACTTGGCCAAAGAAGGAGCTACAAAAATGTTCAGGGAAATTCAGGAATGCAGAAACACAAATCACTTAAGAACAAAATAGGTAGCGAGTACAGGAAAGCTAAGGCGAAATGATTGCATGAAAAATTTGAAGTCATCGAAAAATAAATGATTGTCGGGAGGACTGACTCAGCATACAGAAAAGTCAAAACTACCTTTGATGAAATTAAAAGCAAGGACGGTAACATTAAGAGTGCAACGGGAAGTTCATTGTTAAATGAAGAATAAAGAGTGGATAGGTGGAAAGAGTACAATGAGGACCTCTATGAGGGGCAAAACTTGTCTGATGACGTGATGGAAGAAAAGACACAGAGTCGACAAGTTAGAGATGGTAGTGACACGATCAGAATCAGAATTTATTATAGTTTTGGGTCACTTAAGATCAAATGAGGCAGAAGCGATGGATAACATTCTGTCCGATTTCTAAAATCATACAGGGACGCGGCAACAAAACTATTCACGTTGGTATGTAGAATGTATGAGAGTGGCGATACAGCATCAGACTTTAGGAAACACATCATCCACACAATTCCAAAGATAATAAGAACCGACAAGGGCGAGAATTTACGCATAATCAGCTGAGCTGCTCATCCATCCAAGTTGCTGACAAGAATAATGTGCAAAAGAATGGAAAAGAAAAGTGAGGATCTATTAGATGACAATCCGTTAGATTTTACGAAAGGTAAAGGTACTAGAGAGGCTATTCTGACTGCGGCTGATAATGTAAGACTGAAGAAAAATCGTCACCCGTTCATAGAATTTGTCGACCTAGGAAAAGCGTTCGACAATGCAAAATGGTGGAAGACGCTCAAAATTCCGAGAAAAATAGGTGTAAGCTAATGGGAAGGATGGGTAATACACAATATGTACGAGAACCAAGAGGGAACAATAAGACTGGAAGACCAAGAACGAAGTACTCGGATTAAAATGAGTAAGACAGGGTTGCAGTCTTTCGTTCCTGCTGTTCAATCTATACATCAAAAAAGCCATAACGGAAACAAAATAAAGATTCAAGAGTGGGATTAAAATTCAGGGTGAAAAGAATATCAGTGATAAGATTCGCTGACGGTATCGCTAACCTGAGTGAAAGTGAAGAAGAATTACAGGATGTGTTAAATGAATGAGTACAGAATATGAATCGAGAGTAAATCGAAGAAAGACGAAAGCAATGAGAAGAAGCAGAAATGAGAACAGTAACTTAACATCAGAACTGGGCATCAGGAAGTAGACGATGTTAAGGAATTCTGCTACCTGGGCAGCAAAATAACTGTTGACGGACAGGGTTTCTAGGGCATAAAAAGCAGACTACCACTGGCAAAATGGGCATTCCTGCCCAAGAGAAGTATACTAGGCCTCAATTTGAGGAAAAAATTACTGAGAATATACGTTTGAAACATAGGATGGTAAGATAGTGAAACATGGACTCTGGGAAATTTGCAACAGGAGAGAATCGAAGCATTTGAGCTGTGATGGTAGAGAAGAACGTTGAAAATTAGGTGGATTTATACGATAAGGAATGAGGAGATTCTCCACATAATTGTCTGTAGAATGTTAACACTGTAGAGGAAGACAGAAAGTGGAATACATCTAGCAAATAACTGTGGACGTAGGTTGCAATCGCTACTCTGTGATGGAAAGGTTGGGTTGGGTGGGGAATTGGCGGCGGGCTGCATCAGATCACCAATCAGAAGCATATATATATGAAATTACGCCAATGGACTGTGGATGACTATGTTTTTTCATTGTGCCATACTCTTTTCTTTTTTATGCTTGCCAGCAGTAAAACGAGCAACACGTGATTAAATCTATCGCAGTCAACAACTGGTATGGCCAGAGAATGGTTAATTATACCTTCAGTAAGAAAACCTCTCAAATATTGTTGACTTTTTCCAATAATAACGCAGATGCTAATAAATTCATGTCTGTTCCATTCCTTGGAAATGTTTCTTACAGAATTAAGCATCTACAAAAATTATAACTGTAATGTTTTCATAATCATCTTGTGGTTGAAGCTCTGTTTTCCGTGTTTAATTTAACAATACATACGTTTTTGGATAGGGTCCGCCTTTAGCAAAAGACAATTTTGTTTTTTAACCCAAACATGTTTCACTGCAGTTGCAGCATCTTCAGTGGGCTTTTATTTTATGGCTGTTGAAGATAAAGAATGTTCTTTACTATTTTTATACATGTAACTATTAGTTTTTAAATCGTAATTACAGATATTTAAAAAAATATGAATTCATACCTTTCTACCACACGGTGTGGTTTTTCTGATATATTGTGTTTCTACAGTGACTAAGTTCCACACTTTTGTCATTTGCAACCACATACACCTTAAAGTAGATAAATTGTTTAAGCCAAAATTACGATTTGAAAATTGCTATTTCTATGCCTGAAATTAATTAATTCCATGTGTGTCTGTGTTTGTTTGTTTGTTTGTTTGTTTGTGTGTGTGTGTGTGTGTGTGTGTGTGTGTGTGTGTATGTGTGTGTGTGTGTGTGTCTATTTACATTGTTTCACTTGCGTTTTCTTTTTCCTCATCTTCATCACTGTCAAACACTATATATTGAGCTGTCACTGTCACTGTCACTGTTTCACTGTTTACCAGCTGTAAAAACAAACATGGCGGACGACATGATGTAAATAGACACACACACACACACAAACACACACATACACACATAGAATTAATTAATTTCAGGCATAGAAATAACAATTTTTAAACTTAAGCCTTTCCTACGTCCTGCCAGAAGGGATATGTCGTTTACGAGCATTAGCCGTGCACTTTCATTTCCCTTCTGAGATTTTCTTTCACTTCTTTCATTGCTTTATCGATGTACATATTGAATAAGGCGGTTATTAAACTACAATCCTGCCTTACTCCCTTCTTAACACGAACTTTTCATTATAAACCTTGCAGTTTTTAAACTCTCATTTTGTACACTGCCCAACAAAAAAATGATGAACTCGGAAGGGGAAGAGCAAATGAAATGAAATTTCACAGGATGATTGGGTGATTACGAAACAGAGTCAAATTGCGCTATGCACTGTGAACTCACTTGCCAGAATAAAGTAGCAACCCCTCTGGCTTGGATGATTGCACTGACTCGGTTGTGTCCTGTCCTGCGGCATGTAGTTACCCAACTGGTCCTTGACATTCTGCATACTCGCACTAGGGTGGATTTCATGTCAGAACTGGCCCCTCACACTATTCAGGACAGATCTGGCGATCTTTCTGGACACAAGAATACCTCGACATTACGCAAACAATTCATAGAGACACCTGCCTTGACGTGCGTTGTCCTGTTCAAAAATGACACCACAACACTCTCACATGGGAAGTATCATATGAAGACGCAGGATGTTAGTGACTTACAGTTGTGCCATTAGAGTTTCCTCAATCACTATCAGCGGTGACCTGAAGTCACACAGTGATGCCAGTAGTAACCGCCGCGCCTCTCGAAAACATTGGAAGATTTGGGCCTCGCCGCCATAACGACGGTGTTCCGGTATAGGGCAGAATCACCATTCATCGCTGAACACAGTGCGACTCCACTCATCAGTAGAGCATTTCCCGCTCATAGCACCACTCCAAATGCACTAGTTTGTGTTAATGGCAGCCTACACATGAGATAATAGTTCCCTAGTCCAGCAGCTACTAGTGCCAACTGGCTTGCTGCAGTGGTAACACCGGTTCTGATAAGATCATGGATGTTAAGGGCTGTTGGGGTTGGCTATCACTGGGATGGGTCACCGTCCGGGTCTGCCGAGTGCTGTTGGCAAGTGGGGTGCACTCAACCATTGTGGACCAGTTGAGGAACTACTTGATTGAGAAGTAGCACTACCAGTCACGAAGACTTACAACGAATGGGAGTGTGGTGTGCTGTCCACATGCCTTTCTGTGTCCACCTCCGGTGATGCATAAAGGCTGAGGATGACACGGCGGCCGGTCGGTACCAATCGGGCTTCAAGTCCTGTTCGGACGGTGTTTGTTTTATTTTTTAGCTACTGCTAGTCTCCGACCAGTGGTGGTGGATGACGCGGGCTGTGTTGCAGGGAGTCCATTACTTGCTCTCGGATGGCAGATGTAAATGGGTTACATGGGTTATGATGTGATTGGTGCACAAAACACGGAGCCTTGTCGTGATCAGACGTGGTAACCCGGAACCTTCATGATGGGTGTAGCTCCCCTCATGTTCCCTCACAGTCAATTACCACTGGCACGATTCGAGAAGCCAACCAAGTGGAGACCTGCAATGAGGCCAGTTTCATTGTGTTGTACTGACAACGCTGTGTCATAGGAATGTGCAGCATCTCCATGTTCGTCATAGTGATCGATCTGTTCAGGCTGTTCACGCCCCTATATACCCTAACCAGTAACAACATTAACCACGAATAACACTAATGCACTCTGGGCCGTTCTTCCTATTGCAGACAACTGTAACTCTAATCGTTTACGTACCCACTGATGGACTGTACGAGTACAAAGTGACATCCAACTACGTTTTCTGGGTGATTCGCTTTTTATTCTCAGGCAGCGTTTTCTTCGTCTGTAACTGTACAGTAGCCCCACATCTCGAAGTCTTGTGACTTCATCTACATCTAAGTAACTTACATTATGAAAACTTTTCCGAGATCCAACAGTGCTACTGTAAAACTAGGAAAGTCAGTTTTTAAGTACACCATTAGAATTTTTCAATATACCATTAGAATAAAAAATAGGCCATTAACTGTTGTTACAAGTCAAATGAACGATCCGATCTTCTGTCTCACAAGGATAATCAAGCCTTAAGCGGAAGCTTAATATCCGTGTATTGTTCAGCAGCATTTCAACTATTTTCAAGGCAAATATGGCAGTGTTATTATACATAATGAGCGATCAAAAAGTTTCGGTTTGAGGGCATTGCTACGCTGTATCTGCAATGTGGCACGACTCTGATGCGGATATATAAGCACCGACATTCAGGTAAGGGATTAGTGTGGACTGCGTGTCTTTCCAGCTTGCGTGCGGTAAATGCGCAAATGTAAAATAGGACGACGTTATTACCAGATGCATCTAAACAGGACCGATGTGCTATTATTCTTTTCTAGGCTGTCTAAGGACAAACAGCGGCAGACATCCCTCGGACAATGAAGAATGTATATAGGGTAGCATGTCCGTCGAAAACCACCGTTGTGGAAAAACTACAAATTGAGCACCTGTTACAATATTATTGAACACATCATGATACAAACTGTTAATATTGTAAGAGGTGCTCAATTTGTAATGTATTTCGTCAACCTACATCTGTAATACGATAACAAGACGTGCAGAAAACATGTAAACATCTGACACTACATAGATCGACAAATCGATAGTCAAATCGAAACCAGCTGTATTTCGACCGCCACATTGTCCACTGCGCTACAGAACTGTTTGTGATCGTGTTTCCAAGTTACTGCTATGTTAGTGACAATTTGTGAACAGTGAGCCACGGAAATGAAAACACCGCAACGCATCACAACGAGACTGCCAAGCCAGAAGAACAAAGTGAGTGACCGTTAACAAAACATTTTTGTGCAACATCAGTCCAGCTTCCAATGTGACATCGCCTCTTACTAAGTTTTCTCTTCTTTCACAGGATGACCACAACATTTACGAAAAGACTATGTAACATCAGTATGACCTTATTGTAAAGTTGTTTTTGTAATGCCATTTAGCCTGAAGATGAGGTTTAACCCTCGAACCATGTCGCTGAATAACTAAGTAATACAATAGTTGACAAAGTTTGTGACTGGTAGCGGTAATTAAAAAAAAAATAACCTTTACATAAATCACATCACCACATCGGAAGTGCCGTACGCAAAATTTGCGCCAACTCAAGAGGAAGACACTGGAGCACAAGAAATCAGAAATGAGCTACGTATACTCGCTCTTAAGGCCTGGCCAGACAGAATGCGGCCTGGCCGTCCGGCCTGTGGCCTTTAACCGCAGCCGGCAGGCCGCACTGTTGAATAGCTCGTCATTGTATGGCGGCGGTCACACAGAGTGCGGCTTTGACGCACCGGCATACGGCCTGCCGCACCGGCCGCCGCCGGGTTGTGACAGATTACAGATTCGCCGCAAGCCGGAGCGGCTGCTTGCCTCTGTTGGCGCAATCAACTTCTCTCCTATCACACTGGAAGCAGCGGCGTGAGTTTTTGGTTTGCAGCCCGTAGTGCATGCATCATGGACACAGAAAGACTTATAGAGGAGGCGAGAGAATACAACCTTTTGTATGATACACACGATCCTGATTTGGAGGTAGAATACTTTTGCCCTCGATATACTCTTGACAGAAAGCTAAATTCTCAAAAATAGTATTGTCACTGTGACGTCCATAACTTCCATCATCAACTACTATAAACTTGTAGTATGGATCAACGATCGCCACGAGAACTAGCGAAATGAATTGTTTACAACAGAACTGGGATCCACTATCCTTCAGGCGTTTTAACCTGATAGCCTTTCCGCCTATGCCTCCAAGGCAGTTCGGAAACCCCCAGTTCTATAAATCCTTCTTCAGATTTCTTCCACATCTCTGTTGCAGGAGTAGGTAAATACTTGGGCTGTAGAACAGTCCATATTGCCTGGCACACTTGTTTCACAATATCTGAGACTGTTGAACGTCCTAACCGAAAAGAAAAAGCTATGGTCCGGTGACTGTCACCTGTAGTCAAGTATCTGGAAGACTGCAGCGGCACGATTAGGGTTATCTATATGGATACACAGAACCTACAGTGCAGAGTTGAAATGCGAAGCACAATGAATTTCTAGAACAGTAAATGTTTGCGAAGCAAATCGTAACTGAAATAACGAATGTAAAACTTACGTGACGTCAATCAAAGAAAAAATAAAAATAAAGATATAGTGGTGTATTTTTAAACCGTCTTCAGTATTTCCCTTCGCAGGAGTTTCAGACACCTCTCTTAACGTTATAAAGGTTATCGTGTGGGGACACTTTAGCCCTTATCTGTAGCCGTCTTACCAGCCATTTCTTTCCCTTATCTGTAGCATACTGTTCCCAGCCATTACGTTTCTGTTGTCAGACTCTCGTCAGAACCGCTGTAGACACTCAAATGTGCTTCGGTCGATCGTAGCTGAAGTTCAAAATATAAGACAATGAACGAGTACTATCACACGTCCGAATCACTCATTACCTTACTCTCTTGAAGAGAACACTCATGGCTAAGTGTGAATACTTCAGTATGATCGAGTTGAGAAATTGCGCTTCCACTTTTAGAAACATTAAACATACACAAGAAACAATTTTGCACTTAAATTCAAAAAAGAAATGGAGTTTTAAGAACTAGTACTTCAGCATCATATTAAAACAAATTTTGTCAACATTCTAGCTTTACATATCTGGGATAGCTATCTAGAGAGCTACAAGCAGTTCTAAACTTTGCTGGATTCAAATGCAGAGCGATGCATTTTCCCACATTTTCGTAGTTCCGCATGCGGTATATCTGGTCTTCCATTCTCCTGTGTAACAACATACTCCCATCTCCGTCTCAAACTAGAAGCTTCATTTGTCTCTACTTTCCCTTTCTCTTACTTCCTTTCCTTTCTTTCCGTTGTTTTCTCTATCAATGTACGTCTATATTCATGCAACCCTCCGGTGTCTTTCTGTTTCTCTTTGTAATCTAAACCTCAATTAGTTCTTACTCAAGTGTTAATTGTATTCCCACCACTGCCACGGCTACTGACGGCACAACATTGGTGTTATTGAAATATATTCTCATTAAAATTAATTAATGTTTTGAAGACGCACGTATTATGGCTTTACTTTAAATAAGGGACAGTCAAATGAAACTGAGACAGATGAGAAAAAAGTAAGTTTTTTTTAAGTCTCCTGACTAGTTTGATGCATTCCGTCACGGGTTTCTCTTGTGTGACAACTTCTTCATCCCAGAGCAGCAATTTTACCATTTCTGGGGATGTATTGCAGTCTCTGTCTTCTTCCACAGTTTTTACGCTCTACAGCTCCCTCTAGTACCATGGAAGTTATTCCATGAAGTCTTCAAAAAAAAAAAAAAATGGTTCAAATGGCTCTGAGCACTATGGGACTCAACATCTTAGGTCATAAGTCCCCTAGAACTTAGAACTACTTAAACCTAACTAACCTAAGGACATCACACACACCCATGCCCGAGGCAGGATTCGAACCTGCGACCGTAGCAGTCCCGCGGTTCCGGACTGCAGCGCCAGAACCGCTAGACCACCGTGGCCGGCCATGAAGTCTTAACAGATGTCCTACCATCCAGTTCCTTCTTCTTGTCAGTGTTTTCCATGCATTCCTTTCCTCACCGATCAGCGCCACATTTCAGATGCTTCGATTGTCTTCTGTTTCGTTTTTCCCACCGTCTATGTTTTACTACCACAGAATGTATGCTCCACACAAATTTCTTCGTGACGTTAAGGTCTGCGTTTGATAGCAGTAGACTTCTATTGGCCAGGAATACCCTTTTTGTCATCGCTAGACTGTCTTTTATGTTCTCCTTGCTCCATCCGCCACTGGTTATTTTGCTGCCAAGGTAGCCGAATTCCTTATCCTCATCTACTTCGTTATCCCCAATCCTGACGCTAAATTTCTCGCTGTTCTGATTCTTGCTACTTCTCATTACTTTCGTCTCTCTTCGATTTACTCTCAATCGATTCATTCCATTCAGCAGAATTTGTAGTTCATCACTTTCACTGAGGATAGCAACGTCACCAGCGAATCTTATCACTGATATCCTTTACTATCAACTGCAGCGTCAGAATTGGCTCTCTGGTGCATTTGCCTTTCCTAAAGCCAAAGGGATCGTCATCTAACACATCCCCAGCTTTATTTTTCATTCTTCTGCATGTTATTGTTGTCAGCAACTTGAATGCAAGAGCTATTAAGCTGAATGAGCGATAATCCTAGCACTTGTCAGCTCTTGTAATGAACGGAGCAGTGTATATGATGTCTTTCCGAAAGTCTGATGGTATATCGCCAGACTCATACATTCTACACACCAGAGTGAATCGTGATTTTGCTGCCACTTCCCCCCAATGATTTTATAAATTCTTATGGAATGTTGTCTACCCCTTCTGCCTTATTTGACCTCAAGTCTTCCGAAGCTTTTTCAAATTATACAAAAATGTAATAGTCAGCCAACCGGATGCACACAAAGTTTTGAAAAACACGTTAACCAGGTTTCGGTAGTTCTAAGACTATCTTCGTCAGAATGGGAAAAGTCACATGAAATCACATAACAACTTTTAAATTTCGCAACAGTGCTATCGTCAAATGGCATGTTTGTGTTCCATGGATCAAGAATAAAAATCATAATAAAAATCACAGACATTATCACGATTTTTATTCTTGACTCATGGGACACAAACATGTCATTGGACGATAGCACTGTTGCTGAAATTTAAAAGTTGTTATGTGATTTCATGTAACTTTTACCATTCTAATGAAGATAGTCTTAGAACTATCGAAATCTGGTTAACGTGTTTTTAAGAAGTTGTGTGCAACAAGTTGTCTAACTGTTACATTTTTATATAACTGGATACACGGTTGCTTAGTGCAGAGCCAGAAAATGTTTAAAATATCAGATCTTTTAAATCATGATTCTAATAATGGGTCACACCTCTTTCTATATCGATTAAACAAGTCTTCCCACTCACACATTCTTCATGCAGCCCTTAAACCTTAGCTTCCGTGCACTTCTTGTTTATTTCATTCCAACGTAACTTGTATTTCTGTATTCGTGAATTACGCTGAACTTTTTTTGTATTTCCTTCTTTCGGTGATCAGCTGAATTATTTCTTCTATTACCCATGGCTTCTTCGCAGCTAACTTCCTTGTACCTATGTTTTCCAACTACTGCAATTGGCCTTCTTAGAGATGTTTATTCCTCTTCAACTGAACTGCCTAATGTGCTATTCATAATCGCAGTATCTATAGCCTCACAGTACTTCAAGCGTACCTATTTATTCCTTATTATTTCCGTATCAAACTTCTTTGCGTGTTGAGTATTCCTGAGTTGTCTCTTGAACTTCATGCTATTCTTCGTCATTACTAAACTGGGATCTGAGTCTGTATCTGCTGCTGGGTACACCTTACAATCCAAAATCTGATTCCAGAATCTTTGCCTGGCCATGATGTAATGTAACTGATATATTCCCATATCTCCCGGCATTTTCCAAGTATATCACGTCCTCTTGTGATTCGAGTATTCGCTTTACTGACTGAAATTTACTGTAGAACTCTATTATTCTTTCTCCTGTCTCATACCTAGTTGTTGTTGTTGTGGTCTTCAGTCCTAAAACTGGTTTGATGCAGCTCTCCATGCTATTCTATCCTGTGCAAGCTTCTTCATCTCCCAGCACCTACTGAATCCTACATCCTTCTTAATCTGTTTAGTGTATTCATCTCTTGGTCTCCCTCTACGATTTTTACCCTCCACGCTGCCCTCCAATACTAAATTGGTGATCCATTGATGCCTCAGAACATGTCCTACCAACCGATCCCTTCTTCTAGTTAAGTTGTGCCACAAACTTGTCTTCTCCCCAATTCTATTCAATACCTCCTCATCAGTTATGTGATCTACCCATCTAATCTTCAGCACTCTTCTGTAGCACCACATTTCGAAAGCTTCTATTCTCTTCTTGTCTAAGCTATTTATCGTCCACGCTTCACTTCCATACATGGCTACACTCCATACAAATACTTTCAGAAATGACTTCCTGACACTTAAATATATACTCGATGTTAACAAATTTCTCTTCTTCAGAAACGCTTTCCTTGCCATTGCCAGTCTACATTTTATATCCTCTCTACTTCTACCATCATCAGCTATTTTGCTCCCCAAATAGCAAAACTCCTTCACTACTTTAAGTGTCTCATTTCCTAATATAATTCCCTCAGCATCACCCGACTTAATTCGACTACATTCCATTACCCTCGTTTTGCTTTTGTTGATGTTCATCTTTTACCCTCCTTTCATGACACTGTCCATTCCGTTCAACTGCTCTTCCAAGCCCTTTGCTGTCTCTGACAGAATTACAATGTCATCGGCGAACCTCAAAGTTTTTATTTCTTCTCCATGGATTTTAATACCTACTCCGAATTTTTGTTTTGTTTCCTTTCCTGCTTGCTCAATATACAGATTGAATAACATCTTGGAGAGGCTGCAACCCTGTCTCACACCCTTCCCAACCACTGCTTCCCTTTCGTGCCCCTCGACTCTTATAACTGCCATCTGGTTTCTGTACAAATTGTGAATTGCCTTTCGCTCCCTGTATTTTACCACTGCTAACTTCAGAACTTGAAAAGAGTATTCCAGTCAACATTGTCAAAAGCTTTCTCTAAGTCTACAAATGCTAGAAACGTAGGTTTGCCTTTCCTTAATCTAGCTTCTAAGATAAGTCGTAGGGTCAGTATTGCCTCACGTGTTCCAACATTTCTACGGAATCCAAACTGATCTTCCCCGAGGTCAGCTTCTACCAGTTTTTCCATTCGTCTGTAGAGAATACGCGTTAGTATTTTGCATCCGTGACTTATTAAACTGATTGTTCGGTAATTTTCACATCTGTCAGCACTTGCTTTCTTTGGTATCGGAATTATTATATTCCTTTTGAAGTCTGAGGGTATTTCGCCTGTCACATACATCTTGCTCACCAGATGGTAGAGTTTTGCAGGACTGGCTCTCCCAAGGCCGTCAGTAGTTCTAATGAAATGTTGTCTACTCCCGGGGCCTTGTTTCGACACAGGTCTTTCAGTGCTCTGTCAAACTCTTCACGCAGTATCATATCTCCCATTTCATTTTCATCTACAACCTCTTCCATTTCCATACTATTGTCCTCAAGTACATTGCCCTTGTATAGGCCCTCTATATACGCCCTCCACCTTTCTGCTTTCCCTTCTTTGCTTAGAACTGGGTTTCCATCTGAGCTCTTGATATTCATGCAAGTGGTTCTCTTTTCTCCAAAGGTCTCTTTAAGTTTCCTGTAGGCAGTATCTATCTTACCCCTAGTGAGATAACCCTCTACATCCTTACATTTGTCCTCTAGCCATTTTGCACTTCCTGTCGATCTTGTTTTTGAGACGTTGTATTCCTTTTTGCCTGCTTCATTTACTGCATTTTTATATTTTCTCCTTTCATCGATTAAATTCAGTATTTCTTCTGTTACCCAAGGATTTCTACTAGCTCTCGTCTTTTTGCCTACTAGGTCCTCTGATGTCTTCACTACTTCATCTCTCAAAGCTACCCAGTCTTCTTCTACTGTATTTTTTTCCCCCATTCTTGTCAATTGTTCCCTTATGCTCTCCCTGAAAATCTGTACAACCTCTGGTTCTTTCAGTTTATCCAGGTCCCATCTTCTTAAATTCCCACCTTTTTGCAGTTTCTTCAGTTTTAATCTACAATTCATAACTAATAGATTGTGATCAGAGTCCACACCTGCCCCTGGAAATGTCTTACAATTTAAAACCTGGTTCCTAAATCTCTGTCTTACCATTATGTAATCTATCTGAAACCTGTCAGTATCTCCAGGCTTCTTCCATGTATACAACCTTCTTTTATGATTCTTGAACCAAATGTTAGCTATGATTAAGTTGTGCTCTGTGCAAAATTCTATCAGGTGGCTTCCTCTTTCATTTCTTAGCCCCAATCCATAGTCACCTACTATGTTTCCTTGTCTCCCTTTTCCTACTCTCGAATTCTAGTCACCCCTGACTATTAAATTTTCGTCTCCCTGCACAACCTGAATAATTTCTTTTATCTCATCATACATTTCATCAATTTCTTCATCATCTGCGGAGCTAGTTGTCATATAAACTTGTACTATTGTAGTAGGCATGGACTTCGTGTCTATCTTGGCCATAATAATGCGTTCACTATGCTGTTGGTAGTAGCTTACCCGCACTAATATTTTTTTATTCATTATTAAATCTACTCCGCATTACCCCTATTTGATTTTGTATTTATAACCCTGTATTCACCTGACCAGAAGTCTTGTTCCTGCAGCCACCGAACTTCACTAATTCCCACTATATCTAACAGTAACCTATCCATTCCCTTTTTAAATTTTCTAGCCTACCTGCCCGATTAAGGGATCTGACATTCCACGCTCCGATCCGTAGAAGCCAGTTTTCTTTCTCCTGATAACGAGGTCCTCTTGAGTAGTCCCCGCCCGGAGATCCGAATCGGGGACTATTTTACCTCCGGAATATTTTACCCAAGAGGACGCCATCATCATTTTATCATACAGTAAAGCTGCATGCCCTCGTGAAAAATTACGGCCGTAGTTTCCCCTTCCTTTCAGCCGTTCGCAGTACCCGCACAGCAAGGCTGTTTTGGTTAGTGTTACAAGCCCAGATCAGTCAATCATCGAGACTGTTGCCCTTGCAACTACTGAAAAGGCTGCTGCCCCTCTTCAGGAACCACACGTTTATCTGGCCTCTCAACAGATACACCTCCGTTGTGGTTGCACCTACGGTACGGCTATCTGTAGCCCGCATCTCGTGGTCGTGCGGTAGCGTTCTCGCTTCCCACGCCCAGGTTCCCGGGTTCGATTCCCGGCGGGGTCAGGGATTTTCTCTGCCTCGTGATGGCTGGGTGTTGTGTGCTGTCCTTAGGTTAGTTAGGTTTAAGTAGTTCTAAGTTCTAAGGGACTTATGACCACAGCAGTTGAGTCCCATAGTGCTCAGAGCCATTTGAACCATTTGCTATCTGTATCGCTGAGGCATGCAAGCCTCCCCACCAACGGCAAGGTCCATGGTTCTTCAGTAACACTTTCACCTACTCCCTCCCCTACAACCGCATTGCAGTCCCATGGGACTTTTAGATTTTCATCTCCCTTTACGTGCTGAATTACCCTTTCAATATCCTCATGTACTTTCTCTAATTTTTTGTCTTCCACTTACGACGTCGGCATGTATACACGAACCGTCATTGTCATGTTAGTTTGCTGTCGATTCTGATGATAACAAACCTGTCGCTCAACAGTTCATGGTGACTCACTCCCTGACTTGACTTCCTACTCCTAATGAATCCTACTCACATATACCATTTTCAGTTGCAGTTAGTATATCCCATACTCATCTGACCACAAATGTTTATATTCTTTCCATTTCACTTCTATGTCTATCCCTTTTTAAATTTTTTAGCTTCCTTACCACGTTCAGATTTCTGATGTTCGATGCCCCCATTCGAGTAACATCCTTTTCGCTGGTTGTACAATGTTTTTCTCTAGGTCACCATCCCTTGGCAGTTCCCTCCAGGAGATCAGAGTACCAGTCACTCCTGAATCTTTTGCCTATGGAGAGACCATTACCACACTTTTTCAGTTATACGCCATATGTCCTGTGGATACACTTGTGTTTTTAATGCATTCGTTTACATTGCCTTGTGCACCTTCATGTCATTGATCATTCCAGATTTTTCAACCTTTTAGGGGCAGCTTCCTATCCCAAAGGCAAGAGATTGCCCTGAACCTCTGTCGCCTCCTCCTCTCTCTCTGACAAGGCTGTTGGCAGAATGAGGGTAACTTCTTACACCTGAAGACTTCGGGGACCTTTTTGGTGATCTTTTATTCAAAATGTAAGCAATGGCGAGTTTCGAAACCGGGACCGAGGACGTCCTGATTACTAGTTAAAGACCCTACCCTATTTTATTATTAATATTTTTTTCATTTTGTTCGATATTGTTTGTTACACTTGGCTGGGGCGGAAGTCGCATGAGACTCGTTACAGTTCATCGTTGATCCTTTGATTGAGTTCTTTTTATTACAGAGACCAGCTAACCCTCTGAGCTTACGGCTGATGTAACTGTATCAAGCAGCTCACCGCTAATGAAATATTCTACTATGATGGGATTGTTTTCCTACTCAGCGCATATATCCCAACATTTATAGCTAGTTGCCATTCATCACACCAATTAGAAATTTTGTGCGCGACAGCATTACGAGAAAACTGCTGCAAATCTCTGCTCAACCCGTCCGTCAGGACATTTATGTATGTAGAGAGTAATAGCGATTCTATCACACTCTTGACGATATACTTATCTCTCATTAACACTTGCCATCGAGGACAAGGCACTGAGTTCTATTGCTTAAGAAATCGTCTAGCCACTCACATATCTGGGAACGTATCCTGTATACTCGCACCTTGGTTAGCAGTCTGCACTGGGGAACCGTGTCAAAAGCTTTTCCGAAGTATAGGAATATGGAACCTGCCTGTTGCCCTTCATCCATGATTCGCAGAGTATCATGTGAGTAAAGTGCAAGCTGAGTTTCGCATGAGCGATGCTTTATAAAACCATGTTGATTTGTGGTAAGAAACTTTCCTGTCTCAAGAAAATTTATTATTCTCGTATTCGAATTGAGAATATGTTCAAGTATTTTGCAGCAAACCAATGTTAAGGATAGTGGTCTGTAATTTTACAGCTCCGTTCTCTTACTCTTCTTACACTATGCGATCAAAAGTATCCCGACACCCCCTAAAACATACATTTTTCATATTAAGAGCATTGGACTGCCACCTACTGCCAGGTACTCCATATCAGCGACCTCAGTTGCCATTAGACAACATGAAAGAGCAGAATGGGGCGCTCCGCGGAACTCACGGACTTCGAACGTGGTCAGGTGATTAGGTGTCACTTGTGTCATACGTCTGTACGCGGGACTTCCACACTCCTAAACATCCCTAGGTCCACTGTTTCCGCAGTGATAGTGAAGTGGAAACGTGAAGGGACACGTACAGCATAAAAGCGTACAGGCCGACCTCGTCTGTTGACTGACAGAGAACGCCGACAGTATTGTGTAATAGGCAGACGTCTATCCAGACCATCACACAGGAATTCCAAACTGCATCAGGATCCACCGCAAGCACTATAACAGTTAGGCGGGAGGTAAGAAAAGAGACTTCATGGTCGAGCGGCTGCTCATAAGCCACACATCGCGCCAGTAAACGGCAAACGACGCCTCGCTTGGTCTAAGGACCGTAAACGTTGGACAATTGATCAGTGGTAAAACGTTGTGTGGAGTGACGAATCACGGTACACAATGTGGCGATCCGATGGCAGGGTGTGAGTACAGCGAATGACCGGTGAACGTCATCTGCCAGCGTGTGTAGTGCCAACGGTAAAAATCGGAGGCGGTGGTGTTACGGTGTGGTCGTGTTTTTCATGGAGGGGGCTTCTACCCATTGTTGTTCTGCGTGGCACTGTCAGAGCACAGACCTACATTGATGTTTTAAGCACCTCCTTGCTTCCCACTGTTGAAAAGCAATTCGGGGCTGGCGATTGCATCTTTCAACATGATCGAGCACGTATTCATAGCTCACGGCCTGTGGCGGAGTGGTTACACGACAATAACATTCCTGTAATGGACAGGCTGCTACAGAAGAATGCTGAAGATTAGATGGGTAGATCACATAACTAATGAGGAAGTATTGAATAGGATTGGGGAGAAGAGAAGTTTGTGGCACAACTTGACCAGAAGAAGGGATCGGTTGGTAGGACATGTTCTGAGGCATCAAGGGATCACCAATTTAGTATTGGAGGGCAGCGTGGAGGGGGAGACCAAGAGATGAATACACTAAGCAGATTCAGAAGGATGTAGGTTGCAGTAGGTACTGGGAGATGAAGAAGCTTGCACAGGATATAGTAGCATGGAGAGCTGCATCAAACCAGTCTCAGGACTGAAGACCACAACAACAACAACAATGGACAGGCCTGACCTGAATCGTATAGAGCACTTCTGAAATGTTTTGGAACGCCACTGTGCCAGGCCTCAGCGACCAACATCGATACCTCTCCTCAGTGCAGCGCTCCGTGTAGAATGGGCTGCCATTCCCCAAGAAACTTTCTAGCACCTGACTGAACGTATGCCTGCAAGAGTGGAAGCTGTCATCACGGCTAAGAGTGGGCCAACACCATACTGAATTCCAGCATTAGCAATGGAGGGCGCCACAAACTTGTAAGTCATTTTCAGCCAAGTGTCTGCATACTTTTGATCACATAGTGTATACACATGAGTCATCTGCGTTTTGGTCGTCGCTAGGGACTTTAGCTAAGCGCGAGATTCGCCATAAGTGCAAGCTAAGGAAGGGCCCAATGCTATAGAGTATACTCTGTAAAACCGAACTGGGCTTCCATTCGGACCTGTTTTAACTCTTTCAGATGCTTCTTTACATCAGGGACGGCTATTAATATGCCCTCCACATGTGTCTGTGTGATGGTCAAACGAGGGTATGTTTGTACGATTCTCCTGCATGAACTATTGCTTAAACGCGTAATTTAAAACTTCAGCTTTCTTTTTGCTGTATTCTAATGCTACGCCGGACTGATCAACGAGTGATTGGAAAGGAGCCTTCGCCCCGACTAGCAATGTGAAAGAGGACCAGAATTTTCTTGAATTATCGGCAAGATCTTCTGCAAAGGTATGACGGTGGTAACTGTATGCTTCACGCATCGATCTTTTAACAGGCGCTCGAATCCCTGCTAACTTTTGCCTATCGTCATTTAGGCATTCTCTTTTAAACTGAGATTGCAACAGTCTCTGCTGCTTCAGTATTTTCCGAATAATGTTATTAATTCACCGTGGGCCTTTGCTGTCATTAATCCACGTCCTCGGCACATAATTCTTTAAAACACTGTTTACAATATGTTTAACCTTTGCCCATACTTCCTCTAAGTCTACCATACTGGAACTATCTGACGTCCCTACAGTGATTAAGTTGGATTCTAATAACTGCTTACCTGCTTTTTCTAACATACATATTCTCCTAGCCTTCTTGACTAGTTTATTCACTTTAGTAACCATCGTCGTACTGATTATATCATGATGATTAATGTCTGTCTCTATATTGTCACTGGCGATAAGATCAGGCCTGTTTGCAGCTACAAGACCTAAAAGCGATATGCACGTATGCAGATGGCGGTAGTATCGCACGCACAGGGTATAAAGGGTCAGCACATTAGCGGAGCTGACATTTATACTCAGGTGATACATGTACGCCCCCGGTAGCTCAGCGCGACAGAATCCTACGGGCCCGGGTTCGATTCCCGGCTGGGTCGGAGATTTTCTCCTCTCTGGAACTGGATGTTGTGTTGTCCTAACCATCAACATTTCATCCCCATCGACGCGCAAGTCGCCGACGTGGCGTCAGTTCGAAAGACTTGGACCCGGCGAATGGTCCACCCGACGGGAGGCCCTAGTCACACAATTTAGGTGATTCATGTGAAAAGGTTCCCGACGTGGTTATGGCCGCAAGACGCGAATTAACAGACTCTGAACGCCGAGTGGTAGTTGGAGCTAGACGCATGGGACATTTCATGTCGGAAATCATTAGGAAATTCAATATTCTTAGATCCACAGTGTGAAGTGTATGCCGAAAATACCAAATTTCAGGTATTTTCTCCCACCACATACAACGTAGTGACCGACGGCCTTCATTTAACAATCGAGATTAGTGGTGCTTGCGTATTGTTGCTAATAGACAAACAACATTGCGTGAAATAACTGCAGAAAACAATGTCAGACCTACGACGAGAGTAGAACAGTGCGGCGAAATTTGGCGTTAATGGGCTATGGCAGCAGGCAACCGACACGAGTGCCTTTGCTGCAAACACGACATCGTCTGCAGTGCATCTACTGTGCTCGTGACCGTGTAGATTGGACCCTAGACGACGGGAAAACCGTGGCCTGAGCAGATGAGTCCCCGATTTCAGTTGGTAAGAGCTGATAGTAGGTTTCGAGTGTGGCGCTGACCCCACTAAGCCATAGAGCCAAGTTGCCACTCTGCAAGGTGATGGTGGCTTCATGATGGTATGGCCTATGTTTGCATCCTATGGACCGTGTCCTCTGATCCAGCTGAATCAACCATTGACTGGAAATGGTTAAGCTCAGCTACATGAAGACCTTTTGTAGCCATTCATGGACTTCATGTTGCCAGACAACGATAGAATTTTTATGGGTGACAATGCGCCATGTCACTAGGCCACAGTTGTTCCCGACTGGTTTGAGGAACATTCTGGACTGTTCGAGCTAATGATTTTGCCACACAGATCGCCCGACATGAATCCCATCGAACATTTATGGTACATAATCCAGAGGACAGTTCGTGCACAAAATCCTGGACTGGCAACACTGTCGTAATTACGGACGGCTACAGAGACAGTACGGCTCAGTATATCTGCAGGGGGCTTCCAGCGGTTTGTTGAGTTGATGCCACTACGATTGTTGCATTACGTCGGGTAAAAGGAGGTCCGACATGATATTAGGAGGTATCCCATGACTTTTGTCACCTCAAAATATTCCAAAGGCGTGTGAGCTGTCGCACTAGCTGCTCAAGACAGTTTTCAGAAAATGTGCTCAAAAGTAGTTCACAAGAGTGCCTGTCCGTACCCCATGCATTGAATCCATAGACGTCCCAGTCTGTGCTCGGTAGGATAAGGTCGCATGATCTGGGTGTTCCCGCATCACTGAGCGTAAACTTTCTTTGGATGACTCTAAAACTATCAACGGCCTTATAGGTTAGCCAGTAAAAACATCCGACAATTAATTTTATTTCGCCAAGGGCTGTTACACGTGTCCAGATAATTTTACAGTCATTTCTAAAATGGACCTCAGTGGAAACGATATTTTTGTCTACTGCAGCGAACACTCTCCCTCCTATGGCGTCTTCCCAATACACCTTCCATGATTCGCTAAATATCTCAGAGCTTTATACTTCGGGTCTCAGTCAGCCCTCGTCTATAAGAATAATTTGAGCGCGACAAATATCCGGGAAGGCAGCAAATTCCGGACTTTGCTATGAATACTTCGACAATTTACTGATAAAAATTTGGCAGTCGAAGTGTGTTTTCTCTGAACGGAATCTGTCCGCCGCTCGTGGTCTCGCGGTAGCGTTCTCGCTTCCCGAGCACGGGGTCCCGGGTTCGATTCCCGGCGGGGTCAGGGATTTTCACCTGCCTCGAGATGACTGGGTGTTTGTGTTGTCCTCATCATTTCATCATCATCCAGGAAAGTGGCGAAATTGGACTGAGCAAAGATTGGGTAATTGTACGGGCGCTGATAACCACGCAGTTGAGCGCCCCACAAACCAAACATCATCATCATCATCTCTGAACGGAATCTGATTTCACCATCTGCGAGCCGACTGGCGTGTGTTCATCAGAGCACCTCAGAGTACCACCTAGCTTGAAAAACGAGTATGTGCGCTCCACAAGAATTCTTCTGACCCGAGAAGGTGGGTCCTATGTGTAGTTTACCCTTATCTATCAAGGGAAATCCTGCAATTTCCCACCTGATAAAGCAGATCCAGGTACCTGCAGCCAAGACCATCACAGAGTCGGCGAAGGCTTTGACTCAAACCTTCCACTTTGCTCCATACCAAACGATCCCGTTGAAATTTGGGAACAATGATGCAAATCTACGCGTGCCAGCCGTAGTCTTCACCACTCCCACCAGCCCCCCCCCCCCCCCTTTCACCACATGAACTGAGGATGACCTCAGAACCCAAACCAAGGTGTCATTCGTGCCGACATGAGACTCAACTTCTAGACGACTGCACCCTGACACTCGATACCCGCAGGCAAGACCTCTTCCACATCTAGATGCGGTACCCCAGGAGACATACCAAGTGCACAATGGATTTCTTTCCGTGAACGCTATTTCCCTAAGACGATCGATAATGCGCCTAACATTGTAGTTCACAGCAACTAGCAAACCTCTCCACCTATGTGCTTGCTCGGCCACCCACAGGATGAGTGGGAAAGGCCAGACGGCCAGGCTCCACGTTGACCTTCCACCTCGAGCGACACAAACGCGTCACCGCCCGCCACTCACTCTGCAGTGAGGGTGGATCCACCATGTTGCACACACTGCAAGGTGCCCCGGCAGCAGAGATAACAAGCGACACCTGAGGTGTCCCATACGACACGCCACAGTCTCCGTCATTGCTACACCCCGGGGCAGCAGCCTGGAGACGGCTGATCATTGCCAAAAGCGCCTTCAACTGTTCGCAAACTGTGACAAGCTCCTTCTCCGTCCCACTCAACATACGCATATCCTATCCATACCAGCACAAGTAACTTAAGAAGTAAACTATAAAAGAACACAGAAAAACCTAAACAAACAAATTGCTACCCATCTGACGTGTCGTCAATGGAGCTGTGTAACTGGCCGTTAGAGAGGAATGGCACTGTGCTACCGACTGCCTGAGTTTACACCTTGCAGAGGCGAGATTGCACTTCTTACATGTAAAAACACACACGCAATTTACGAAGAATTTATGGTGAAAACACAGAAAAACCTAAATACGTAACTTGCTGCTGTGCTGGTGCGTAACAGGCGACATTTGGAACGTCACTGGTAAAACGAACGGTTGCTGGCTCTTTAAAACAAAAATATGAATAACAGCTGCACTACAGACTGCCTGAATCTACAGTTTACAGTTACAAAAAATAGAGATTACAATGCTTAAATAGAAAAACACGCGCCGAATTTAAGAATTAAAGTGTGAAGAAAACACAGAAAACGCTAAATTAGTAATTCGCTGCTCTGCTGGTTCATAATAGTCAACAGCTGGAACCTGACAAGGCTGAAATGAATATTCTGATAACTGTGGAAGTTATTCATAACTGCACTTTAGACCTAAATCACAGTTTTAGGAAAGTGAATAAAATTAATTGGCGTATATTTTAAATTTTTTTAATGATGCTGCCGCTGTGTAACTGTAATAATTTTTAATTTTCGAGTACAAAAACTGGAATAAAAAATAGGTTATACATCAAGTAAGAAAGAAAACAGGGCAACCATCAAAAACAGTCTATATGTCAAAAGACATCAGACTGGGATGATATACGAGTCCTTGTCGAAAAAGCATAGATGATCATATACGCCAGAGCTGTCATTAGTGAAAGTGAGAACATCTGTAAAACACCTAAACATGCTGCCAGCTTTCATTTATCGACCCTTTAGTGAAGTTGTTATATGAAACTACTGACCAACAAACAGGTACACGTCACACTATTGTGTCTAAACAACAACTGATGTGACCTTAGATGAATAGATCTTCCAAAGATCGTCTGAGAGACATCGCAATCTGCACAACGCAATCTGTGGTTTGTTTGGGAACAAGGTAGCCGAACTGTTTATTTTGCGTGATAAATACATAATCCTTGCATACAAGGGCGTACCCAGGATCTGAACTAGGGGGAAGTGGCCGGCAGGTCATACTAGTCTCAGGAAACAAGGACTCGAGACAACGTACAGCACTTCTTATTAAATAAAACAGTAAAGCACTGAAAAACAGAATGCACTTGTACAATCCGAGAAAACATGCAGCATTTATTAATAAATAAAACAGTAAACTAGTGAAAAACTGCTTTCAATAAACATTTTGAATATAAGAATACACTTGTTTAAAAATACAACACTTTAATTCAATAATAATCTTCTAGGATTTGCCGCAAATTTCTCAATTACTTTCTTCTCTAACATCTCGCAGTTTTCTTTTACATAATTGCGGTGTACGCTCATCAGGCACACTCCTGTGAGCCTTTCTTCTCCCATAGTGCTTCTGAGTCACGTTTCACTCTTCGATGTGTGCTGAAGGATCATTCAACAGTCGCTGTTGTACATGGAATAGTGCTCAAATTTTTTAGTGCTTTTTTTCATGCTAGGGAAAAAATATTGGTCTCGTTAAACAGGTCAACGACTTCCATATCCTTTAATTTAGCTTCAGTTATATTCTTTTTCCTCCACAAATTGTACCATAGTTCCAGTTCTCCGGCAATATCGTCCAATCCATAAAATATTTAAAACAATTCTGCACTTTTAACGAAGTCTGTTACACTAGAATTGCTCATATTCAAAGCATGTAGCTTATTTAGAGCAAAGGCTGGTGTATTTTCTGGTGAAAATCGTATATTTAATGATGACATGAATGATTCGATGTATGGTATTACCAACGAACGTTGCCAGTATTCGTTGTCATTTTGGGATGGTGGATTGTTTCTGAATTTTTGCTTGCAAGCAAAACGTGGACTAGTAATTTCTGTTTCCAGTTCCTCTGCTATAACTTGTGGTTTTGCAAGTAATTCGCTAGTTACTCTGCTTCCTTCCGATCATTACTGAGCACGTCAAGGATTCGTCTGATGTGTTCCCTCACCGCGATCATATCCACAGACTTAGACTGCAGGACATTAGCTACTGGTTCCAAAACTGTTGAGTATTTGGCTATTGTTTGTAAAGATAAGATGAACACTGGTTTAGTAATGGCTGAATGCAACTGATATGCAGATTTCCTCGTTGCATAATTTCCCTCAGTAGACAATTTTTCTAGAGCTCTCACAACCTCTGGGAAATTTTGAGAAAATAGTCTGATGGATTTATATTTTTCAGACCATCTCGTCTCACACATTCTTGTTAAATTGGGAGCGTATTTCCGACGTGTAGTCGATTCTCTAAAAAAGTATATAGCGTCTTTCACAGTGGCAACAGTATTCCTAATTTCCGGCACTGCGTTTGCATCGTTCACCACAAGGTTGAGTTTGTGGCTAGAGCAATGAACGTATGATGCTCGATAATATTTCTTTAGTAAAATGGCTTGTACGCCATCACTTGCACTAAATGTCTCGCCATCTACTGCTTGTCATAATCTGCACGTCAGCTGTAACTAAAAAATTAATAGTTGAGGAGCAGAAAAGCATTTTACATTGAAATATGGTAGGAGAAACGATGTTGTTTGTTAGAAACTTCACATAGTCATGATCCCTTACTGCCTACTAGTGAATACGCTGTTCCTTGGCGACGTAACATGCCTGTGAATAGCAGAGCGGATTGCTTATCGCTAAATTTAGTATTTCTATAAACTTCCCTGCCGACAGTAACGTGCCGAAGACGAAAAAATTACTCCCGGATCTGCGCGAACGAGTTCGAATATCTTCTGGGGGGGGGGGGGGGGGCAACTGTCCCCCCCCTGCCCCTCGCTGGGTACGCCCATGCTTGCATATATTGGCAGATAGCAGTGTTCACAGTATATAATATGGAGGTCGACTAATAAAGTTCACATGTAAATAAAGTGAAGTGACTTGCCGTAATATATTTGTTACAAACATTGAGTTTCCATATTATAATACAGTTAATTATATGGAACATAGTGGCCTGTATAGGGGAGTAGCAATATGTATCGTTACAAATACAACAGCAGTACACAAACGCTCCCAAAAGCCCCTCACACTAGCACAATCAACCAAGAAAGCCACAACGCAACAATTACGAAATGGTGGGGAAGGGGAAGGAATAGAAATGCAGCAATGAAGCCAACATTATATGAGACATTATTCAAAGTGGAGGGGTGGCAGTGGCATGGGTGGCAAGGAAGAAGGGGAATTGAGGGTGAGGGTATAATATGAAGAAGTGAGTGCTCAAAAGTGGGAGTGAGGAAACCAAAATTCATGAGGTTGTTGGACTCAGACCCATACTGTCTGAGAAATACAAATAAAACTCATGAAATAATAATAAAATATGTGTACCCCTATCTACAACATGCATTGTAAAATTGCTTGAACATGTGGTTCATTAATATTTACACTACTATTCCCATCAGGTCAAGAAAATGGTAAAATCACATAAGAAAATAAATGTACAATATAAAACATTTTCTTAAGTGTAAAACACTAGTTGTTTGGTTATTAACAGTATCTAAAAGTTCAGTGGTTAAATAAATAGGTTATTCTTTAAACTAGTAACATGAGATAAACTGTAGGATAGAGAGCTTATCAGAGCTATTCAGAGCTTAAATGTTTGTAATAATTTAGACATGTGTGATTGGGGAGGGAGGATGAAGGAGTGTGGACTGGGATGATAAAGGTGGTATATGGAAAAGGAGGTAGGTAGCTTGAGGAGGCTGGTAATGAGGGTGCATGTATGTATGCAGGGGTAATCGAATACTTATAAAGTGCTTGAAATATATCTACATATTCCAAATACTGTAAGTAACCATAATAAATATACGGGATTGTCAAGTGTATATAAAATTATTGATAGTCACATTATGAAGACACACTTAAGCAATCATTCGAAGTATAGGCACCTATGTCTACATCTGCAACAATTAAACAAATTAGGTAACAAACCACATATAAAATATAAACCATATTAGGTAATAAGTCATTGATGTAAGCAGATGTAAACGAGTGTTTTGTCAGGATGGAAGCGGTTGGAGGGGGGAAGATAACTAATGCTACTAAGAGTAATAGAAAGAAGTTTTACATTTTGTATAGTACTATGTATCTCCACATCTGTAATGCTTATATTTATTCTCCTGTAAAAATAAAAATAATAATAATGTAAAGTTTAGTGAAAATCAGTCATTGTTCAGTTATTCTAAAAGCAAGAAGTAGAAACTTCAATGGTTGAGACAGAAGGGTATTCTTTAAACTGGTAAACTGTTAACATACGAAATGTGCCTTATAATGCAGTAACTATAGATTAATTTCTGTGGCTATTACGTAATGTCTATGAAAACACAGCTGGCCGGCCAAAGTGGCCGAGTGGTTCAGGCGCTTCAGTCTGGAACCGCGCGACCGCTACGGTCGCAGGTTCGAATCCTGCCTCGGGCATGGATGTGTGTGATGTTCGTAGGTTAGTTCTAAGTTCTAGGGGACAGATGACCTCAGCTGTTAAGTCCCATAGTGCTCAGAGCCATTTGAACCAAAACACAGCTAACTCGTGTATGATAATCCAAATTTTTTTTTAAATTTAAAAATATTTTTTAATTATGATGGGGGAGTGTAGATAGAAATGAACAGAAATGAAAAAAGGATTAATAAATGGAGGGGAATGGTATAAATTGTATGTTGGAAAACTGAGGAAGTTTGTTCGAAAAGTTAGTCATGTGGGAGGCTGTGAAAGGGTAATTAAATATTTACAAAATATTTGAAAACGTATTACATTTTCCAAGCTAACTTGAGTAACCATTACAATGGGTAATTTGATGTTTATAAAGGTACTGCAGAGCTTATTCACATTTTTGAAAACACATTTTAGAAATCATTAAAATTATATGCACCTATATCTACTTCTGCAATTATCAAACATATTAGGAAATAATCCACTATAAAACAGTTCAGTAAAAACGCACTTCTACAATTGCTATAATATTTTGTGTATCCATATCTATAATGCTTACAATAATCTTAACAGCTTTGCTATAGTCAATTTTATATACATGAATGTTTACATAATCAAGCACATCAATGAAAGAAGTATGTGATAAGTATCATCACAACTTAAATAGTTTAATAAACATAGAAAGTATCATATATAAGGGCAGGGTAGTACACAAATCTAATTCTTATGAAAGGATGAAACATGAAAGTATTGTTATATAATTCACAATCCAAGGTGGAACTGTATATCTTGACTGGATATGTTTATGAGGTATGTACTGTGACATATGTGGGGGGAGGGTCAACTTCACATGCATATCACTAAATGATTAGAACACATACATTAGTTCTTACATTTCTAGTATTAACATGCAACAGATGTTGTACAAAGGGAGTAATTAAGATACATTCTTACTTATATTTACAAATAGTTGAAAATGTAATATGAAAACAATAACTACTTGTCACAGTGTGAGTTGTAGTGTAAGTATGCAAAGGAACAGATATGTATAATTCAATATAACAAAAAAACACCTTATACTTTCAACTGCAAATGAAACAGAAAAGATACATAGCCATCATTCAATGTATGGGTCTATACTAGTTTAAAAACCTGTTACATACTTGGAGTATAAAACTCAGATACTTACACAGGATACAGTATTTGAGTAAACAGGTACATTCATCAAATACTGTTTAAGTAATCACAGTTATGTAAAATACCAGATAAAGGTAACTAATTGAATCAATTTCTTAACAATATTGATTTAAAGGTATCTAAAAAATTTTGTTTCTCAGTTCCTTGCCATCCACACCACTGCCACCCGTATCTACTTTGAATAATGCCCCATGTGCTGTTGGCTCTCCACCTTTTCGTCACCAATACATTGTGTTGGTGTGTGAGGCATTTGGGACTGTTTGTGTACCACTGTTATAATTTGTAACGATATTACAGTTCAAGAAACACATCGGTTGAGCAAACGTTTTTTTCCAGTCGCTAGCCTAATGGAGAATTGACAACATTGTAAAATAAATTTGGGAACTATGTGACCGTCGAAGTGGCTCACAATTATCCTAGGAAATTCAGTCGATATTTTCTTGTCATTTAGATTAAGTATTCTAAATGATTTCCACATAAGGGATGACATAGAGGTAGCAAATTTATGTTTTTGATTCCAGGAAGGTTATTATAACAGAAACTGTAGCTTACTTCGCGATTTACGTTTTGAATTCTCCATTGTAGCCATCTTTGTGATAGTAAGTGAACCAAGAGTACTACAGTTGCATGATAGTTTAGCGGTGAAGTGTTCGCCTTTCAAGGGAAATACTCCGTTAGTTTTCCGTTCTAATCTCTCTGGAGATAAGATTTTTATTTCTTCTGTGGAAAACCCACTAACAGGCAGATCTACAATCAGTAAAGAAATCTTAAGACAATTCCTCCCCCGTAAGTTTTGTAGCTACCTTCATTCTGAACCCTGTAGATCTAAAGCAAAAAAAACCTTGCAGAAGTGCACATGAATGATCTGTTAACTGGATTTCGTTATGTATCTGTCCGTAGTGCTACATTTGCATACTTTTGTCGTAGTCTTTCCTGCAATGCTACTCCATTATGGCTGTGGACTGAATTTAGACACAGGTCATCTCACAGCAGAATCTCTGTGTTATCGTGATAATTTGTGACAATTTGAAATATTTCATTTTATCGAAAAAGACTTACGTTTCCTTAGGTGTAACTCATTTGTTTTAGCACAGTGCGTACTAAATAGCATTTTCCATTAGTTTAGTAAATACAACATATAACGATAAGAGATAATCTATAGCAACTCCCACATGATCCACAAGAGTCTGACAGTGCCCACATAGTTTTCCGACTTCACGTCCACAGACAATACGTTGGTGGCACTTCACCTCCTTGCACATTATGCTGTGTAATAACACTAAAGCTGTGCAGTTCAACGTAACGATAAGGCGAGGGGTCTCACGAATTCTGGCTCCCTCTATAAACTGTTAAACCCAGATCTTTGTATGAGTTAGCTGATCCCGATTGTGCTGTTATAATTGGATAGTATGCCAGTCACAAGTAATAGTAAACTTTACCACACTACTGTCCACATACCTCCTTTGCTACTTCTGGGACTGACAGAGCCAGCGCGTCAACTATACTGCTGGTAGGAATCACATGGTCTCCTTTACGATCACCTGTAACAGATGGCCACGATATGTTATGTTTTTGATGGTTCACTTTGTGTTTGGGAATTCTTCACCACAGATGTCGATTTGAAAGTGCAGTCTATCGAGATGTATTATGTTGGTTACCCAGTTATCCTTTTTACTGCCGATTTTATCACAATGGGAGCAGAGTCTAATTCTTCCTACAACTTTAAGGATAGTGACAAATGCAAGTATTCCACAGTCTGAAATGTGACGCCAGCACTAGCGCTCGTATAGGGTTCTGTTATGTTATGTTGGTGGATGGCGGCGTTCTCCAAGTGCTTCAGTTGGAAAGTAGTCCTTCATTCATGGGCTGTCTTGCGTTTAGAACTATTAATAACAGTTACTTGACCGCAAAGAAGTTTACTTAGGTTGAATGAGTTGGAAGGCCCTGATGGCTTTGTGAAACCTTTTACAGCATAATCATTCTTCTCTTCGTGTACGGGCTGTAGTACACGAATAAGTAACTTATCTATTTTGGCCGTCTGTTACATTTTCTGTTCTTGTAAGACATTCAGATACCACCTTATGTGATACATTCAGATACGACGGCATCTCCGCAACTCACCATTCGCATCCTCTTTCTGTCACTGACGTAAGAAAATTCCAGCCTACCCTCTTACGTTTTGACATAACCCAGTATGCCTATAGGCAAATCCTTTAGTGCGCCTGATGATTTGTGTGTTATCATCACTTTCGCCAACTAAAACCGATTTTAGTGCGGTATCTGTAAGTATGGTATATTAAGGACATAGCTTGCATTTTGTTTAGATTTTACCACTTTGCTTATTACATGGCACATGTGGAAACTGGAGTTATTTTAGTTTAATAGAATTAATGCATGATCAATTTGAAGCGTAATCATAGATAGTTTGACTTAATTATGTGCGGGTCTCATAATAAATGTGTTTACTGTATCCAGGAAGGTGAAAAATGGTACATACTAGACACGAAATCAATAGCAATTAAAGCAATACCTTTAAATACAAAAACATAGCTACCGCTGGCGTTCCCTGGTTTATCTCAAGATGAATATACAAAGTGAAGTATCTGTGTGGCTTTCAACCCGTTTTCCGATAGTAATTTCATTACACAGTTCTGTACCCGCCCACCCCTCAAAAAAAATAAATAAATAAATAAATAAATTATCGAGCTTGAGCAAATGGCCGTCACAATGAGTCCATCAAAAGCCACGTTGGAGATGGAAACGCGGTTATCTTAACATCACTGTGTAGTTGTTGCAAAAAAACAAAGACAAAAGAAAGACATCATCCGTATCGAAGTTCACATTCCGCCACCTCGCTGATTCCAAACAGACACGTTCTGCGTTATCTTTGATTCCTGGAACAGTCAATTAAAATGTAATCATCCGTTTAAGGTCAGTCTGACTACGGCGCCACAGCTGCTTGTAATAATTGATAAAATGTCAAGGAAAAACGATAACGGATAGATGGGGCTTGGGAAGAAACTTCCTTAAGTGATTTAATCCTAATAATCACTGCTTATCCTTACTGATGCAGTATAGTCAGTAGAAAAATCCGGTCGACTCAGAATGCAATTGAGATTATTAAGTTCTCAGTACATTCCTTCACCATTTCTACAGGTCAAAAACCATATAGAGCGAAGTTTCAGAAAACATGCAGCTCAGGGATTTCCCATCGCTGGAGAGCTACTACCTGTGTTTTTGAATGGATTAATAAGTTGTAGCGCGGTATCATCTGTCCGTCAGTGATTGAAACGGCCTTTCCCCTGCGCTTTTTTTCCACAGGGCAGCTGTAACATTCAAAATGCAGTCCGTAAAACGTTATACGACGATCATGTATTGTATAACATTATGGAGTATTCCTTAGTACTTGGAGGATCATAGATATATTCAAAACTGAAATACAGAGGACTGATTTTCCATAATAATATTAATTTTATAGTTCGCTGGAAATCGTGTTTCGGCTCTCTGGGCCTCCCTCAGACAACTTAACACTAAACAGAAAGGCCACACAGCATCAGTGAAAGCTTGTAGCCTATCAGAGACCTGTGATATTTTACGGCTATATATTTGTAGGATAAACACAAGGATAATAAAATGAAATACACAGAGAAGCTATGAATAAATAAACATTATGTTACATTATACTCAAAGACTAAAAGAATGTACTGTCAAGATGGTACACAAGTGAGTACTGGTACAAGCTACTAGGCTATATGGACAAAATAACTGGCGACTGTGAAGAGATAAAAGAGGGGAGTGGGGGAGGCAGAAGCGAAGGAAGGGGTTATTGAAATGTGGCTGAGGAACAACTATACTATTTACAACAATCTTTATTGAAAATGTTCGGAATGAATATCATTCATAAGATATTAAATGTTCTCCACAGGGCAAACAGAGGCAGAAAACTAACATTACTTGGAATTCTGACCATTAGTTAACACCAATCACAGAATCCTGACTTAATCCTTGATCAAACACAGTTCCATCATTCACCTTTGATACAGAAGCAGCAGGCAGTTAATACGTTTCTCCCCGTAAGATAATACTGCAAAACCCCATTGTGTTGCAAATCGTTACCCTGACCCAGAAACTTAATTAAGAGCCGGACACATCTTTAAGACACAAGCGGAAATTACTGTGAGCCACAGAATGACTGAAGCGAAGAATTTATGGTCCTAGCTGTTGATGCTGAAGTAGAGAGGTTTTAAATGGCTCTAAGCACTATGGGACTTAACATTTGAGGTCATCAGTCCCCTAGACCTTGAACTACTTAAACTTAACGAACCTAAGGACATCACACACATCCATGCCCGAGGCAGGATTCGAATCTGCGACCGTAGCAGCAGCGCGGTTCCGGACTGAAGTGCCTAGAACCGCTCGGCCACAGTGCCGGCGCTAAAGTGGAGAACTGCATAAAATAAAATATGATATTAAGTGAACGTGTAAGCAGAAACAAGCTTTAAATGAAGACATTAATTTTTTCAGTTACAAAACACAAACATAAAACGCATCTAACAATGGAAGAACTTCTATTAATATTACACATCTTCCAGGCGTGAATTACACTAAGTGTACCTACTGGTTTACGGAGTTACTTGAAGGTGAATCAAAATGTGAATTAGAGGCAACTGATGCTCAAACTATGACTACACGAATACAATAATTGTTGGCGTGACAGATGAGAAACGCATGCAAGTGCTATATAAAATGTTGAACTTGATACAGATAAGTGCAATGATTTGATTAAATACGAGCCAAAGGTTGTCCTACGACGCCGGTGCTGCAAATAATGCTCATTGTAAATAATCAGCATGATACATGCAGAACGCTGCCATTGTGCCTCTGTCTCTGAAGCAGTGGACGATGTCCGTGGCCTTGCCAAGGCGAACTATGAGCCCTTACCAGTTGCTAAGATGCACATCAGATGTCCCCTCGTCTCCATCCCACATCCCCGAATGAACTCTTCAATCTGCCTTTATTTCCATCTCTGGCCGCACTCTCTGGTCCACCCTCGACTCTGGCCCCGGATGAACTCTCAGTTTTTTAGCTGAATTGTACAGTGTGGTCTTTCCTTCCTGTCAAACAAGACATGACTGCCAATCACTGAATAAGAACATCTAGCTGGCAAATGGCGTGATAGCTTTTTCACAAAATTTCCTACCAAGAAAAACTTCAATGACTTCCCGATCAACTCCTCTTATATATATAAAACTACTGCTTATGCTCCGACTTCTTAATGTCACAAGAATTGTTACTAATCACGTGTTTTTGCAACCAGTAACTAGCCTCGCATTAGAGGTGCTCAGAAAGTAAAAATTTGTCTCCGAAACTTGGCCCTTATATTTCAGCATGTCGTGTTCCTTTAGGAAAGTGTAAGACCGCTTTGTGCAGTAATTCAGTTCGAAACACATTTTGCACACAGTATCTGCATATTCCACGGAATATACCTGCAAAATTGTGCTTTGTACAAGGGAGTTAGACTCCTCGGGGAGGGGGAGAGGGGGCGAAGTTCTGGGTCCGGATTGTTTTCCAGTATATGATTTGCCTGCCAGGAAGTTTCAAAGTAATGCATGATCTGATGAATTTTTTCCCGCAAAACTGAAAAAGTATTTTTCGTATTTCAGATAATTTGCTTTTAACGTTTCTACGTGAGCTGTTGCAACTGTATTGTTCTCAGATATGTGGGCCAATGACGGAGTATGGAGAAAAGGTGGGGATGGAAAAGGGGGAATGTTATTTTGTCTTAAATGTACTCTTCAAAATTTCCTGTTTTTTGTATCCACATGTGGCGTCTCTCCTAATCCTTCCAATAAAATATAATTACAGGAAAATATCACAGATTGTCCTCCTTTTTTTACGTAGTTATTTCCCTTGATTCACAATCAAATGAGGATCACAATGTTAAAACACTTAGAAGATAAAAATAGAAGCATCTACACTCCTGGAAATGGAAAAAAGAACACATTGACAACGGTGTGTCAGACCCACCATACTTGCTCCGGACACTGCGAGAGGGCTGTACAAGCAATGATCACACGCACGGCACAGCGGACACACCAGGAACCGCGGTGTTGGCCGTCGAATGGCGCTAGCTGCGCAGCATTTGTGCACCGCCGCCGTCAGTGTCAGCCAGTTTGCCGTGGCATACGGAGCTCCATCGCAGTCTTTAACACTGGTAGCATGCCGCGACAGCGTGGACGTGAACCGTATGTGCAGTTGACGGACTTTGAGCGAGGGCGTATAGTGGGCATGCGGGAGGCCGGGTGGACGTACCGCCGAATTGCTCAACACGTGGGGCGTGAGGTCTCCACAGTACATCGATGTTGTCGCCAGTGGTCGGCGGAAGGTGCACGTGCCCGTCGACCTGGGACTGGACCGCAGCGAAGCACGGATGCACGCCAAGACCGTAGGATCCTACGCAGTGCCGTAGGGGACCGCACCGCCACTTCCCAGCAAATTAGGGACACTGTTGCTCCTGGGGTATCGGCGAGGACCATTCGCAACCGTCTCCATGAAGCTGGGCTACGGTCCCGCACACCGTTAGGCCGTCTTCCGCTCACGTCCCAACATCGTGCAGCCCGCCTCCAGTGGTGTCGCGACAGGCGTGAATGGAGGGACGAATGGAGACGTGTCGTCTTCAGCGATGAGAGTCGCTTCTGCCTTGGTGCCAATGATGGTCGTATGCGTGTTTGGCGCCGTGCAGGTGAGCGCCACAATCAGGACTGCATACGACCGAGGCACACAGGGCCAACACCCAGCATCATGGTGTGGGGAGCGATCTCCTACACTGGCCGTACACCACTGGTGATCGTCGAGGGGACACTGAATAGTGCACGGTACATCCAAACCGTCATCGAACCCATCGTTCTACCATTCCTAGACCGGCAAGGGAACTTGCTGTTCCAACAGGACAATGCACGTCCGCATGTATCCCGTGCCACCCAACGTGCTCTAGAAGGTGTAAGTCAACTACCCTGGCCAGCAAGATCTCCGGATCTGTCCCCCATTGAGCATGTTTGGGACTGGATGAAGCGTCGTCTCACGCGGTCTGCACGTCCAGCACGAACGCTGGTCCAACTGAGGCGCCAGGTGGAAATGGCATGGCAAGCCGTTCCACAGGACTACATCCAGCATCTCTACGATCGTCTCCATGGGAGAATAGCAGCCTGCATTGCTGCGAAAGGTGGATATACACTGTACTAGTGCCGACATTGTGCATGCTCTGTTGCCTGTGTCTATGTGCCTGTGGTTCTGTCAGTGTGATCATGTGATGTATCTGACCCCAGGAATGTGTCAATAAAGTTTCCCCTTCCTGGGACAATGAATTCACGGTGTTCTTATTTCAATTTCCAGGAGTGTATAACGACATAATGTCTGTAATTCCATATTCTACATAGGAACGTCATTCCATTTGGCTTTTGTATTGTTTAGAATTGTTCTTCATACATATACATGTGAAGATAGTAAGTTCACAGTGTTCCAGTGTTTTGATGACGATGTGGCTTCATATACGCGGAGGGGCACCACTATGGGCGTAAGTGGTCTTTGACTTATTTATGTCTTGATGAGCTTACAAAATATTGGTTTGTATTGCTATATAGCTATGGCAAGCTCAGATAGATGTCAGTTTATTATGACAAACGAAATGACACTGCCCTTCCTTCATAAAACAGCCTTATCGCACTAACTAGAGGTCATCCCCAGAGTTCCTGGTTGAAATAATTATCGAAATGCCGTCAGAATGAAAGAAGTATAGCAAATGACCACAGCTGTCTTAAGACATTCGATGGTCTATGACCATGAGCGGCTGCAGAAGTTTATCCCTGAAGGTCTAGACTCTAGTACTGCCACATTTGAAATAACTTACTCAGAAAATTCCAGGCCTTGCCGTACCTCAGGAAATGAATTTGAGAGGAGTTACACAAAGCGTACTGTATATGAAAGTATTGATAGCTACGGACTCAGTATTCTGTTGAACGTACATTACTTTGATGTCTGAAATGTATACACATTTCAGTAGCATAATCGAAGTACATCTCTTAGTTGATTTGTCAGCCTTAGTTACAACTAATAATATTATTAATAATTTTTCTTACTGATGGCACCACACACAGAGTGTTCGGAAATTCCCGTTACAAACTTCTAGGACATGCAGAGGTTGGTTTCAGTTCAGAGTTTTAACTCAACCACTTTCATCTTGAGGAAATGAATTAGGCGTGACGCGGTAAAATTACTAGCTAATAATTCGATTTTGATGATATTTGGTTTGTAGAGCGCTCAACTGCGTAGTTATCAGCGACCGAACAAATTCCCAACCTTTCCACAGCCCACTCTCGCCACTTTTCGCGGATGATGATGAAATGATGAAGACAACACAAACACCCAGTCCCTGGGAGGAAAAAATTGCCAACCCGGCCGGGAATCTATTCCGATACTCTGTGATCCAGAGTCCCAGCAACAGACCATGAGCTGCGGATAGATAACAATTTGAAAGGAAATAGATCGAAACACCCGTTTGCCACTTAAGCACATTTGTTTGTATTAACTCACAAACATTACGTGCTTACAGTACTCCAAAAGAAAAAAAAACAAAAGAAAAACCAGCATAGTGTACATGCGGAAAAGTACTGACGCGTTAACAACAGTGATTCGATGTGGCGACCACCAGACATTGTACCTACGGATCGTTTCCTGGTACACACTCTCCATCCCAGCTGGGGTCTCTTGAGTTTCTAATGAAGCGGCCAGGACTCGTGCCAGCAGATCTTCCTCTGCCTCTGCAGGAGTTTCGTTTGGATACGACGCGACAGGAAGTAGTCCACGTCATCCTGCCTACCCTATTACATACCAGGATAAGCAACTCTCAGAGTTTTCTCTTTGCCTCAGCAGACGTGGACGTGCTACACATTTGAATTAAAACCGTAGTAGCAGGGAAACGGTACGTTTCCGGAAAGTGGTTCTTATCCAAAATACTATGTACTCACTCCCCTCTACAAGAGCTAGAATTTTGTAACGGGAATTTCCTAACAATCTGTATAAGAGAATTCATCTGTGGTTTATCTGTAGAGCCAAATGCAGCATTCTAGGGGAGAAAAGGACACATTCTGCGCTAGAAGAGTGGAGAATGCATGTTACACTATTTTGCGCGGAATAGAGATCTGGAAGACAACTCCTGTAGAGTACATCATTTAAACCGTCATACTTCATTTTCCTCAACTCTAGAGAAGAGTCGCCTGGGAACTACAACAGAATCCGCACCGGTGGCTTTCTGCCCCTCGTTGATGGCTCTGTGATAAAGCGACAGAAGAAAGGGAGTGGGCATCCTGTGCTGGCATGTAATTTCCTGTCAAGATCATGACAAATTTAATTTATTTATCAATCGTCGAAGCCAAAGTACTTGCCGTGCTCGACGGTGCTTAATCTGTAGTTGAGTGCAATCACAGACAATATTTTCAATAAACGTATGAGAATTTTGCAATGAAGGAAAAGTCTGCTATTCAAATTCAAAGAGGGGTATGTGGCTTCTCCTATCCCTTCCCCCTCCTCCCTCCTCCAACCCGCCCCAGCCCTTGCGAATGCCTATGGCTGTGAGCCTTAAACATTTTCAGCATTTTGGGAAGGTACTACATCACATACCCAAACACACCGTTAGCAGTCAATTTCGTATTAGATATGAATATCGTTGACTCTTTTATTACAGAAGCCACAACTGAATAGCGTACTACTCCGATCCTTAGAGGAAATTCTGATTACAAAAGTTTCGTTTCGTGCCCTGCGATTTTTCAGAAATTATTGTTTGTCCGGTGTGGAGTCCCCTAAAAATTCCGTGTGTTATCACTGTGTGAACAGCGAAGAGCCGTACGTGACATCTGGTGGGCTGTTGCTATACTGAATGCTGTCGACTGGTACTGATAAAAGCGGCAGTGTATTAGCTGCCACTTGTTTGTATAAAGATCAATATCAGTTGCTTGTCAACATATGCTAAGCCACCTAAAAAGCAATCAACTGTGATGTGCAAGTGCATAATTCATCTCCCACTGAAAGGGCTTAATTGTACGTAGGTGATGTCGCAAACAGACCAGCATTTAAGTTTCACGCTATCTCCACAGGCTGATTCATCGGTGGCTGCTTTGATGGCGCAAATAAACGTTGAGGAAAAACACCTCGGATTGTTTACTCAGATCACGAGGCAGGAAAAAAGTGGTGTAGAGGTATCCTATTTGCTGCCACGACTTTTGAACTACAATCACTGCTGATTGAGGTACTCGAAAGGCTGATAAGAACGAGAACAACATAAAAGAGATAATCGAAGTTAATATAACAGACTTGAAATGGTGAAGTGGTGCAAGTTTTTTTATTATTTTTTTATTTTTTTTTATTACTTTCTCTCTCTCTCTCTCTCTTTTCATTCTTCTGACGGATTTGATGCGTCACGACACGACTTTTTCTACTGTGCCATCCTGTTCATGGCCGCTTAGGACTTTCGCCCAACTTCCTCAATTACTTGTTGGATATATTTAGTACTACGGAAGTAAATCATTGATGATTTAACACCCGTAGTGTCATTCTGTCCCTATTTCTTGTCGCTGATTCTCTGGAGAACCCTGTCATTTCTTATCAGTCCATTTAATTTTCAACATTCTTCTGTAACACCACTTCTCAAACACCTCCATTCTCTTCTTTCCTAATATTCGCACTGTGCACACCTTAACATTGCTCCCAAGACAGTAGCAGAATACCTTCATTTCGTCTACATCGAAGGCCCGAATTTTATTGTTGACTTTATCATTAACCTCATTTCTGCTACTATTTAATGCTTTTATCTTTCTTCAGATTACTCTCAAGCTATAATGTGTGCCCATTACACTGTTCATTGCACGCAGTAGGTTATGCAGTACTTCCTCATTTTCACTGAGGAGACCAATGTCGGCCGCGAATCTTATCATTGATATTCTTCCATCCGAATTTTAATATCGCTCCTCAACATTTCTTTTACTTCCGTCGTTGCTTCTTCGATGTATATATTGAATAGTAGGGGCGAAATATTATATTCTTGCTTTATAATCTCCCTAAATCCAGCACCCCATTCTTGGTTTTCCAAACTTGTTGTTCACGCTTGGTTCTTGTACAGATTGCATATTAGGCGTTTTTACCTATAGCTTACTCTTATTTTCGCAGAATTCCCCTTGTTCCATTTTACATTGTGGAATGCCATTTCTACATCGAAAAATTATGTGAACGTCTCTTGCATTTCAACTACTTCTCATATGTCTTTACTCATATCTTTTCGAAAGCCAAGCTAATCGTCATCCCCTTCACTTCCGTGTGACATACATATTTATTGCACACACATAATTTTCTTTCCCATTCTTCCGTATATTATTCTAATGAGCAACTTGGATGCATGTGAAATCAAGCTGATCGTACCATACTACTCGCATATATCTGCCATTTTTGTCTTCAAAATTTTGTGAATTTTTTTTTTTTTTTTTTTTTTTTTTGGAAACTCTGATGTCTTGTTTCTAGACTCATAGATTCTATAAACCAAATGCAATAGTCGTTTGGTTGTCATTTTCTCCAACGAAGCAATCAATGTGTCACATTGCCCAATTGAAGAGCAGGCTGGAAAGTCCCTCTCCTTGTCTTAACCCAGTTCCTATGGAAAATTGGGTGATACTGCACTCGCACAGTGCACTGGGGGTGTCTTAGCGTGACCTCTATTAACCTTCGAGTGGTCGCATCGATTTTTGTAACACAAGTGATCGCGTGGTTGACTCTGCCAACCAGCCATCTTTTTAATTAAAGATGTTAAAAATTCTACCGTAATATGCTTACTACGCCGGCCGGAGTGGCCGAGCAGTTCTAGGCGCTTCAGTCTGGAACCGCACGACCACTACGGTTTCGCAGGTTCCAATCCTGCCTCGGGCATGTATGTGTGTGATGTCCTTAGGTTAGTTTAAGTAGTTCTAAGGCCTAGAGGACTGACGACCTCAGATGTTAAGTCCCATAGTGCTCAGAGCCATTTGAACCATTTTTTTATGCTTGCTACTGAATAATAATGTCTATTTTGATTGTTTAATTAACAGAAATACAAATTTTAATACTTGACCTTTATGATTTCTAAAGGTACAGTTACAAAATGTAATTAAAAATCCTAGTTTTTCATTTAACAATACATTCTTCACACAGGATAAAGTTAAATCACATTTGACCTGCATTTATTTCTCAGTACATGTTACTCATACAGCGTTTAGAGGATTATACTCTCTTTATTGACTGATGACCTCAGATGTTAAGTCCCATAGTGCTCAGGGCCATTTGAACTCTCTTTATTGAACATGACTGTATCTTTTCTATGTAAAAACAGAGTTTACTCATCCTGTTCCTCTACCTCATCCACAGTGCTACATGCACACTTCCACACACAACTGCGGAATGCTTCTTGCATACAAATATCTTACACTGTCTACAACGAATTGTGGTGACAAAATTGTTTTTTCTGCCACACAAAACGCAGCCACTCTTCTTTTTGTTTGGAGGTTCTTCTGGTTCTTGAGGTTCCTGGAATTTATAAGGCACCTAAAATATTTTCAGATCATTTGGAAGCATTGAAATGTGTGATCTTGTAACCAAACGACAACTGTTTCAAAAATAGCCTCCTTGGATTTTTGGGTTTTCTGCATTGCAGTGAAACAGTATTTGGACGTTGATACCAGCGATGTTTAGTAAAGCGAACCATACAGCCATCATCAATCTCTTTGTGACTTATGCAACAGAATATTTACTGCACATTTGGTCGACTGTGTCAAACCCTCATTTTGTCATGTCGTAGTCCATGATAATGTGTGGTTTATTGGTATTCTCATCAACTCTGCCTTCACTGTGCGTGGTGCTAAGCAGAACAACACATATGTTTCTTTTGGGCACATATGACACCAGTGTGATATCTTTCTGGTATCCAAACAGTGGAGACCCAATGTTCTTGGATTTCAGAGGTAGGAACTCCGGAGGGATTTCCGTTTCATTTTTCTTAGAATTCCAATTCACGTGATGTTTCTCTGCAAAAGTGAGACTGCCAGTCGATAACTGGTATACCTCCCAGCAGAGCTTCTGCCAGACGATGAACAATATCGTACGGTTTATTTGGTACCTTGTAAGAGCCATCTGGTTGTGTTCGACAGTACAGCTCAACAGATGCTGTATAGAATGTTTTGGCGTTGCAAACAGCAAAGAATTTACATCCATACTTTGCTGGTTTTTTCGGTATCTACTGATCAAATGAACATCTCCCTTTAAAAGGTGTCAGCATCTCATCTATGGTTACAAACTCTCCCAAACTATAGCTTTCCTTACATTTGGTGACAAATTTATCTAAATATGACCTGATTGCTGCTAATTTGTCTCTCTCGCGTCTTTGTGTTCTTGTCAATTTATCGTCAAATCTCACGCTTCTGAGGAGAAGTAAGAACCTTCTGTATGACATGCAAGCTCTAAGGATCTTCATACCAGTGCCATCTTTACTCCAAAGTTCTTCAACATTTGTTTTATTTCCACCCTTCAAGCCAATCAATATAAGGTTTCCAGTGAGAGCATATATCTCTGCCCTAGAAGTTTCTTTCATATCTCTCTCTCTAGAATAGATGTTTGTTTCTGGTATACAAATTGGTGTATTCCACAAGTGAATCAATCATATCTGCACTAACAATCTTATTGAAAGCTGTCAGTTCTTGTGTAATACCATTAGCAGACCTCTTCGGAGCAGGTAGAATCTTTATTATATTTTTGGAGGGCGTTTTCGCAGTTTTGGCTCTACACTTTCCTTAGACGACTTAGTTTTGCCATCTTTACCAACAAATTACCAACACATAAAATCAAATTTATCGTCACCATCTTCTTCATCTTCCTGACATTGCATTTCCTCTAAAACATGTTATGTTGTTCACCCTCTAAAGGAACTACTTCTATTTCTGATTCACTGTTGTGATCACTGAATACTATTTGTTCTTCTTCCCCCGTCAGACCAGTCCAATTCAGAACCCTTTCTGTCGTCCGAATCTTGATTTAGAAGCCTTTCAATCTACTCCTCTGATAACCCTTTTTTGAAAGAGGCCGTAAAAATACAAATAAAACATACACTACTGGCCATTAGAATTGCTACACCACGAAGCTGACGTGCTACAGACGCGAAATTTAACCGACAGGAAGAAGATACTGTGAAATGAAAATGATTAGCTTTTCAGAGCATTCACGCAAGTTTGGCGCCGATGGCGACACCTACAACGTGCTGACATTAGGAAAGTTTCCAACCAATTTCTCATACACAAACAGCAGTTGACAGGCGTTGCCTTGTGAAACGTTGTTGTGATGCCTCGTGTAAGGAGGAGACATGCGTACCATCACGTTTCCGACTTTGATAAAAGTCGGATTGTAGCCCATCGCGATTGCGGTTTATCGTATCGCGACATTGCTGTTCACGTTGGTCGAGATCCAATGACTATTCGCAGAATATGGAATCGGTGGGTTCAAGAGGGTAATACGGAACGCCGTGCTGGATCCCAACGGCCTCGTATCACTAGCAGTCGAGATGACAGGCATCTTATCCGCATGGCTGCAACGGATCGTGCAGCCACGTCTCGATCCCTGAGTCAACAGATGGGGACGTTTGCAAGACAACAACCGTCTGCACGAACATTTCGACGACGTTTGCAGCCGTTACATTTCAGATGTGTTACTACCCGTGGCTCTACCCTTCATTCGATCCCTGCGACACCCTACATTTCAACAGGATAATGCACGACCGCATGTTGCAGGTCCTGTACGGGCCTTTCTGGATACAGAAAATGTTCGACTGCTGCCCTGGCCAGCAGATTCTCCAGATCTCTCACCAATTGAAAACGTCTGGTCAATGGTGGCCGAGCAACTGGCTCGTCACAATACGCCAGTCACTACTCCTGATGAACTGTGGCATCGTGTTGAAGCTGCATGGGCAGCTGTACCTGTACACGCCATCCAAGCTCTGTTTGACTCAATGCCCAGGCGTATCAAGGCCGTTATTACGGCCAGAGGTGGTTGTTCTGGCTACTGATTTCTCAGGATCTATGCACCAAAATTGCGTGAAAATGAAATCACATCTCAGCTCTAGTATAATATATTTGTCCAATGAACACCCGTTTATCATCTGCATTTCTTCTTGGTGTAGCAGTTTTAATGGTCAGGATTGTATTTGCTAGTGAAAATTTTAATCCAAAATAAAGACGGTATTCACAATTGCCATAAAAAAAACTTACATCACACGTCGCGTGGTTGACTCTGTGCACGAAACAGAACGTGGACTAAAATAAGCTGCAATTGTTGTCAATGTGCGAGTGCTACAAACGCAGCAACAATACAAGTGACCGTCAGAGTTCCAACTTGAAGATAGGTGGAACCGCCAGCACTTTAACAATGCGTATTTTGAATTCAGAGCGAAAAAATGAGCTTTGGTTGACTCAGTCAACCAATTCAACCGCTCGAGGGCTAAACGCACCAATTTCTCAAGCACCGAACTTCCTGCAATTGCCTCATAAAGTTTAGGCCGAATCAATGACAAGATGGCGCACATCAACATTAAACTCGTTGGTCTTTTCTACTATTTGCCGGAGAGTAGACATCTCGTTCACAGTTGACTTTGCTGGTCTGAATTCACAATGATAATGCCTTTAATGTTTTCTCCTATGGGAGACAGTCTACTAAACAAGGTATTAGAGAGTACTTTACATGCAATATTTGGGAGTGTTATGCATTTGAATATATCGCCTTTCTTGTGTATCAAGGACACTATCCCTACTGTCCATTCTTCTGGCAGCTCTTCCTTTCCCCAGACAAGACACAAAACCTTGTACACCGTGCGATTTAACTCAACTCCTCCTGTTTTCAATGGTTCTGATGTTACATTATCTGTACCTGGAGCCTTATTGTTCTTCAGTCGGGCGATTGCTTTGTCTGCTTCTCCTTGAGAGAGGGGAGGGACTATGGCCTCTTCTTCTTCTGGGTGGATAAGTATCTCTTCAATAGGGGACTCTGGAGCATCCAAAAGCTACAAAAAAAAAAAAAAAAAAAAAAAAAAGGTTCAATTGGCTCTCAGCACTGTGGAACTTAAAATCTGAGGTCATCAGTCCCCTAGACTTAGAACTACTTAAACCTAACTAAACTAAGGACATCACACACATCCATACCCGAGGCAGGATTCGAACCTGCGACCGTAGCAGCAGCGCAGTTCCGGACTGAAGCGCCTAGAACCTCTCGGTCACAGCAGCCGGCTCCAAAAGTTTCCTAAAATATTCTAACCAACGTTCCAATATCTCTTGGTCGTCAGTTAGTAAATCCCCATTTTTACTTTTACATATATTAATACGAGGCTGAAATGTTCCTCTTTCACTATTAATTTTCCGATAGAATTTTCTGACATGATTTGTTTTTCCAGTTGTCTCCAATTCTTCAATCTGCTTTCTTTTCATTCCCTTGTTTTTCAAAAAATGTGTGTGAAATTTTATGGGACTTAACTGCTAAGGTCATCAGTCCCTAAGCTTACACACTACTTAACCTAAATTATTCTAGGAATAAACACACACACCTATGCCCGAGGGAGGACTCGAACCTCCGCCGGGACCAGCCGCCCTTATTTTTCTTCCGATGCAATTTCTTGTCTTCTTTCCTTTTATCTTGATAATTTGTAGGGATTGAAGGGATAAGACTACAAAGGCCATAAGTCTTCGTGATAATTTATAACCGCTAAACGGATATACGATTTCTCAAGCATTTTCCTGTAAACCAGGGTTTTTTCGTGACTTTCTCCCTTACAGTCTTCATCAAACCGGGAATTCCTTGGTTGCTTTCCTTCTTTCCCTAGCACTTCTTCTGCTTTCTTAATGACTGCGTCCCTGAAAGCACTCCATTCCTGATCCACAGTATCAGTTACACTAGGAGTGTATAGTGCAAGATTCTCAGTAATCTTCTAAGAGTAAATTTTGGCAATCTCCTGATTTTTTTTTAGGTTTGATATCATATACTTTCTTTGAGTTATTCCTTTCACTTTATTCGAGCTCTTAGTTTCGCAGTTGCATTAACTCCTCTGTAGATATACGCATCTAGTAAGTTTGAGAAGTGCCCGCCGTCAATAATTACATTATCGTCTTGGTTGAAGGTATGCTGATCAGGGCTACACCAAATTGCTTTATGGACCCTTTTTGTGTGGGAACATAGTGATATCTACAGCTATGTTATGTGATAGTGCAAACAGAACAATTCTGTGTCCAATATCATTCGTGTATTCGTGGAGGCTATGCTTCGCTAGCGCTGGATAGTAATGATCTTCTTTTCCAATCTGAGCATTGAGATCTCCAATAATTATTTTAACACTATGCACAGGGCATCGGTCATAAGTTCTCATAGAAGGTCAACTGCTACTTCTGTAGGTGCATGTACATTGATCAATGAATATTTTGCGATTCGGGTCTTCAATCTCCTTTGCGAGATTCTAGATGTTATTCCAGTAAATCCACTCACTATATGTTTAAATTTTTGTCTCACTACGAACCCTATGCCAAATTCATGGTTGCCCTCTTTGCCATGGTAGAAAGTTATCCAGTTTCCCATATCAAGCACTCCATGTGTAATCCATCGCGTTTCCTGTGGCGCAACTATGCCCGCCTTGGTTTTATCGAGTTGTTCTAGTAGTGCCCTCAGGGCTCCCGCTCTGTGTAATGATCTTACAGGCTGACAATTATTGAACTATATGAAATAAAATCGCCATAACTTCTCGACGACTTGCGTCACGACGCTCACACTGCGCGGTTGGGCGAGAGGCATGATGGGAATTAGTATGTATTGTATGGTTTTATTTAGCGATGAAGCCCACTTTCATTTGGATGGGTTCGACAAGAAGCAAAACTGGCGCATTTTGGGGACTGAGAATCCGCATTTCGCGACCGAAAATTCTCTTCACCTTAAATGGGCGACTGTGTGGTGTCCAATGTCCAGACACAGAATGATCGGTGCGATATTCCTTGATGGCACAGTGACTACCGAACTGTTGTTGAAGATTTTGGAAGATGACTTCATCCGCATTATCCAAAGTAACCCCGATTTCGACAAGACGTGGTTCATGCAAGACGGATCTCGACCCCATCGAAGCAGGAGAGTGTTTGGTGTCCTGGAGGAGCACTTTGGGGATCGCACTCTGGCTCTGGAGTACCCAGTGGACACTGGCATGTGCCTCGATTGGCGGCCATATTCTCCGCATCACAATACATGCGACTCCTTTTTGTGGGGCTATATTAAAGGCAGGTGTACATCAATAACGACAAAACCATTGATGAGCCGAAAACAGCCATTCAGGAGGTCATCGACAGCATCGATGTTCCGACACTTCAGCGGGTCATGCAAAAATTCGCCAATAATGACAGGCATATCGAAAATGTCATGACCTAAATCCGAATATCTGCAGTGACGTTTACATGTTGAATAAAGTGCGTGCACGCCGTAGTTTGTAACTAATTTACGTTTTTTCCTTATAGTTCAATAATCGTCTTCCTGTAGAAATAAAGGTTTGTCATCCCATCATTTATTTGAAAATGAAATAAATAATTAAAAACGAAAGGGGGCGCTAATGTTAAAGTAATAGTATGTATCTTTTGTGCTGTTTGTCGTGTAAGCAATATGTTCCAGAATTTGTCGAAATTTTATAAAGATGTTTTACATTCAGTTTCATTATTCAGTTTTTAGTTATCAGTCTCCTAACTGTAACAGTGTAGTTAGTTTTATTAAAATCCTGATGAAATTACCTACAAAGTATATGTTACCTAAAATTTCTGCACTGGTGAAAGTTATTTGCCTTGACCTACCTCAACTGAAACCTCTTTCTCTCCATTTTTCAAAGTACACTTTTCTTTTTCCAAAAATAATTTGTGTAAGAAGTTATTGATGATAAACCTTTCGCAATCTAGAATATTCTTTTGTAAACTTGGCCTAGATTTGAATAACCAATGCTATACTCTTCTTCTTCTTCCTGCTCTTTCTGAAAGTTTTCCATATCATGCAGCGTCTCGCGCACCCAAGTTCCCATCTCCTTCTGTATTGCCAGTCCTTTTCATACACAGCTCTGTCCATCGCACGCCTCACCCCCTCGTTGCAATGTAGCCGGGGTCTTTCTCCTTTTTGTGTGGGGTGGAGGTATCTAGTGCCACATTTTAGAAGCCCTTATTTCCTCAAGCATTCTTTTAATATGTCCATACCCTGTTAGCCGTTTATTTTCAACCGTGGCTGCGGTATTCTTTGCAATTCCCATCTGTTCCCGTAGCACTTCATTTCTTACTTTGTCACATCTTTTTACTTCACAACATCGTATCCAAAACTTCATTTCCATTGCCTTTAATTTCTTGTCGTTGACCCTGGAAACTTCCTGCAGTTCAACACGTTACAGAGGAATGACCTTAGCTATAGTTTCGTATATCCTCCTTTGCGAATTTTTTGACGTAGTTTTGTTCCAAATAATGGTGTGTACCTGTTTATTTGCCACCTTTCCCTTTTCTGTTCTGTGCCCTATTTCCTCGTTGCTTCCACCTTTATCCAAAATGATTGTCCCTAAATATTTATATGATCGACTACATTTTACTGCAGATCCATCATCCATAACAAGATCCCTTCCTAAGCCTCCGACAACCAAGTTTTCAGTTTTGTAAAGTTAATTCTCATGCCCCAATCCTCACATTCTTCTTTAAATTTTCTTGACATCCCCGATATTATTCAGTCTTTACACTGAACAAGCAGTAAAGGAAACCAAAGACAAATTTCGAGCAGGAATTAAAGTTCAAGGAAAAGAAATAAACACTTTGAGGTTTGCCGGTGACATTGTAATTCTCTCAGAGACAGCAAAGGACTTGGAAGAGCAGTTGAACGGAATGGACATTGTCTGGAAAGAAGGATATGAGATGAACATCAACAAAAGGAAAACAAGGATAATGGAGCGCAGTGTAATTAAATCAGGCAATATTAAGGAAATTAGTTAAGAAACAAGAGTCTTAAAATAGTAGACGAGTTTGGCTATTTTTGCAGCTACTAACTGAAGACGGCCGAAGCAGAGAGGATATAAAATGTATATTGGCAATGGCAAGAAAAGTACTTCTGAAGAAGAGAACTTTGATAACATCGAATGTACATTTAAGTGTTAGGAACTCTTTGTGAAAATATTTATCTGGAGTGTAACCATGTATGGAAGTGAAACATGGACAATAAACAGAATAGAAACGTTCGAAATGTGGTGCTACAGAAGAATACTGAAGATTAGATGAGTAGATCACGTAACTAATGAGGAGGTGCTGAACAGAATTGGGGGATAAGATATCTGTGGCACAACTTGATCTAAAGAAGAGATCGGTTGATAGGACACATTCTGAGACAATTAAGGTATCACCAATTTAGTATTGGAGGGTAGTGTGGGGGGATAAATCGTAGAGAGCGATCAGGAAATGAATACAGTAAGCAGACTCAGAAGGATGTAGGTTGCAGTAGTTATTCGGAGATGGAGAGGCTCGCACGGGGCAGAGCAGCATGGAGAGCTGCACCAAACCAGTCCTCGGATTGAAGGCCACAACAACAACATACAAGACGCATCTCCTTCCTCGGCAAAATGGCCTAATCGATGGCGAAATTTAGAGAGAACGGGATGTCATCATCGTTTTTCAATTCTTCAGTGCTTCGTTCAAAAACATCTTAAAGAGAGTAGGCGCTAAGCATCATATGTCTCAGTCGTTTGCTAACCAAGTAGAGTCCCAACTTTAACACGACAAATATCACCCGAATACAGCTTTCTAACGGCTTCTACACAACATTTATGAATGTTCTGATTATTCATTGCTTCCCACATCCCAAAAAGTGGTATATTGTTGTAGGCCTTTACTAAATCTATTAAAGTCATGTGTTTCTGCAAGTTATGTGCGATTCTCTTGTCAATCATGTGTCAATGTTGCAGTTATCAACCATACAAGCCCTCATTGCCCGAAAGCGATTTTGTTCTCCTACTTCTCAATGTAACTTTCAGTTCTAACGGTCTTACCATCATATAGTATCGATATAAAACTTAGAACTGTGATGTCTCGATAATTTGTGCCAGTCATCGTAGTGCGTTAATTTGGGCACGCAGTGTCCATGCTTCTATGCTTAAGCGAACTCGGGTAAGCACTGTTTATGTGAATAATTTTTGTAATCAGTTTATGTTAAAAGTGCATACTAAAATGTGTTTCTTTTTTTGTTTGTTACATGTATTCGAGCAAGGTTTCCGACAAGATGTTCCAGCTGAGTGTCCACCCCCCCCCCCCCCCCCCCTCCGAATCAGCGTCTGGCTATGCGGGGCCTTCATCTGATAGAGCCAATGGTTGTTATCGGCGAGAACATCGCTCCACCATTGTTAAAATTCTGTGAATTAATTTTTCAAGAACTGTATCACAAAAAATGTTGTAACATATAAAGACTTCTTGTTAGACTTCTGAACTGTACAGATGTTAAAATTTATGAGTGTATGTTTTATTGTGAAAAATAAAACACTGACTTCATGTCGTCGAAGTATTTAATTCACAAAGGTAGTGAAGAATTATTGTTCTGTATATTGACTTTCCTGAAGTGTCTGCAATAACTTCAAGCTGAAAGGCAATATTGATATGTATTGTGACATAGAGTCCTACTGAAATTGCTGAAAACATTTCTCATAATTAAACTGTGTTTTCTGAAAAGATTCGTCTCACGTAACTCATAAACTTGAAGCAGATTGAATTCTTTCATATACTTGATTTTGGGTCAGTCCTGGGGGGAAGTGCCTTAATAACAGTAATTTTATTAATTTCAGAAAGGAAAAAAGTAAGAATTTTTAAAACTACTTTGTGATAAATAATTGAAGAGCTTAATTATCAAAAAGTCCTGGGGGGAAGTGCCTTAATAACAGTAATTTTATTAATTTCAGAAAGGAAAAAAGTAAGAATTTTTAAAACTACTTTGTGATAAATAATTGAAGAGCTTAATTATCAAAAAGTGCTTGAGGTCAATTTTTGTTCTACGTAATGAGTAATCAGCGATCTCTTATAAGCTAAGTACAATAACTTTATCGTTCGTGTCGCAAGATTTTAACTATCGCAATAAATCAGAATGCACTTTCAAAACTAATTAAAGGCATAAACGGCTGTTTAATCAAGTTACAGTGATTAAATATTTACTATAAACCGTGTTTGAACATTGAGAGTTAATCGTTACGCTAGACCGCAGGTAAACAATGTCGATAATAGCCATAATTTTGCTAACTCGACGCTGCATTGCTTCACGTAACATTATACAGCTAGAGACTTACGGCGACGAAATATAAACGCCGACCGTTGTGACCGAGCGGTTCTAGGCGATTCAGTCCGGAACCGCGTTGCTGCTACGGTCGCAGGTTGGAATCCTGCCTCAGGCATGGATGTGTGTGATGTCCTTAGTTTAGTTAGGTTTAAGTAGTTCTAAGTCTAGGGGACTGATGACCTCAGATGTTAAGTCCCATAGTGCTTAAAGCCATTTTGAAATATAAGCCACAGTTTGAACCTCTCCTTCTCTCTTCGACAGAAAAACGATCGTGCGGGGTATAATCAACTCAATCCGGAGTAAAATTACCAATTAAATTTATCCCCAAGCAAGGATAAAAACTTCGAGAGAGGCTTCGACCCACTCGGACACATACGGTCAAGACTGTATGCAGAGCAGTATGTTACGAAAGAAGACAGATTCTTAACGTCGTAATCCAGCGTTTAACAGGGCGGGGGACCTAGTCGTGGCGATCGATGTGTTCCGGACTTCGCTAGAAGAGAAATGGAGAAGATATTCGAGTTCCGAGTCGTCGAGAAAAGGCCAAGTCTACGAGAAGTCTGTGGAAGGCGAGACACTGCTCGCTCCCGCAGCAACAATTTAAGTTTGTCCAGGAGCAGTCCAGCAGTCGGCGTGCACGTCAAATTTTGTATAAGAAGGCAACTGGAGAATCCTACACTAAGCTTAACAGTCTAGGCATGGTGCCCCAGGTGGCCCCTTGGTCTTTAAACCAGCCTTGCAACTTTTGAAGTGGAGAATACAAAACACCTTTTGTCCTTGTGTTATCGTCATCTCAGCTCGATTCGTACTGGGTTATGAACTAACTACACTCACGCTCATAAATTAAGGATAATTGCAGAATGTGGTGCCACACAACGTTGCACTACACAAAACTGGCGCTAATAGCATAGGCACGTTGGGAACACACACGACACAGATCTGTAAGTCCACGGTATTGGTGATAAGTTAAGAAAACAATCCCGAAACACATGTGCTGCAAAACGCCACTATTTCCCGCGCATGTACCCCGACATCAATATGGGATATGATCACCATCCACACGTACACAGGCCGCACAACGGGTTGGCATACTCTAGATCAGATAATCGAGCAACTGCTGGGGTATAGCCTCCCATTCTTGCACCAGTGCCTGTCGGAGCTCCTGAAGTGTCCTAGGGGTTTGAAGACGTGCAGCTATACGGCGACCGAGAGCAAAATGGTTCAAATGGCTCTAAACACTATGGGACTTAACATCTTAGGTCATCAGTCCCCTAGAATTAGAACTACTTAAACCTAAGGACATCACTCACATTCATGCCCGAGGCAGGATTCGAACCTGCGACCGTAGCAGCCGCGTGGTACAGGGCTGAAGCGCCTATAGCCGCTCGACCACAGCTGCCGGCGACCTAGAGCATCCCAGACGTGCTCGATGGGCATTAGGTCTGGAGAACAGGCAGGCCACTCCATTCGCCTGATGACTTCTGTTTCGGGTTACTCCTCCACGAGCCGGCCGCGGTGGTCTAGCGGTTCTGGCGCTGCAGTCCGGAACCGCGGGACTGCTACGGTCGCAGGTTCGAATTCTGCCTCGGGCATGGGTGTGTGTGATGTCCTTAGGTTACTTAGGTTTAAGTACTTCTAAGTTCTAGGGGACTTATGACCTAAGATGTTGAGTCCCATAGTGCTCAGAGCCATTTGAACCATTTGAACTCCTCCACGATGGCAGCTCGGTGGGGCCGTGCATTATCATCCATCAGGAGGAAGGTGGCAACCACTGCACCCCTGAAAACGCGGACATACTGGTGGAAAATGACGTCCCGATACACCTGACCTGTTACAGTTCCTCTGTCAAAGACATGCAGGGGAGTACGTGCACCAATCATAATCCTACCCCACACCATCAAACCACGATCTCCATACAGGTCCATTTCAAGGACGTTAAGGGGTTGATGTCTGGTTTCTAGTTCACGCCAGATGAATACCCGGTGAGAATCACTGTTCAGACTATACCTGGACTTGCCTGTGAACATAACCTTGGACCACTGTTCCAATGACCATGTACTGTGTTCTTGACACCAGGTTTTACGGGCTCTCCTGTGACCACGGGTCAGTGGGATGCACCTTGCAGGTCTCCGGGCGAATAAACCATGTTTGTTCAGTCGTCTGTAGACTGTGTGTCTGGAGACAACTGTTCCAGTAGCTGCGGTAAGGTCCCGAGCAAGTCTACCTGCAGTACCCCGTGGCCGTCTGCGGGCGCTGATTTTGAGATATCGGTCTTCTTGAAGTGTTGTACACTGTGGACGTCCCGTACTGTAGCGCCTGGACACATTTCCTGTCTGCTGGAATCGTTGCCATAATCTTGAGATCACACTTTGTGGCACACGGAGGGCCCGTGCTACGACCTGTTGTGTTTGACCAGCCTCCTGTAGCCCTAGTATTCTACCCGTCATAACATCATCAATATTTGTGCTTTGAGCCATTTTCAACACACAGTCACCATTAGCACTTCTGAAAACGTCTAGACACTTACTCGCTGCACCATATTCTGACATGCATCAACACACCTCTGCTTATGTGGACTCCTACCAGCGCCACCGTGCAAGGACCGCAGTCAATTGCACCGAATGAGGTGATTTAAACCCGCAAACCGCCAACCAGAGCGTTGGTTCACCATGTATCAGCATCATCCTTAATTTATGAGCATGAGTGTAGTTGGATCAGGGAGAACTATACCTGCAGTCACATGAACTGGCAACTTCAGCTGTACAAGATAAACTTTTAGTTGCGATTATTAAGTTAACATTTACGCCAAGTTTCTACCTTTATTGGTATAAAAGGTGAAATCGGATGACTGTTTGAAGCGCACTGTACTTTTCATGATGAATAAATCCTATCCAGTTGTACTTCAGTCCTTTATTTGGATAAAATCGTACCCACAATCCGGATTTCAGGATGTAAATCTCGTCTTCAGGCACTTCACTGAATACGAGAAAGTCGTACGCGTCATATAAAAAATCCTGCAAATTTATCATGTAGCGTGCGAGATCCAGCGGGTGAGGTATGCTACTTGATATATCTCACGCGTTACTTGATAAATCATCTGGATCTTTTATATGTCTAGCACGACTTTCTCGTACGCAGTCAAGTGCATGAAGATGGGATTGTCATCCTGAAACCCGGGTCGTGTGTTTCATTTTATCCAAAATAAAGGATTTGCAAGTACAACTGGAGCGGATTTATTCATTGCGAAAAATTTTAGCAACAGTTGTGGATATCCCACAACGAGTATATTATACATTGTATTTTGTTTATTAGACGTCATTGCACAACTGTACTGCAGGCTGTTCGAGTGTCAAGAAACGTTCTCCAAGAATGTACTAGTTTTCATATCTCACATTATGTATAATACAGCTTCCAGTAAATAAGAAAATTGAATCCGAATAGAAGATTATAAAAATTCTTTTTGACACATTCCGTAAATTAAAGGAATAGGAAAAAAATAATACTCATGTCAGATAACCTTTGTCAAATACATCAAGATGTGTCGCAAGGGGGTAAGTAAGATGCAGACTTTGACGGACAATGTATATCCGCCTTACAGTGCGACAACAGAGGTTTTTCAGTAGTTACTTTGTAGCGAAGTGTCAGCTGAACACCTGCCATCCGTCATTCATCTTCGTTTTGCGATCTGACAGTTCCACTGGAACGTTTCTGCTGCCTCATCCATTAAAGGGGAGGTCGTGACTTTACTGGCCTCGAAAAGTTTGTCAGTGTCGAATGGAAGTGAACACTATCACCTAAATCTCAGGCATCTTCCAACGTCTGATTAGCACCTTCCCTAATTACAACACCATTAGTGCCGATTACCATGTCAGTCACAACGGTACTTCAGCTGAACAGTTGCAATACTCCTATTTTTCTTCCTGAAGCAATTTTTGCGCATAGTATTGAGCATTAAGGTTTTTATTTTGCTGTTTTGTATTTTGGTTCTTCTTTCGTCCACAAGTGTGTGGACATTGATTTCTGTACCACTTACAGTCTTAACATATGACCAGATGTTGTTGGGGTTCCGCAACGGGACATGTAGTAAGATTTTAGTAGAGCAATTATTGAAGGCTACGAGTATTGCCTTATTGGCAGCCAAGAGCGTTTTGATAAAAGAGAACATCGTCAGTAGTAGGCTATAATGTAGACGGTCTTTATTTAAATCGTGCTGTTAGCTAATTTCGATAACTTGTCATTGTCAAACACTTGTGTACTGTTATGTTTACAAGTCGTAACTGTCAAGTTGTTTTTCACTCTTTTCACAATTTTTATATTCAATGCGTAATAGTACACATGTGCTTGAAAATGACATGCTGATAGCATTATTTAAATAAATACCGTCTACATTACAGCCTACTACGAACCATGTTTTGTTTTATTAAGAATTTTGAGGGTGTAGATCCCTACAAAAACAAAATTTTAAGAGTGTTTTAGTTAGCATCTCGCTTCCCACGCCCGGGTTCACGGGTTCGATTCCCGGCGGGGTCAGGGATTTTCTCTGCCTCGTGATGGCTGGGTGTTGTGTGCTGTCCTTAGGTTAGTTAGGTTTAAGTAGTTCTAAGTTCTAGGGGACTGATGACCATAGAAGTTAAGTCCCATAGTGCTCAGAGCCATTTGAACCATTTTTGAGTTAGCATCTCCCTACCTGTAGGGTAATACTTTGTTTTGTACCCACTGTACTGTAGGTATTGTTTCTTAAGAAGCCTCCTGATATTGCCCGAACACCAAGGAGTGTCTACCCATCTTAAATTATTTACGCTAGGAACATGTTCTTCTGAAGCTCGAGCAAATACTATTTTGTATTTGAGCCACAGTCTCTACATATTTATTGCCTGAATTTAAGCATTCTAGCTCCTGCTGAAGAAATGAAACAAACTTAATAGATAGATACCATCCTGGCTGGTATCTCACAGTTGGCAACGGAAACGCACATTTCCAGCAGGCGCCTACAGAGACCGCGCGGCGACCCAGCGAATCCAATGATCCACTGAACAGCACCCTCTGCCGCCGCGATATACAGTAGAATAGCCGGCAGCAGCTACACAGCCCAGCCTCAATCGCAGTCTTCAGTCTTAGGCAGCCTTCAATAGTTCGCTCAGGCATTAGTACTGGGAGTCACACACTGCACAATGCTCTTATTTAGCTTCATACGAGTATAATAGGTAGAGTTTATTGCTGTTTGTTCTTTTGTATACTTTCTTCCAGCGCTTGGAGAAAGCTATAAGTCAAGTAAAACTTCAGTTTAATGTATTTACGTGTTCTCTAATCATTTCTGTTGATCTCCAGTTTCCCGCCGACGACAGCTGCTGCACCGCTCTTAGCTCACCTCTCCTTACCGATGTGTAGAAAGTAGTACACAACACACAACAATTTACACTTTATTGACTAAGTAAATCTTTCTGATTATTTTTTACCCCATTATATTCTGATGCTCATTTTTGCTACAACAGCATTTTGATCACTAATTCCCATTTATGTACACTGGACTCGCATTCGGGAAGATGTCGGCCCAATCCCGCGTCCGGCCATCCTGATTAAGGTTTTCTGTGACTTCCCTAAATCGCTCCAGGCGAATGCCGGGATGATTCCTTTGAAAGGGCACTGCCGACTTCCTTCCCCGTCCTTCCATAATCCGATGGAACCGATGACTTCGCTGTCTGGTCTCCTCCCCCAACCCATTTATGTGAACCTCCGCAAAGAGGTCCATTCAGTATAATGCCAATAAGCCTGGTATATTTCCATGTGTTCAAGGTAATTTTCAGAGGAAACTTTTGTAATTCTTTCAGAGAAAGTTTTCTCTCATCCATCACTAAAGAAACGATTTTCAGAATCAAGTGTAGGTCAGTTAAGATCTCCAACTATTATACGAGTAGTATGACATGAAAATATTCGTACTAGGAAATGTAGGTTTTCTCTGAAGTTATTTGTTCCGTGTGAATCTAGTGATCAATGAAATTATCCAACATAAATTTTTATCAAAAACACTAGGTGGCATGTAAACAGTTCGCCACAGAAATTCCAGGTGGCAGCCACTGACTCTGACTTTTGGAAAGGCAGTTGGAAAGCTGCAAGTGATTTGTCACATATCTTACTGAGTCTCGACTGTGGGTGGCAGTCGACTTTGTGCCTACTTACAGGGCCTAATGATTAGGAAACTGAGAAAAGTGGTGAGGGCGTTCAGCACTAATAACAATGGTCAAAAATTAACAATGGAATGCATCCCATCACCATTCACATAGTGCTGAGAGGAGCCTTTATTGATGTTCCTATGTACTAAGGAGACATTGACACAAATATCAATTAATGAATGTAGGAATCAGAACATTAAATTACAAAATTTCTCGAACGCCATCAGCACTGTTAATGAAAGCATTGAATGCACCTGGGAAACTTAGAGAGTTGAAACCATGAGACAGCGATCCAAGTGTCACAGTGGGGTGCTTGTGGGCATTTCTTACCATACGCCTGGAGACATGGATAACCGTAACATAGTAGGCATGCCTAGTTCAAATGGTTCAAATGGCTCTGAGCACTATGGTACTTAACTTCTGAGGTCATCAGTCCCCTAGAACTTACAACTACTTAAACCTAACTAACCTAAGGACATCACACACATCCATGCCCGAGGCAGGATTCGAACCTGCGACCGCAGCGGTCGTGCGGTTCCAGACTGTAGCGCCTAGAACCGCTAGGCCACCCCGGCCGGCCATGCCTAGTGAAAACATTGACATCTATATCGGAGTGAATTAGTATTTCTTGCGAAAGGTAATGAAAAGACAAACTGTAATCTGACTAAGGTGTCAAGTGCCAAAAGCAAAGTGTGTTTGCATTAAGGTGCCAATTCAAAGACCATTTGGTCCGCCAACCCTCCCACCAACCACAGGTGCGACTCATCTGACTGCATGTGGACACTCGCAATCGTTTGGCAGACCCTACCTGACTGTACTGATGGAGTATGAGCTGACAGGTAGTGGTACGGCTAAGCAGGTAGACGCCTCCCCGTGGAACCAACAGACACAGTCCATGGACCCAACTATGAGCCCATCGTCCACACAAAGTTGATGGGTCGAGGCTGACCCGCTCGGCGACTGGGTCGGCTGATCAGTCTGCCTGTGTGTGGGGGCCTTTAAGGTGCCTGTTCACAGCCTGACCGGTTGGCTGACCCACTAGCCATCCATAGCCATGATTGTTTTGACTGTGTGTAGACACCAGCAACTGCTTGGTGTACTCTGTCTCCATGTAGTGACAGAATGTGGGCTGTCAGGCAGAAATTGGAACAAGCGGGTGGGGCTCAGCATTGGAATTGATGCACTTGAACCATAGACTTGACTAGAAGCCCATCACCCATGAACGGGCAAGCAGGTCAGGGCTCACCTTCTCAGTGAGACTGGGGTAGCTGTATTTTGAGGTTTTATGAGATTGAAGTGCCCACTCTACAGTGACCTTCTGACCACAAAAAAAAGAAGAAAAAAAGTCCCCATACGGACTGCTGTTAAGAGCATTAGCCAATGATTACCAGCTAGGACTTCGAGAACAGGCAAGATATTCTGTTCACAGAGGTTTCATATCCTGCCTTGGCTCCAACCGTCGAAACGAAATCCTCCACAAGGCAGAAGAAAGGATCTGTTTCAATCTTTGTTTCAAATTAACGATTGACCACATAATTAGATTCTAAACGATGGCATCTGAAATCACATTTTGGAGTACTGTTCTTCAATAGCTTAGGAATGTGACTATTATGTTCTCCTTTCCCTCAAATTTTTTAATTAGGGGTTAACTTGAATTTAAAGTTTAGGGAAACCTGAAATAAAATAGATAGTGATGACGAATGGATAAGATGTGTGCAGTGATTTTTATTATTAATTATTTGGGATATCGTTCTTAGTAAGGATCCTCATACAAAAACACATGTACACTATGTGATCAAAAGTATCCAGACACCCCCCAAAACATAAGTTTTTCATACAAGGTGCATTCAAGTTCTAAGGCCTCCAATTTTTTTCTCCAGACTGGAAAGAGATAGAAACATGCGCATTGTTTTAAAATGAGGCCGCGTTCATTGTCAATATGTCCCAGAGATGGCAGCACCGTATGGCAGATGGAATTTTACAGCCATCAGCGAGAATGAGAACTGTTTTAAATACTTAAAATGGCGACGTTTTCCTTACTTGAACAGTGTGCAATCATTCGTTTTCTGAATTTGCGTGGTGTGAAACCAATTGAAATTCATCGACAGTTGAAGGAGACATGTGGTGATGGAGTTATGGATGTGTCGAAAGTGTGTTCGTGGGTGCGACAGTTTAATGAAGGCAGAACATCATGTGACAACAAACCGAAACAACCTCTGGCTCGCACAAGCCGGTCTGACGACATGATCGAGAAGGTGGAGACAATTGTTGGGGGATCGCCGAATGACTGTTGAACAGATCGCCTCCAGAGTTGGCATTTCTGTGGGCTCTGTGCACACAATCCTGCATGACGGCCTGAAAATGCGAAAAGTGTCATCCAGGTGGGTGCCACGAATGCTGACGGACGACCACATGGCTGTCCGTGTGGCATGTTGCCAAGCAATGTCGACGCGCAACGACAGCATGGATGGGACTTTCTTTTCGTCAGTTGTGACAATGGATGAGACGTGGATGCCATTTTTCAATCCAGAAACAAAGCGCCAGTCAGCTCAACGAAAGCACACAGATTCACCGCCACCAAAAAAATTTCGGGTAACCGCCAGTGCTGAAAAAATGATGGTGTCCATGTTCTGGGACAGCGAGGGCGTAATCCTTACCCATTGCGTTCCAAAGGGCAATACGGTAACAGGTGCATCCTACGAAAATGTTTTGAAGAACAAATTCCTTCCTGCACTGCAACAAAAACGTCCGGGAAGGGCTGCGCGTGTGCTGTTTCACCAAGACAACGCACCCACACATCGAGCTAACGTTACACAACAGTTTCTTCGTGATAACAACTTTGCAGTGATTCCTCATGCTCCCTACTCACCTGACCTGGCTCCTAGTGACTTTTGGCTTTTTCCAACAATGAAAGACACTCTCCGTGGCCGCACAATCACCAGCTGTGCTGCTATTGCCTTAGCGATTTTCCAGTGGTCAAAACAGACTCCTAAAGAAGCCTTCGCCGCTGCCACGGAATCATGGCGTCAGCGTTGTGAAAAATGTGTACGTCTGCAGGGCGATTACGTCGAGAAGTAACGCCAGTTTCATCGATTTCGGGTGAGTAGTTAATTAGAAAAAAAATCGGAGGCCTTAGAACTTGAATGCACCTCGTATTAGGTGCGTTGTGCTGCCACCTACTGCCAGTTACTCCATATCAGCGACATCAGTAGTCTTTAGACATCGTCAGAGAGCAGAATGGGGTGCTCCGCGGAATTCACGGACTTCGAACGTGGTCAGGTGATTGGGTGTCCACACTCCTAAACATCCCTAGGCCCACTGTTTCCGATGTGATAGTGAAGTGGAAACGTGAAGGGTCACGTACAGCACAGAACTGTACAGGCCGACCTCGTCTGTTGACTGACAGAGACCGCCGACATTTAACGAGTGTCGCAATGTGTAATACGCAGACGTCTATCCAGACCATCACACTGGAATTCCAAACTGCATCAGGATCCACTGTAAGTACTATGACAGTTAGGCGGGAGGTGAGAAAACTTGGATTTCACGGTCGAGCGGCTGCTCATAAGCCTCACATCACGGCGGTAAACGCCATACGACGCCTCGCTTGATGTAATAAGCGTAAACATTGGACGATTGAGCAATGGAAACACGTTGTGCGGAGTGACAAATCACGGTATACAATGTGGCGATCCGATGGCAGGGTGTGGGTATGGCGAATGCCCGGTGAACGTCATCTGCCAGTGTGTGTAGCGCTAATAATAAAATTCGGAGGCGGTGGTGTAACGGTGTGGTCGTGTTTTTCATGGAGGGGGCTGGCACCCCTTGTTGTTTTACGTGGCACTATCACAGCACATGCCTACATTGACGTTTTAAGCATCTTCTTGCTACCCCCTGTTGAAGAACAATTCGGGGATGGCGATTGTATCTTTCAACATGATCGAGCACCTGTTCATAATGCAAGGCCTGTGGCGGAGTGCTTATACGACAAATACATCCCTGTAATAGACTGGCCTGCACAGAGTCCTGATCTGAATCCTACAGAACGCCTTTGGGATGTTTTGGACGCCAACTTCGCGCCAGGCCTCACCGACCGACATCGATGCCTCTCCTCGTTGCAGCACTCCGAGAAGTATGGGCTGCCATCCCCCAAGAAACCTTCCAGCACCTGATTGAACGTATGCCTGGCAGAGTGGAAGCTGTAATCAAGGCTAAGTGTGGGCCAATACTATATTGAATTCCAGCATTACCGATGGAAGGCACCACGAACTTGTAAGTAATTTTCAGCCAGGTGTCCGGATACGTTTGATCACATAGTGTACATGTCCTGACACATTGCTTGCCAGGCTAGGCTCATTAGGTTAAAGCTTAAGTTTGTCTTGAAGATCTCACTGCTGTTAGTTTCTGGTTCCAGCCAACACTTGCTGCCAACTGTCGTACGAAACCATTAACGCCTCAATAGCGCCCCAGTCTGCTGCATTTTTTTGCAAATGCTTCTTCAATTTGTCTCTAAAGTCTTGATATTCTCAACTATTTGGGAATTTTCCTTGGTTTATTTTGATCATTTTGGAGCACTCTGCAGAAATGGTTATTCTGACTGAATGCACAGTCGCCTGTTTTATAAAAAAAATCCTTCTGTGCATTCCACATACAGCTACAGTAGTAGTCGTCTCTTGAGGCGTAGTATAGCCTTGATATATGGATACACTACAGCCCTCAGCCATGTGGCGGAAGTCTACGACGCTGCAGCCCAAGTTGTCAAAGGAACGCCAAATTCACACCTTCCAAATGCCTGAGCGTCCGCCTCGATAGCTCAGTGGTCAGTCGGCTCTCAGCCGTGGCAGCGTGCGGACGGCCCCGCGCGCCGGCCAGTGCTCCGCTGCAGGCGTTGTTTACTTCCGCGTCGTAGCTTCAAAGCTTGTGTCCGTCCACCATGAACAACATGTCGAGCGCTTACCGCCGTGCGACCCTTAAAGTTTCCTTCCCAGCTGAACATGCGCGACCTCGTGCACATGAAGTTGAAACGTTCTTACGTGAAGAAGTTCGTTTAGATCCTAATCACGTTATCGGAATCCATTTTTCGATCATGAGTAGTGTCGTTTATATTAAAATGACAAACATCGACGTGTGTGAAGATGTTATTCGCCGCCATGCCAATGGACTTAAGTTCAAATACTCTGATGGTCACGTCGGAGCTGTAACACTTGAACTCGCAGAGTACGGTCAACGTACGATTAGGGTGTTTGAACTACGTTTTGAAGTGCCGAAGGACGAAGTTGTCTCTGCGTTACAACCATACGGTAACGTCATCGGTTACGTAGAGGAAAAATGGCAAACCTTCACGACCTACCACGTCCTTAATGGTGTGCGTCAGGTCAAAATTGAACTGAAGAAACATATACCATCACATCTGACAATTGGCGGGGTGCGAGCCATTGTCATGTACGACGGCCAACCCCGAACATGTGCGGGTTGTGGACAAGAAGGCCACGTCAGATCCGCCTGCATGCGACGCCGCCTGATCCAGACGCCGGTCGGAGAGGAAGCGTCACCAGTGGTGATCACTCAGATCCCTGTCACCTACGCCAAGGTTGCCAAGGAAGGTAGCACCTCTACACAGGGTCTTCCTGCTTCGTTGACGTCGTCTGATCAGGTAGATGCAATCGCTACTGAGAATCCTTCTGAGGTGCCACAGACACCAGATCCTGACCTGCCGAATCTTCGCAGCAATGAGACTGAAAATGCTACTGAGATGGACGTCTATCCGGGAGTGGTACCTACTTCTGCTTTCCTTCAGACTGATCCGGAGTAAGACGAAAGCCACCCGCAATCGGACTCTGAACGACATGTTCGAAAACAAGGGACGACACGAAAGAGAAAGAGACGTAGCCGTACACCCCCTGATGAATCCATTCTACGGATGGATACCAGGGATGCAGACCCGAAGATGGACGGCAAACCGCTCTTTGATGACCAAAAGTCTGATGCGAACGACCCGCCGCAGGCGACCACTGGCAACGACCACCCCTCTTTACTGGCGCCGTCGCCCCCACAGGTCGACGTTGAAGAGAGCCTATCTGCTGAGCCGAAATCTACGTCTCCTCTCCACGTGGATGATGTGCACAGCCAATGCCCTACCGCAGAATCAGTCTCCTGGGCAGACGACGTGGAGATCGACGGGACTGGGGTGGACGGTGCTGATGATGGGGCGCCCCCATCGGTTGCGCCCGCGCCCGCAAACTCTCCACAATAGCAGCCTCTTCAGCGGACCGGCAAGATCGGCGACCTCTCGCTCTTGAAGAAGAAGCCCCACCTGTGCCTGTGGGACTCCAACACCAGCATTATCGTGTCGCAACGATTAACCTCGCGACCATTCGTGCGCCCCACAAACTAGCGCTGCTCCGCGATATGATTTATGATGCGGACATAGATATTGCGCTTTTTCAGGAAGTGCATGTCGCCGATTTTTCACCACCACATGGCTTCACGGCGCATCTTTCTCCCGCTTCGGACACCGGTAGTGGTGTTGCCATCATCTTACGCGAAGGTCTTCCTGCCGAAGAAGTCCTATACCTCCCCAACGGCAGAGGTATGGCCCTTACTCTCTTTGGTGTACGCATCGTCAACATTTATGCGCCGTCGGGCTCCAGCTACCGTCGTGAACGCAATGCCTTCTTCGCGAATGAAGTTACACCCCTTTTTATGGGTCCACACGATGACTGGGTCATGGGTGGAGACTTCAATTGCACCCAGCGGCCTCAGGATCAATTGCCGCGTCACTCACCATGCGCAGCTCTGGAAACAGTCGTCACGCGGCTACAATTTGTTGACACGTGGAGACATGTTCACGGTGATCTTTTGGGCTTTACGTACTACACTGCGCATTCCTCTAGCCGACTGGATCGCATCTACATCTCGCGGTCCCTTATTCAACACACTCGACAGGCTGAAATCTGGCCTGTTGCTTTCTCAGATCATGAGGCTTACTTCTGTGATGTTGTTCTCACAAGACAGGCAGTATGGCACGGACGTGGTTTATGGAAACTGAACACGGAACTTCTTAATTCACCTGACTGTCGACTTATAATAGAAGACACTTGGATCACATGTAATAGACGCCGACCCACGTATCCGTCTACCATATCCTGGTGGATCCAGTGTGCAAAACCTGCTCTTCGAAAAACTTTGATCCGGTATGGCAAAGATGTTGTCGCCTTGAGAAAGAGCACTATGGACTTTTATTACAGGATCCTACGAGAATGCTCGACGATGCCAGCCTCCCCTGAGCGCCATACAAGGACGAACCATGCTAAGGCCCAAATCTCCAATCTCATGCGAAGGCATTTGGAAGGAGCGTTAGTACGATCTCGTACTGCTGATCGCATGCCTCATGAATATCCGTCGATGTACCATATCATCCAAGAACGCCAAAATCGACGCCGAAAATTGATTCACGTCCTAACAGATCGAGAAGGTCGTCGCTACGTAACCCAATCTGCAATAGGGAATGTGCTTCACGCCCACTACCAGCAGCTATACGCCGCAATTCCACATTCCCCAGAGTTGGTCGAGGAAGTCACACAGCTCAACTTCGGTGGTATCCCAGGCGATGCGGCGATTGACTTGATGTCAGAGGTGACTGATGCGATCCGGGCAGGAACCATCAATCGCTCCCCAGGACCCGATGGTCTTCCCCTCGAATTTTATCGCACCTTCCGTGATTTGTTAGAGTCCACCTTCACCTCCATCTGTCGGGAACTGATGTCTCCGGAAGTACCTGTGCCGGACGCTTTCATGGAAGGAATTATTATTCCTGTACATAAACCGCATGGTGGCAACAATATCAGTGATTATCGGCCCCTCACCCTCCTTAACAGTGATATGAAAATCCTCACTCGGCTTTTGGCAGCACGACTTAAAAACGTTGCCCGATATGTTGTGTCGCCAGACCAAGCATCTTTGGGAGGGGATAACAATATCCGCACGGCTTTATGCCGCTACAGGGATATGATCGCCGTTATCCAGGCGCAACGCCTCTCTGGGGCACTTGCTTCTTTGGACTTTAGTCAAGCTTTTGATAGGGTTGACCATTCGTTCCTTACGGCCGTTCTCCACCATATGGGTTTCCCAGTCGCCGTTATCACGGTAGTGATGCGCCTTCTGCGGGGTGCCTCGTCCAGGATTATGTACAATGGCAGACGCACTCCACCGATAAAAATAGGTCGATCCGTACGTCAAGGTTGCCCTCTATCAGCGATTTTGTACGCCTTTTCCTTGGAATCCTTGCTATGTGAAGACAACGTTTGGTAGGGTTGTCCATAGATCGCTACCGATTCTGTTGCACGGCCTATGCTGACGATGTAGTCATCTGTTTACGTAATGCCGACGAGGTTCGAGCTGTTTTGATGTGGGTAGCGACTTATGGTGAGGCGTCGGGTAGCTCTTTAAACGTACGTAAGTCACAAGTTATGTTCATTGGTACGGGACTCCCCGTGGATTTCGTTACACCTCTCACCACCGTTGATACCATTCGCTGTTTGGGAATAGATTTTTCATCTGATCCCAGGCGTTCAGCCACCATCAACTGCCGACGCCTCCTTTTAATGATCAGAGCAGATCTTATGGACCAACGCCTTCGATCCCTAGATATTCTCCAACGAGCTCGATATGTCAATATATATATCGCATCCCGAGTTACCCATGTAGCACAAGTTCTACCTTTCCCGCTTACTGTGGCACGTCGCATGTTGGCAGCGATGGCATCTTTCGTCAGCTCTGGGCTGTTGTTCAGAGTTAACTGTGCAACCCTTACTCTTCCCCGTGAACGAGGTGGGATAGGTCTGTTTCACGTGCCGGATAGAGCTCGCGCCCTATTTGTCAGCTCCCAGATGACGGTATGGACACGTTGCCCAACGAGCCCCGCTGGTATCCTCCTGTCGGCATATTCGCCGGTCTCACTGTCAGCCCCAGTGATGATCTCGGATGTTCCGGCCCAGTTTCATTATATACGGTACTTCTTTCTTGAACTCAGTAATCTACGCCTCACCTTACCAAGACCGCTTTTACTCAAGACAAAGGAAGTATACAATGTCCTCCAATTAGGTCGTCCACCTAACCCGATTGAACAAAAGTTCCCCCTGGTTGACTGGCGTCATGTATGGCGCGCGGTGTTCGCCTGTTACCTTGACACGAATGTTCAGTCTGTCTGGTACCTAACTGTCAATGGTAAGCAAATCAACCAATTTCGCCTTCATCGTATCCATCTCGCCCAATCACCTCTATGTTCCACGTGTGGAGTGCCAGACAATGATGAACATCGGTTTGTTTGCGGACCGGCGGCGGAGGTTTGGCACTTGGTTCGACGTATTGTGGCTTTTCTAACGCGGGACATTCCGGATCGGATTACTCCCCTTTCATTATTATTTCCGGAACGTGACTATTTTCCTCGGACAAAGACCAATGCTGTGAATTGGATTCGCGGACATGCCATTCACTACCTACTTGGACAAACTGTAGACTCTGTACTCGATTTTTGGACATACCTCAATGGCCGTCATTATGTCGTTGTCCGTCACCCAAAATACAGACAATTTTTCTCGAACTTCCTTGGGAGTGCTTTCCACGAGCCGCCTCGCAGCTGGAATGTGTTAAGCCAAGAGAGAAGAAGGTTTCCTGTTTGAACCAATGAACATTTCTGAACAATTCAACGGAACACATAAATTTCGAGAAGACGTGACTCAACATATTACCAGTGGGGCGCAGAAGGCCTCTGATCAAATACGCAACAAAACTACACAAAACAAAATAAAAAAATAAAAAAATTAAAAGAAAGGAAGATTTTGTTGTTTGTAAGGATCGCCCTAACCTTGATTTCCCATATTTCCCCTGGTATATAGGCAGCTCTCTGGAGTAGGTTTAGCCAGGAGCCAACGCCTGAAGTGGACCAGATTTTTTTTTTTTTATAGGATGAAAAGTGGCGGTGGCACTTAGGTTTTTTTTTAGTTCCATTTCATTAAGGGGCTTTAAAAAAAACAGTTGGATAAAAAAAGTGGTCAGTGCAGCGGAATTCAGTGCAAAGGGACCTGGATTCGATTCCTGGCTGAGTCGGGGATTTTTCTCCGTTCAGGGACTGGATGTTGTGTTTGTTGTCTTCGTCATTATCACAACATCCCTATCTATGCGCAAGTCGCCGAAGTGTCGTCAACTAAAAAGTTTTGCACCAGGCAACCAGTCAACTCGACGGGAGGCCCTCGCCACACGATATTTTTTATTGCCTCGGCCATGGGTCCATGGTCCTCTCCATCGGTGGTCAGAGGAAAATGTCCACACCTAGGGATACGTACATGAGGTACTGCAACTATTTTTGCAGATTTTTATGGCTGCAGTTGGTACGGAATTTTTTTCATAGACGTTAATGTCCGTTCATAGTGAGCTCCTCTGGTGAACGAACTTTTAGCTATTGAAAAGAATACCTACACGAACTGACCTCACAGTGTCTTCTGATCTGAGCGTTTTATTGAACGCTTTACACCCATCGTAAGCAGTGCATACGAACTTTTTCGAGTGAAACGCGTTTTAGGCAAATCGATAAGGGCGAATAAAATTGTGAACCTTATTATTGGCTGGAAGTTGCTGAGAAATTGAGAAAACGAACTCTACTTCAGAACTTCAATTGAGGATATCGGGAAAATTTAGTACCATTAAAAAGAACTCTGGACATTATTTTTGTCTAATTTATTTTTTTCCTTTTTTGCATTTTGTGCCGCTCCGGTGACATCATCAAACTATCATGACTGCAATATCAACGAATCCCAATTGAAATCGGTGAACTCATAGAAGCATCTGCGTGTTAAACTTTGTAGGGGCATCAAATGGAACGATTATAAAGCCTCAGTCGTGGGTATAGCAGGCATCAGATTTGGTAGAATACCAGAGAAATGCAGTCAGTCTACAAAGAAAGTTGCTTACAAATCACTCGAGCGACCCATCCTATAATATTTCTCAAGTGCGCGGAATCTGTACCAAACAGGACTAATAGTGGATATAGAAAGAATACGAAGAACGATAGCAAAAATTTTCACGGATTTGTTTGACACACGAGAAGATATCGCGGAAATACTGAAGAAAATAAGCTGACAGTCGCCTGAAAATAGACGCAAACTATCCATGGAAACCCTACCTGCGATTTCAAGAAACAGCTTTAAATGGTGAGTGTAGGGACATACCAGAACCCACTGTATCTCGCTCCCGCAGGGATCGCAAGGACAAGCAAGGGTAGACTAATTATAAGCGTTCACAGAGGCGTTGAAGCGGTTATTCTTCCCTCACTAATAACTGGTACAATAGCAAGTAACTTCTGTCGTGTACTTCACAGTCGTCTGTTAAGTGTGGGTGAAGTTGCAGATGTTCAGAAAATTTGATAAGATGGCTACATGATGACAGGTATGACGACTACTTCGTTATCTTCAGCTACACACGCGCTATCACTAAAACTCCTTATGATTCGGTTGTAGGTAGGACTGGTGAAGAGTGGTTTGTGTCAATAGCGAAAACAAGTACCAGTTCAGAGAAAACAGCTGTCGTCAGAATCAACTGACTCGGCAGCGGCTTGGTGATAACAAACATCTCCACGGACTATCACGGACTGTAACAGCTGATAAACGAGTTGCTATGCACGACATTACTGGATGCTGGATAATAAAAACAACCGGCGAACAGCCATAGGATCTAGGACCACCTCCTCTGTGTTGGGTATAGAAGTCATTCCCGACGCAAGTACTTCCATTCACCGCACGTCCCAGACCATGGAGAATGCCCTTGGTGAATGAGAGGTTAGATAGATATTCAAAAGGGAAAGCAAGATTGGAGTTTAACCTCCCGTCGTTGACGAGAACAATAGAGACGGGATATAAGCGTAACTCGCCTTTGTTTCCGTTTTGTCACACCATTTGTCGTGATTCACCATTCATGCTGCTCTTGAGACAAATTTACTGATCTGTTTGTTTTTAGTGAAGAATTTATTTCGACAGATAACTACGTATGAGTGCTCGATTCCCGAATTAATCCTATCACAAAGAGGGAAAACAAAATAGATGATATTTATTTTTATTTACTTATTACACTATAGCCGTATTGTTTAATATTTTGAGATGCGCAGGCTCGCGCACGAAAGAAAAAGCAAAAACGCTTTAAGTTTGAAGTTAAATGAGAAACGAAGACCTTGGGTCAAGTTTCATTGATTCAGTATTTATTTCAACGGACGAATGAGTAAATTAAATGAGTTTCAATAAACGTTTTATAACGATTATTCTACAATATTTATCAGTTTTCCTCTATGTAGCCTGAAGGGCTCCTAAGTTATTGTCAAAACTGAAGTCGCACTCTACACACAGTATGTCTAATTCTCAAAAGAGTGTCTTAGAGTTGAATGAAAGCTACAGGTTGAAATTAAAATGAATTAGACCTTCACGACGTGAATAGGCTCGATTCGTGGCCTATGAACTCAATGCTTCCTGCTGTAAGGAACCTAGGAAACCCACCAAAGTGACTTACATTTCTGAATACTGGAACCCAAGAGCCGCAAGCACGTTGCTTGCACTCTGTCCTTTGCCCCTCAAAGACCTTTCGCCAGTTCTGCCGTTCTGATCTATGCGAATTGCTACAATTTTCGCGACTTTTCTGCTTGGCTCTACTCCAAGTTTTTTTATTAAAAGAGAACACCAGCCTTCCGGTTGGTCCTATGCTACCACCATCCATGCATTGTGCGTCAATACTAGCGGGAGCGCATCTTCCTGGAATCGAACCGACATAACCCTGCTGGTCGTTGTCGGACGTTCGTGTTGCCAGCTATGAAAGCAACAGTCCTCTTGTCTGACAGCAGAATACCAGACCCTATGTCCTATTGCTTGGCCGTTGGAAATGCAAAACAGAAAAATCAAGCTACAAAAGCCTTGAGCACGTTCATCAGACGGACACACCAGATTTAATTTACGGTGAGATGACAAAAGTCATGGGTGACTTCCTAATATCGTATCAGACCTTTTTTTGCACGGCGTAGTGCAACAACTCGATGTTGCTTGGACTCAATAATCCACTGCAGAAATGTCGATCCTTGATGACTCTTTGGCCGCCCGTAATTGCGAAAGTGTTGCCGATGCGCATTTTGTGCTCTATTATGCCCCATAAATGTTCGATGGGATTCATGCCTGGCGATATGGCTTACCAAGTCATTCGCTCGAATTGTCCGGAATGTTCTTTAAACCAACTGAGGACAATTTGGCCTGGTGACGTTGTACAATGGCATCCATATAAATTCCATTGTTGTTTGGGAAGATCACGAACGGCTGCAGACGGTGTCCAAGTAGCCAAAAGTAACCATTTTTAGTCAATGATCAATTCATTTTGACCAGACAACCCAATCAATTCCATGTAAACACAGCCCACACCGCCGGCGGAGTAGCCGAGCGGTTCTAGGCGCTACAGTCTGGACCCGCGCGACTGCTACGGTCGCAGGTTCGAATCCTGCCTCGGGCATGGATGTGTGTGATGCCCTTAGGTTAGTTAGGTTTAAGTAGTTCTAAGTTCTAGGGGACTGATGACCTCAGAAGTTAAGTCCCATAGTGTTCAGAGCCATTTGAACCATTTTGAACGGCCTACACCATTATGGAGCCGCCACCAGCTCCCACAGCGCCTTGTTGAGAATTTGGGTCCATGGCTTCGTGGGTCTGTGCCACACTCAAACCATAATATCAGCTCTTATCAACTGAAATCGAGACTCACCTCACTAGGCCACGGCTTTCCAGTCGTGTAGGGGCCAACTGATATGGTCACGATCCTAGGAGAGGTGCTGTAGGCAAAGTGCTTTTAGCAAAGGTACTCACATCGGTTGTTTGCTACTATAACCCATTAACGCCAAATACGTCCCAGATTGATTTCCGCGGTTGCTTCATGCAACGTTGCTTGTCTGTTAGCACTGACAACTCTACGCAAACACCGCTGCTCTCAGTCGTTAAGTGGAGGCCTTCGGCCACTGCGTTTCCGTGGTGAGAGGTAGTGACTTAAATTTGGTATTCTCGTCATTCTCTTTACACTGTGGATCCCAGTTTACTGAATACCCTGACGATTTCCAAAATGGAATGTCCAGAGCGTCTACCTCCAACTACCATTCCGCATTCAAAGTCTCTTGATTCCCGTCGAGCGGCCATAATCTTGTTGGAATCCTATTCACATGAACCTCCTGAGTGCAACTGACAGTTCCACCAACGCACTGCCATTTTATACCTTGTGTATGCGATACTACTGCCGTCTGTATACGTGGATATCGCCGTCCCATGGTTTTTGCCACTTAAGTGTTTGTTGAATACGTACTAGATGCATTATCCGAGGTAAAGTTAAAAACATCTTCACAAGCTCTCATTAGGGAAGGTAATTGGCCTCGTCGTCTTCAAAGGAACCAACCTAGTATTTGCTGTTGCAGATTTAGGGAAACCAAGGACTGCGATTTCAACTAAGGTGCTCCCGAATGCAGTCCCTCTGTCTTAACCACGGCGCTTTCTCGCTCGGTTTAGTTGCTCAAAACACAGATAAAGGCCACCAGGACATTAGTGGTCACCAACTGCAGAATAAGGAAACCACGGATTAAAATTAACCTGTGCTCCAGGATGGGCGTTGGGGCCTCGGACCTGCACTCCACTCCGTCATCTGAAAAAAAAAAAAAAAAAAATAAAATAAAATAAAATAATAATAATAATTCTCGTTAAAATCGCCTCTGATGAACAGGTTGACCTATTTGGAAGACGAAATTTAGCACGGACGAGCACAATGAATAACGGCACATGGAACGTCCAGGAGATTGCCACTAAAACTTCATGAAATAAGGAAATGTAATGTGAACATAATATCCCTAACTGAAACGAAGGAAAAGGGCGAAGGTACGGAGGAACAGAATGGTTATATCCATACCTACAGCGGGATGCCTAACGAGCAGAGAGCCAGAAATGGGTTCTACATAGATATTAGGGAAACATGCAATAAATATACAAAAATCTGGAATCAGATTGGCGAAAGGCTCATGCAGGTGCAAATGAAATTGTTAAGCCACTCAGTCGTGATCATAGTAGTGAATGCGCCAAATGACGACACCAAGATCGAGGAAAAAGAGCAATTTTATGCAAAACTGACGGGATCGCTGGAGAAGAAAAGTGATCGAAAAGAAATGTTAGTTATTGGTAACTTTAATGACTACATTGTTGGTCACTATGGCGAAAATGTGTTTTACGACAATGGGGATAGGGTGGAAGACTTACTTTGGCAAAATGTTTTTTTGGATAACGAATGGGTAGTTTAGACATAAGTGAGTACATAAATATACATGGGAACAATCAACTCATAAATTAAGATCAGTAACTGACTACTTGGTAACAGAGCACAAAATAAGGCTGTTTAATAAAGGTTCAAATAGCTCTAAGCACTATGGGACTTAACATCTGAGGTCATCAGATCCCTAGACTTAGACCTACTTAAACCTAACTAACCTAAGGACATCATACACATCCATGCCCGAGGCAGGATTCGAAACTGCGACCGTAGCAGCAGCGCGGTTCCGTACTGAAGCGTCTAGAACCGCTCGGTCACAGCGGCCGGCGTTTAATAAAGGCCGTGAATGCTTTTACGGGGCCCCATATGTGGATCAGACCATTACTTACTGGTTTCAAGAATCTATTTTTCCTTTAGACAGAAAGACGTAGCAGCCTAAACGTTGGCAAGTGTGAAGTCATCGCTGGTCCAGTATAATCTGTTGATATGCAGGAGTATTCAACACGCTTCCTTCGTCGGCCTAGAATGGCACCCAAGGCATCACATATCAGTAATGATACTACAGAGAAGATGTATTCGTCACCTAAAGCTATGATACGAGGGAACCTTTGAAGCTCTGGGGGAGAAAACAAAAGTGGGAAAAGAGAGGAGGAATCCATGGTAGAATGAGGAAGTAGAGAAATTGGTGACAATGAAAAAAGGAAGCCTATGATAAATGGCTGAGCAATTGCTTTGATGAAGACCGCAAAACAAATGGAGTTAAACAGCTGAACGGAAAGAAGTACAAAGGGCCACCACTAATGCTAAAAATGAGGCGTGGCAGAAAGTCGTGAAAGATACAGATGAAAACCTCGGTGATCCTTGACCAAGTACAGGCGTGGACGATACTGAAGTTGAAAATAAAGTTCTGGAATTACTCTAAAAAGCACGGAGCAGTGGGTAAAATACTACCAAGATTTGCTCACGGAGAAGAGAAAGGAATTCGTGTAAGGAATGTAGAAGACGAGCAATCATTTACCAACAGATAATCTAGCAAGAAATTTGTACAGTTGTGCGCATATGAAAAATGAGAAATCACATACACTGAAGCGCCAAAGAAACTGGTGAAAATGAAATGTCGTGTGGCTAGGGCCACCCGTCGGGTAGACCGGTCGCCTGGTGCAAGTCTTTTTAGTTGACGCCACTTCGGCGACTTGCGCGTCGATGAGGATGATATGATAGGGATGTGTATTCAGATACAGAGATCTGTATGTAAACAGGAGGAATACGACGCTGCGGTCGGAAAGGTCTATGTAAGACAACATGTGTCTGGCACAGTTGTTAGATCGGTTACTGCCGCTACAATGGCAAGTTATCAAGATCTGAGTTCGAACGTGCTGTTATAGTCGGCGCACGTGCGATGGGACGCAGCATCTCCGAGGTAGTGATGAAGTTGGAATTTTCCCGTGCCCCCGTTTGACGAGTGTTCGTGTATATCAGGAATCCGGTAAAACATCAAATCTCCGACATTGCTGCGGCCGGAAAAATATCCTACAAGAACTGGACCAACGACGACAGAAGAGAGTCGTTCAACGTGACAGAAGTGCAGACCTTCCGCAGATTGCTGCAGACTTCAATGCTTGGCCATCGTCAGGTGTCAGCATGCGAACCATTCAACGAAACATCATCGATCAGGGCTTTCGGATGCAGCTGCAGTGATACGGGACGCCTGATACGTCTAAATACCACTCTGACAGGTGATACGTACGTAAGCATCTTTCCTGATCACCTGCATCCATTCATGTCCATTGTGCATTCAGATGGACTTGGGCAAGTCCAGCAGGACAATGCGACACTCCACACGTCCAGAATTGCTATAGAGTGGCTCCAGGAAAACTCATAGCAGAGGAACAGCATACTTTTAGACCAGGGTGTTCAGGTATTGAGTTCATATTCACATTAAGGAATCTAACAGAGAAAAGAATTGCGGGAGGGATTCAGACCCATTTAGTCTTCGCATGTTTGCAGAAGGGTTATATACGGTACAGCAAAATACGTGCGGAGAAATATGAAGAATAGTGGCTGGTCAACTACTTACATTAAAGCAGTTAAATAGTTCTACAGGAACTGTGTGAGTGCTGCCGAAGTAGGAAATGCAATGTGACCAGAGTTCCCTGCAAAAAGAAAAGATTACGCCATGTGTATGCTATAGCAGCGACGCTATTTAAAATCTTTGTGAGGAAAGCACTTAAAACCTGGTGGAGCAAATGTAAAGGCTTGGGAGTTCCTGTAGGGGACTAAATATTGTATACGTACTGATAACCCTATAGTTTTGTCCCTTTATTCCCCAAACCAAACCACTTCCCTTCGCTGATGACCGGGTCCTGTAGCAGGAGACCAGGATGATGCTGAGTACATGCTTCGGAGGTTAAAAGAGGAATATGAGAGATGGGGCCTCATAGTAAGCCTGGCAAAAACAGAATATCTGAAGGTTGGCAAAAATAACATAGGCGTCCTGGACACTGGTGATAGTAAGATCAGGGGACGTAAGTCTTTCAAATATCTAGGATTATAATATCATAAAACGGAAAAGGTGAAGATGATGTAAATAATGAAATAGGGCATCGCAAGAGAACCGTACGACAACTGAACTCTGTGCTTTGGAATAACAAGGTAACAAACAGGACCAAGCGGATGATATACTGTTCAGTTTTTAAAATCGTCGCTTCGTACGGAGCATAGACATGTGTAGTAAACAAGTATCAGAGGAACAAGTTGCTGCACTGGAAGCGAATTTTTGGAAGCGAAGTTGTGGCATCTCCAAGCTAGACAGTAAATCAAATATCAGCATAAGAGAGGTTATTTGTGTCGATAAATCAATAACAGACGCCATAGAGACGAAACTTCTAAAATGATGTGGACGCTCAGAAAGGATGGACGATACCTAATGGCCAGAGAAAGTGCGACAGTTGACCCCAGCGGAAAGAAGAAAACGTGGACGGGCTAGAGGGGGATGCGATGGATGACAGAGGACTACATGAAGGAGACTGGCGTGATCGGAGGAAGTGGAATGTGGGAAGCGATTAGCGGTACAATATGATGCCATAACAAATCGTCAGACGGCAGTACCATGTAAACAGCAGGTGTCGCAGATCGAGTGAAAGGTAGCATAGAATATCCGGAAGACCATGCTGCCAAACTAAACATGAAATTCTCCGTCAAGCAGCCTTACTGGCTGACAACACTCCGCACTCAAAGAATGACATGAAAACTTGCTTCCTTCTATTCAACCAAAGATAAAATTTCTCCAGCAGACGAGAACATGGACTATAAAGTCTTTGAGTCATGAGAGTGATTCGCAGCTCCTGCATTGAACTTGGAAGACCTTTATAACAGACGCCTTTCCAGGACGCTCGCCTCATAAGTAAGCACATATGGTAAGCCATCGTGCGGATATACACATCGTGAACTCAACTTCCAGCAATCTCCGTGAGTTGTGGGCAGCAGGTGAGCGTTTATGTATCGTGGATTCAAATGGAACAAATGGCTCTGAGCACTATAGGACTCAACATCTGAGGTCATCAGTCCCCTAGAACTTAGAACTACTTAAATCTAACTAACCTAAGGACATCACACACATCCATGCCCGAGGCAGGATTAAAACCTGCGACCGTAGCGGTCGCGCGGTTCCGGACTGAAGCGCCTAGAACCGCTTGCCCACTACGGCCGGCTATCGTGGATTGCTCCTCATCACTTTCAGAGACATGGGAAGTCCACTGTGCGACTTGTTGTGGCCGTTAGCAGGACGAAACAGGGTGCTGCACTCTAGTGGATCTCTGTCTGAATTGCTCACGACTGACGCATTTGCATCTGATGAAGCATAGCTTGCAAAAAAACCACTCATCTGTTGGCAAAATGTGCCGATACAGTGGAGTCCCATTGATGGAAGCGGACAATTGCCAAACCCATGCAGCTTCATATCGGTAAAAGTTGTCCGATGACTGGAATATTTCGTCAATTTTTTTTTGTTTCATGGTGGCGATAGTACACAGCATATAATATAATTAATACATTGAGCATACGTAGACTGCTCAAAAAACCTTTCTGTCCACTTGCATATTGTAGAGTCCCTCTATGCTTTCTACGCGCTTAATTCTTGTGTTGGGAAGATCAGATACAAATTTACCTTGTCATGTACTATGTTAATTTCTCGCTAGTCTACACTTATCTTATTTAGCTGAAAGGTTTTTAGTCTGGCTAGTGTTCCATGATCTTAATAGTGTGTTTGTGGGTTTAAGTCTCAAGAAAATTTCCAATGACATAATGTTAAACTGAGTGACGTCCATGAGATATTTTTTACGTCGGACCAACTACGAGCAAGAGCACGTGTCTCTTTCAGTCTTATCATTTGTGATGTAAACTTTTAAAACACTCAAACATTCACCTGTCAACAGCGTGTCTGTCAGGCGTACTTCTTGCTATTTCATTGTTTATTTACGCAGCAAAGCTTGACAAAACTTCGACAAATTCATTTATTTGTTACTTGAATGAAAATTTCACTCTGCAGCGGAGTGTGCGCTGATATGAAACTTCCTGGCAGATTAAAACTGTGTGCCGGACCGAGACTCGAACTCGGGACCTTTGCCTTTCGCGGGCACGTTTGGGAGGTAGGAGACGAGGTACTGGCAGAAGTTAGGCTGTGAGGACGTGGCGTGAGTCGTGACTGGGTAGCTCAGTTGGTAGAGCACTTGCCCGCGAAACGCAAAGGTCCCGAGTTCGAGTCTCGGTCCGGCACACAGTTTTAATCTGCCAGAAAGTTTCTTATTTGTTACTTACTCACAGCTGATAGACAAAGATGTTCACAACTCGGTAGTCAGGGATAGAGCGTCCTCTGTCCACACTTTCCACCATCCAGTTTATTACCAATAGCTTGTAGTTGGTATGATATATTCCTTTATATACTGGCTACATGTTGAAAGAAGTAGACAAGCTGTCCCTCCTAAGAGCCCTCGGGCACATTTTCTCTTGTGTTTCTACAGATATTTGTAATTTCGTTTTTTAATTGTGTTGCTGAAGTCAGCCCCAACAAATACTACTCGTCACGTCTTTCATGCGGCGCCAACAGAAAGAGTCGGTTTGTTTCCCGTTAAACGCATTAGACTTTAAATCGGAATTTTACGTGCACGTTCCATAGAGCAGTCCCATATTAGTCGAGTCCGATAGTCGTTTTATCGCTATCTATCAATAGTGACAGTACAATAAGAAGAATATTGCGCAATCCAGCACCGATTGAGCAGCGCTCCATGTTTGGCAGTGGCACTCAGCACGGGCCAGAGTGGTGCTATCGCTGCCGGATAACTCGTTATTCGTCGCGTTTTACTGTCCCTGTTAATACACATCGATAAAAAGGTTACTGCACTAGACTAATAGAGGACCGCTCTATCGAATGGGCACGTACACTACTGGCCATTAAAATTGCTACACCACGATGATGAGGTGCTACAGACGCGAAATTTAACCGACAGGAAGAAGATGCTGTGATATGCAAACGATTAGCTTTTCAGAGCATTCACACGAGGTTGGCGCCGGTGGCGACACCTACATCGTGTTGACACGAGGAAAGATTCGGACCGATTTCTCATACACAAACAACCGTTGACCGGCGTTGCCTGGTAAAACGTTGTTGTGATGCCTCGTGTAAGGAGGAGAAACGCGTACCACCGCGTTTCCGACTTTGATAAAGGTCGGATTGTAGCCTATCGCGACTGCGGTTTATCGTATTGCGACATTTCTGCTCGCGTTGGTCGAGATCCAATGACTGTTAGCAGAATATGCAATCGCTGTGTTCAGGAGGGTAATACGGAACGTCGTGCTGGATCCCAACGGCCTCGAATCACTAGCAGTCGAGATGACAGGCATCTTATCCGCATGGCTGTAACGTATCGTGCAGCCTCGTCTCGATCCCTGAGTCAACAGATGGGGACGTTTGCAAGACAACAACCATCTGCACAAACAGTTCGACGATGTTTGCAGCAGCATGGACTGTCAGCTCGGAGACCGTGGCTGCGGTTACCCTTGACGCTGCATCACAGACAGGAGCGCCTGAGATGATGTACTCAACAACGAACCTGGGTGCACGAATGGCAAAACGTCATCTTTTCGGATGAATCCATGTTGTGTTTACAGCATCATGATAGTCGCATCCGTGTTTGGCGACATCGCGGCGAATGCACATTGGAAGCGTGTATTCGTCATCGCCATATTGGCGTATCACCCGGCGTGATGGTATGGGGTGCCATTGGTTACACGTCTCTGTCACCTCTTGTTCGCACTGACGGCACTTTGAACAGTGGACGTTACATTTCAGATGTGTTACGACCCGTGGCTCTACCCTTCATTCAATCCCTGCGAAATGCTACATTTCAGCAGGATAATGCACGACCGCATGTTTAGGTCCTGTACGGGCCTTTCTGGATACAGAAAATGTTCGACTGCTGCCCTGGCCATCACATTCTCCAGGTCTCTCACCAATTGAAAACGTCTGGTCAATAGTGGCCGAGCAACTGGCTCGTCACAATACGCCATTCACTACTCTTGATGAACTGTGGTATCGTGTTGAAGCTGCATGGGCAGCTGTACCTGTACACGCCATCCAAGCTGTGTTTGACTCAATGCCCAGGCGTATCAAGGCCGTTATTACGCCCAGAGGTGGTTGTTCTGGGTCCTGATTTCTCAGAATCTATGCACCCAAACTGGGTGAAAATGTAATCACATGTGAGTTGTAGTATAATATATTTGTCCAATGAATACCATTTTATCATCTGCATTTCTTCTTGGTGTAGCAATTTGAATGGCCAGTAGTGTATTATTTCTCTTTAAAAATCGTTTTGTTTGTAGCGGGAAACAAAACCGACGCTGTCCGACGACACTGGGAGTTGCATGAAAGACGCGATGAGCTGTATTTGTTCGGGATCACTCCAGCTGCACAACGCAAAAACGAAATTACAGTCATGTGCCGAAACAACAGAGAAAATAAGCCTGACGACTGTTACGAGGGCCAGCTTGTCTACATCTTTCAGCATGTACGTACACTAGTGATCACCAACCGAATAATTACCTTTATTTGAAATTTAAACTGCGAAAACTCCAAAAATGTTGAAGATACGCGTTTTGTTTCGTAACATCTCAGTGAAGACGCCTATTGTCTTCTTGGTTATACCTGGCTCAAACTGGTTTTCATTATACCCGGTTTGCCCCAAACGCCCAACCTTAACTAGTCAGAAAATGAACACAAATATATTTTTATGCCTACTCGCCGCCTCTACTTTGACGGTAGACGTTAAATTTATTTTGTCGAAACTCTCCCTCTTCATGCTTTGACTCCTGTTAGTCTAACTTCTCCCACTAGGTTCTCTACATCTACATATCTACATATATACTCCTCTAGCCACCAGTCGGTGTGTGGCGGAGGGCACAATTCGCGCCAAAGTCATATTCTCTCCCCCCCCCCCCCCCCCCCCCCCCTCTGTTCCACACGTGGATCGCGCGTGATTTGAAAGTTGGTGGTAATAACGTATGCTCCACATTCCGGCGAAGATCGGATTTCGGAATTTAATGAGCAGCCCCTTCCGTTTAGCGCGTCGTCTATCTACAAGTGTGTCCCACATCAAACTTTCTGAGACTTGTAACGCTCTCGCGATGGCTAAATGTACCAGTCACGAATCTTACCGCTCTTCTTTGGACCTTCTCAATTTCTTGAATCAGACCCAACTTGTAAGGGTCCCCTACAGACGAACAATACAGACTGAACGAACTAAAGCATTGTAAGCAATCTCCTTTGTTGAAGGACTGCATCGCTTCCGGATTCTACCAATAAACCGCCTTGCCCGTTACTTGTGTAATCTGAGCATAGCATTTGAGATCATTTCGAACAGTCACACCCAGATACTTGACGGATATTACCGCTTCCAAAGACTGGGCATTTATTTTGTACTCGTACATTAGTGGGGATTTTCGCTGTGCTATACGCAGAAGGGTACACTTACTAATATTGAGAGATGACTGCCAGTCATTACACAACACATTAATTTTCTGCAAATCCTCATTGATTTGTTCACAACTTTCGTGTGATACTACTTTCCTGTAGACTACAGCATCATCGGCAAGCAGTCTAATTCTGCTATCAATACCATCAACCAGATCGTTTATGTAAATCGTAGAAAGCAGTTGGCCTATTACGCTGCCCTGTGGCACACCTGAAGTTACGCTTGTTCCTGTTGAAATCACCCCATTCAGGACGACATACTGCTCTATGTCTGTTAAAAAACTTTCTCTTTAATACAAACATTGTACAAAATCGATTTCAGATTAGGCATCAATGGACTAGAGGCACTTTTTCTTGTTGTTCGATGACTACGTATCTTCAGGAAGTTACATACTCTCAACGTGTAAACTTCCATGAGGAGACTTTCCTCATACAATTGCCCATTTAACTGGAGAGCTTACTTGACCCTTCCAGAATAAAAATTTTAGTATTGATCGATCGGGACTGTTGTCGGCGAAATTAAGTTTTCCAAAAAAAAAAAAAGTTCAAATGTGTATGAAACCTTATGGGACTTAACTGCTAAGGTCATCAATCCCTAAGCTTACACACTACTTAACCTAAATTATCCTAAGAACAAACACACACACCCATGCCCGAGGGAGGACTCGAATCTCCGCGGGACCAGCCGCACAGTCCATGACTGCAGCGCCGAAGACCGCTCGGCTAATCCCGCGCGGCATTTCAGTCTTCCACAGACCGAGTTTTATCGCTATAGTTGCAGTCACGACCGACGGTGGTCGAGTTAAGCCTTGTTCTGCGCACCTACGTCACGCATTCTCCGAAAGCCAATGAACGTTCAGTAGCGTTGTGAGCGCTCTGCTGTTAATGCCGTAGCTAATGCGAGCATTAAATAAGATCGTAGCGAGTTGTTTAGTGAATTTCTATTCCATTTGTTGAAAGTTGCCATCGCTGGTAGTGGTTGTAAGTGATAAATTCTGCAGAGGCAAGCGAAAGACATAATTTGCAGGATACACGCTCTCTTCAATTGGAAAGCACGCACATGCACGTGCCACAATAGTCGTTTGGAAACGTCAATAATGCAATCCCCGTCTATGCATCGATATACGCTAACCGCCATCGTTCGTGGATCAGACTATAGTACTGTCTGACCAAGTAAATTTCAAAACAGTGTCAGAATCTTCCGTAATATCAAACCCACTTTCAAAATTGTAACACGTTCCCGTTATATTCGTATATCAATAAACTACATCTTTTACCTGTTCTGCAGTCCAAAGAGGCTGTACGAAACCAAACGTCATCCATCCTCTTTAAACAACGAAAAAAGTAGATGTTGTTAACATGGACGTACAATACGAGCAGATGGCGCTACAGACTTACCGCTGTATGTTGGTATGAAGCAGGCGCCGCCATGTTAGATGTCCCAAAACATTAGCAGACAACTATTTGCGATTGGCTCAAATGGTTCAAATGGCTCTGAACACTATGGGACTTAACATCTGCGGTCATCAGTCCCCTAGAACTTAGACCTCATCAGTATAGTGACTGGTTTGGATGCGGCCCGCCACGAATTCCTTTCCTGTGCTAACCCCTTCATCTCAGAGTAGCACTTGCAACCTACGTCCTCAATTATTTGCTTGACGTATTCCAATCTCTGTCTTCCTCTACAGTTTTTGCCCTCTACAGCTCCCTCTAGTACCATGGAAGTCATTCCCTCATGTCTTAGCAGATGTCCTACCATCTTGTCCCTTCTCCTTATCAGTGTTTTCCACATATTCCTTTCCTCTCCGATTCTGCGTAGAACCTCCTCATTCCTTACCTTATCAGTCCACCTAAATTTCAACATTCGTCTATAGCACCACATCTCAAATGCTTCGATTCTCTTCTGTTCCGGTTTTCCCACAGTCCATGTTTCACTACCATACAATGCTGTACTCCAGACGTACATCCTCAGAAATTTCTTCCTCAAATTAAGGCCAGTATTTGATATTAGTAGACTTCTCTTGGCCAGAAATGCCTTTTTTGCCATAGCGAGTCGGTCCGTCATTGGTTATTTTACTGCCTAGGTAGCAGAATTCCTTAACTTCATTGACTTCGTGACCATCAATCCTGATGTTAAGTTTCTCGCTGTTCTCATTTCTACTACTTCTTATTACCTTCGTCTTTTGGCCGGCCGGTGTGGCCGTGCGGTTAAAGGCGCTTCAGTCTGGAACCGCGTGACCGCTACGGTCGCAGGTTCGAATCCTGCCTCGGGCATTGATGTGTGTGATGTCCTTAGGTTAGTTAGGTTTAATTAGTTCTAAGTTCTAGGCGACTGATGTCCTCAGAAGTTAAGTCGCATAGTGCTCAGCGCCATTTGAACCTTCGTCTTTCTCCGATTTACTCTCAAACCATACTGTGTACACATTAGACTGTTCATTCCGTTCAGCAGATCAGTTAATTCTTCTTCACTTTCACTCAGGATAGCAATGTCATCAGCGAATCGTGTCATTGATATCCTTTCACCTTGTATTTTAATTCCACTCCTGAACCTTTCTTTTATTTCCATCATTGCTTCCTCGATGTACAGATTGAAGAGTAGGAGCGAAAGGCTACAGCCTTGTCTTACACTCTTATTAATACGAGCACTTCGTTCTTGACCGTCCACTCTTATTATTCCCTCTTGGTTGTTGTACATATTGTATATGACCCGTCTCTCCCTATAGCTTACCCCTACTTTTTTCAGAATCTCGAACAGCTTGCACCATTTTATATTGTCGAACGCTTTTTCCAGGTCGACAAATCCTATGAAAGTCTCTTGATTTTTCTTTAGCCTTGCTTCCATTATTAGCCGTAACGTCAGAATTGCCTCTCTCGTCCCTTTACTTTTCCTAAAGCCAAACTGATCGTCACCTAGCGCATTCTCAATTTTCTTTTCCATTCTTCTGTATATTATTCTTGTAAGCAACTTCGATGCATGAGCTGTTAAGCTGATTGTGCGATAATTCTCGCACTTGTCAGCTCTTGCCGTCTTCGGAATTGTGTGGATGATGCTTTTCCGAAAGTCAGATGGTATATCGCCAGACTCATATATTCTACACACCAACGTGAATAGTCGTTTTGTTGCTACTTCCCCCAATGACTTAGACCTACGTAAACCTAACTAACCTAAGGACATCACACACATCCATGCCCGAGGCAGGATTCGAACCTGCGACCGTAGCGGTCACGCGGTTCCAGACTGAAACGCCTAGAACCGCACGGCCACACCGGCCGGCAATTGCGATTGCTTTTTGTTCTTAACTTGTTTTGTGTGCACGCATCAGTTGTTAAAAAATGAAATGTTACAGCGCATTGGAAAGAACAGAGCGCCAGGAAGGCATTTTCAGTCGTTTTTCCTGGTTTTGAATGCGTATTTGATCCAGTAATACGACACATTTTGCTTCGTTAATGTAACTTTGTTTTTGTTATACGTTTCGAATAACCAGTAAGTGACGTATGTAATGTAAAATAGCTGCATTCTTTATCCAGCATTTTTCTTCATATTTACTGAGGAAACTGATGGTCGGTCTATTTTCTTTCCCCGCGAGTTCTGAGAACATAATTTGCTATGTTTGGTGTGGTGTCACCGCCAGACACCACACTTGCTAGGTGGTAGCCTTTAAATCGGCCGCGGTCCGCTAGTATACGTCGAACCCGCGTGTCGCCACTGTCAGTGATTGCAGACCGAGCGCCGCCACACGGCAGGTCTAGAGAGACGTTCTAGCACTCGCCTCAGTTGTACAGCCGACTTTGCTAGTGAAGCTACACTGACAAATACGCTCTCATTTGCCGAGACGATAGTTAGCATAGCCTTCAGCTACGTCATTTGCTACGACATAGCAAGGCGCCATTACCAGTTTATATTGAGATTATAAATCATGTATCAACAAGAGCGATGTTCTCCAATTATGGATTAAAGTATTACATCAACTACGTACTTTATTTGCTACTATACATTCCCTTAACTGTTCCAGACCTCACGCCAGACTGCGTGAGCTTTAACGCGTGCATTTCGGCTTCCTCCAAACTCCGTGAATGGCTCCTGCCAATTCACAACACATGGCGACGAGCTAAATCGCGTTTGTACCAATTGATGCACTAATTTACTTGTGTCATGGCTTCGCCACAATCTCCATATGTACTGTCCGAATTTTATCGCTTGCAGAATCAGCAGACGCAGGCCTTATTGGATGCCCTTGGACAGCTCGTCCAGGGTCAACGTGCACTGCAAAACGATGCGGCAGCCGCTGCTCCACCGCTACCGCAGCCACAACACGCAGTTGCACCACCTTTTCGTCCTTTTGATGCGGCACTGGAAAGCTGGACGGAGTGGTCACGCCAATTTGGATTCCATCTCTCCGCCTCAGAATTAAAGGTAACGAGCGGCAGCCTTATCTTCTTTCCTCCGTAGGCGTTCAGACGTACCGTGTGATAGTGAAATTATTTCCCCGACGTGACGTAGCAACTCTGTCCTATGAAGCAATTTTGTCTGCATTAGATGCATATTTCAAAGACTCAGTCAATGTAGTTGCAGAAAGGTATACCTTCTTTCGTACAAAACGTACGGCAGGTCTGACTAATAGGGAGTGGGTTGCAACCTTGCAAGGCCTTACTAGGGATTGTGCTTTTGAGTGTCAATGTGGACTCCCTTATTCAGATACTATGGTGCGTGATGCAATTGCACAGAACGTTTCTGATGTTCGTATAAGGGAACAGATTTTGAAGCTGGTCAATCCCTCCCTTCAACAAGTGCTGGACATATTGGATCGGCAGGACACACTTGACTTTGCCAAGGAATCATTTGAAACTTCGCCACCTGTGTGTCACGTTAACCGGCCCGCCGGGTGAGCTGCATGGAACTGTAAACAGTCCTCGCGCTCGGCCGCGCCACAGCCACCTAGCTCACAACGACGAGTCCCGCGCCAGCATGCAAATGCAGTGAAATCATGCCCGCGGTGTGCTACTAGACATTCGCGTGAGAATTGCCCGTCATGCCAGGCTATTTGCTTTTTTTGTAATAACAAAGGCCATGTTCAAAGTGTTTGCCAGAAAAAGCTCCGATCGGACACTCACAACCATTCCAGGCCCTTTGCTTCGCGCCGGAATCGAACCAAGAATACTCAGGTTCGTGAACCTTCGCTCATGGAAATTCATGCAGTTCATTCCACTCCACCCAGTGCTACTCTCTCTAACAGTGACTGTGTTCGTCCCACGAAAAGTGTGAGTCGACATTGACGGAAATCCCGTCACGTCGCAAGTGATTCTGTACCAGAGTCAGTTCACGTTGCACGAGACAGTCGCTCTTGTCGTCAGCAGGACAATAAACTTTTTGTAGATTTGGACATTAATAGCAACGTGATCCCATTCCAGCTCGATACCGGAGCTGCAGTTTCATTGATCAATAAAGACACGTACAAACGACTGGGCACACCTCCGTTGCGTGCCGCAAATGTTAAGTGAAATAGTTATTCAGGACAAGCTATCCCTGCGTTAGGACAGTGCAGCCTTCTTGCAACATACAAGGGACAAACAAAACTTGTGTCATTTTACGTCCTTCGTTCTTCTTCTGCAGTGAACTTGTTTGGTTTAGATTTATTTCAGTTGTTTAACTTGTCTATAGTCAATCGGGTCCTATCAGTGAACCAAACTGTGCCTTCAGCCAGTGTTTCTCGTCTCTGTGAAGAATTTGCGGACATTTTTGCACCGGGCCTTCGTTGCGCTAAGAACTATAAAGCTCATTTGGAACTCAAAGTAAACACGCAACCGAAATTTTTCAGAGCACGCAATGTTCCCCACGCATCGCGTGATGAGGTCGCAAAAACATCACACGAAATGGAATCACAAGGTGTAATTGAACGTGTGCAGGCTTCTCTCTGGGCATCACCCTTAGTAATTTTGCAAAAACCTTCGGGAATATTGAGACTTTGTGTGGACTTCAAGGCAACAGTGAATCCACAACTAGTGACTGTAACTTTTCCTTTACCCCGCCCGGAAGATCTTTTTGACAAACTGCGCCCGGGTAAATATTTTCCGAAGTTGGACCTAGCAGATGCGTACTTGCAAATACCGGTGGACGAAGAATCCCAGCGCGTATTGGTGGTTAACACGCATCTTGGTTTGTACCGAATCAAACGACTGCCATTCGGGAGTGCATCCGCCCCTGCATTGTTTCAGCAATATCTACACACTGTTTGTGCGTCGGTCCCTACTGCAGCAAACTATCTGGACGATATTGTGATCTCCGGAAAGACGGAAGAAGAACATTTAGCCAACCTCCGAACATTATTTCAGGTCTTGCGACAAAATGGTCTTCGCTTGCGGATGGACAAATGTGTGTTTTTTGCTCGTGACTTACCCTATCTGGGACATGTAATCAGTGTCCAAGGCATACATCCCAGTCCCGAGCACCTCCGTGCCATACAAGACTTGCCTTCGCCGCAGAATTTGAAGCAGCTACAGAGTGTGCTGGGCAAAATCAATTACTATAACAGATATGTGCGCCACGCCTCTTCCATTTCGGCTCCGCTTCATCGCTTACGCCATAAAGGTGTTCCGTTCATCTGGACGACGGAATGCGAACGCGCCTTTCGCCAGTTGAAATCGGCGTTGCTTTCCACTACTTGCCTTACGCCATTCGATCCCCAGAAACCCCTTTTGTTGATGGTAGATGCATCGGATTTCGGGATTGGTGCTGTGCTTGCGCACAAAGATGGCTCGCATGATCGCCCTATTGCCTTTGCGTCCAAATTGCTCTCGTCTGCGCAACGAAATTATTCACAGATCGAGAAAGAAGCTTTGGCTCTCGTCTTTGGTGTTACTAAGTTTCATGATTTCTTGTATGGTCGTCACTTTACCATCATCACAGACCACAAACCTTTGACATCGCTTTTTCATCCGACCAAGCCTGTACCTCCACGTACAGCGCAGAAATTCATTCGCTGGTCTATTTTCCTCTCGCAGTACCGCTACGATATCTTGTATCGGTCCACTGCTAAGCACGGAAACGCCGATGCGTTGTCCCGTTTGCCTGTTGCTGAGGATCGAGCATTCGATTCCTCCGGAAACCGTTGACGTGGTCGAATTGTTTCTGATTGATTTTCGTCGTGTAGCTACAGCCACAGCTGCTGACCCTGTCCTTGCTACCGTTTTGCGTTTTGTTGTTACGCAATGGCCCCTGTCAAAGTCACGGATAGGCGATCTGTTGGTTTGCCGATTTTTTGCTCACAAGGAGAGACTTTTTGTACGACGTGGTGTTTTGCTGTTGCATTCTGATAATGATCAGTCCAGTGTCGTGGTCCCACGTTCGTTACAGTCCTCTGTCTTAAAGCTTCTCCACCAAGGACATTGGGGTATAGTGTGAACGAAACAACTTGCTCGTCAGCACTGTACTTGGTTCGGAATCGATGCTGCGATTACGAATATGTGCTCTTCTTGCATGGCGTGTGCCGAACAACAATTCGCACCACTGTGGAAATTCTTTGCATGGCCGAAAGCCACTTCCCCTTGGCAACGCTTACACTTCGATTTTGCTGGTCCATTCTGGAATGCTCAATGGTTGGTTCTGGTCGATTCCTTAAGTAATTTTCCTTTTGTTGTCCGGATGTCTTCCACGACGTCTTCTGCCACCATCCAAGCGTTATCCGCTATCTTTTGCATTGAAGGTCTTCCACAGACTATTGTTTCCGACAATGGCCCACAATTCATGTCCGCAGAATTTCAGTCATTCTGCAGGGCCAATGGTATTCAACATCTGACGTCCGCGCCGTTTTCGCCACAGTCAAACGGTGCCGCTGAACGTTTGGTCCGGACTTTCAAGTCACAGATGTTGAAGTTGAAAGAGTCTCATTCTCGGGAGGACGCGTTATTGCTCTTTGTGTCTTCGTATCACTCCTAGCCCCGAATTGGTCGCTCGCCGGTTGAGTTGCTCCACGGTCGCCCTCATCGAACCTTGATGTCTTTGCTGCATCCGCCGCATCAGGTTCCTGTGCAGCGGCAGACACCTGCTTTTGCCCCGGGCGACGTTGTATACTATCGCAACTATCGAGATTCACGGCGTTGTCTCGCAGGGCGTATTCTTCGCTGCCTCGGCCGCGCTATGTATCTGGTTTTGGGGGCCTCTGGTGAGGTGCGTAAGCATCTCAATCAGCTGCGCCTCTGTCGTCGCACGGGTTCTGCCGCTCCCCGTCTGCTTTCAGCGACGGTGCCGTCCGGTCAGCGCCCTGGGGACCCATCTACTGGCTCGCCTCATCCCCAGGTGTTACCGACGCTGCCTTCCATTTTGCCCCATGGCGACGCGCCGCCGCCGCTGCCGCCGCCTGTTCTCCCGCCGACGACGCCCGCAGTGGACGCGTCGCTGCAACCGCCGGGCGCCTCCCAGGGTCACGCGCCGCCGATCGCTTCCCGTGACCAGTTGTCCTCCGCCATGGAACACTTGCCCGCTCCGGACCATCTGTCGTCTTCGCCCGTCGGGTGCTCCGACTCGATGGAGGTCGACCCTTCGGCCCCTCCTATCTAAGGGCGCATACACCGCATGTTGACGTGCACCCTGGACTAGGTTTTCAGGCGTTTCCTAGCTCCCCTCGGACCGAATGGCAGGGTGCGGGTGGCACAGCCTCGCCTGTTGTTAGGCTCCCCACCTCGTCGCATACGTCAACATGGGGTCCTCCCCACGGCGGGCGGAAGCCTTATAACACAACCGTTCGCCGATTTGCGGGGGAGGAATGTGGTGTCACCGCCAGACACCACACTTGCTAGGTGGTAGCCTTTAAATCGACCGCGGTCCGCTAGTATACGTCGGACCCGCGTGTCGCCACTGTCAGTGATTGCAGACCGAGCGCCGCCACACGGCAGGTCTAGAGAGACGTTCTAGCACTCGCCCCAGTTGTACAGCCGACTTTGCTAGCGAAGCTACACTGACAAATATGCTCTCATTTGCCGAGACGATAGTTAGCATAGCCTTCAGCTACGTCATTTGCTACGACCTTGCAAGGCGCCATTACCAGTTTATATTGAGATTATAAATCATGTATCAACAAGAGCGATGTTCTCCAATTATGGATTAAAGTTAAGTATTACATCAACTACGTACTTTATTTGCTACTATACGTTCCCTTAACTGTTCCAGACCTCACGCCAGTCTGCGTGAGCTTTAACGCGTGCCTTTCGGCATCCTCGCATAGTGACTTGGCTGTCTTGCCAAGTCACAACATTTGGTCGGTTTGTCGGCTTTCCTTCTCTCAACGTTCACACAGAGAGCTTTCCGAGTTGATCTGATAGGAAATCTAAAGACAGATGACAGAAATAAAATCACAACATTAAAAGTAAACAGGGCAGTCGAAATTCAAGTACCGTATATAAAAGAAGCCGCGCGGTATTAGCCGAGCGCTCTTCGGCACTGCAGTCATGGACCGTGCGGCTGATCCCGGCAGAGGTTCGAGTCCTCCCTCGGGTATGGGTGTGTATGTTTGTCCTTAGGATAATTTAGGTTAAGTAGTGTGTAAGCTTATGGACTGATGACCTTAGCAGTTAAGTCCCATAAGATTTCACACACATTTGAACACATATATAAAAGAAAATATCGCTTGAACGACTCCAGATCCGAATGAAGTGTGATTCCTTCACACTTTAGACTCTAATGAGAATGGTTGGTACACATGTAAATGGCATTTTTTTTTTTCAAAACACTTCCAATAGGAGCTAATGTTTGGGGCAACAATTATTGGCGGACTTCGGCTTCAGTTTTGCGACGTCACAATAATTTCCCTTATTATACCTTCATAGTTTTTAGCTCACTGGTAATAACAGCTTTGGCTTTTGCGGATGGCTCTCGAAGCCGTTCCTTGTGCCCACTTCTTGGCTTTTGTTGATAACAACCAGCCACTGATTTTCCACTTTGCTGCATCAACATCGCGTACGCAGTGGCTCCATTTCCCTTTCACTTACTTATCTACTAAGAAATCGCTATTGATTCACCACCAGAAGGAGGTTCTTACTCATTTGTCTGAAGATGACCACAGTAGTGGTCGAAACCGGTCACAGTAATAAATAAATTGTGATCAAGACTGTTTTTGATAGTAAATCATTTCATAGAATTGACGCCTGCTTTCTGGAGTAAGATGTCTACGAGTCTGACGCGTTTTGTTCGTGGATTGCCTTCTTAAACCATCTCCTGTACGTTAACTTTAAGGCTAGATAATAGATTCGTAGATTTCATCCCGGTACCGCACAAACTTCAATTTACCTTCGAGGCATCCAATAGCTGGAGATGGCGCCAGCCTAAACCACCATGATGCACCAACCCACCTCCCTGCCGAACTCTTGGAAATGAATGCCTGCGTGAGGCGTGCTTTAGTGATTGGTCGCTGTCAGCCGTTAATTATGAGGCGTCAAACTAATGCTGCATTCATCAATAAGAATATGTGACGTCACTCATCCAAGTTCTGTTCGAGGTGTACACTCGCGCACTCTCTTTGCGCAGTATAGTACGAGTATGTTCAATAAGTAATGCAACACTTTTTTTCTCGGCCAATTTCGATTTTAAAAAATTGGAATTTGCAATGGGTCATCGTAGAATATTCCCGTTTGAGCCTCTATGCTTTCGTGAAGTTCCAATAGGTGACGGCGCTGTACGCAGCCTTCAAAATGGCGTCTCTAATGGAGGTACGTTCCAAGCAGAGAGCTGTCACTGAGTTTCTTTTGGCGGAAAACCAGAGCGCCGCAGTTATTCATAGGCGGTTGCAGAATGTCTACGGAGACCTGGCAGTGAACAAAAGCACGTTGAGTCGTTGAGCGAGGCATCTGTCATAATCGCAACAAGGTCGCGCAAATGTGTCCGCTCTCCCGCGTGCTGGGCCGCCGCATACAGTTGAGACGCCTGCCCCAATGTTGGATCATGCGGACACTCCCATTCGAGGTCATCGACGGATCAAATACCTTGCTGTTCAGCTGGACGTCTTTGTTGGCCTCACATAAGTTTGTGCACCAGAGTGCAACTCACAAAACTTCATTGGATTCTTCTTCTTCATCCACCCTACAGCCCGAGTCTCGGACACTCCAGCTTCCAACTGCTTGCCCCAATGAAGGATGTACTCTGCAAGAAGCAGTGTGCGGATGAAGGGGAGGTTTTTGATGCAGCAAGACATTGGCTCCTACGTCGACCAGTAGACTGGAGACACGCAGCACTCTACACAACTGCACTCAGTGTGCAGGATTACTTTTACCAGGATTATACATGTGGCTGTGCATAGCGGTGTACGGTGGTCAAAAGAATGTTGAGAAGGAGGTTTCCGATCGCCAAAAATATCCAATGCAAGTCTTGAAAGTGGTGACAAACGTTTTTGGGCCAGCTAACTATAGAATTTTCTGTTTGTAACAAGCATTTGTAAATGATATTGCTGTTATTCTTCTTTTACTTAATGTGAATCCCGTCTAGTAAAGGGTATGTTGTACTCAAGCTTTGGCAAATTATGTTTTATTGTTTAACTTTGCAGACATATACCCTTCCTGTCGCCACAGCCATGGTTACCCAAGGGAAGGAGTCGAGGGCGCCACCTGACTTCAAAATGTGTAACTTTGCTCTGTGTATTATTGTATTTTAGCTGGTTGTGAATCATATTCTCTGAGGCAGAAATTTGCAGTCAGCTCATCATATGCATGTACGAGCATGGGAAATTACCTAAAAACAGCACCCCAGCTGGCCGGTGCACCAACTGTTGTCGTTAATCCACTGCACAGGTTCTTTCTGCATGTGGCTCATAAACAGGCATTCTATGCTTTACACTTATCAGCATCTCCACATAATCTGTTGTATATGTAAAGTAGACCATATGTAATGTATGTATGTCCAGGATATCCAGCCAAACCTCTGAATCGATTATTGCCAAATCGGGAAAAGAAACAGCAGGCCTCACATCTATCAGCACTGTGTGGTTTATAGCCGCCTAGCTTCTATAGGAGTGGAGGTACAGTCAGAAACGTGTATTTCCCAGCCTCTGGTTTATAGGATGCCCTGCATAACACGCATGTTGTGTGCAAACAGTATCAGCCTAGCAAATCAGCGTGCTTTGCGTGGCAGCCTACAATTCAGGGGCAAGAAATGGTTACCAGGCCCTGATATGTTGGCTGCCCTGCATGATAGGCATGTTGTGCTGAAGTGGTATTGGCCTGCTTAATCGACATGCTTTTCATGGCAGCTTGTAAAACAGAGGCAAATAAATGATGTTCAAGCCTCTGATGTGTAGCCTACTTTGCATGACATGAGTGTTGTAGGAGTGGTATTGGTCTGCTTTATTGAACAGTATTGCAGGGGCTGAGTGTGTCAATGAGCATGGCTGGGGACAGATTGAGATGGACAGAGTTGGGAATGGACAGAGCAAGGAGGAGGAGGTAGAGGGGAGAGAGATGGGAGGATGTGTAGAGAGGTAGTAGGAAGGTATGAAAATGGGAGAGGAAAAGAGGGGATTAGAGAGGGGGACGAGAATATGGCCAGAGGGAGGGACGAGAAATATGTGGTCAGAGAGTAGGTGAAGGAAATGAAGAAAGGAGGGAGAGGAGGAGATGGAGAGACAGAGTGGAAAGGAGAAAATAGGGGTGGGTGGTTGAGGAGGACAGAGGGAGAAAAAGGTGGGCACAGAGAGAGAGAGAAGGATATGTGTTCAGTATATGTTTTGGACACATACGCAGGTGGAGCTGCAAGAAAAAGCTGGTAATAATAATGATAATAATAGATGTAGTGTGGGAATATAAACTCCTCCCTTCCCCGTGACCCGTGGACTTTGCCGCTGGTGGGGATGCTTGCGTGCCTCACAGATAGTGATAGCCATACCATAGGTGCAACCACAACCGAGGTTATCTGTTGAGAAGCCAGACAAACACGTGGCTGCTGAAGAGAGCAGCAGCCTTTTCAGTAGTTGCTGGGGCAACAGTCTGGATGATTGTCTGATCTGGCCTTTTAACATCAAATTGGCCCTACTGTGCTGTACTTCAAATGCACTCCTGGAAATTGAAATAAGAACACCGTGAATTCATTGTCCCAGGAAGGGGAAACTTTATTGACACATTCCTGGGGTCAGATACATCACATGATCACACTGACAGAACCACAGGCACATAGACACAGGCAAAAGAGCATGCACAATGTCGGCACTAGTACAGTGTATATCCACCTTTCGCAGCAATTCAGGCTGCTATTCTCCCATGGAGACGATCGTAGAGATGCTGGATGTAGTCCTGTGGAACGGCTTGCCATGCCATTTCCACCTGGCGCCTCAGTTGGACCAGCGTTCGTGCTGGACGTGCAGACCGCGTGAGACGACGCTTCATCCAGTCCCAAACATGCTCAATGGGGGACAGATCCGGAGATCTTGCTGGCCAGGGTAGTTGACTTACACCTTCTAGAGCACGTTGGGTGGCACGGGATACATGCGGACGTGCATTGTCCTGTTGGAACAGCAAGTTCCCTTGCCGGTCTAGGAATGGTAGAACGATGGGTTCGATGACGGTTTGGATGTACCGTGCACTATTCAGTGCCCCCTCGACGATCACCAGTGGTGTACGGCCAGTGTAGGAGATCGCTCCCCACACCATGATGCCGGATGTTGGCCCTGTGTGCCTCGGTCGTATGCAGTCCTGATTGTGGCGCTCACCTGCACGGCGCCAAACACGCATACGACCATCATTGGCACCAAGGCAGAAGCGACTCTCATCGCTGAAGACGACACGTCTCCATTCGTCCCTCCATTCACGCCTGTCGCGACACCACTGGAGGCGGGCTGCACGATGTTGGGGCGTGAGCGGAAGACGGCCTAACGGTGTGCGGGACCGTAGCCCAGCTTCATGGAGACGGTTGCGAATGGTCCTCGCCGATACCCCAGGAGCAACAGTGTCCCTAATTTGCTGGGAAGTGGCGGTGCGGTCCCCTACGGCACTGCGTAGGATCCTACGGTCTTGGCGTGCATCCGTGCGTCGCTGCGGTCCGGTCCCAGGTCGACGGGCACGTGCACCTTCCGCCGACCACTGGCGACAACATCGATGTACTGTGGAGACCTCACGCCCCACGTGTTGAGCAATTCGGCGGTACGTCCACCCGGCCTCCCGCATGCCCACTATACGCCCTCGCTCAAAGTCCGTCAACTGCACATACGGTTCACGTCCACGCTGTCGCGGCATGCTACCAGTGTTAAAGACTGCGATGGAGCTCCGTATGCCACGGCAAACTGGCTGACACTGACGGCGGCGGTGCACAAATGCTGCGCAGCTAGCGCCATTCGACGGCCAACACCGCGGTTCCTGGTGTGTACGCTGTGCCGTGCGTGTGATCATTGCTTGTACAGCCCTCTCGCAGTGTCCGGAGCAAGTATGGTGGGTCTGACACACCGGTGTCAATGTGTTCTTTTTTCCATTTCCAGGAGTGTAGCTGAAAGCAAAGGCAAACTACAGCTGTAATTTTCCCTGAGGGCACACAGCTCAACTGTACGCTTAAATAATGATGACATTCTCCTAGGTAAAATATTCTGGAGGTAAAATTGTCTCCCATTCGGATTTCTGGTTGGTGACTACTCCGGAGGTTGTCGTCATCAGACGAAACAAAACTGGCATTCTAAGGATTTTGGAATGTTAGATCCCTTAATCAGGCAGAAAGAAAAATGGACAAGTTGAAGTTAAATACTGTGGGAATTAGTGAAGTTCAGTGGCAGGAGAAACATGACTTCTGGTCAGATGAACAGAGATTTATAAATACAAAATCAAATAGGGACAATGCAGGAGTGGGTTTAATGCTGAGTAAGAAAATGGGAATGCGGGAAAGCTACTGTGAACGGCATAGTGAATGCATTACTAAAGCCAAGCCAGAGGCAACGCCCATATCTACCGCAGTAGTACAAGTTTATATGCCAACTAGCTCCTCAGATGATGAAGAGATTGAAGAATTGTGTAATGAGATAATAGATTTTATTCAGATAGTTACGGGAAATGACAATTTAATTGTGATGGATTACTAGAATTCGATGTTAGAAAAAGGAACAGAAGGAAAAATAGTAGGTGAATATTCACGAGGGAAAGGAATGAAAGAGGAAGCCTCATGGTAGAATTTTGCACAGAGCATAATTAAATCATCGCTAACATTTGTTTTAAGAACCGTAAAAGTAGCTTTTATACGTGGAAGAGATCCGTAGACAGCGGAAGTGCTCTTCCAGAGAACACTTGCCCGCGAAAGGTAAAGGTCCCGAGTTCAAGTCTCGGTCCGACACACAGTTTTGATCTGCCACGAAGTCTCAAAGTTTTTATTTCTCCTTCCTGGACTTTAATTCCTACCACCAATTTTTCTTTTCTTTCCTTTAGTGCTTGCTCAGTGTACAGATTGAATAACATCGGGAATGGGCTACAATACTGTTTCACTCCATTTACAACCACTGGTTTCCTTTCATGTCCCTCGACTCTTCTGCCGTCTGGTTTCCAAACATCTTGTAAATAGTTTCATATCAGCGCACATTCCGCTGCAGAGTGAAAATTTCATTCTGGAAACATCCCCCAGGCTGTAGCAAAGCCATGTCTCCACAATATCCTTTCTTGCAGGAGTGCTAGTTCTGCAAGTTTCGCAGAGAGCTTCTGTGAAGTTTGGAAGGTAGGAGATAAGGTCCTGGCGGAATTAAAGCTGTGAGGATGGGTCGTGAGTCGTGCTTGAGTAGCTCAGATGGTAGGGCACTTCCCCGCGAAAGGAAAAGGTCCCGAGTTCGAGTTTCGGTCCAGCACACAGTTCACAGATTTGATCTGCCACGAAGTTTCATGTCAGCGCACATTCCTCTGGAGAGTGAAAATTTCATTCTAAAAACTTTGAGGTTTGCCGACGTCAATCTAATTCTGTCCGAGACAGCAAAAGACTTAGAGGAGCAGCTGAACGGAATGGACAGTGTCTTGAAAGGAAGATATAAGATGAATAATGGAATGTAGTCTAATTAAATCAGTAGACGTTGAGGGAATTAGAGAGGAAACTAGACTTAAAACAGTAGATGAGACTTGATATTTGGGCAGTAAAATAACTGATAATGGCTGACGTAGAGATCATATAAAATGAAGACTGGCAATGACAAGGAAAGCGTTTCTAAAGAAGAAGATCTATTAGCATCGAATATTGAATAAACTGTTAGGAAGTCTTTTCTGAAAGCATTTGTATTGAATGTAGCGATGTATGGAAGTGGAACATGGATGATAAACAGTATGGACCAGAAGAGAATAGAAGCTTTTCAAATGTGGTGCTATTGAAGAATGCTGAAGATTAGATGGTTAGATCGAACATGTAACAACGAGATATTGAACAAAACGGGAGGGAGAAGAAATTTGTAATACAACCTGACTAGCAGAAAGGATCGTTTGGTAGGATATATCCTGAGACATCAAGGGATCATTAAAAAAATTGCTGGAGGGAAGTGTGGGGGGTAAAAACTGTAGAGGGAGACCAGGAGATAAATACAGTAGGCGGATTCAGAAGTCTGTAAGTTGCAGCAATTATTCGGAAGTCAAGAGGCTTGTACAGGATACAGTAGCATGGAGAGCTGCGTCAAACCAGTCTCTGAAATGATCACAACACACAAGGAATACATATACTGACGAAAATTTGACGTATCACACCTTTAACTAGTGAGTTATTTATCAAACCTTGTGAAGATGTTCATCACATAACGTATCTTTCTATTCTGGAAATTCCGTTACTGCTTACTGTCTCCTCTTTCCCTCTCCCCCCCCCCCCCACACACACCACCCACTCGCCACACCCTCGCCTCCAGTGCGGAATTTCCGTACCCCATGAATCTGCGCCTACTGCTATCCCATGTGAAAGTCAGAGAACTTTCCAAAATATTTGCGAATTGAGTAACTGAGTTGGGACATGAGTTCCAAGCTGGTATTGACCTAGCCGGATGTGGGAAACTGCCTAAAAACAACATCCAGTCTTGGCGGAACACCGACCCGCGTCGTTAATCCGCAAGGCGAATTCGATTCGGGGCTGGCGCGGCTCCCAAACCCGAGAAGTGGCGTGCTAGCGAGCGTGGCTATTCGGATGGATCTCATCATGTAGCTGTACTACATGATTAAATTTTCATTCCACTCCGAACTGATGCTCATTATCAACAGCAGCATTAGGTTTGACCCCAACTGGCACGAATACACTCTTGTATTCTTTGCTGTATGGAAGCAAACAGTCTCTGAATGGCTTACTGAAAGATTACTTGTCATATCTGAACTTTACTGGCCGTTCGATGGTATGAAAGTATACGTCTTCCCATAGCTTCTTTGACTTGACTCTTTTGGGGGACATACCAGAGGATTAGGTGGCCCAATCAGAGATCCATACATGCCTCAATGCTATTCTTTAAGGTTTCGGGATTGCAGCCGGATCATGCCACAATATTTCGACTGGCAATTTTTTTTTTAGGTTGCGGTACAGCGTCACCGGTGGAGAGCAGTCTAGCTGTATCGGTGTCGGAGGTCTTAATCTTTTGCTCACTTCTTGCGGAATGGAAAATAATTCATTAGCTCTTAAAGGTTTTTGAGTGAACCAGAGTATCGGAAGATTGACAAAGTCCCTACAGAGAAAGTGGAAAGGCAAACGTCAGCGATACTGTATTCTTCTTCTATTCCGGAAGAAGTGGCCAAAAGATTAACACCTCATAGTTCTGTGCCACCCAATGTATACGGTCTTCCGAAGATTCATGAAAACAAGATTCCGTTACGGCCGATCGTCACAAGTATCGACGCCCCCACGCATGACTTGGCTATACATCTTGCCTCTCTACTGAGACCTTTTGTGGGGAAGTGAGCGTATCATATTCGCAACTTTGCTGACTTTATCACTAGACTAAAGTCACTTCAAGTCAATGAAACTGTCTTACTAATGAGCTTCGATGTCATCTTCCTTTCTACATCTACATTTATACTCCGCAAGCCACCCAACGGTGTGTGGCGGAGGGCACTTTACGTGACACTGTCATTACCTCCCTTTTCTGTTCCAGTCGCGTATGGTTCGCGGGAAGAACGACTGTCTGAAAGCCTCCGTGCGCGCTCGAATCTCTCTAATTTTACATTCGTGATCTCCTCGGGAGGTATAAGTAGGGGGAAGCAATATATTCTATACCTGATCCAGAAACGCACCCTCTTGAAACCTGGCCAGCAAGCTACACCGCGATGCAGAGCGCCTCTCTTGCAGAGTCTGCCACTTGAGTTTGCTAAACATCTCCGTAACGCTATCACGGTTACCAAATAACCCTGCCCATAGAGCATTCACTAAGGTTCCTCTTATGGACTCTTTGTAGCCGGCCGCTGTGGCCGAGCCGTTCTAGGCCCTTCAGTCCGGAACCGTGCTGCTGCAACGGTCGCATGTTCGAATCCTGCTTCGGGCATGGATGTGTCTGATGTCCTTAGGTTAGTTAGATTTAAGTAGTTCTAAGTCCAGGGGACTGATGACCTCAGATGTTAAGTCCCATAGTGCTCAGAGCCATTTTAACCATTTGGACTCTGTCACTTATCAGCAATAAGCTCACGAGCGATAGTACAGCACTTCATCTACTTTTTATTTAGCAACGAATATTTCGAGCAGACTGACAGTGTTGCCATGGGCAGTCCAGTCTCACCTTTGGGAGCAAACCTTTTTAAGGAAGACTTTGAGGAAAGGGTACATGAGTCGGCAGAACGTAAACCGAGAGTCTTCTGGCGATATGTAGATGACACTTCTGTAGTGTGGCCTCATGGTGAAGAAGAACTATCACGTTTTTTGCAACATCTGAATTCGATCCAGGTGAACGCCCAGTTTACTATTGAAATAGAGAAGGATAGTTGCTTACCGTTTTTGGTTGGTAGGAAAGCGGATGGGCCCATAGAGCATTCTATATTCCGTAAGCCCACACACAATGACTTCTGCCTGAAAGCGTCGAGCTGTCATCAACCTCTACAAACTACCGGCGTCCTTAGAACGTTGGTGTACCGGGGTCATGTTGTTTATGATGGAGACCGCCTTACAGAGGAGCTAGAACATCTACTGTATCTTCATATATAATTGTTACTCTCCACACCAGATTAGTACAGTGCTAAGCACGGAGAAATGTGACCACGCACAACATCAAGAAGATAAGGAGCTATTCAAGTTGTAATGGTACTTGAATTACGTAACCATTACTGCACCTCAACTCAACCTCTCGATACCAGCAATATTCTACTGTGTTTCTGTAAAGTAGTTAACATATTTCTAAGACAACATACAGATTTGATTTCATTAATGTAGAGGTACATTGATACATGGATGTGTTTATGTTGCAATGATATTATTCTCATGTGAATTCTTTCTTTTGTCACTATGATCTTTGACGTATTTGTAACTCTGATTTTTGGGCGCGTAAGCGGTTATTAGAGAATAAAAAGTCAAGTCTTGGACGTCATGTTGGAAAGACGCAAATTGTAGTCAGTTTATAAAATGTGAACTGTAACAGCGAGGAAGATGTTTTCAAGTATGTTTTATAATTTGATGTTTTGTGAAGTGATATTGCAACAAAAGTAATACAAAAGAAGTGTAACTTAAATTCGGAGTTTACATCACAATTGTGCTAACTTTCAAAGGTTAAATCTTCAAGAATGGTTTATGAAACACATCTCTAAAACTTTTTAATATCGCAGAGTAACACCTACGCCTCTTTGCATCCGAGCTTGGAATCATTAATACATAGATTTTCGACGATAGAGCCATGAATTCACAACGAGACCAGCGAGGGAAACACGAAAAGATGAGTGCCTAGTTTATCCATTATTTCATGAAATGGCTTTATTAACTGTGCTCTAATGACACCTGCCACATAATGTAACTTTGTTGAGCCAACATCTCGTGGTCGTGCGGTAGCGTTCTCGCTTCCCACGCCCGGGTTCCCGGGTTCGATTCCCGACGGGGTCAGGGATTTTCTCTGCCTCGTGATGGCTGGGTGTTGTGTGCTGTCCTTAGGTTAGTTAGGTTTAAGTAGTTCTAAGTTCTAGGGGACTGATGACCATAGATGTTAAGTCCCATAGTGCTCAGAGCCATTTGAACAATTTTTTTTGTAATTTTGTTGTTACCAGAAAATGCCGTATTTAGCAGCGTGAGCAACACCACAATCATAATTTTTGACCTTGTTGTGGTAGGGTTGTTAGAAAGTCCAGAGCGTTCCTCCTATATGTCGGCAACCGTTCGTCTGAAGTAGTCAGGATACTAAGGAAACACGAAGTTAAAGCAAATTACAGCACCGACGAGGATTAGAGCCCTTCTCGATTCGGGAGGGCTGGGATTTACAAAATTCCTTGTCATTGTGGAAAAGCTTACATAGACCAGACGATACGCACAGCATATGAAAGTGCGCTCAACGCAAGCGCCACACTTGCCTTTCGCAACCCAGTAAGCCGGCCGTAGCTGAGAATTGTATTACCATCGGATACTCTATGGGTTATTCTGCCACACAAAATCTTGCCCCGGCGAGATCCTTTTGGGTTTCTCTAATTAAAGAATCTGTGGAGTTACGTATAGCACAAGACCGTATAAATCGTGACGGCGGCTTTCACCTGGACAAGGCCTGGGACTCTATGATCTCTTTGATTTCTTCTGAGAGAAAACATTTTATTCACGATAACACATCTGGCGACATCTGACCTTTGTTTTTAGCGCCACGCGCGGCTTTCCGACAGAGTGGGACACGTAATTTCATCTTTATGCATGCGCCTGCGCGCCACTAATGGAACAGTAATTGAAGAGGGCGCGAATTTCGATAGAGGACGCTCCTGTGACGGTCGTCAATGCGCATGCATCTCCGTAACAATTTTTGCTGTAAAGCCGACATCGTGAACTAGCAGTATCCGGTGGAGGACAGTCACCTGAAGATGGCTGGAAGGTTGCCAGCCGAAATATTGTGGCAAGAAGTCAAAATGATCCGGCTGCAGTCCCGAAAACTCATACAATACTCAGTACGGCGGGAAGACTTCAGGAAGCACATACCTCAAGGCTTTTGTGGTGTGAAGTACAATGTGATAACTTGCACTGTCTTACTATAATATGCCACTTTGTTCCCTGGTCATGAATGATGCTAGAGGTTTTACCATTCTTTTCACATACTGGTGAGCATGAACTCCCTTCAACAACTGCCAAATTATTCCTGTCGTCATATCCAATAGTTCCCCACACCATGATTCCAGAAATTGGAGAAGTGTGGGCCTCGAAAATGGATGCTTCTTGTCACTTCTCAAAAGGTCATCTAAGGGCACATTGACATCGATACGATCGCCACAAGCAGAAGCGAGATTCATCGCTGAACAGCAAAGAATGTCACTCAGTGTCCCAGTTGACCTTGGCTTATGCGAGTCTCTGTTACCTCGTACAAAATACGTAAAAGTGAATAATTTCGAAAATGGTGGCTGTTTGTTCCATCGAAAATGAAATAACAAAATTAGCACAAAATAAGGAAAAGAAAGTAAAATGATATAATTAGGAGTGTATTTTAAACAACGTTGCCACGGAATATGGAATTAAAAAATCCGAACGTTTACCATATTATTTGTCTGGTTGTGGTAAGCCAGACTTGGCTTAACACACTACATTGCTTTAATAGACAGTTACAGCAAATCGCACAAAAGCATTGATTTCCCCCAATTAAAAAATTACACTTATCACATCACTCAGTTCTTTTATGTTACTCATGTAGTTTAATTACCATCTTCTGTAACTGCAATAAAAGTCTTATTAAATTCAGATGCGTTTCGCTTTATTCTATAGCATCTTTAGTGGTCACTGTAGCAATGTGGTTTTTTTCTCTTACAATTTTGTTTATGACCATGAAGAGTTCGCATGCTTTAATTACTGCTGTAGAAAATTTTTATTCTTATCAACAAGGTTGAGGTTACGGATATGAAAGTAGCTAGGATGATTGCAGGTACTAGTAGATGGGAACAATGGCAGGAGGGTGTCCATAATGAGGAAATCAAAGAAAAACTGGGAATGAACTCTATAGATGTAGCAGTCAGGGCGACCAGGCTTAGATGGTGGAGTCATGTTACACGCATGGGAGAAGCAAGGTTACCCAAGAGACTCATGGGTTCAGCAGTAGAGGGTAGGAGGAGTCGGGGCAGACCGAGGAGAAGGTACCTGGATTCGGTTAAGAATGATTTTGAAGTAATTGGTTTAATATCAGAAGAGGCACCAATGTTAGCACTGAATAGGGGATCATGGAGGAACTGTATAAGGGGGGCTATGCTCCAGACTGAACGCTGAAAGGCATAATCAGTCCTAAATGATGATGATGATGATGATGATGATTCGTTCCTCACGGTATTTTTTGTTGTTTATTGCATTCTTCTTCGTCTTCCACCTGTATGTGTTGAATTATTTGCACATAACAATTCCACTTCACTAAATATACTTACTTCTCTGTGTTGGGAAGTATCACTGTCCTCTCGCCATTTCGTGTGTTTTGGTTTGCTATTCTGCTATCGCTTTATGAGTGCTTATCTTTTCCAATTAGGGAGAGAGAGAGAGAGAGGGAGAGAGAGATAGAGAGAGAGAGAGAAGGGGGGGGGCGAGGGAGGGAGAGAGAGAGAGAGTATATATTTTTTATTTTATTTAAAATAAGGGTGATACTGTGTGTGTTAAATTATTACTTTACTATAGTACAGTGTTCTTTACTGTGTGCCTCTCTCTCTGTGTTCGCTCATAACACAATTATACAAAACTCCTGACACAAAACAGTGAATAACATTACCTTATCTAAGACAAACCAGGAGAAGAAGTGTATAATTTGAAATTACAACTTTACATGTGATACTTGATTCCAGTGTTAGAAACAATACTGGCTATCGCCTTTCAAAACAATATTAATCGAATATAGTTTCATACTTTTTTTAATTCTCTGGAAACAATGATTAAATTTTGCATCCTTGCTTTCACTTGTCATACTACAATTCCATCCAAAGAAAAATCTAGAAATCATGTTTTAAACTGATTTCTGCCAGATGTCACTCTCTCACTTTCCGAGACAGCTGCAAAGAATGTCTTTTTCTTGTAAGAAAGGTTGTAGTACTGAGAAATGAGGAAACAAACGTGTTAGTAGTGTTATCAGCTATTCTACGCAACGGAAGTACAATCATAAGGTAAAAATGCGTAGAAAGGACGTTGTCAGGAAGCTTTTTAAATATATTCTCCAACACTTGAAAAAAAATTTGTAATTCATTCGTCATGTTGCGTAGATATCATCAAGAAGGGGAAACTTCAGGGGAGTGCAATAATTCTAAAAATACAATAAGAAAAAACACGGAAATCATAGAAACTTAATCACGATAAAGGATGACAGCCAAAACAGTTGCAGGATAAAATTTTTTTTTAAATTCTTGACCAAGGTTTCGGTACATATAAATATACCTTCATCAGAAGTAAAAAATCTAAAATTACATCATGATTTTTTACTTCTGATGAAGGTATATTTATATGTACCGAAACCTTGGTCAAGAATTTTAATAAAAAATTTTTATCCTGCAACTGTTTTGGCTGTCATCCTTTATCGTGAAGAATTTCAACAGTTGCTGTTGCAGCCGTGTTTAAAATCTTGAGAAACTTAATCCTATATTAGCAAAATCCTGTCACTATACTGTTCAAGCTCATGCTATCTAAATTTAATTACATGAAATAAAAACAAAGCTGCTACCTCGAAAAAGTTGCTGCCTCTAAATTTACTATAGAGCAGCTGTATATCTTCTATTAGTAGCTTAATATTTAATTGATTACAATGGTATTTTTCAAAGGAAATATGTTCCTACAAATAGATACTTGCCATGCAGGTTAACAACAGACGCTCGTAATTGCCTTGTAGCTAACAGAATTTTTCAATCCCTGAATCTATACATCCTAATTATTGGTAGAAAGCGTATCCAACGAGGTATGTTTTTAATTTTCTTTTGAACTGGTAGGGATTACCAATTTATTGGTTTACGTTGTTGAATACCTTTTCCCTCCTGAGCACATAAGTCCTTTCTGAACCCTAGACAAGGAGGCAAAGGCTTCATCGAAATTAGTTTTATACCTTGTACTGTGGCTGTGTAAATCGTAGTGTACCTGAAACTGATTTTTATTGTCAACAACAAAAACCAGGAGGTAAATGTGATGTGAAGTTAGTAGAAGAAATCCAGGATGTTTAAAAAGGATTCTACAAGCTGGACACAATTTGTTACTGCTCGCTTCTTCTGAATAAATTCGTCACGTACTTTAGATTAGAAGGCCGATCCGTAAGACAAGAGGTAGTGAAAATATGTCGAACAAGGCAGCACCTTTGCCTTTAGGTTAAGACAATGAGAGGTGCTTATAACGGCATAAAATGGCGAACAGAGCTTATTGATTTGTTTAGCTATGTGTTGACGCCATTTTAAAGTTAGACCTCATTGAATTTTACACAGTGTATTTCATTTTGTGTATGCCAGTTAATGACTACTTCTGGTGCTAATAGGTGGTTATTACTGCTTTGTATTTCATATATGACTCTGTGTGAGATCAAGACTTAAAATTTTAGCCGTGAAACACTTGAACCCTGTTCAGATATCAGCTGTTTCAATTAAGGTTGAGTTTGGATCTTTGATTAGTACGTTTGTGGCATCTGCAAATATTACACTTTTTGAACCGACTTCAAAATCATTAGAAGATCATTAATGTAGGATAGAACCCGGAGTGCGCCCAGTACATATCCTTTGGCGCTGCATAAAAGAAAAAGAAACACATATAACGACGAAGATCGATAAAAATACGACAAAAATTCTACCAAACTGCATGAAAACATCTGTTTCTTTGTTTGTAGTTATGGTCTTCAGTCCGAAGACTGGTTTGTTGCAGCTCTCCATTACTGTCTGAAAGCCTCTTCATCTCCGAACAACTACTGCAACCTACATCCATTTGATCCTGCTTACTGTATTCATTTCTTGGTCTCCCTCTACAATTTTTATCCCTCACACTCTCCTACTTTACCAAATTGCCGATCACTTGTTATCTCAGCATGTGTCCCATCAATTGATCCCTTCTTCTAGTTAAGTTGTGTCATAAATTTCTGTTTTCTCCAGTTCGGTTTAGTGCCTCCTTACAATTTACTCCATCTAACCATCTAATCAACAGAATTCTACTGTGGCATCACATTAAAAGACTTCTATCCTCTCCATGACTTAACTGCTTGTTGTCCTCTTTTCAGCTGCGTACAAGGCTACACTCCAGACAACTACCTTCAATAAAGACTTCCTAACACCAAAATTAATATTAGATATTAACAAATTTGTTTTTTTTTTCAGAATTGATTTTGTTTGATTTTATCCATACTGGATGAGAGGTCGTGGTTGTGAATATCAATGTTAAAAAATATATCGGCTCAACCACTTGTTTGTAGTGTAAAACACTAAGATTGACCCGTTTCGGAAGTCAAGCTTCCATCATCAGAATAATAAAAAGTAAAAGAAGCTGTTAACACTCGCTAAAATGGAACATGCACTAGGCACAATAAGATTGATAATAAAATTAAAACATCGTATAAAAAACTCTAAAATGGTGTAGCCTATGGTGTTCAACATCTAACCACATGGCTCTCTCCTCTATCGCCGTAAACCGCCCGTGCGTCTTCGTTGATAGCACACACCACGTAGCCAAACAAGACACTGAAACGCGAGTGAGCTCACGCGCAAGTAAACAAGGAAGTCACAGAGTTTCTATACAAACAGATAACGTATACGTGTTCCAAGGACCTCATGAAATGATGGTATCCTGCCAATTGCTAAAAATGTAATTACAAAAAGAAACCAGTGAAATGTTTGAAAAAGTTATTTGTATCACCAGTTAGCTGTTCATTCAGTGTGTTCTGATTATCCACGCTATGTATCGTAATTTCCAGCTGTTCTAGTAGATCTAGCTTTTTGCCTTTTTCCTCTGTAAAATAACGAGATCCTGATCTATTCCCAACATGGGGTGTCCCGTTTCCCAAATATGCGTGGCTACAGCTGACGTTTCGAAATTATTAAGCCGGAAAGCATCGCTATGTGCTTTGTAACGTGCTTTAAAGGACCTACCAGTTTGGCCTACATAGCCTGCCTTGCACATGTTAACACTGAATTTTATGGACCCCAGGTCTCTCATATTTATCGCTTTCCTGTTTTAAATTATTTCTTAGTTTAAACCGCAGCATATTATTGGTCTGAAAAGCGGTATCAACTTTAAAAGGTTTGAAAATGTTAGCCACATTTTGCGAAATATCACCGAAGTATGGTATTGTGACTCTCGTAATATTATTTTCGGTATTCTTCCTTGCATTCGCGCGCTTTCTGTCGTATTAATTTATTGGCAACGTTTTGGTGATATCCGTTAGCTCTGGCTAGTTGTTTCACGATGTTCAGCTCAGTCATTCTGTCTTCTTCATTCATAGGGACTCTAAAGGCTCTATCTATCAAAGATCTAAAAGCAGACAGTTTCTGGTTATTAGGATGGCAGGAATTGTTTTATATCAACACATCAGTTGTGGTTGGTTTCCTAAATATTTTAAAAACATGCCTACCATTTGGTTTCCTGATACTTAGGTCGAGAAATTGCAGTTCACCATTTTTCTCTTCTTCCACAGTGAATTCAATTTTACCGTGTAACTCGTTAAATTTTTTTACTATTTCTGCAACTTCTTTTCTTGTCCATCAATAAGAAGCAGCGTATCATCTACATAGCGTTTGTAATATACAACTTTATCGACGGGATGTTGCGGGTTAACGAGGAGTCTTATCCACCTTGGTAATGCGCAGTGTGGAAAATGCCTTGGTATTGTTAGAGTTCGGGGAATGCTGAGTGGTTTGGTATTTGATGAAAGATGTTGCCGCATGATGAAACTATATGTCTCAGTCTATTTTCCCTTGCCATATCTTGGAAACTAAAACTATATTTCCCATATTTGAAAAAAATAGTTCAGGTGGCTCTAAGCACTATCTTAGGTCATCAGTCACCTAGAACTTAGAACTACTTAAACCTAACTAACCTATGGACATCACACACATCCATGCCCGAGGCAGGATTCGAACCTGCGACCGTAGCAGTCGCGCGGTTCCGGACTGACGCGCCAGAACCGCATGGCCACTAAATTTTAAATTTTATCAAGGCGCGCGTGACATATAAATGTATTCCCAATTACATCAAAGCCAAATTATGTAATTTCAAGTCCAATGTACGTAGAATAGTGATCGAGAAAGCACAGAAAGTTAGGCTAGCAGCGGAAATAAAATTCCTCCATAAGAAAAAAGATGTAATTAACGAACAGCTACTTAGGGCCCACTTAGAAGCGGCGAATGCAGTATCCAGTGCGACATGGGACAATGTTGAAGCCGAAAGTGACGACGGGCTACAGAACGACTTCGTAAAAATAAAAAGCAGGCATGATACTAAATTAGAGAGATTACGACAACAGTACAGTAATGGTAGAATAGAGAGAACGCAACAAGTAGATAGGTTCCAGTTTTACCCCAGGGTTGTTAACGAAACTGATATCGTTTTCAACGATGACGAGCTAAATTTTCTTAGTAAGGGGCTAAAATTTAATGTACAACCGGCTTTAAATAAAAAAGTAATAAAAGATTTGCTTGTGGCAACAAAAATCGCAGCAGATATTGCTAAACTAAATACAAATGAAAAAGGGCATGTGGGGCATAAAATAGCAAAAGCAATTAAAGCTGAACAAAATAAAATTTCGAATAAAGCTTACAGTCATAGTAAAGATTACAAAACTGTTACTTCTATTAACGAAAAGCTTGATTCAAATAACGCAATCGTTACCAAAGCGGACAAATCAAATTCTATTTCAGTCGTCGTGTGCGTCGTTTCCTGGACGGACGGTTCCCAGAAACGTGGATTGGCAGAGGTGGTCCTGTACCATGGCCTGCTCGATCCCCAGATATGTCCCCTCTGGACTTTTTTGTGTGGGGATAGATGCGCAACCTTGTTTACGCAACTCCTGTTGCATCAGAAGAGGATCTGGTTGCCCGGATAGTAGCAGCAGTAGGAACAATTCAGCATACTGCTGGAGTTTTTGACCGTGTCAGACAGAACATGATCCGACGGTGTAACCTTTGTTTACGTGTCAATGGAGGCCTTTTTTGAAAATCTACTTTAATTGAAATTGGGTTGTGCTAATGTGTTGTCTCTTGGTCATAAAAAAATGGAAAATGTGTTTGTTGGTTCAAATAATTAGCCACCAGAGAAATCTTCCTCTACCGGTTTAAATACTCCTCATAGGAAAAAATGAGATTAGGAAAAATATTTGTTTTGATGTCCCCTACAACCTCCCAGAGTTTGTCGGTTTAAATACTTTTCACCCTGTAAACAAGTGAAGCTTCAGTGCAATCAGAAGATACGGCCATATATGTCTCATACTTTGATACTCGTAAACTCATTCATAAAACCTACAGGATACGTGACATTGACCTAGGATCATGAATTTTGGCAAGAAGTAAGTTTTCACGCTACAACCAAAATAAAAAAATCCGAAAATAGTTAATTCGTAATTATATCACCGGAAAAAATTCTTGCCGGCCGCGGTGGTCTCGCGGTTCTAGGCGCGCAGTCCGGAACCGTGCGACTGCTACGGTCGCAGGTTCGAATCCTGCCTCGGGCATGGATGTGTGTGATGTCCTTAGGTTAGTTAGGTTTAAGTAGTTCTAAGTTCTAGGGGACTGATAACCACAGCAGTTGAGTCCCATAGTGCTCAGAGCCATTTGAACCATTTTTTTTTTTGAAAAAATTCTTTGTGGTTTGTTATCTCTGTCTGCCAATTTTGGCAGAAACTGATAGTGGTGTAAGTGAGAAACAGTGACATGGGTCATTGAAGACCCTGCACCTGTCCCCGACTGTAGGGATGAAATGTCATCGCGACTGGTACCCCGAGAATTATGGATCTGACACTAACGTTGGTCATTATCAAATATTTTTAGGTATCATGTCTTCACACCCAACCACTGTCCGTAGGGGTGGTTGCACTATCTTACACAAATAATTATACAAATAATAGTCATGAGGGTACAAGACGTCAATAAGGTATAAATGTTCTCTTTAGGGTTTCACACCTCAATTGGTAAAAACGGAACCCTTACTGGATCACTTGGTTGTTCTGTCTGTCCGTCTGTCTGTCCGACAGATTGCAATCAAAGGAAAGCATCCGTAAATGTTTAATCTGGAATTATATCACACGATAAAAAATTTTGTATTTTTTGTCCTAAGACTGTCTGTCTGTCCGTCTGTCTTTTAAGACCCCTTTTTCTCAGCAATGGATAGACATATCAAGTTGAAATTAATGTGACAAGCTAAGGTCTGTGGTCCCTTAGCGGCATAATAAATGTTAGCTTCTAAGAGAACGCAATCAGAAGATTCGGCCATTTATGTAAGATATTTTGATACTTCGAGTGATGAAATATGGGAAGAGGAAGAGTCGCACTGTACTAGTAAAGAAAAAAAATCAGAAAATTATTAATTTGTAATTAAAAACATCAAAACATTTTTCTTTTGTCATTTGTTATCCGATTTAAACTTGAAATTAAAATATTCTCGAAACTTTTGGAAACCATGGGAACGATATCTTTCCAGTATCAGTGTCGATAACGGGCAAAAATCGCCAAATTTCTCGATTCCCGGAAAGAATGGACTGTCTATGTACATAATAACGTTTGCGCGGAACCCTCAGCGCTCGTGTCCTACTCGGACCTGGCCACTTTTTTATGTGTTAGATTGGTTCATTACAAGGACTTGAATCTGCGGAACTGGGGGCCTTCCGCCCGCCAGCTGTGACGTCACGTGGAGGCAGCCTGTTGGCCTGTCCGCACGCGAGTTCGCCGTGCTGACGAGCGTTACGTGCCGCTCTGCCAGCCACGCGGCTTGCGTCCGCTCGCCAATTGGCCTGTAAGTGACGTCCGCCGGGCTGGCATGGTACTGCAGATCTGCGTCACTGCCAGGAGCGCCATCCTCATTACTGCTCGATTCGCAGAAGCGGCTGCTGTTTTCGCATGTCGCCCTGATGGATACTACGTGGCAGTAGAGGCGTGGCCTACAGCTGCTGGTCCCATGTACGTGACTGACTCGAGACTTCTTAACTAACAGAACCCTGTACGTTGTTCTCGAGGGCGAGAGTTCATCAGAGACAAGGATGTCGCCAGGAGTCCCCCAGGGAAGTAACATAGGACCGCCATTGTTCTCTAAAATTATCTAACGCACGGGATGCGCAGCTGTCTGCGACTGTTTTGCTAATGATGCTGCGGTGTACGGGAAGATGTTGTCGTTGAGTGACTGTAGGAGGTATAGAAGACGACTTAGACAAAATTTCTACTTGGGAGGATGAATTTCACCTTGTTCTGAACATAGAAAAATGGAAATTGGAGCCACGCGGGGTTAGCTGAGCGGTCTCAGGCGCTGCAGTCATGGACTGTGCGGCTGGTCCCGGCGGAGGTTCGAGTCCTCCCTCGGGCATGGGTGTGTGTGTTTGTCCTTAGGATAATTTAGGTTAAGTAGTGTGTAAGCTTAGGGACTGATGACCCTTCCAGTTAAGTCCCATCAGATTTCACTCACATTTGAACATTTTTTAGGAAATTAGTGCAGATGAGTAGGAGAAACATTACCATAGTGTTCGAATATGGCAATGGCAGTGTGCTCCTTGATGCAGTCATGTCGATTAAATATCTAGGCGTAACACTGCAAAGCGACATCAAATGGAACGAATACTTCCGGGCAGTAGTAGGGACGGTAGACGGTCAACATAGCTTTATTGCGAGAATTTTAGGAAAGTAGCTCCTATGCAAGGAGGCGACAAAAGTGATGACATACCTCCAAATCCTCCAAATATAATGTCGGATATCCTTTTGCCCTCCGTAGCGCAGTAACTCGACGTGGCATGGACTCGGCATGTCGCTGGAAGTTCCCAGCAGAAATACTGAGCCATGTTGCCTCTATAGCCGTCCATAATTGAGAAAGTGCTACTGGCGCAGGATTTTGTGCACCAACTGACCTCTCGGTTATGTCCCATGTCAGGGGATTTGGGATGGCTGATCATTCGCTCAAATTTTTCAGATTGTTCTTCAAACCAATTGCGAGCAATTTTGCCCCAGTGACATGGCGCATTGTCATCCATAACATGATGTCGATGAATAGATACCAATATCCTCCAAGTAGCCGAACATAACCATTTCCATTCAATGATCCGCTCTGCTGAACCAAAGGCCGGCCGGGGTGGCCGAGCGGTTCTAGACGTTACGGTCTGGAACCGCGCGACAGCTACGGTCGCAGGTTCGAATCCTGCCTTGGGCATGGATGTGTGTGATGTCCTTAGGCTCGTTAGGTTTAAGTAGTTCTAAGTTCTAGGGGCCTGGTGACCTCAGAAGTTAAGTCCCATACCGCTCAGAGCCATTTGAACCATTTTTGAACCAAAGGACCCAGTCCACTCCATGTAAACACAACCCACACCATTATGGAGCCACCACCAGCTTGCACAGTGCGTTGTTGACAGCTATGGTCCATAGCTCCATGGGGTGTGCCCGACACTCTAAAGCTACCATCAGCTCTTACCAGCTGAAATCTGCACTCATCTGACCAGGTCACGGTTTTGCAGTCGTCTAGAGCCCAACCGATATAGTCAGGAGAGGCGCTGCAGGTTATGTCGTGCTGTCAGCAAAGGCACTCGTGTCGCTCCCATAGCCCACTATCGCCAAATTTCGCTGCACTGTCCTAACGGATGCGTTCGTCGTACGTCCCACATTGATTTCTGCGTTTATTTCACGGTATGTTGCATATCAGTTGGCGCTGACAACTTTGATAATACGCCGCTGCTCTCGGTCGTTAAGTGAAGGTCATAGACCACTGCGTTGGCGGTAATGAGAGGTAATGACTGAAATTTAGCATTCTCGGCACACTGTTGACACTGCGGATCTTTGAATACTGAATTCTCTAACGATTTTTGAAATACATTGTCCCAACTACCACTCCTCGTTCAAAGTCTGTTAATTCCCGTCGCGCCGCCATAATCACAACGGAAACATTTGCTGTGACATCGCCTGGGTGCAAATGACAGCTCCGCCAGTGCACTGCCCTTTTATACTTTGTGTTTGTCCTACTAGCGACATCTATATATGTGCCTATCGCTATCCCTTGACTTTTGTCACCTTAGTGTAAACATGGAAACAGCCTAGTTTATGGCCAAACACTATTCCCATAGGCTATGGTCGTCCATTCCACGCTTTCACCAAGCGTTCAACGTTTGTGTGAGGTCCATCGATGTTTAGTAGGCGACGCAGAATTTTCTCAAATTATTATAGGACCGTGGAACATTCTCCTAAGACTAATTGTTGTTCCCTAGATCCCGTGAGAGAAGCCATATTCAGGGTTGTTGACGCCAATACTCTGTGTAAACTTAATCACTACAATCACCTTCGTATAAACATACTGATACATCTCGTCCTCACTATGTACAACAATCACCCTCACTCCTTCGCGCGGGATTAGCCGAGCGGTCTAGGGCGCTGCAGTCATGGACTGTGCGGCTGGTCCCGGTGGAGGTTCGAGTCTCCCCTCGGGCAAGGATGTGTGTGTTCGTCCATAAGATAATTTAGGTTAAGCAGTGTGTAAGCTTAGGTACTGACGACCTTAGCAGTTAAGTCCCGTAAGATTTCACACACATTTGAACATTTTGAACACCATCACTCCATTAGTTGTTCCCAGCATTTTTGTAAATGTTTCTTACTGAGTAAGTATCAGAAAAGACCTCTAGAGAGTAGGTTTGGTCGTTATAGACAAATGTATGCGGCGAGTTCAGAAGAATCTTCTAGAGAGTGGGTTTGGTCGTTGTAGACAAGTGTATGTGGCGTGTTACCATGTGTCAGTTTCACAGATCTTACACTCAGAAAAGAAATGCACCGTAATGAATGTTTTAAAATCTGTATTGTTTTGGGGTTTCTGTGTAAAAGACCTGACATTGAGCCCTGTAGAAACGCATGACGAACAGGTGTCTAATGATCCTGTAGATCACATTTGTGAACGTGTAAATAAAGCAGAACCTCATAATGACTTGAGTGTACTTTTCTGCACAGGAGGTTGCGTATCGCTCTGTTAACTAAAGATCATACCTGGGTGCAATAAATATTGAAACTTTGCTTGAGGTCTCTCTTTATCTTTGAACAGTTTCTGGTTGTGTTTGGCCATTACACACAACGAAAACACAGTGAGAACAACAACTTAGGTATACAATAGGGTATAATTGTTATTTATGGATCGCCTAAACACAGAAAAATTATGGTACCACTAAGGGATCTTGAAATCTAAGCCAACTCGGAGTGTAACAGATTTTTATTTGTTGTTTATGATGGACACAATTCACAAGAAATTGACAGAGAGCAACATTTTCTAAAATCTATGGGAAGCTGACGAATTACCCTGATGGAAAAAAAAATCTAAATACCAACCAAGAGTTGCACGACGTAAACAAAATTTGGTAGGCCTGTTTCTACATCTTAAAGATGATGTCCATTCAAATTTCGGGCCAGTCGCATAAGAGTGGAGCTAATAGCGCCACTATGAGGACGCAAAGAAGTTTTCGTTCAATAACACGCTGTAACGGCCGTGAGTGTTGGTTTGATATTAAACGTGCTGAGTTGATGTTAGTCAAGAATGCCTTTAAAGCGACGAAGACACCATTATCAACCACTCACTGAGTTTGAACTTGGTCGTGTAATAGGGCTGCTAGAAGGTGTATGTACCTCATGCGATACTGCCGACAGACTTAGCTGGAAGTAGCCTCTGAACATAGTTGCTGGTAGCGGTGTTCACGAGATGTACGGTCGCGAGAAGACCGGGCTCCGGACAGTGACATTGCACAACTGATGTAAGTAGGCTGTTTAGGTTTTTACGCTGGTAACGTCACGTAGCGCTCTGTATGAAAATCACTGACTGTGCGGCGTGCTGTCTGTGGCTGGTTTGCATTTTTGGAATTTGCTATTGTATTGTTGGGCAGTTGGCTGTTAACAGCGCGTAGCGTTGCGCAGTTGGAGGTGAGCCGCCAGCAGTGGTGGATGTGGGGAGAGAGATGGGAGAGTTTTGAGAGCGGACGATCTGGACGTGTGTCCGTCAGAAAAATGAAATTTGTAAGACTGGATGTCATGAACTGATATATATATGACGACTTTTGAACACTATTAAGGTTAATACATTTTTTGTTCTCTATCAAAATCTTTCATTTGCTAACTATGCCTATCAGTAGTAAGTGCCTTCAGTAGTTAGAATCTTTTATTTAGCTGGCAGTATTGGCGCTCGCTGTATTGCAGTAGTTCGAGTAACGAAGATTTTTGTGAGGTAAGTGATTCATGAAAGGATAGGTTATTTTTAGTCACGGCCTTTCTTTTGTAGGGATTATTGAAAGTCAGATTGCGTTGCGCTAAAAATATTGTGTCTCAGTTTAGTGTTGATCAGAATAAGTTAAGAGAGAAATGTATGAGTACGTTCAGTTCTGCTCAGCTGTTTGAAAATCAAATAACGTAAGAGGTTTATCAGCACAGTCATTCATAAATTTTTCAAAGGGGACGTTTCACTGAGAGGGAAGACCATTGTTCGGAGTATAGCTCTGGCGCATCGTATTGCATCTGCAGCAGCAATCTGAGCGACAGTAGGTGAAGGTTTGTCGTGGGGTGCGATTTCGTGTGACTGCAAGTTTGTACGCAAATCTGGCGATTCGACCTGTTGTGATGTCATTCATGAACATGATCCCAAGGGCTTTTTCCAACAGGTTAACGTTCGCCCACAGACCGCTGTTGTAACCCAACGTGCTCTACAGAGTCTCGACACCTGGCCTTGGCCTGTTCGATCACCACAACTGTCTCCATTCGAGCACGAATGGGACTTAATCGTACGACGACTACACCGTCATCCACAAACAACCTTAACCAAGTGCAACAGGCATGGAACTCCATCCCACAAACTGACATCCGGCACCTATACAACACAATGCATGCACATTTGCATGCCTGCATTCAACATTCTAGCTATTCCACCTCTTGTAAATGTACCAACATTTCACATTTGCAATCGCTTATGTCGTGCTTACATTGACCTGTGATCTTGCAATGTTAATCACTTAAATACGATACCTAGACAAACGTATATCCGAAATTTTATTGCTCTACATCAGTTATTTTTTGGTGTTGCGATTTTTTCCGTCACTATATGTAGAAAATTGTACGAAGAAAACCAATAAGATTTCCTGTTCTGGGCTCCCATAACTGTAACACATTTCCCCAAAATCATCTGTGGTGCATCCCCGCCAAACGGCAGCCGTTAGACCAGTATCTCATAAAGTTCGCTATCCGCCCTAATCTCCCAACGTTCCACTAAACTACACATGGAGAGGCTGAATCAAAGCTGTTGTCACTGTCACGAACGAGAATAGCTTGTTGCGTATTTCACGGAAAAAAGGTAGGACACAGCAGATACGGAATTGGCGTACAAGATGGTCATTAGAAATGAAAGATTGGAGCTGGCCTGGAGCAATGTCCTACCTATTGGTCAACCTCTTCGGACCGGTCGTTGAGGCCTGGCACGCAGTCGGAGTTCCAAATCGTCCCAGAGATGATCAGTACGATTCAGGTCAGGACTCTGCGCAGGCCAGTCCGTTACAGGGATGTTATTGTCGTGTAACCACTCCGCATCAGGCCGTACATTTTGAACAGGTGCTTGATCGTGTTGAAAGATGCAATCGCCATTCCCGAATTGCTCTTCGACAGTGGGAAGCAGGAAGATGCTTAAAACATCAATGTAGGCCTGTGCTGTGATAGTGCCACTCTAAACAACAAGGGGTGCAAGCCCCCTCCATGAAAAACACGACTACACTATAACACCACCACCTCCGAATTTTACTGTTGTCACTACACGCGTTGGCATATGACGTTCACCGGGCATTCGCCATACCCACACCCTGCCATCTGATCGCCAAATTGTGTACCGTGATTCGTCACTCCACACAACGTTTTTCCACTGTTCAATAGTCCAATGTTTACGCTCCTTACACCAAGGGAGGCGTCGTTTCTTATGTACCGGCGTGACGTGTGGCTTATGAGCAGCCGCTCGACCGTGAAGTCTCTTTTCTCACCTCCCGCCTAACTGTCATAGTGGTTGCAGTGGATCCTGATGCAATTTGGAATTCCTGTGTGATGATCTGGACAGATGTCTGCCTATTACACATTACGACCTTTTTCAACTGTCGGCAGTCTCTGTCAGTCAACAGACGAGGTCGGCCTGTACGCTTTTGTGCTGCACGTGTCCCTTCACGTTTCCACTTCACTATCACGTCGGAAACAGTGGACCTAGGGATGTTTAGGAGAGTGGAAATCTCGCGTACAGACGTACGACATAAGTGACACCGAATCACCTGACCACGTTCGAAGTCCGTGAGTTCCGCGGAGCGCCCCATTCTGCTCTCTCACGATGTCTATTGACTACTGAGGTCGTTGACTTGGAGTACCTGGCAGTATGTGACAGCACAATGCATCTAATATGAAAAACGTATGTTTTTGGGGTGTACTGATACTATTGATCACTTAGTGTACTTGTGGTAAAAAAGTGAAAGAAATCACTTCCAAACCATGTTCCGTAATGGGAAATATTTTCACAATAAATTTACCTTGAAAGCAACAATTCAAGGAACTTACTTACATTTTCAAAATAAACGCAGACTTACGCGTAGCAGTAAGGATTTTCCTGAATGTTTGTTTTCCCCTACCATATGAGATAAAAGCTGTGTTTCAACATTAGATCAAGCTCAAAGACTGCAAATTTCATGACGGCATCAAAATGAAGCAAGTAATTGCCTTGATGTTATGTTGTGTTTAAGGTAATACTACTGAAGAGTCTTCGTAGCTTTTACTTCTCTTTCTTAGTTACTGTGCAGCATAACGTAATCTGCGTGAAATGCACAATATGTTAAGTCTTCCATTGGACGCTGTGTGGTTCTTGAGTGGATACAGACGCGAGGAGCAGATGCTGTTCATGAAAAGAGAATTCAGGTATTATTTTATTCTACATCTAATATCAAATAGTAAAAATAACACATAACTTTGGTACTGTATTAGCAGCGCCAGTTGCTAACAGAAAAGCTGGATGCAGAAATACACTCCTGGAAATTGAAATAAGAGCACCGTGAATTCTTTGTCCCAGGAAGGGGAAACTTTACTGACACATTCCTGGGGTCAGATACATCACATGATCACACTGACAGAACCACAGGCACATAGACACAGGCAACAGAGCATGCACAATGTCGGCACTAGTACAGTGTATATCCACCTTTCGCAGCAATGCAGGCTGCTATTCTCCCATGGAGACGATCGTAGAGATGCTGGATGTAGTCCTGTGAAACGGCTTGCCATGCCATTTCCACCTGGCGCCTCAGTTGGACCAGCGTTCGTGCTGGACGTGCAGACCGCGTGAGACGACGCTTCATCCAGTCCCAAACATGCTCAATGTGGGACAGATCCAGAGATCTTGCTGGCCACGGTAGTTGACTTACACCTTCTAGAGCACGTTGGGTGGCACGGGATACATGCGGACGTGCATTGTCCTGTTGGAACAGCAAGTTCCCTTGCCGGTCTAGGAATGGTAGAACGATGGGTTCGATGACGGTTTGGATGTACCGTGCAATATTCAGTGTCCCCTCGTCGATCACCAGTGGTGTACGGCCAGTGTAGGAGATCGCTCCCCACACCATGATGCCGGGTGTTGGCCCTGTGTGCCTCGGTCGTATGCAGTCCTGATTGTGGCGCTCACCTGCACGGCGCCAAACACGCATACGACCATCATTGGCACTAAGGCAGAAGCGACTCTCATCGCTGAAGACGACACGTCTCCATTCGTCCCTCCATTCACGCCTGTCGCGACACCACTGGAGGCGGGCTGCACGATGTTGGGGCGTGAGCGGAAGACGGCCTAACGGTGTGCGGGACCGTAGCCCAGCTTCATGGAGACGGTTGCGAATGGTCCTCGCCGATACCCCAGGAGCAACAGTGTCCCTAATTTGCTGGGAAGTGGCGGTGCGATCCCCTACGGCACTGCGTAGGATCCTACGGTCTTGGCGTGCATCCGTGCGCCGCTGCGGTCCGGTCCCAGGTCGACGGGCACGTGCACCTTCCGCCGACCACTGGCGACAACATCGATGTACTGTGGAGACCTCACGCCCCACGTGTTGAGCAATTCGGCGGTACGTCCACCCGGCCTCCCGCATGCCCACTATACGCCCTCGCTCAAAGTCCGTCAACTGCACGTACGGTTCACGTCCACGCTGTCGCGGCATGCTACCAGTGTTAAAGACTGCGATGGAGCTCCGTATGCCACGGCAAACTGGCTGACACTGACGGCGGCGGTGCACAAATGCTGTGCAGCTAGTGCCATTCGACGGCCAACACCGCGGTTCCTGGTGTGTCCGCTGTGCCGTGCGTGTGATCATTGCTTGTACAGCCCTCTCGCAGTGTCCGGAGCAAGTATGGTGGGTCTGACACACCGGTGTCAATGTGTTCTTTTTTCCATTTCCAGGAGTGTATATACAGATACAAAATATGTGTAAAGATCAATACATTGCCTACTCAGAAGATGTCACGGCCACTAGGAGAGACTGTACATGTTATTCAACTGGCAAATACAGAAAATGGGCTAACTGCTCGAATTTTCGAACTAAGTACACCCACTGTAGGAGCACCGCGGTGAGGATGCTTGCATCTCATTGGCAGACGTGTAATCGTTCGCGGAGGCGGCTGTACGAAACGCGGTGACGTTAACTGGCGGTGCCGCGTATTTGGAAGTGCAGCGGACCGGATAACGACCGATACCGCACAACATATGGCGGTTTATACATTCGAACCAGAATTCATACTGGAATTCGCACCGTGAACTGATAGCACCGTCACGGCTACGCCTGTGCGTAGCACTTAGGCTGTGACGTCACCAGCAGCAGTCGAAGGTTATAGAGATCCGCATCGACGTCCTGGACCGTACAACGGTCGTTCGGAGACGATTGTGACTATTCTTCCAGTTGCGACTGCCAAGCGTACTTGAAACTCATCCAAAGTTAAACTTGCGACACAAGTCGCGCAGGATGTCGGCGACTGTTACACGGTTCACTGAAGCCATCTCCAGCACTGCTTCAGGTCTTGCAACCTTTTTTTAAGGGCTCTATGCTGTGGCTTAAGGCACGTTTCTGTACCTTATATTTCGTCTCCTGATCTCAATAAAACAGAAGGCCGTGAAAGCCTTTATTGTATGATCAGACAGTTTGAGGTCTCTAATTTTCATAACTCTGATGACACTATATCATATCACTTAGTCAAGTACACAATAAATATCTGTGTTGAACTTCAGTTGTGGATGTCTTAATGTTGGTACATTGCATTAAGAGGCTGATTTATGTCTAGCTTTAACTAACCGCTGAGGAAGATTTAAGTATTCCTACCTTTCTGAGTCTATAGGAACTAATTCAAAATAATTTTTGCAAGAGGAGGGAAAATATTATACCTATAGTGAAAATTATTGGAGTTTATACAGCTTGTAAATGGTATAAGTGCAGATATTTTTATATGTGGTATCTAACTGTCGTTTGTTTTTTCCTCTTCGTTTAACACTGTTCCCGCAAACACTTCATATAATTTACTACCGAATGTTTTCTGCAAGGTCGTAACTGCACCGTTAGGTAGACTACGAACCTCGGTATAGACTAACCGCTTTGCATCCAAGAATCCACAGTTCAACACCCTGACCTGCTGCCGAGGGGAAAGTAACCATTAATGGCTTGCTGTTGTCATATGTTCTTGTAGGTACAAACCAACCTAAAAACGTGCTCCTAACAGCTGTAACTATCAGTCTGCAACTGACGTAAATATTGATGTAATGTTGTTCAGCACTCCGTTCCAGATCACCTATAGAAATATCTGCGCTATACCCGTTACAACCTTCATAAAATCTCCTCGCCAACATTGCTCTTTGTTGGAGGAGAGATGATGGCAGAATTCATACAAAAATTTTTTCTGCATTGCCGCCCTTCCTGCAGCTAAGGCGAACCTGCACGAAGTTTTCTTGAACATCCAAACGCAGAAACGAAGTCCTTAATTAGTATTTATTACTGCAGTGATTTTAGAAGATATGATATGTGAGACATAAGAAGATTTTCATTATATTTGACCATAATTAGGACAACAATTTGTTTTGATATCATACTACCCTTCAATTTATATATACTGAGATGACAAAGCTCGTGGGACAGCGATATCTACATACATAGATGCCAGTAGTATCACTTAAACAAAATATAAACAGGCAGTATATTGGTGGAGATGTCATCTGTACTCAGATGGTTCATGTGAAAATGTAACAGGCTTTGAGCGCGGAATGGTAGTTGGTACTAGACGCATGGCACCTTGGATTTCGGAAATCCGTTTACTCCACAGTGTACAGTGCTTTAAAATTCAGGCCATCGACTCACCTTGAGAATGCCTGAAAGATTGCCAGCGGAAATATCGGTACAAGAGTTAATAATTTTCCGGATGCATTCCAGAAAAACAATGGAATAAAAATTAATTACGTTACTTCATTTTTTCGAAGTGATGATTAACATCTAAGAGAAAGTAGTATGTAGCCGACTTTTCTTGGCCTATGGTTTTTTAAATCGCTCCGTGAGGACAGGTGCCTCTCTTGAAACGTACGCTACAGGAGTTTGATGAGCTCTTTCGTGAGGCCCCTGCTCATGGCGAAATGTGTAGTGGACTGACCCGACAGCCAATCCACTAGGACTTGTAGCCGAATAGCACGCGTTAAGCTCACGCAGACTGGCGTGAGATCTGGAACAGTTAAGGGACTTGATAGTAGCAAATAAAGTACGTAGTTGAAGTAATACTTAACTTTATTCCATAATTGGAGAACATCGCTCTTGTGGATACATTTGCTAACAATCTCAATATAAACTGGTCATGGCTCCTTGCTAGGTCGTAGCAAATGACGTAGCTGAAGGTTATGCTAACTATCGTCTCGGCAAATGAGAGCGTATTTGTCAGTGTAGCTTCGCTAGCAAAGTCGGCTGTACAACTGGGGCGAGTGCTAGGACGTCTCACTAGACCTGCCGTGTGGCGGCGCTCAGTCTGCAAACACTGACAGTGGCGACACGCGGGTCCGACGTATACTAGCGGACCGCGGCCGATTTAAAGGCTACCACCTAGCAAGTGTGGTGTCTGGCGGTGACACCACAAAATGTGTCGTACTTCTTTCCATTGTCTTTATCTACTCTATTAATCCTATCTGTCTATGGCGCAACACCGACGAGCAACACTCAGGACTTGGTCTTAAAACAGTTTGTAAGCTATTTTCTCCGTAGAAGTATTACGTTTCCTCAGCATTCACCCATTGATTTTCACTCTGGCATGTGTGTTTCTTACAAGTGATTCTATTTGGTCATACAATCTCGTATCGTTCATGGCTCATACTCGATGTTATAATACCCTTGTGAGTGTTTCTAGCGATTGAGCACCAATGGCATGAGCAAATAGCAGTGGGCCTTCCCACTTGCTGTCGAATTCTTTCTCCCAATGGCGAAGAGAAAGTAGTCGCGTTTGAACGGAACTGGATAACTTGGTGGAAGAGGTAGCATAATTCGAAGGTTTTGATTTGGTTATCAACGGTCCAGTGGCCTGATGAAAGATAACCAGTAAAAGCTGTCACTTTGTTATTGATTTCAAGCAGGGGCAGTTCGGCCTTGTGATGGCTTTTCTCACCTAAGTGCAAACTGCTCGCGAAGCTCGTTCACAGATTCACTTCAAATAAATATCCACGACGTCTGATTTTCCACACACTATAATTTCCGATTTGACTTGCCGTTACTAGAAGTATTGAAACTTCCCCTTTGTTTGTAAGGAATGACAGTGCTGGAAAACTTCTTCCTTATTTGATACGGAAACAGCTGAGTAAAACTGAACGTCCTCAGACATTTCTCTGATCATCACTAAACTGACACACAATATTTTTAGCGCAACGCAATGCGACTTTCAATAATCCCTACAAAAGAATGACCCTGACTAACAATAACCTATAACTTTCATGAATCACATGCCACACAAAAATCTTCGTTACTCGAACTACTGCAATACAGCGAGCGCCAATACTGCCAGCTAAATAAAAGAATCTAACAACTGAAGGCACTGACTGCTGATAGGCATAGTTAGCAAATGAAAGATTTTGACAGAGAACAAACAATGTATTTACCCTAATAATGTTCAAAAGTCATAATATATCAGTTCATGACATGCAGTCTTACAAATTTCCTTTTTCTGACGGACTCACGTCCAGCTCGTCCGCTCAGAGTAACCTCTCAAAACTCTGGCATCTCTCTCCCCACATCCATCACTGCTGGCGCCTCACCTCCAACTGTGAAACGGTACGCGCTGTTCACATCCAACTGCCCAACACTACAATGGCGAATATTCCAACAATGCCAACCAGCCACAGACTGCACACAGCACAGTCAGTGATTTTCATACAGAGCGCTACGTGGAGTTACCAACACAAAAACCTAAACAGCCTACTTACAGTACATGGCACGTATTACACCACGCACTGAAAGAGGTCCAAATAATGTATTGTGGAACATTGGATAACGACAATTGACCAGCTGCAAACGGAAACGAAGTGATTCACTGAACTGAAAAACAGAAAAAAAAAGAATGCAAATATTTGTATGCACAACATCGTACAGCGGACAACTAAAACTTAACAAAAAATTCTACAATACTGCAAGAAAGACATGCCGGTGCCGTCTTAGAGACTAAGTGATTGATTTATGTTCTTTAATTTTTTTATATTTTATTACGATGCAGTCATAAGAATATTTCACAATGCCATCGTAATCGTGTGATTATGCAGTAACAAATTATTTAAAAAAATAAAAGAACATTCTAGGATAACTGCATTTCACTCCACATTCCGAAATATGTAATGATACGAAGTAGGACGTCCAGTGCCACTCAATACTGTTAGTCACATATTTTGGAATACTACTGAAATGAAAAGAACGTTAATATGAAAATGAATATTGAAATGCAGCAAAACACAGACAAATAATAAGATAAATCTAGGAGTCACGGCTTTTGAATCAACTTAATTTAACTTACACGAAGCAATCACCCCTTCTGTCGGGAATGCGTCACATAAAAACAATAACTGAACGATAAGTGTCTCATACGCCTCAGACTGTACTTGCAAGTGCCTTTATTTTGCTCATAAGAGGAAGAGTTCCGAATTTTTCTTGACGGGGCTGTCTTCGTCCACAAACGGGCAATAGTGGGCAGCCTCACAAAGATCCAAAGAGACTGTTACGTTCAAAGGCTACCACGGAGAAACAGCACATGCTTTTGCCATGAGTCTGTAACATGTATTAGGGATACACACGCGTTTTTACCTTTGACAGGATGTATCAGTCTTTGCAAAAAACATATAGCGGTGACTGATCACGTCTTGCGAAAGTCTTGGTTGGAAACAAAGTGTTTGCCAGTCCTTCCCGGCAGCTTTAGGCATCCTTAATATCTAGTTATGCCCCTGAGAGGCGTCAGGGCGTAAGCGCTCTGCGGCGTTCGAATGCAGTGCATGTTGCCTATAAGCTAGCCAACTGTCCCATTTGTGAGCCGGTAGGCTGAGATTGTAAAATATCTTTTACCGCTTATACATACTTGTTCTTAAGGTTTTCTTGTTGAAAACCGGTCTATCAATTTACTGGGGTAGACATTACGCAGATGCAGCACGCCTCGTTAGTAGGATCCCGCTAGTTCGGTGAAATCTCGTCGGCCTAGTGCTGACAAATTCGATAAAACGAAGCTTGGCGTAGAGTCAGCGAACTTTTGTCTCTAGCAAAAGTTTTTCTCCATGACATGGTTCAAATGGTTCTGAGCACTATGCGACTTAACTTCTGAGGTCATCAGTCGCCTAGAACTTAGAACTAATTACACCTAACTAACCTAAGGACATCACACACATCAATGCCCGAGGCAGGATTCGAACCTGCGACCGTAGCAATCACGCGGTTCCAGACTGAAGCGCCTTTAACCGCACGGCCACACCGGCCGGCTCTCTCCATGACATGGTCTATCACACCTCGACATTTGAAGCAAAGACTTTTAAATACCCTGTACATCTGCAGCGCCTACATCCGATCAGATTTTTCTCATCACGGGTCTAGTATAAGAACAGATTGTCGTGTATACAATCTGAAGGAACTGAAAACAAATAAAATGATGACATCTCGTGGAAATCGGGTTTTCTGCCGGATATCAGCGTCTTCCAAACACGATATTTCGACGTCATTACTTGACGTCTTCATCAGGTGTTCCCTGAGACTGTCTTCTAGGAGAAGAAAACGCTGATAACTAATGCTGTGTCAGTTCCCCTTCAACAGAAAAAGACAGCCAACAGAAATACCTAGTAACTTGCCTCAGCTTTCGGATGGTTTTAATGGAATTCGACAACGGAAACGAAAATAGACTTTTCAGTTCGGTACCTGGAATACGTAGGGCATCCGCAATAAGCAAAAGGATGTTCAAATGTTCAAATGCGTGTGAATTCCTATGGGACCAAACTGCTGAGGTCATCGGACCATAGACTTACACACTTATTAAACTAACTAACGCCAAGGACAACACACACACCCATGCCCGAGGGAGGACTCGAACCTCCGGGGGGAGCGGAACAAGATGTTCTAATGGATGTAAGACAGTGCAACATTGACGCAGCTATGCTTTCTGAAACAAAACAAAAAATAGATACTGGTTGCGAATACCGGCTGGAGTTCGCAAACATTATTTTATTGTAGTGGACAATAGCAGTAGGGCGATAGCAGGAGTATCCATCATTCGAAACAAACGGTGCTCAAAATATGAAACTTCATGGGAGGCAGTTAATGGACGGCTGACAAAGATCAATCTGAGTAGCAATAGTGGGATCGTATGCCCCCACTGAAGACTCGCCGTTGAAGGTAAAATAAGAATGTGAAGAGATGCTGATAGAGACTGTAGACGTAATTACAAGTGGCCATGAACTGATGCGGGCAGAAGATTTTAATGCCAGAGTAGGGAAAGAGACGAATAATAGGGCTATTGGGATGAAGAGGGTGAGGATTTTGGGAATGAGAATGGGAAAAGTTTGGTGGATTTTTGGAGCAGTATAAATTACGAGTACAAAATTCATTCTTTGTTCATTGCGATATATATATATATATATATATATATATATATATATATATATATATATATATATATATAAAGTGGTATAACCATACAATAGGGTTGAATTCAATTATTAATTATCAGATCTTGAGGCAAAAGACCAATTTAAAAATTCAGGATGTCAGAGTTAAAAGAGGGGCAGAATGTAGAAATGATCGCCATCTAGTGGAGTGTAAAATTTATATTCCCTATACTTTCAAGAGTAGTGGCGAACAGAAGAGGTCGCAATATGCTGAACAGCTTGAGATCTTAAGGTACAATTTGGACAGTTGAAGGGAAGATGGTACTATGTACTTGTACCAGCAGTGATTGGTAAATAAATTGGGGAGTGCAGGGAGCATACAAAGAAGGTTGTAGGTGAAGCAGCGAAATAAGCCCCTGGAGAATATCAGAAGAAGACGAAACCAGTTTGGTGGGATAGAGAAATGGAAGAGATGATTAAAAGTAAAAAAAAGCTTAGTTGACGTTCATAAATGTTTATGACATAGGTGTATGACGCTAAGTAGAGAAATATAAAAGAAAAATCTTAAAAAGGAAAAACAAGGTGTGGAAAGAAAGATGTGAATATGTAAAGAGGCTGATTGGTGGAGCTAGTAGTGCTGAGTCACGGAAAACAATCCAATGCGAGTGTCAAGTCGTGACTATTTAAATCATAATAACATTAGTCACGGCCAATGGACGACGTATTCATTCCAGGAAATTCGGCCAGAATTTTCACATAGATGTGAGAATGCAATAGGAGGAGCTACGGTCGTTATAAAATTGAGCTGCTCGGGGGAACAAAATGGTAAGTGCCAAGATCACAGTTTCGAGATACAGCGCATCTAAAGTTTCGATTGATCTGCAAATCTGAATAATTTTTTTTTAAGAGTCCTTTTATTCTGTAGTGATTCTAACATCTATCTTCTGCTATACAGACATAAATGAAACTCAGAACTGACTAAAACAAATGAAATATACAAAAATTATTACATTACCATACACCATTAACAACACATAGTGATAGAACATTATATATTAAATTTTACATTAAGCCTTCAAGACTTTACTGAAACTGCAAAAATCATTCATCACTCTCACTACTAATGTCTTTTTCAGCTAAAACTGCTGGCTTTAGTGACAGGAAAAATCCATTGTGGACAGGAGGTATGTAATTTAGGAGCGAGAGGACGTCAGCAACTTTCTTCTTTTCAATAAGCCTTGGCCCATTGCATTTAAGTCGAAGCGTAGGAACTGGTCCTTGGCTTCCACGTTTGCTGAAGTTTATTTCATGCCAAATGTCATGACAAAATGTCGCGCTGATGAACAAAGATGATGGATATTCGGAGGTCACCTTCCACCTACATACTTTCCTTAGGTTGACATCTCGACCATCAACTTCCTTCTTTCTGAAGACAAACGCTTGTTTAGAGTGTCGTATTTGATAGAAATCCTCTCTTTTCATATTATATACAAGCAATGGATTCTCCTTAGCCGACTTCTTGATGATCTCGCACCACTGATCTGGACTGTACACATCTTGTAGTTGTCGGCGAACGTAATTTTCAGTTGTACTTCAGGAACATAATGGTATGTACTTGCACCATTATGTTCTTGAAACGTACTAAAGACACTACATTTACAAAATAACATACCTCTGAGTCATCTGAATCGTTAGGAATGTATTCTGGATCCCTCTCGAAGATATTAGTATCAATGGAAGTATATTCCTCGTCTTCTGCCATGTTCACTGTAGCCATAATCTCGGAGATGTTTTTACTTGCCGCCATTCTCTCTGTAACTTACTATTATGTTTCCGCAACAGACGGACAGTGGCGCTAACCATTAAGCCCCTTCCTGACATCTGTTGAGTGAATTTGGAACTACTAGTGGTGATGGCGCCTACCATTGTGTTTCCCCGAGCAGCTCAATTTCTTCAGCAGACTGTGAGGAGCTATTAAGATGAAGAAGGCACCAGGACAAATATCAATATATGAAGTTTGCTCCACCAATATTGTTGGAGTTGCTAAGGAGGCTGTTTGAATTAGTATTAAATGGAGAAGATGTTCCATCGGAATGGGAAACATGTTACATAAGACCGTGGGATAAGAAAGGGTCACTTAATGACCCAAATAATTGTAGGAGATTAGCAATGATCCCTTTCTTCGAAGACTGTACTCGAAGGAACTGAAAGATTTAGTAGAAAAAGAAACAAGTCGCAAACAGCAAGAGAGCAAGCAGGATTGCGAGCACGAAGGTCGGTAATGGACAACATCTTCACTCACTCCGTCTTCAGGCCACGAGTGGCCTACCGGGACCATCCGACCGCCGTGTCATCCTCGGTGGAGGATGCAGATAGGAGGGGCGTGGGGTCAGCACACCGCTCTCCCGGTCATAAGATGGTATTCTTGACGGAAGCCGTTACCATTCGGTCGAGTAGCTCCTCAATTGGCATCACGAGGCTGAGTGCTCCCCGAAAAGCGGCAACAGCGCATGGGGGCCTGGATGGTCACCCATCCAAGTGCCGACCACGCCCGACAGCGCTTAACTTCGGCGATCTCACGGGGACCGGTGTAACCACTGCGGCAAGGCTGTTGCCGGACAACATCTTCACAATGAAGCAAATATGTGAAAAAAGCACGGAGATTGGACTGTAGTCGCATGTTGCATTGATTGACCTAGGGAAAGCGTATGACAATGTGCCCATCAACAAACTGTGGAAAAAGCTGAAAGAGGTAGAGATAGATCAAAGATTGCTAAACGAGGTTATGAAATTATATGAAAATAACACAGGGAATAGCTGGACAGAAGAATTCGAATTGAATAAGGGTCTGCGGCAGGGATGTAGGATGTCATCGACTCTCTTTAAGCTGTATGTAATGGCCATCCTGCAGACTTGGCATAGACAATGCCAGGTTAGGGGAGTGACAGCACAGGAAAGCAAGATATTTAGCTTGTATTTTGCAGATGACCAGATTATACTAGCAGAAGATTAATACGATCTGAGCTATACGATAAGAAAGCTTAAAGAGGAATACAATATGGCTGACCTGAAGATGGACGTGAAGAGGCGTGAGTACTTGATATTGGAATGGAAAGAGTAAATAATTTGGAGGTAGGTGGAGAAGTAATTGAAGGTGTGGGAAAGGCAAAATATCTTGGGGTATTATTTAATAAATAAGGTGCAAGCAATGATGTTCACTATTGGGATCAATGGAGAACGAACTGTGACAAGGGAAATGAACTCTGTTCTGTAGAACAAAAAAGTAAGAAGAACAACGAGGAAGAGAATGTATAACACTATAGTCTAGAGTGCACATTTGTACGATAGCAGAAGCCTGGGACGTAAAAATAAATAAATAAATAAATTGCTTGCCACTGAGATGGGTTACTTAAGACGAAGCTCAAGCTGTACAAGGTTGGATACGATAAGAAATGACGTAATCCGACAAAGGATGAAAGCTGATATGGATATCTGTGACGATATCCAGCAAAAACAGTTGATGTGGTGTGGCCATGTGGATAGGTTGACAGAGAACAGGATACCAAATAGGATACTACGATGGATACGATTGTAGTGGAAGAAAAGGGGTCGCCCACGACGCAACTGGCAAAACGATGTGGAGGAGGCAATGGAAACAAGGAATATGAAAGCTGAGGAAAGTCAAGACAGAAGAAGATGGGGTTGATAGTTCCTGGTGTATTATTCACAGCCGCACCCTCTGGGTGGACAGACGCAACCACGAAACCGCCCATTCTGTATATCGTCGAACTGGGATTTGGTGTGCTATTTTTTGGTCCGTCACAGGTATTCTACTTCTTCGGTACCAATCATATTTCAATAGCACTTGCAAAATAACTACCATTTTAAAATTTACAGACAATGGTGGATCTACATAGTCTACATTGGTATAATTCATTGAAATCTACAGTCACAGTCACTTATAAGCTAATGCAAGTTTTGACTTGAAGATTACGTTAGAGAAATGTCATGAAAAAGAAAGATAAAACTCTGAGCAACTTTAGCCTAATATATGGCAATAACTACGGCTTCAGTGCTCTTTGACATTACGTCATCAATGTCACATATTGCAGGATACGCATAAGTTATCTGTAGCTTGTTGAACTACACAGCCACAATGGGTTGATGATGTGGAGTAACCCCAGTTTTGCACATTGTCTTTTGAGTGTGCAGTCCCTGTCCTGAGCTTGTGTAAAGTTCTCCACACGGGTCATTCTTCAGTGATACCAGCAGCTATGTTATTCAGTGGAGCGTTCAGACCTCACATTCCACATATATATGATCTATCTTTTCCTGGATTCCTGGACGTCAGTCTTGAAGAAGGAGGATGGTGACCAGATAGTGTGTGTTTATCGGAGGTACAGACCTTATATTTTTCTCTACATGAAGTTACATCATGTCTAGTGTCTGGAGTGGCAGTTCAAGCTAAATAGTGGAATTTATACGCGATGTAAATTTCAGATATACAGTAATGAGTCTATACGACTCATTAAAAGCTATATCCACTTGATTAGCAAGAGCAGAATTGTACCGAAAACAATAGCTTCTTTTATTTTTTATTTTTTTTAAGGGTACAGAGAGGGGGGTATAGAGCGCCCAGGCGAGACGTACCGCATAGTCACACCGCCCTAGAGCAACAGCTTATGAAGTAAAACAGGAGTTTTACTGTAACGAATGAACCATTATTTTGGTTTCGATATTAGTATTGGTTCACTGCACAATATTTTCCATGATGTGCACCGAGCGAGGTGAAGTGGTTAGCACACTGGACTTGCATTCGGAATGACGACGGTTCAAACCATAGTCCGGCCATCCTCATTTAGATTTTCCGTGATTTCCCTAAATCACTTCAGGCAAATGCCGGGATGGCTCCTTTGAAAGGGCACGGCCGACTTCCTTCTCCATACTTCCCTAATCCGATGGGACCGATGACCTCACGGTTTGGCCCCTTCCCCGAATCAACCAACTAACCAACCAACAATGACGTGACGCGATTCAATGATATGTCTGCAAGAGTGGTGCCACGATAGGAATAGAATTTTGGAACACGTATTGTGTTCGAGTATAATGACTTTTCTGGAGACTAGAAATCTACTCTGTAGGAATCAGCATGGGTTTCGAAAAAGACGGTCATGTGAAACCCAGCTCGCGCTATTCGTCCACGAGACTCAGAGGGCCATAGACACGGGTTCACAGGTAGATGCCGTGTTTCTTGACTTCCGCAAGGCGTTCGATACAGTTCCCCACAGTCGTTTAATGAACAACGTAAGAGCATATGGACTATCAGACCAATTGTGTGATTGGATTGAGGAGTTCCTAGATAACAGGACGCAGCATGTCATTCTCAATGGAGAGAAGTTTTCCGAAGTAAGAGTGATTTCAGGTGTGCCGCAGGGGAGTGTCATAGGACCGTTGCTATTCACAATATACATAAATGACCTGGTGGATGACATCCGAAGTTCACTGAGGCTTTTTGCGGATGATGCTGTGGTGTATCGAGAGGTTGTAACAATGGAAAACTGTACTGAAATGCAGGAGGATCTGCAGCGAATTGACGCATGGTGCAGGGAATGGCAATTGAATCTCAATGTAGACAAGTGTAATGTGCTGCGAATACATAGAAAGAAAGATCCCTTATCATTTAGCTACAAAATAGCAGGTCAGCAACTGGAAGCAGTTAATACCATAAATTATCTGGGAGTACGTATTAGGAGTGATTTAAAATGGAATGATCATATAATGTTGATCGTCGGTAAAGCAGATGCCAGACTGAGATTCATTGGAAGAATCCTAAGGAAATGCAATCCGAAAATAAAGGAAGTAGGTTACAGTACGCTTGTTCGCACACTGCTTGAATACTGCTCAGCAGTGTGGGACCCGTACCAGATAGGGTTGATAGAAGAGATAGAGAAGATCCAACGGAGAGCAGCGCGCTTCGTTACAGGATCATTTAGTAATCGCGAAAGCGTTACGGAGATGATAGATAAACTCCAGTGGAAGACTCTGTAGGAGAGACGCTCAGTAGCTCGGTACGGGCTTTTGTCAAAGTTTCGAGAACATACCTTCACCGAAGAGTCAAGCAGTATATTGCTCCCTCCTACGTATATCTCGCGAAGAGACCATGAGGATAAAATCAGAGAGATTAGAACCCACACAGAGGCATACCGACAATCCTTCTTTCCACGAACAAAACGAGACTGGAATAGAAGGGAGAACCGATAGAGGTACTCAAGGTACCCTCCGCCACACACCGTCAGGTGGCTTGCGGAGTATGGATGTAGATGTAGATGTAGATGTAGATAGTTAACTGCTGAATTCGTCGCGTCGATGCCCTGTGAGGAACTTTTGCTCGTTTTCAGGTCGAAGGTAGGGAATTGCTATACACAACAGTTACAGGATATGAAAACTTGGTGCATTGTCACCGAAGTGAAGCAAAAGTGCTGAGCAAGAAATAGCGCTATAAGTCTTCGCCAAAACCAAAATATTCCTTACCATTGGCGGGGGAAATCACGCTCAGTCTCATTTGGGATGTAAAAGGAATAATTTTGGAACACTACATGGAAAGGGGATAAACAGTGAATAGTAATTCATACTTAAATCTGTTGCGAAATCAGCTTCTCTCTGCAATCAGAAGTTAACGATCCAAATGGCCCTGAGCACTGTGGGACTTAACATCTGAGGTCATCAGTCCCCTAGAATTAGAACTACTTAAACCTAACTAACGTGAGGACATCACAAACATCCATGCCCGAGGCAGGATTCGAACCTGCGACTGTAGCAGCCGCGTGGTTTCGGACTTAAGCGCCTAGAACCGCGCGGCCACCGCGGCCGGCAGAAGTAAACGACAAGTACTTCTGACTGCAGGTGTTTTGTTGCAACACGACAATGCTGACCCCATACTATATACTTCCACTGTAAAATAAGATGTGAAATCTGAATGTCTCCAACACCTGACTTATTCACCAGACGTCATCCCGAGTGACTTTCATGTATCCGAACGGCTCAGAGAAGCGCTGGGAGGCAAATATTTCGGAAGCGATGAAAAGATGAAAATCGAGGTTCCAGAGTGGCAGCTTTCACTGTCAAAGGAATTCATGAGGTATCCATTCACTTCCGACGCGGACAAATGCGTGCATAATGCGACATGGGGACTACGTCGAAAAACGAGACATCTGTAATTTTTCTTTATTAACTCATTTTCACAAAAATAAATTATTAAAGGCTTTTAATTACCCTCGTATAACACACCAGCTACCAATAGTTACAGAAACATGAAAAATTAATATAATTTCAGTGTATCAGACTATATGTCATGTGATTTTCAGAATAAAAGATAACTGAAGATTCTCGGGGTTAACAGTGTAGGTAATACCACAAGCGATCGCAGACATTTTTGCAAAGGCGTGGGGAGGGGGGAGGGGCAGGGGGTGGAAGGAGTGGCACAGCTCTAAATTCGCCCTTTTTGTACAATTAACTTGGTCAGTTTTAAGATTAGTCATGCCATAAGAACTAAATTTCATAGGTGACACCAAAAACTTCCCAGAGAATTCATGATTATACACTCAATGCGTGAATAAAAACTCTGTACGCCAGATTCCATGGGCACAGGGAATGGGAGGTGGAAGTGCTCCCTCTTGCACCCCTCTTGCGGACGCCTGTGTGTACTACGAAGGAAGGGCTTTGCATCAGTACATATCCACAGATTGTCTTCTAAGTGACTGCAGTTCATCCACTCCTGGCTTGCTGAGATCTGGTTAGTACATGTCGGACCCGCGTGTCGCCACTGTCAGTAATTGCAGACCGAGCGCCACCACACGGCAGGTCTAGAGAGACGTACTAGCACTCGCCCCAGTTGTACGACGACTTTGCTAGCGACTACACTGACGAAGCCTTTCTCTCATTTGCCGAGAGATAGTTAGAATAGCCTTCAGCTAAGTCCATGGCTACGACCTAGCAAGGCGCCATTAACCATATCTGAGAGTCTCACTTGTATTATCAAGAGCGATGTACCACAAGGATGAATTAAAGTTAAGTATTAAAGAAGCTACGTACTTTTCTTTATAGCATTCATAACGTATCCTGTTTCAGACCTCTCGCATGCCGGCATGAGTTAACGCGTGCATTTCGGCTACTTCCGAGTGGCGTGGCTGTCTTGCAACGCCACAACAGTTACAATTTACGTCTCATGGCGAAGTCTGTACAATGAGGTCGTTATCGGAGACGCAGGTTTTCAGTGGTTACCTGGAACCCTTCAATATGATTAAGGGCAGTTTCACGATGGCGTTTCAGCCGGTTCCTTGTCTGACACGTTTTGTCCAGGTTCTGTAATATTTGCTTCGTGATAGGCTGGCCGTTGAGGGCGGGACATACGTTTCTACTGTTAACGGAACGTCTTGCGTCAGCTCTACCACCTTCACTGCGCTGATGTTAATCTCGGGATTTCCTAGACTTCCGCCTAGCGACTCGACACAGGTAGCTCGCTTTGGCCTTGGTGACCGCCGTTTTCGCCACGTGAAAGGGTCGTTTATTATCTATTGGGCAGTAAAGGACAGCAATGTAACACGTAAGTTGAATGGGACCGGTGCTGTCGTGCGTGCAGAGTCTAGAAGTTGGAAACCTTGCCGCCGCTCCTTTTTCTAAAAAATTTGAAATGACTAAAAATTGAATCCGGAGCATTGAAGTTAAATAATAATACAGTTCTGCTCGGGAGAACCGCTAGTGTAAGGAGCCTAATAAAATCCCGTGGAAAAATTAATTTATCAGTATAAAAATCAGGACTGGGGCAATACCACCTAGATGGAAAGGCCGAACAACTGTGAGAACTCGAAGTTGTGACGTCAGTGAGAAGCGGCGAAAGTCAACAGCTGACGTGTGTTGTATCAACAACGTGTTGAATATAAAAAATGAAGACTCGTCGTGGTTTGTAATCGTTACGAGATTCTTGCTTAAACAGACAAGAATCACATTATGTGTTACTAAGCTGTGTTTGTGAGAGTTAAACGCAGCATAATAAACGTTAATTCAGTTTTATTTTCATTATGGTTATGAAGTGATGCTTACCGAAAGATAGTGGAAATTACGCAGCAGAAAACAAGGTTCAAATGTTCAACTCCTCTAAAGACGATGTAACGAGACAGAAATAGCTTCATTCAGTTCCAAGACAGGATCTCACAGTTACTAATTATTCAGTGATAGGTTTAACACGTACCTTTGTTTTGAACGTAATTTACTAATGCAGATTTTACATTATGGTATACTGCCCGCCGAATCACTTGGCTTGGACACATTATGATTACTGTAATCCGCTGCTCATTTCTCAGGTGTCACAGGTGTTTCAAAGCTAACGATGTCATCTGGGAAGTATCTGTCACAGACAGAAAAACCATAACTGCTCCATTTTCAAAACCACGGCTTTATTTAAATGCCGTGCCATTCACTACTTCGATCTGTCCAGCCAACTTATTTTCAGCAGTAAGACCATCCAGAGAGGGACCTGAAGAAAAAGAACATTGGAGACACCAGCATTGCAGGAAAGCATCAACATTAGTAGCCAGACATAATGAGTACGGTAAGAATTTCACACAACAGCCTTCATGAACTGAAAGATAAAGTTAATACATAACGTCTTTACAGAAGAATTCAGTGAAAACAGTGAAAGTAGTATGTATTATTTTCATGTGTCTCGATCTATCTGTGAAATTTCATTACGTAGTGTATATTGTGATTCACAATCATTTGAAAGTGGAGGTCTATTCAAAAGGAATTTCATTAAATAAAATTCTAGTCAAGGAATTTGTTCTTCAAGCTATAACAGAAAATGGTGTGAATACAACCAACTGCGGTATACATGTCTCAGTGTTTTTGTATTCAAATATTGTTTGGAAATCTGTGAATGTTTCACCAAATAACTTCTGTGAATTTAAAAATTCCCCAGATGTGCCTAATAGTTCCTAAGCGCAATAAACCCATTTTTCGAAGACGTCTCACAAATATGCTTGTTATCTCATATATGATATGCACGAAATTAGTTGATGTTATACGTTCTTAAATGTTTTTGCCTCATTTGCACATAATCAGCTCTATGTGTTTCCTCTGTCAATGAACCTCGTTCATGTGTGAAATCGTTAATTTTACGAGTTATACAACTCTTTTGGTGTTGATTGCTGTATATTACGACCACCGCTTGCTGTGACGTATGAATACGGTTGTTTGAGCTTGTCTCTTTGTTGTGCTCAGTGGGGCCCTCAAAGTAGCACTTGACTACTTTCAATAATATTCGGTCGTTCCGGGAGTCGACAATCACCAAATAGTACTAAAGGAGAAAACAATGAGTACATAACTGTCTCGGCTTCACTCAGCAATTAAAAATACTTGAAAACCTACAAAATAATTGAAAAGCCGGCCGGGGTGGCCGAGCGGTTCTAGGCGCTACAGTTGCAGGTTCGAATCCTGCCTCGGGCATGGACGTGTGTGATGTTCTTAGATTAGTTAGGTTTAAGTAGTTCTAAGTTCTAGGGGACTGATGACCTTATAAGTTCAGTCCCATAGTGCTCAGAGCCATTTGAACCATAATTGAAAATAACATAATTTCGCTACAGTTCAAATCATTTTTTAAAGGAAACGACTGACTCCTCTGTTATCGACAAAATATGTGTTTTTGAAATAAAATTCCAGGCACTGCGCCTCGGTGTGACAACCCGCTGATAGTCTTTAAATAAGTATTAATAAAAACTATAATAGTTCTACACGTCAGTGGAGGATGTACATGTTATAGCGGAAGTGGAATATTAGGAAAGGTAAACCTTCCCTAATAAATATGCACCATCACTAAAATGATCAGTAAGAGCTTACCATAAACTGAAAAAAACACATCCACAAGTGAAGGTGTACTCGGCTAGGGAAAGTGTACAGTAGTATATTATCCACTAGTGAAGGTGTACCGTCGCTGCTCCCGGGTTATTAACGGTGCGACCAACAATGCTACTATGAATAAGCATGAATGTAATTGTCGTCAGCTCGTTATTGTTATGTTATGCAGCAATGCAATTATGGTTGACAGTAGTGTGGTTACGGTTTACATTAGTGCGGCTGTGGTTGACAGTAGTGCAATTAGGGTTCACATCAGTGCAGCTATGGCTGAATCAGTAATTCCTACGAACATGTTAGAGTGGAACGGGGAAATCTCAGTTACAGTTCTGTCTTCATGGACAGAGAAAAGTACGAGTCACTTATCAGCAGCGCTAAATCACTAAAATCTGACCGAAAGAGGAATGGCAACGACTACAAGTTTTTGAAGAGATATTAAGTGCTGGAAATGAATGGAGTAACCAAATTAACACAACCTGTAACTGAAGAAGGTAATATTAAATACTACGTTTAAGATGAAGAACTGTGTAATATTCTGCATGATGCTCTTGTAAATAGTGGACACGATAGATACGACCGAATGATGAAATGCTTGAAGTCAAAGTTCTTTAATATACGAGTAATATACAGAGATGTCCAAATTTATCTTAATTTGCCTGAGCCTTGCTTACAAAAGAAAAAAGGTCAGAAAAAAGGAATAGTAGCGAAGCCAATGCTGTTCAAGAAGATAAATTCCAGACGTCAAGTTGATCGCATCGACTTGATATCGCAAACCAGATGCAGATTACGAATTCGTAATAGTTTATCAGGACCACCTCACTCAATTCGTTGTTCTCAGGCCAAAACACCTGAAGAGGTGTGCGATAACATTATTGACATTTTTTCGTTGTTAGGTGCTCCTTGGTCTAATTATAAGATTTTCTTGTTTCTACTACAAAAGGTTGTAGACTCCGTGCTTCTCTGAGTAATGTTCCGTGCCTCTGCCACAGGAACATCAGAGTTTTGGTTGCTTAATTCCCTGGAAGTGGAAACTGGGTAGCAGTTAGCAAGATCATGATTAGCTTAACTGATGTATGGCCCAATTTTAAGATTTTCCTCGGCAAACCTGGACTCAGTCAGAGCTAAGGCAGCGTAGAGCGAGCAAATCAAGTCATTGAAAATATGCTAACTACATGGATGCAAGAGCCCAACACAGCGGAGTGGAGCCGTACAATAAGATTTATGCAGCTAATGAAGAACAGCGCTGTACATTTTGGAATTAAAAGATCTCCGTACGAAGTGATGTTTGCCTGCCCTCCTAAACATGGTTTGTTTAAACAAGTTTACCCCCTGAAGCATTGATGAACGTTCATTCTGAGGATGATCTTGAAAATATAATCAGTTGAGTGTTTGCAGTGAGACAGGGACTGCAACGTTGCAGGATAATGATCACAGTAAATCTCCATTGCAAGAGGTTAACATACCAACAGGGACAGAGGTTGAGAACAGCGAGAAAGAAAGTATTCCTGACAATAATGACTACTGCCTGTCTAATTTAGACGAGTCAGTTCGTGCTATTACAAAACACAGAACTGAAGCGTACAAGTGCTTAGAAGAACAAGCGCAAAGAATGCGGCGGTGTTCAGATAGCTGCTCTTCGGCAGTGGAAAATGGCTGTACTGTCAGAGTTTCAGTTTTCAACTTCGATAGAGGAAGAGGAGATGGCAGGTCGATCTTGAGTGTCGTCCTCGAGACAACGGCCGAATCGGACGAGGGATGGTATGCTGAGCCAACTAAATGAACGGTAATAAATTGTTTGTTTTTAAATGATTATGAAAGGATATGCACTGCGGCTACAACTACATCATTTTGTTTCAGGTCCCAGTCAGTACTTGCCCTCTACGAATAACCTCAGAGGAGTAAGTTCCAACAGAGAAAACTGTTGCCCAGAGGACAGTTTCGATGTTTCAGTCGATGGGAAGCGGCCAGGGACTCTTCAAATGCAACTGCCCGCAAAAATGTCAGACTCTAAGATGCTTTTTCAAAAACAAAAATGTGTTGTGCAATTCAAAGCGCCAAGGTGCATGTCCTTGCGGAAATAAATGAATTTTCCATAATATATGTCTTAAGACTACAGGTGATAGATGCAACTTTGAAGATACGACTGTTTTGTTGTTACAGCCATGGTTCACATTCCTTATCACTTGGCAGTGAAGGTATGCATTCACTAGTCGTAGTACACTATCCCTAGTCAATGTGTATTGTTTGTCAGAACTGGACTCAGTGGATTCACTTTCACCAAATGGGCCAGTGAAGGTGCACTATCACCAGTGATGGTATACTTCCCCTGACACTTCCACTATAACATATACAAAACAACGACTGACTGGTCCAATTATAAGATTTTCTTGTTTCTACTACAAAAGGTTGTAGACTCCGTGCTTTTCTGAGCAATGTTCCGTACCTCTGCCACAGGAACATCAGAGTTTTAGTTGCTTAATTCCCTGGAAGTGGAAACTGGGTAGCAGCTCGGAAGTTCTTTGTCGATTAAATGTACTAAATGTTTCCAAAACCCATTAATAAAGGGGTTTCTCCTCGGTTGTCGCCTTTCTTCCATTACTCAGCAACACTTTGGCATTATTATTTACCTACTTTTGTATCTGAAATTAATATTTTAGTGAGGAATAAAAAAGATGTTTCTATACGGACAATTACAAGTTTTTTGACAGAAACTCCCACATTCACAATACGTTTTCGTTAGGCAGTAAATCAAGCGACGTGACTCTTCCACTGCTCAGTACTGCCACAGGTTTTGTCCGACTGAGAAATCCTACCATCCCTACCCGTTTCTCCTCTTAGTGACTTTTCAGTACGCCGTACTAGACACACACAACTACACCTCACTTGGTCGGACTGTGGACGTCACTAAAGCAAATAACCAATTCGCATAGCTTAACGCGCTGGAGAGAATGAAATGTGAGCCAGATCCACTTCGACCGTATTCGCAGGTTCATTGACCACTGATTTGGTATGCTTGTCTGGGTGTATATTTTAGACGGTTTGTCGCGCTTTGGCAGGCCAATCTATCATAGCGTTTTTATCTTCATCTCTGAAACAAGACACACATAGTTAAAGTACACTCGTTGCCTAACTGTTAAGAAGCTAGAGGATGAGTTGACATCTGACGTTGAGGGTTAGGAGCTATTACATTGACACGAATACTCCTGCAGGTTCCCACACGGCGCTCTGTTCTTCCCGACAGTACAAGATATATTTAAAATGTCTATCTCCTGCACAGATGAAGAGACAATTAACATACGGTATAAATCTTTGTAATTTCTCTATGCGCGTCAAAAATCTGTGCATAATTTTAATTAGGGCCGGAATTACATTAAGTTTTTAGAGTCGGATGTAATTTTCACGCCCAGGAGACAGTTTCAAACGTCTACAGAATGAATTTTTCACTCTGAAAGCAGAATTAAAACTGCCTGCCGGACCGAGACTTGAAACAGGAATTTTGCTTTTCGCGAACAAGTGCTCTTCCAGCAGAGCTATCGGAACACGACTGACGACCCGCCCTCTCAGCTTTACTTCCGCCAGTACCTCATCCCCCACCTTCAACACTTCACAGAAGTTCTCCAGCGAAACTTGCGCCACTTCAACTTCGGTAAGAAAGGATATTGCGGAGACATGGCTTACCTGTAGCCTGGGGGATGGTTCTGGAATGAATTTTCGCTCTGCAGTGGAATGTGAGCTGATGTGAGTTTCAGTTCCTATCCGGCACGCAGTTTTATTCTACCAGGAAGCTTCGGTTTCAAGTGTATAACGTCACACGTCCAAAACTGCCGAATCATTGAAACACTTTTCTTTTGTTGCTGAGTAGCAAAATACTTCGTTCAGTAAACGATCTTTCCAACGATCTTTCACATCGCGCTTTCTATATCTGAGTTTAGAAAAACGACTTCTTTGCCTTATTTACTAATATTTAACTTGCAAGAAGTATTGAGAGTCTATATCTTACTAAAATTACGTCAGGATTCTGAAATTCACATATCAAACAATGGAAAGTCCACATTGGAATATCAACAATACTATGGAAAGGACAAATTTCTACCCACTGTAAAATGAGACGTTGAGTTGCAGACATACACAACGAAAAGATTGTTTATGATAGAATTTTAAATATTTGATATAGGTTAATGATTACATGAAATATTGAGAATCATATTTTTGTTTCACCTGAACACCGTGAGTTAGGCATCATTCAACTGAGAACCGTTGCCCAGGCGACTGGTTTAGCCATTTAGTATAAAGCTGCTAGCTATTCGAACTGATCTCTGTTGTATCAGGGAGAGATCGACGGGATGCTGCTGGCCAAGGGAGTAACACAGCATTATGCAGACAACCCACATGGAGACATATACTCTATGTGAAGAGCGATGACCAGTTTGCACGTTTCGCCCAGAAAGTCTGACATTTATTACGATTTTTTAAAAATATTTTCTTCTAATGTTCAAGTATAATTCATTATGACCTGTTTACCAAGTACACTCGTCTCTTCAGAAGAGGTTGATTCTTCCCGCGAAACGTTTGCTGGCGGAATCGGATTAATTCTCCGCTCTCCTACACTAGCAGTTTCTTAAATAAGGGTCTAAAGCTTCACTTTCAAATCTTACCTACAGTTACAACTAAGGGTTTCGTCCCTGCTACGTAAGGAATCGGAAATTTTGTCTAAGTTTTTCCGCATTTCCTTGCGATCGATAAAAGTTGCCTGTTCACGCGGCACTTCCATTTTTTCTCATTAAATTTTGCTTTTAATACACCGCGACAGTTATCTTCGCAGTACGTCACGAGAATCTTCTACGTTTAGTGTCGGTTAATCGATATAAGCTCTGTGAGCCACCAAATCTGCATGGTCGCGGTAGCGATTTCACGTCTTTAAGAGTCAGATGGTTTTTCGAGCATTGAGAGGCCTTCGCTGGTTGCAAGTGCTGAAGATCATCTTTTTTAAAAGAGTGTTCGGAATGCTATTCTGTTCTCGGTGAGCTGATGTGGAGAAGTTCTGCACTGCATTCAGTGTTTGGAGAGGAAACCGTCTTTGGTAGCGATCTGTGCTGAAGTGGAGACTGTACAATGAATAAGGATTTTGAGTGAGGCCATTTCAATTACTTGCCGTATTGAAGCCCAGAGATTAGGTATATGACACTGTGCTTGCGCATGGTAAAATGGAAACTTGTAGGTTGCTCATAAGTGACTGAGTGTAATCTGATTATATCGCAGTATGGTATTTCGCTTCGTCGCGGTGTAAATTCAAAGTTGTCACCCTATCCTGAATTATGAAATAGCTTTTGTTTTTGTTCGAAAACATGAACAGGGAACGTGATGACCCTATTAACTGCCGTGAGTTTGACTCTAGTACCTGCTGTTTTAAGTGCCCATGTGGGACTGTAAATCTCTAACTTGTGTTCTATAACAATGTAATCGGTTACCAATCTACTTCTTTCTGAATTGTTTCGGTGTAAGACTGACCATTCTTTGTTATTAATACATAAAATCAGTCCTTAGATAAGTCTGAAGTAGCTAACCTCGCTAGTCAGCCGAATGGAAATCCTTTCACCTCAGCGGAACGACTGTACCCTTCCTCAGTTTAAACCAGCATAATGTAACCAAAATTTGTACTCCTCCTGCAATTTTTACCACTACCCCACTTCCGTCCATTACTAGATTAACCATACTTTGACCCTTGTGTTCTCCCACATACGTCTCGCGGAATGACCTCAACAGAAAAATCATACAGAGGCTTACCGATCATCTTGCTTATGAGTCAGTTTTCTCGTGACGAAACATTTACGATACCAGAGGTACCCAACGATAAAAGACACTTGCGGGTGGACTACCGATGTAATAGCCCATCTCATGCGTGCAGGGAACAGCTTAAGTCTGGTGCCATGATTATTATTGCGTCACAATGGTTTGACGTGTTTCTCTTTATCAGGCTGAGTATTTTTTTGCTCCCAGTTTGACAAAGGTCTGCGACCGTCCAGCACAAAGTCCTGTTCTCCAGAGTGTCTAATTCACCGTAGGTGTTCCAGGCATCAGGTGTATGCCTGCTAGTTCCTCGTTGGTCACTGTCGTCTTGCTAACAACCTTACAGCACGTGCTGCGGACTTCTGGAGATAAAAAATGTACTGAGACATTTTGCAATACGCTGTTCCATTCGGGAGGACGACTGTTGAAATTCGCGTCCGGCCATCCAGATTTAGGTTTTCCGCTCCAGGCAAATGCCGGATGGTTCCTTTGAAATGGCACTGTCGATTTCCTTCCCCATCCTTGGCAAAATTCGAGCTGTTCTCCGTCTCTAATGACCTCGATGTTGTCGCAAGATAAGCCCAATCTTTCTTCCATGTTCCATCGGTACCGCGGAAAATTTGACTCAGTAATATTCCTGAATGGTTTGCCTCTGACAGCGTACTTCGGGACACGCTGTTTATAGTATACCAACTGACATTTATTTGTATCTTCAGGATGATAGTTTTCGCCATCCGGCTTGTATCCCGGTCAATAGTGATCACGTCATCTCGGGACGCAGAAAATTTGTGCGCTGAGTTGAAATGGTTAAAGACAGGTGAGGGGCGCGTTGGTTATCGAGCAGTCGCGAATCGGGTGAGTGATGAAAATAACGAGGTGACAAAAATGTCTACAGCCTCTTTGCCTTAAGCTGGTAGCATTTCGAACAGTATTGGTCACATCTGCAGAAAAACTGTGTAAAGTGCGTTTTTCGATCTCCGTCTTCGATTAGCGCCCTTTTAGGATCTGTAAAGGATGATGTTGGTTTACGTGTGGGAAGTGTTCAAGTATTCTATGCAGCTGTGGTACGCCATGCATTGATCGGGACATTAGAACCGTACAGGGCCGTTGTATGGAGCATTACCGTCACACAAGCATACGACAGTTGAGCAAGTTTGCTACTGCATAACGTTGCCTCGACGTCGGTCATCGCATGGCATACACTAACGCGGAGATTCCAGAATTCACTTCCACCTGCTGGGGTAGTGACCAAGGAGGCAGCTGAGATTAAATTAGCAAGTGACAGAGGTGGAGGTTTTTGCTTAAATTTTGCTTGGAATTCAGCTCTCTCCCTGGCCTAACAACAAAGGGACAGAGCTATTACCAGCTCGCCCACTGGCAATTAATATTCGCTACTGATAGTTACTGATATCGCTACATGGTTGTGTGGTGGTGGCGATAATGTGTGTGTGTGTGTGTGTGTGTGGTCTGGCGTGCGTGTACGTGTGTGCATATGCCTACCGAGTTTTTAAATTTTCTTACCCAGTATTGTCTCGTTGGATTTGTGCCTAGAAAATGACGGAGTGTTCCATTGTCGAAGCGGTCACCCAGCTGCATTCCCGTAAACTATTTCAACACAAAAGAATGCCTTGCGTAGTATACAGGGTGAGTCAAGAGAAAAGGTAAATGCTTTGAGGGGTGATGGTAATGGTGATTCTGAAGAAAAAACTTCAAATGAACACAAAAAAATGGTTCAAATGGCTCTGAGCACTATGGGACTCAACTGCTGAGATCATTAGTCCCCTAGAACTTAGAACTAGTTAAACCTAACTAACCTAAGGACATCACAAACATCCATGCCCGAGGCAGGATTCGAACCTGCGACCGTAGCGGTCTTGCGGTTCCAGACTGCGGCGCCTTTAACCGCACGGCCACTTCGGCCGGCCTCAAATGAACACATTCTCTTTTGTGATTCTTCAGTTTTTTTCGGCGTATTTCTTAACCTAATAGTCCTTGGGAGCCCATTGGACACTATGGACCGGCAGTGCATCCGTGAACTGTTCAATATGTCCTCTCCTTATCCGGTCCGACGTGCAACTGTTTGAATATCACTTGCGTCTTTCACCAGCACTCACACACGAATACAACGAAAGTGACATTAAGGTACGTAGTGTTGTCTTCACTGACCATTTCAATATGCACTTCAGCTGCACGGCCCGTGGCACAGTACCTCATCGAAACGAATCATGGGTGTTGGATCGGTCACCATTGAGTCAGTTCTTGGCCACCGAGGTCACCCGATGTTACTCCATTACGTTACAGTTTATGGGGGTTGGCCTCAGAGCGAAGTCTATAAGCGCAGAGTGGACATAAAGGAGCAACTTCTCGCTCGTATAGATGCGTTTGCTCAAGTAAGGGACCGTGCGAATTAGTTCGGATCACCAACATAGCAGCTCTCTATAAGAGCTGCAAAATGCACTGCAGTTGGCGGTGGACTTTCTGACCATCTGTTATGATGAAATGTACACAATATTGAATAAAACGTTAGATCACAATGTTTCATTTACTATCACTACATCAATAATTGACGGAAAGTCATCGAGTAAGACAGAAGTAATATCTGGCGCTCCCCAATGAACTGTTATATGCCCTCTGTTGTTACTGATCTACATGAACGATTTAGGAGACAATTTGAGCAGCCCTCTCAGACTCTTTGCAGATGTCCTGTCGTTTACCAAATGTAAAGTCATCAAATGATAAAAACGAATCGCAAAATGATTTAGACAAGATATCTGTATGGTGCAAAACGCGACAGTTGACTCGAAGTCGTGGTAAGTGTGAAGTCCTCTACGTGAGCACTAAAAAGAATCCGCTCAATTTCAGTTAGACAATAAATCACACATAATCTAAAGCCTGTAAACAATTAAACGCTTAGGGATCACAGTTACGAATAACTTAAATTGGAGCGGTCATATAGAAAACTTTTTGTGGAAAGTAAACCAAACTCTGCGATTTATTGGCAGAACACTTATAAAATGTAACAGGTCCACTAAAGAGACTCCTTAGACTATACTTGTCCACCCTCTTCTGGAGTATTGCTGTGCAGTGTGGGATCCGCGTCAGATAGGATTGACGGAGAACATCGAAAAAGTTCAAAGAAGGACAGCTCGTTTTATATGGGAGAGTGTGCCAAGGATATGATACAAAAACAACGGCGTTTTTTTGCTGCGGGAGGATGTTCTCAAGAAATTTCTTATCACAAACTTTCTTTCTTCTCAGAGTTTGAATATATTCTTTTGACGCCCACCTACATAGGGAGAAATGATCATTATAATAAAACAAGCGAAATCAGAACTTGCACTGAAAGATGTAAGTGTTTGTTTTCCTCGCGAACTGCTCGACAGCGGAACGCTAGAGAAGCAACTTAAATATGGAATGAGATTTTCACTCTGCAGCGGAGTGTGCGCTGATATGAAACTTCCTGGCAGATTAAAACTGTGTGCCGGACCGAGATTCGAACTCGGGACCTTTGCCTTACGCGGGCAAGTGCTCTACCAACTGAGCTACCCAAACACGACTCACGCTCCGTCCTCGCAGCTGTAATTCTGCGAGTATCTCGTCTCCTACCTTCCAAACTTTACAGAAGCTCTCCTGCGAACCTTGTAGAACTAGCACTCCTGAAAGAAAGGATATTGCGGAGACATGGCTTAGCGACAGCCTGGGGGATGTTTCCAGAATGAGATTTGCACTCTGCAGCGGAGTGTGCGCCGATATGAAACTTCCTGACAGATTAAAACTTTGTGGCGGACCGAGACTCGAACTCGGGATCTTTGCCTTACGCGGGTAAGTGCTCTACCAACTGAGCTACACAAGCAAGACTCACGCTCCGTCCTCACAGCTTTACTTCTGCCAGTATCTCGTCTCCTACCATCTAAGCTTTACAGAAGCTCTCCTGCGAAATCTCATTCTGGAAATATCCCCCAATGTCTCCGCAATATCCTTTCTTTCAGGAGGGCTAGTTCTGCAGGGTTCGCAGAAGAGCTTCTGTAAAGTTTGGAAGGTAGGAGACGAGATACTGGCAGAAGTAAAGTGTGAGGACGGGGCGTGAGTCGTTCTTGGGTAGCTCAGTTGGTAGAGCACTTGGCCGCGGAAGGCAAAGGTCCCGAGTTCAAGGCTCGGTCCGGCACACAGTTTTAATCTGCCAGGAAGTTTCAACTTACAGATGGTTCGATGAACCATCTGCCAGGCACTTAATTATGAATTTCAAAATAATTACGTAGATGTAGATGTATACCTGCATTTATCCTCTTCCCTATCGCTTTCTTTAGTTTCCTAGGTAACTTTTAAGAAAAGGAAGTACGTTCATATGACTACTACACCCCTTAAAGTATGTGCCTTTCCTCCTGACTCACTCTGTAGAAGTGGAAAGAAGTGGGCGGTATGGCAGCACTCGCTAGTCCCCGTATAAGCCTATCGCCATCCTCACAGTTTGACGGATGTGACGGCTGATTACGTGACAAGTAATTGAGTAACATCTACTGGAGTGGTAGACGCAACTTGTGGACGGGTGCTCGTCTGGTGAATCACGCGTGATGGAGATAAGCTAGCGATTCTGCTGTGGCACTTTCCGGTAGACACTGCGGAACGCGATGAGTTGCAGATGGCGGCCGGAAGGCAGCCAGCTATTTGTTTACGGAGGGCCTACGTGCCGGGCCAGGGGTAGCGAGTGCCCTGAATCAGCAACGGTGGTGCGTGTGGTATGTGCGTACGTGCCGCGGGCACGCACCGCCACTTGACCCCTACCCCGCATCTCTGCAAAGGCGGGACCGCCGCCTTAATTTACGGCGGTAAGACCCAGAGGCCGAACGCGACTACGAGAAGAAACAGCCGATAACACGCCCGCATGGCCCCTGATTCAGAGCGCTCGTTTGTTCGAGCTACTATAACTAATGTCCGACAATAACTCAGATAACTGAGGTCGCTATAGTTAGCCTCGCGCCACCCGGCTGCTGACTCGAATGAGACAGCTGGCGTTTAGTCTGTGATGTTTACACTACAGTGTGAGATGTATCAATAGTTTATTGTGTTAATATGAACCCCCACTAATGACGTAAACCCCCAAACCCACACTCCCGTGAATATATATATATATATATATATATATATATATATATATATATATATATATATATATATATATATATATATATATAGGGTGTTTCAAAAATGACCGGTATATTTGAAACGGCAATAAAAACTAAACGAGCAGCGATAGAAATACATCGTTTGTTGCAATATGCTTGGGACAACAGTACATTTTCAGGTGGACAAACTTTCGAAATTACAGTAGTTACAATTTTCAACAACAGATGGCGCTGCAAGTAATGTGAACGATATAGAAGACTACGCAGTCTGTGGGTGCGCCATTCTGTACGTCGTCTTTCTGCTGTAAGCGTGTGCTGTTCACAACGTGCAAGTGTGCTGTAGACAACATGGTTTATTCCTTAGAACAGAGGATTTTTCTGGTGTTGGAATTCCACCGCCTAGAACACAGTGTTGTTGCAACAAGACGAAGTTTTCAACGGAGGTTTAATGTAACCAAAGGACCGAAAAGCGATACAATAAAGGATCTGTTTGAAAAATTTCGCCGGACTGGGAACGTGACGGATGAACGTGCTGGAAAGGTAGGGCGACCGCATACTGCAACCACAGAGGGCAACGCGCAGCTAGTGCAGCAGGTGATCCAACAGCGGCCTCGGGTTTCCGTTCGCCGTGTTGCAGCTGCGGTCCAAATGACGCCAACGTCCACGTATCGTCTCATGCGCCAGAGTTTACACCTCTATCCATACAAAATTCAAACGCGGCAACCCCTCAGCACCGCTACCATTGCTGCACGAGAGACATTCGCTAATGATATAGTGCACAGGATTGATGACGGCGATATGCATGTGGGCAGCATTTGGTGTACTGACGAAGCTTATTTTTACCTGGACGGCTTCGTCAATAAACAGAACTGGCGCATATGGGGAACCGAAAAGCCCCATGTTGCAGTCCCATCGTCCCTGCATCCTCAAAAAGTACTGGTCTGGGCCGCCATTTCTTCCAAAGGAATCATTGGCCCATTTTTCAGATCCGAAACGATTACTGCAGCACGCTATCTGGACATTCTTCGTGAATTTGTGGCGGTACAAACTGCCTTAGACGACACTGCGAACACCTCGTGGTTTATGCAAGATGGTGCCCGGCCACATCGCACGGCCGACGTCTTTAATTTCCTGAATGAATATTTCGATGATCGTGTGATTGCTTTGGGCTATCCGAAACATACAGGAGGCGGCGTGGATTGGCCTCCCTATTCGCCAGACATGAACCCCTGTGACTTCTTTCTGTGGGGACACTTGAAAGACCAGGTGTACCGCCAGAATCCAGAAACAATTGAACAGCTGAAGCAGTACATCTCATCTGCATGTGACTACGCCATATTATTGCTACGCATGGTGGATATGTGGAAAATATCGTACTATAGAGTTTCTCAGACCGCAGCGCCATCTGTTGTTGTTGAAAATTGTAACTACTGTAATTTCGAAAGTTTGTCTGCCTGAAAATGTACTGTTGTCCCAAGCATATTGCAACAAACGGTGTATTTCTATCGCTGCTCGTTTAGTTTTTATTGCCGTTTCAAATATACCGGTCATTTTTGAAACACCCTATATATATATATATATATATATATATATATATATATATATATATATATATACACACTGGGCATTAAAATTGCTACACCACGAAGAGGACGTGCTACAGACGCGAAGAAGATGCTGTGATATGCAAATGATTAGCTTTTCAGACCATTCACACAAGGCTGGCGCCGGTGGCGACACAACATGAGGAAAGTTTCCAACCGATTTCTCATACACAAACAGCAGTTGACCGGCGTTGCCTGGGGAAACGTTGTTGTGATGCCTCGTGTAAGGAGGAGAAATGCGTACCATCACGTTTCCGACTTTGATAAAGGTCAGTTGCAGCCTATCGCGATTGCTGCTTATCGTATGGCAACATTGCTGCTCGCGTTGGTCCAGATCCAATGACTGTTAGCAGAATATGGAATCTTTGGGTTCAGGAGGGTAATACGGAACGCCGTGCTGGAGCCCAACGGCCTCGTATAACTAGCAGTCGAGATGACAGGCATCTTATCCGCATGGCTGTAACGGATCGTGCAGCCACGTCTCGATCCCTGAGTCAACAGATGCGGACGTTTCCAAGACAACAACCATCGGCACGAACAGTTCGACGACGTTTGCAGTAGCGTGGATTATCAGCTCGGAGACCATGGCTGCGGTTACCCTTTACGCTGCATGACAGACAGCAGCGCCTGTGATCGTGTACTCAACGACGAACCTGGGTGCACGAATGGCAAAATGTCATCTTTTCGGATGAATCCATGTTGTGTTTACAGCATCATGATAGTCGCATCCGTGTTTGGCGACATTGCGGTGAACGCACATTGGAAGCGTGTATTCGTCATCGCCATACTGGCGTATCACCCGGCGTGATGGCATGGGGTGCCATTGGTTATACGTCTCGGTCAACTCTTGTTCGCATTGACGGCACTTTGAACAGTGGCCGTTACATTTCAGATGTGTTACGACCCGTGGCTCTAACCTTCATTCGATCCCTGCGCAACCCTACATTTCAGCAGGGTAATGCACGACAGCATGTTGCCGGTCCTGTACGGGCCTCTCTGGATACAGATAATGCTCGACTGCTGCCCTGGCCAGCACATTCTCCAGATCTGTCACCAATTGAAAACTTCTGGTCAATGGCGGCCGAGCAACTGGCTCGTCACAACAAGCCAGTCACTGCTCTTGATGAACTGTGGTATCGTGTTGAAACTGCATGGGCAGCTGTACCCATACACGCCATCTAAGCTCTGTTCGACTCAGTGCCCAGGCGTATCAAGGCCGTTATTACGGCCAGAGGTGGTTGTTGTGGGTACTGATTTCTCAAGTTCTATGCACCGACATTGCGTGAAAATGTAATCACATGTCAGTTCTAGTATAATATATTTGTCCAATGAATACCAGTTTATCATCTGCATTTCTTTTTGGTGTAGCAATTTTAATGGCCAGTAACGGTCGCTGGTGGTCCAGGGTTGCATATCCACGGTTTCATCATACAGGGTGAGAATAAAGTCTTTCTGTCCTTGTTTACTTCTAAGGGGATCTACTATCTCGGACTATGTTTACGCTTCCGATACAAGCCAGCATCATCACTGCCGAAGTTCTTGGAATTAAGGAGCTCCTTCAACGTGCGGCAAATCAGTTCGACGACAACCTTATTCTATAGGATTCGACGAGTACGTTGGAAAAGGTGGAGACGCAGCAGTGGGGTCCATCACTAACCGACAAGTGCTCGATGTAATTAAGTTACTCTACAAGTGTGAAAGTCAAAATAAACGTGTCCCGTTATTATGGAACAAGGGGCACTCTGGTATCTCACGTAACTAGTTAACAGACCACATGGTGAAACAAAGTGTGTTTGATAGTCAACCATACACTTTTCCTCCACATACAGAATTGGTTCAAATGGCTCTGAGCACTATGGGACTCAACTGCTGTGGTCATCAGTGCCCTAGAACTTAGAACTACTTAAACCTAACTAACCTAAGGACATCACACACATCCATGCCGGAGGCAGGATTCGAACCTGCGACCGTAGCAGTCGCACGGCTCCGGACTGAGCGCCTAGAACCGCGAGACCACCGCGGCCGGATCCACATACAGATTTTGTTGCTGGCGTAAAGAACAAAGTTCATCAAGAACGGTCGAGAACGTGGGAGGTCTCACAAAAGCCTAAAGGAAGTCAATGTGCCATGTAGTTCTCCCACAACAATCTATGTACATGCCATACCACTAGTACAACGCGTATGCGGTTGGGTCACGACTGTTATCTTCTAAATCTCTATAGGATGTAAGTTCAGCCATCTCAGTACTGGGAAGTCCACCCAACTGAGATTGAAGACCTCAACCACGTGCTACTAGGGTGTCCACTTTCTGACAGACAACGCGGCAAGTTTCTCAGGTCCTTGATCAGACCAAGAATTCCCCAAGGTACATCTGTGTCGAGCCTGTTGCAGCAGCTGTCCACAACGGACTACGTCAGTGCCGCCCTGTTTCTGCAAAAAACGGATATCCACTTATAAGACAGACACAAAGGATCCAACATGAGAAGTTTGGTATACAGACAACGCTGACTGTGTGAATGTACAAAGTGTACCATGAAATTTAACTGGTACTAATATAGTGTATAATGCCTATGTTGTATAATGCGCGATACTGCATACCAAATCTATAAATAAAAACAGGTCTATATCTGATTACAAAAATTTATTTCTAAGGAATACGCATCTTGTTGCCCTTATAACTTCTACGCGACACTCAATTTTTCTCCATGTCTTTGCCAACATCTCTTCCGTCACCGCCTCTACAGCATTTCATATTCGTGCCCTGACAGTCTCTACATCAAAAACTGGAGACCTGAACACTTTATATCATTAATGTACCCCACAAAAAAGTTAAGAGGGTTTATGGCTGGTGTACGTGTTGGCGACGATGTTGGACCGAATTTACCGTCTCTGTCGATCCATCTGTCCGGAAAACATACATCCAAGAACTGGAAAAAAAGTCCCCAGTGAGGCGGTGCACCATCTTGATGAAACACTGCCAGTGGCTGCAATTCCTGTGACTCAGATGCAACGTTAAGTTTCAAAATGTCCAGGTAACCTGTGCCGTTACGGTAGACTCAGTAAAACAGAGCGATCCATTAAGTATTTTCGGCATTAAGCCACATAATATCTCCACTCTGGGCTTTCTCTTATCACCTCTCACCCTCAGATCTGGATATTATGCCTGCTTACTTTCTCGGAGATGTGAAGAATTGCTTCCTCAAGAAAACAAACTTCATTAAAAATTCAGCATGTTCCTAGTAAACTCGGCATGTCTGGATCTATCATCTGGCTGCAAGGCTTGTTGAAGTTTCACTCTGCACGCGTGGAAATACAGCCGTTCTAGCACAGTGCTCTGTGGTACGTTTGTTTCTCTGGAAACGCGATGCGACGGTTTCCGCGGCTGCGTTGAAATGCTGAACGCACGGTATCAATGTTGTTGTCCCTCACTCCAGCTCTACCGATTCTTACCTCGTCACCAATAATGCGCTGGCCGGAGTGGCCGAGCGGTTCTAGGCGCTACAGTCTGGAACCGCACGACCGCTACGGTCGCAGATTCGAATCCTGCCTCGGGCATGGATGTGTGTGATGTTCTTAGGTTAGTTAGGTTTAAGTAGTTCTAAGTTATAGGGGACTGATGACCACAGCAATTAAGTCCCATAGTACTCAGAGCCATTTTTGAACCAATACTGCCAGTCCAAACTCTTCATATCGTCTTTTGATGCAGTTCACATCCGGTTGATTTCGACCATGCGCTCTTGGCAACTGTCGCTGAACTGTAATAAGAGACCGTATTATGTTGCTTGGTTTATTTGGGGGAGGGGAGCAAACAGTGAGGTGCTGTTGTTGATAATTCTTCCGGGTTATATGGCCGTGGTCCATGGAATTATTCTATTCCTAACGTTTCGTCCAATACTACGTTGGACATCCTCAGAGGATCGGCTGGTCCTGCTGAGTGCTGCCGACTGACGAGTCGGGTGTCGGAGAGCGGCCTAAATACCGAGGAAAGTGGGCGTGGTCTAGCTTGCACATAGTAGCAGAGAGAAAACTAGTCAAAGATAAAATGTAACCATCGATAATAGTCCGTCATAGATAAAAATCACTTGTCGATTCTGTAACGCCATTGTACATATCTCGCTTAATTTCAAGGCCCCTTCTATTAAAATTATCTTCATGTTTATAAATTTCAATAGCCGCCCTATGCAGTCGTGGATAATAGTTCGTGGTAGCACTTAAAACTGTAGTTTCAGAAAACTTAACTACATGGTCACCTGACTGAAGTGCATGTTCCGCAACGACCGATTTATCTATTTTTCCCAGTCGGCAAAGACTTTAATGCTCCTTTACCCTCGTATTCACACTTCTTTTCGTAGTACCAATATAGACCTTGCCACAAGTAAACGGAATTTTATACACACCGCTAGATGATAATGGTGGCCTTCTATCTTTAACAGAACGGAGTACTTGTCCTATTTTTCTGGTAGGTTTCAATACCGGTTTCACTTTATGTTTCAGCAAAATTTTGCCGATTCGATCTGTAACCTTACTAATGAAAGGTAAAGAAACCGTGTTCTTCCATTGCTGTGTATCATCCTTGTCTTTTGGCCATCCGGTCGTGAAAGCCTTCATTGTATGATTAAACAGCGAGGTCATCGGTCCCATCGGATTAGGGAAGAAAGGGAAAGGAAGTCGGCCGTGCCCTTTCAAAGGAACCATACCGGCATTTGCCTGAAGCGATTTAGGGAAATCACGGAAAACGTAAATTAGGATTGCCGGACGCGGATTTGAACCGTCGTCCTCCCGAATGGGGCCGTATTACATCGAACAAAAAACACATTGCGATTTCTTCTGCATAGATGCCGTTGTAACAGCAGCACTCCTAAATTACATTACCTGTAACAAGAGAGAGGTAGACAGGGAGAGAGAGAAAAAAGAAATCTGGTCTTGTTAGAAGATTTGTAGGATTGCTTCCATAAAAATTTCATGATTTAAGCTACCATTTGCAACAAAATGCATTGCTGTATGTATATTAGAAATAAATTTTTGTAATCAGGAAATGACTTCATGCTCATCCTACAGATACTGACGGAAAAAAAATTGCAACCGCAAGAAAAAAATTAATGTATAGTAATGAAATTTTGGTAATGTATTTGTCCAGGTAACATATTTAAGTGATTAACATTGCAAGTTCACAGGTTAATGTGAACGCCAGATACGCCGTTGCAGGTGTGGAATGCTGGTGCATTAATAGTGTAACCGCCAAAATGTTGAATGTAGGCAAGCAAACGTGCATGCATTGCGTCGTACAGGTGCCGGACGTAAGTTTGTGAGATGGAGTTCCGTACCTGTTGTACTTGGTCGGTCAATACAAGGACGACTAATGCAGTTTGTGGATGACGCTGGATTTGTCGTCCGATGATGTTCCTTATGTGCTCGATTGGAGACAGATCTGGTGGTCGAGCAGGCCAAGATAACATGTCGACAGTCTGTAGAGCATGTTGGGTTACAACAGCGGTATGTGGGCGAGTGTTATCCTGATATAAAACGCCCCCTGGAATGCTGCTCATGAGTGGCACCTAAACAGGTCGAATCGCTAGACTAACGTACAGATTTTCAGTCAGGTTGGATGGAATAACCACGAAGGAGCTCCTGCTATTACACAAAATCGCACCGCAGACCGTAACCCCAGGTGTCGGTCCAGTGTATCTAGCACGCAGACAGGATGGTTGGAGGGCCTTAACTGGCCTCCTTGTAACCAATACACGGGGCATCACTGGCACTGGGTCAGAACCAGGATTCATCAGGAAACAAAACAGACCTCCACCATGCCCTCCAATGAGCTCTCGCTTGACACAGCTGAAGCTGCCTTTCCTAGAAACCGATTTGTAAAAGTCGCTGTGGTGCCGATTGCTGTTCAAATTGCTGCTGCAGATGCACTACGATGCGCCAGAGCCATACGCAAAACACGATGGTCTTCCCTCTCGGCAGTGGCACGTCACAGTCCGGAGCCCGTTCCTCTTGCCGCCGTACATTCCCATGACCACCGCTGCTAGCAAGCACTACAGTGGCTACATTCCTGCCAAGTCTTTGTGCAGTATCGCAGAAGGAACTTCCAGCTCCTCGTAGCCGTATTGCATGACCTCTTTCAAACTCAGTGATGTGTTGATAATGGTGTTTTCATTGCCATAACAGCATTCTTGGTCAACACCAATTCACCACGTCCACTCTCAAAGGTAACTAACGCTCACGACCGTTACAGGTAGTATTTAAAGCAAACCTGATTTTCATCAGTGGCGCTACCAGTGTAGCTGTTATGCGCCTGGCACGAAATTTGAATAGAAATCATCATTCAGATGTAGAAACAGGTATATCAACTTTTGATTACGTCGCACAACTCCTTCTTGGTGCTGTGATTTTTTTCTGCCAGTGTATTTGAAGTAATCTTGGATTTATGAGCGGTCTACCCGACGTGAGGCCCTCGTCACACATTATTACACTTCATAAATAACAAACACGAAATTTGAATAATCTTTGTTTAGACGAGTAAGATGGAGTCAAATATCTCGCTGCGTCAGCCTTGCCATCCCTCTTCACCCTCTTAACAGTTGAGGCTGCTGGTTTTATTCTAGTGGCTAGTGACGTCATTCGCATGGGCCCAAGGATTAAGGTGTGTCTCATGAATCAAACTGTTGTTGTTGTGGTCTTCAGCCCTGAGACTGGTTTGATGCAGCTCTCCGTGCTACTCTATCCTGTGCAAGCTTCTTCATCTCCCAGAACCTACTGCAACCTACATACTTCTGAATCTGTTTAGTGTATTCATCTCTTGGCCTCCCTCTACGATTTTTAGCCTCCACGCTGCCCTCCAATACTAAATTGGTGATCCCTTGATGCCTCAGAACATGTCCTACCAACCTGTCAATTGTTCCTTTATGCTCTCCCTGAAACTCTGTAGAACCTCTGGATCTTTCAGTTTATCCAGGTCCCATCTCCTTAAATTCCCACCTTTTTGCAATTTCTTCAGTTTTAATCTACAGTTCATAACCAATAGATTGTGGTCAGAGTCCACATCTGCCCCTGGAAATGTATTACAATTTAAAACCTGGTTCCTAAATCTCTGTCTTACCATTATGTAATCGATCTGAAACCTGTCAGTATCTCCAGGCTTCTTCCGAGTATACAACCTTTTTTTATGATTCTTGAACCAAGTGTTAGCTATGATTAAGTTGTGCTCTGTGCAAAATTCTGTCAGGTGGCTTCCTCTTTCATTTCTTAACCCCATTCCATATTCACCTACTACGTTTCCTTCTCTCCCTTTTCCTGCTACCGAATTCCAGTCACCTATGACTATTAAATTTTCGTCTCCCTTCACTATCTCAATAATTTCTTTTATTTCATCATACATTTCTTCAATTTCTTCGTCATCTGCAGAGCTAGTCAGCATATAAACTTGTACTACTGTAGTAGGCTTGGACTTCGTGTCTATCTTGGCCACAATAATGCGATCACTATGCTGTTTGTTGTAGCTTACCCGCACTCCTATTTTTTTATTCATTATTAAACCTACTCCTGCATTATCCCTATTTGATTTTGTTTTTGTAACCCTGTATTCGCCTGACCAAAAGTCTTGTTCCTCCTGCCAGCGAACTTCACTAATTCCTACTATATCTAACTTTAACCTATCAATTTCCATTTTTAAATTTTCTAACCTACCTGCTCGATTAAGGGATCTGACATTCCACGCTCCGACCCGTAGAACGCCAGTTTTCTTTCTCCTGATAACGACGTCCTCCTTAGTAATCCCCGCCCGGAGATCCGAATGGGGGACTTACCTCCGGAATATTTTACCCAAGAGGACGTCATCATCATTTAACCACACAATAAAGCTGCATGCCCCCGGGAAAAATTACGGCTGTAGTTTCCCCTTGCTTTCAGCCGTTCGCAGTACCAGAACAGCAAGGCCGTTTTGGTTAGCGTTACAAGGCCAGATGAGTCTGTATCGCTGAGGCACGCAAGACTCCCCACCAACGGCAAGGTCCATGATTCTTGGGGGGGGGGGGGGGGGTGGAATCAAACTATGTTGCATATAATTTTTATTTATGTTAATGTCAATAAAAGAATCACTATAAAAGTACCAAAACAAAAATAGCATGGATGCTATCTACTATTACATCTACATACGTAGTCCGCAAGCAACCTTTTGGCGTATAGCGCAGGGTACCATGTAAGACTACTAATCGTTTCCTTTTGCTGTTCCACTCACAAACAGAGCGAGGAAAAAACGAGTGTCTACTTGCCTGCGCACAAGCCCTAATTTCTGTCATGTTATCTTCGTGGTCCTCACAAGACGTGTAAATTGGTGGCAGTAGAATCGTTCTTCAATCAGCCTCAAATGCCGGTTCTCTCAGTTTCCTCAATACAATTTACTGAAAAGAGCGTCTTCTCTCCAAATATTCCCATTTGATTTCAAGAAACATCACCGTAATACTTGCGTATTGTTCGAACGTACAAATAACAAATCTAGCAGCCAGTCTCTGAGTCGCTTCGATATCTTCCTTTAATCAGACCTGGTGCGGATCCCTGTCACTCGAGCAGTACTCAAGAATGGGTCGCACTAGTGTTCTATCCGCTGTCACCTTTATAGGTGAACTGCCACTTTCCCAAAATTCTCCCAATAAAACGAAGACGACCACTCGCCTTTCATACTACCGTCCTGACGCGTTCGTTCCATTTCAACATGTGACTGTGTCAAAGCAGCACGTTACCAATGCTTTGCCTTTCGTGGGCAAGTGCTCTATCAACTGAGCTACGCTACCGAAGCACGAGTCACGCCCCGTCCTCACAGCTTTACTTCTGCCAGTACCTTGTCTCCTACCTTCCAAACTTTACAGAAGCTCTCCTGCGAAACTTGCAGAATTAGCATTCCTGAAAGAAAGGATATTGCGGAGAAATGGCTTAGCGACAGTCTGGAGGATGTTTCAGGAATGAGATTTTTACTCTGCAGCTTAGTGTGCGCTGTTATGAAACTTCATGGCAGATTAAAACTGTTTGCCGGACCGAGACTCGAACTCGGGACCTTTGCCTTTCGCAGGCAAGTGCTCTTCTTTCCTATCTCCAGGAAAATTATTACATTACCATGACAGGATTAGGAAACTGAAATCTGGTTCAGTCCAGGCAAAGCATTACAGTGTCTTTATCGACGTTTATAATTAATTAACAATGATCAAAACATTATCTTTTAGGTAAAACTAGTTGTGAGTATGACAGTATTTTGACCTGATGCTTCACATTAAATACACTCTAGGAAAAAAAAAAGGTTTAGTATCTCACCCTCTCCTGGGTTATCTCCAGACACGTCTTCGGCCTGGAATCTCATTGGCTGGAGTATAATTGTCTTCAGTTGTGAGCCCCGCTTCGAACTGAGTTTCTACGATCAACGTAGACGCCGAGGAGAGCAGTGGGATACCAACGTGACTGGCGCCCGCTACACGGCCCGATAAACATGAATGATGGTCTGCGGTGCCATTTCATTTTATAGCAGGACCCTTTCAGTTGTCACCCTCGGACCCTTACAGCACAATACCACGTCAACGAAATTGTATGTCCCATTTTGTAGCCCTTCGTAGCAAGCCATCCTGGGCTTACATTTCAGCAAGATAACCCCCGCCCGGACATGAAGAGAGTGTCTACTGCTTGTCTTCGTGTTTGTCAAACCCTACTTTGCCCGTCAACGTCGCCGTATCTCTCTCCATTTGTGAACGTTCGAAGCATTATGGGCAGGGCCCTCCAACCAGTTTTTGACGATCTAACGCGCCAGTTGCACAGAATTTGGCACGGTATCTCCCAGGTGGACATCCAGCAACCCTGTCACTCACTGCCGAGCCGAATATACGAAGCTGCAAGCATAAGGGCCAGAAGTGGACCAACTCGTTACTGACTTGTTCAATTTGTCAAGCGTTTTCTGTTGAAAAAATCATTAATTCTTTTTGAAATTTTAATCATTTGTTTGTCTATCCATGTACATCATATCTTCTGAATTCCGTCCCATTCGGATAATTCCTTCATGCTGTGTCGTTTTCTCTTTTCGTTTGAGTGTATAAAAACGCAGTAACAGAAGTAGTGAAGCATGAAAAAATAAATAGAAATGTGGAAAATCTGATTGACAGGAAGTGGTAAAATTGTAAAACAGGAATGGCTAGGCGAGAAACGCAAGGATGTAAAATCATGCATAACTGTGGGAAGGCTATGTGTTACCTGTAAGAAAATTAGAAGGATGAGAAGCAGCTGTGTAACTATCAAGAGCGCAGACGGCAATCCAGTACTGAGCAAAGGAGGGATGTGCAGAAGGATGGAAGGGATGTACAGAAGGGCTAGATAAGAACAATGAAGATGAAGGTAATATTCCACAAGAGGAAGTAGATAAATATGAGCTGAGACATATGATATTACAAGAAGCATATGACAAATCACTGAAAGCCTTACGGCGAAATAAAGCCCCTGCAGTGGATAACAATCTCTCACAATTATTTACATCCTTTGGAGAGTCGATCATGACAAAACTATTCAACCTGATGTGCAAGATAAACTTCAGACTTCAAGAAGAACGTAATAATTGATTTTCCAAAGAAGGTGGATGCTAACGGGTGTGAACATTATCAAACTATCATTTTAATAAATCATAGTTACAAGCTTCTGACAGGAATTAATTTTAGAAGAATGGAAAAAATGATAGCAGCCAAACTCGGAGAAAATCAGTTTGAGTTATGGAAAAATGTGGGAACATGCGAATGAATACTGACCCTACGACTTATCTTAGAAGATACGTTAAAGAATGCCAAACCTACTTTTATGGTATGAGTAGATAGTCTTTGACAATATGGAGTCTCTGACAATATGGAGTGGAATACACCCTTTGAAAGTGTCAAGGTATATGGGATAAATTACAGGAGCGAAATACTATTTACTATTTCTACGAAACCAGACTAGAGTTATAAGAGTCATGACATGAAAAGGAAGCAGTGGTCGAGAAGAAAGTGAGGCACGGTTGTAGTTCGATGTTAGTCGGTCTGCACGTTGAGCAAGCAGTGGCGGAAGCCAAGGAGAAATTTCGAGAGGAATTTGAAGTTCAGGGAAAGAAATCAAAAATTCGTGGTTCGGAGGTTTGCCGGTGGTACTTTAATACTGTCAGAAACAGCAAAGGACTTGGAAGAGAAGCTGAATGGCTTGGACAGTGACTTGAAAAGAAGATAAACATCAAAGACAGTAAAACAAAGGTAATGAAATTGGTAGAATTAAATCAGATGATGCTGGAGGAAATAGATTGGGAAAGGAAATGCTGAAAGTACTAGATGAATTTTGCTATTTGGCAGCAAAAGAACTGATGGTGGCCGAAGTAGATTGAATATAAAATACAGACCAGATTTAGCAGGAAAACCATCTCTGAAACAGAGGAACTGGGTAGCAGACAAATGTAAGTGCTATGAAGTCTTTTCTGGAGGTATTAGAATGAACTGTATCGTTATACGGATGTGAAACGTGAACGATAAGTGCTGCTGAGAAGAAGAGATTAGAAGCTTCTGAAATGTGGTGCTACAGAAAATTGGTGAATATTAGATGGTACGTTAAGTAACTAATGAGAAGATACTACACAGAACTGAAGAAAAAAGAAGGAAGGTTGATAGGTTACATACAGAGGCGTCAAAGCACTGTCAGTTTGGTAATGGATGGAAGTGTGGGCTGTAAAATTGTAAAGGGAGACCTAGGTTTGAACACAGTAAGCAGTTTCAAACGTATGTAGCTTATAGCAATTATTCGGATATGAAGAGGCTTGCATAAGAGAGAGGAGCTTATGGAGCAGCATGAAACCTGCCATTAAACTGAAGACAACAACAGCAACACATAATTCACAGTAGACATTTGGAAGTAGGGGGTGTCTTGTACCGTCACACCATCTTTCTTCAGATCGAATCGGCTTCTTGATTAGGGACGGTGGTTTCCAGAAAATAAGGACATCTTAATGGAAATGCCAGCTATTTCCGCCCGTACTGCCTTCTTCCCATCAGTCAATTTTGTGGCACAAACTGGAAAAAAATTTCTCCTTCTTCAATTGATCTTTGGAAAGACGATGTTAAAGCTGTCCTTGCTAGTTCTTAATCTCTCACACATCGATCTGCCGTTCTTGACTGCGGTCTTCCACCATGATTCTGGCCGTCAACCCTAACGTGGTGCAGCATCATAGTTTCATTCCCGTCGCGAGAGTTTGGACCAGCGGTAAGCACATATCGTATTCTGCTCCCCATCCCTGCTCATTATGACATTTTGGTCGATGTCACACACGACTACGTCTTCATCGACAGTTTGCAAAAATCTAGAACGAATTAGATATATATGTTTTATTCCCGTAACAATGTCAGTTTCTCCATTTATCTGTGTCACACAGTTTATTTTAACGTTCAATTCGTGTACAACCGATATCAAGTCTGTATAGTCACTTTACTTGATGACTAGTTTACTCATTTTTAATATCGAATGTGCATGAATAGACACCAAATTAAATTGTGTGCTACAGCTGCATGGAGAATTTGAGATTATTGCTGAAATAAAGTAATCAACAGATGAAAAAAGCCCATCTGGGTGCCCTGTCATAACAGACATCAAACAAATGGATGTATATGCGTTTCTGCATTACACTACGTCACGAATCTTCAGGAAAAATATCTCAAATCAGCGTCAGCCACGAAGCTTTCATTTTATCCATTTCGATCAAATCATCATCATCAGGTGGAAGGCGACTCTTGTGTCACAGCCTTATGATCACTGATACCTTCCTCTTCGTTTAGTGATTCGATAAGTTCAGGTCTGTTTGTTGCCAGGAGATCTAAGACGTTACCCTCACGAATAGGTTCCTTAACTATCTGCTCAAGTTAATTTTCGGACAAGACATCCACACGATTCCCTGTCTCTGGCACTAGTTTTGAAGGCATAACACTCCCAGTCTCTATGTGGCAAGTTGAAGTCACGCCCTATTACAACGGCGTGATCAGGAAAATTACTAATGATATTCTGCAAGTTCTGTCTGAAGCGTTGTACAACTACAGATCCTGGCCCAGGTGGTCTACAGAAGCATCCGGTCACCATATTTCACCGTTCAGCGGTCAGAGTAGGGAATTACTGTCCCATGCGTAGGGTGCCGTTAACAGCACAACACTGTAAGACGTATGCGTTGCCGGCGATGGGCGAGGCATGGCAGAGTCTCTGACCAGAGAGTAGTATGTAGTTAGTTGTTGCTTGTCGCGAGTCTGCGTGAGTCGGGATTAGTCTTCTGTAGTATGCAGTAGTCTTGAGTAGTCTTCAGTAGTCTGCAGTAGTCGGCGCGTGCCTGCGCGTGTCGGCAGTCTGCTCTGGTCGGGACTTTGGACGATGAGTATTATTGTAGAAGGTAAAGAAGCAGCCTTGCGCATATCTAGTAATGTATATTAACTGTCATTAATTTCTTTTTAAAAATTTGCCCCAATAATAATTTTTATAATATAAAGTAATTTTTTTAAGAAAAGCATTCATTTCAATTTAAAGAATATTTCCAATGTATGATCATTCCTTCCAAGAATCAGAAAAAAATATACGCCAGCATTGCACGAAGCTGCGCCAAAAAATTTCTACATAAGAGCAGATATATTCGCAGTTTTTATTGAGGTAAGAATATTTCCTTTTTGTTTTTATTCAGAATACAGGGCCGAGGCGCAGCGCTGCTGTCGTCATAAAATTTACCAGGTTACTGAATTTTTTTTTATTATTTCCGGATTTAGGCATTGAATTTTGTGGTTACATTAAATGTGAATGCATTTCAGCATAGAGATCATAAATGGGAGTCAATTTTGTTCAGAGGTTACAATATTAAAAAATTCATTTTATTATTATTTTTGTGCGGAGGTTACACTTGGTTCTTCGTTTCTTATTTAAATAAAAATTTCGTGTGGGGAGGTTACAACACAAGTAGCTGCTTTTGGGATGGTGCCGTAGCTGGGCTGCCGATGAAATGCGTCACACTGCGTTTAACGATGAATCACGATTGTGCGCTATCCCGGATGACCATCGTCTGCGATTATGGCGCCGACCTGGGGAGAGATCCGATACTTTCAGTGTTTTGGACAGACACAATAGTGTTACTCCTGGCGTCGTGTTGTGGGAAACCATCAGGTATAACTTCAGGTCACAGTTGACAGTACTTGCGGGAACACTTGCTGTACAATGGACCTTCAAGGACATCCTGCGACCTCGCGTGTTCTCTCTCACTGGACAGCATCACAGCGCCATTTTTCAACGGGAAAATGCTCATCCACACTTGGCACATGTTTCTGCGGAGTATCTGAGTGATGCTGAGGTAGTCCCATGGTCATCAAGACCTGCATATTCGTCCCATATACGCGTGACAGGCTCAGGTGTCAACTCTTTCCCAATGTCAGTATCGATGATATCAAGGACAAGTCACAACAGTTGTGGATCAGCTTGTTTACGAGAGGATGCAACGTCTTCATGACATGATTCCCAACCGAATCAGTGCACTCATCTGGGCCAACGGATAGGGGGGAAGGGGTGAAGAGGAGGACACAAGGGACACAACGACATACTGATAAGTGGGCTCATGCTACCAAATTCTTTGCAACTTTGATTCGATTTTGGAATCGATGCAATAGCATCGCATACCCTCCCAGTGTTTGAAGTGTCGTTTCCTCCTCTCCTTCTCGGTTCTCCACATTATTTGTCAGGCAGTGGATTGCAATTTTGATTGAAAGTCTTAATATTCGCACGAGAGTCCATGTTGTTGCCGTTTTTTCTTTTTTTTTGTTATGGTTTTAGGGCGCAAAACTGCTACGGTCATTAGCGCCCGGTCTGTGACTTAGGAAAAAGTAAAAAAACGAAACTGGAAACTAGAAGAAATGGGAACGAAACTCAAAAAATTGGAGAAACTAAAAATAGAAGAAAAGCTTAAAAACCACTATAGAAGGGGGTTGGTTGTCCCCAAAAAGAGCTTCAAATGACTGACGTCATCTCACTGGCACTAATACACTCGAGAACGCGATCGGCTGAGCGCGTGTCATCTGCTAAAATGGAAGATATATCAGGCGACAGCTGTAGACGGGCGCGTAACCGAGTAAAATAGGGGCACTCAAGTAAAAGGTGTCTTACCGTCCACAGCTGAGAGCAGTGGGGACAGAGTAGGGGAGGATCGCCACTTAAAAGATGTCAATGGCTAAAAAGACAGTGCCCTATCCGGAGTCTAGTTAAAATTACCTCCTCCCGACGACGCGTTCGGGAGGAAGAGGTCCAAGCACAGGGAAGAGCTTTCACGTCCCGCAATTTATTATTGGGGAGTGTCGACCAATGTGCGTGCCATAAAAGAGTAACACGACGACATAAAACACTCCGTAGATCGGCGAAGGGAATCATGTGAATAGCTGGCTGAAGAAGAGAGACTGCAGCCTTGGCCGCTATATCGGCCGCCTCATTTCCACAGATACCAACATGTCCTGGGATCCAGAGGAACGCCACAGAGACGCCCCCAAGTGGAGCAAGTGGAGGCAGTCCTGAATTCGGTGGACCAGAGGGTGGACAGGGTACAGAGCTTGGAGACTGAGGAGAAAGCTGAGAGAATCTGAACAGGTAACATACTGTATCTGCTGATGGCGACGGATGTATTGGACAGCCTGGAGAACAGCGTAAAGCTCCGCAGTATAAACCGAACACTGGTCGGGAAGCCGAAATCGATTTGGGGTGTCGCCAACAATATAGGCACTCCCTACACCTAACGATGTTTTTGAGCCATCAATGTAAATAAATGTGGCTTCCTTCATTTGTGCACATAGATCAGCAAATGCCCGACAATAAATAAGTGAAGGGGTACCATCCTTGGGAAACTGACAAAGGTCACGGAGCAGGCAGGTGTGGGGATGGAGCCAAGGCGGTGCTGTACCCCAAATTGTCAAGTGGGTTTTAGGAAAGCGGAAGGAAAGAGAATGGAGCAGTTGACGGAAGCGGACTCCCGGTGGTAGTATGGAGGAGGGGCGACCTGCATACCCTAAATCCAAGGAGGCATCGAAAAAGTGTCATGGGCCGGATTAGCAGGCATGGAATATAGATGGCTAGCATAACGACTCAGAAGGACAGCTCGCAGATTGGACAGCGGAGGTTCAGCAGTCTCAGCATAAAGGCTTTCCACAGGGCTGGTGTAAGAAGCTCCAGACACTAAATGTAATCCACGGTGGTGGATAGAGTCGAGACGCCGAAGATTAGACGGCCGACCAGAGGAGTAAACTATGCTTCCATAGTCCAATTTCGAGCGCACTAAGGTGCGATAGAGGCGGAGAAGGACCACTCGGTCCGCTCCCCAGGAGGTACCATTCAGGACACGGAGGGTGTTGAGGGATCGCAGACAGCGAGCCGAAAGATAGTAAACGTGGGAGGGCCAGCACAGTTTTCTGTCAAACATAAGACCCAAGAATTTTGCGACGTCAGAAAACGGAAGGTTGACAGGTCCTAGAAGTAAGGAAGGTGGAAGAAACTCCGTACGACGCCAAAAATTAACACAAAGAGTCTTACTGGGAGAAAAGCGGAAGCCTGTTTCGATGCTCCAAGAGTGGAGGCGATCGAGACATCCTTGAAGACGTCGTTCAAGAAAGTTGGTCCGTTGAGAGCTGTAGTAGATCGCAAAATCGTCCACAAAGAGGGAGCCTGAGACATCAGGAAGGAGACAGTCCATAATTGGATTTATGGCAATGGCAAACAGTACAACACTTAGCACGGAGCCCTGGGGTACCCCGTTTTCTTGCGAGTAAGTACGGGAGACAGTAGTGTTCACCCGCACTCTAAATGTGCGCTCTGCCATAAATTCGCGTAGAAAAAGGGGCAGCCGACCTCGAAAGCCCCAAGAGAACAGTGTGCGGAGGATGCCTGCCCTCCAACAGGTATCGTATGCTCTCTCCAGATCAAAAAATATTGCTACTGTTTGGCGTCTCCGGAGAAAATTATTCATGATATAAGTGGAGAGAGCAACAAGATGGTCAACTGCAGAACGATGCTTTCTGAAACTGCATTTGGCAGGTGTTAAAAGACTGTTGGACTCCAGCCACCAAGCTAAACGGCAATTCACCATACGCTCCAAAACCTTACATACACTACTCGTGAGAGAAATGGGGCAATAGCTAGAGGGGAGATGTTTGTCCTTTCCAGGTTTCGGAACACGAACGACGATAGCTTCCCGCCATCGTCTGGGAAAAGTGCGGTCGGTCCAAATTCGATTATAAAGGCGAAGGAGGTAACGCAAACTGTGGTATGATAAATGCAGCAACATTTGGATGTGGATACCATCCGGTCCTGGGGCACAGGAGCGAGAAGAAGAGAGTGCATGTTGGAGTTCCCGCATGGAGAAAACAGTATTATAGCTTTCGCGATTTTGAGAGGAGAAAGCAAGAGGTTGCACTTCCGCTGCACGTTTGTTCGGGAGAAACGCTGGCGGGTAATTTGAAGAGCTCGAAATCTCAGCAAAGTGTTGACCCAATGAATTAGAAATTCCAATAACGTATCATGCGCGACAGTGAGCCCAGAGCCCGGGGAGAAACTAGGCGCGCCAGATAACCGTCGAATCCGACTCCAAACTTCCGAGGAGGGAGTGAAGGTGTGAAATGAGCTAGTGAAGAAGTCCCAGCTTGCCTTCTTGCTATCGCGGATGACGCGACGGCATCGCGCACGGAACTGTTTATAGCGGATACAGTTGGCCAAAGTAGGATGGTGGCGGAAAACGCGAAGAGCACGTCGTCGCTCACGTATTGCGTCACGGCATGCCTCGTTCCACCAAGGAACGGGGGGCGCCGGGGCAATTCGGAGGTGCGTGGTATTGAACGTTCCGCAGCTGTAAGAATAACGTCTGTAATATGTGTGACCTCATCGTCGACGCTAGGAAAGTGACGGTCATCGAATGTCGCTAGAGACGAAAAAAGTGTCCAATCGGCTTGGGCAAACTTCCTGCGTCGCGGGCGCATATATGGCAGTTGTGGCTGCAATCTAAGGACACATGGAAAGTGGTCACTCGAGCGTGTATCAGCAAGGGCGAACCATTCGAAGCGCCGAGCTAGCGGAACAGTACCGACCGAAAGGTCCAAATGAGAGAAATTTGTCGTGGAGGCAGACAAAAATGTAGGGTCCCCAGTGTTGAGGCACACAAGATCTGCTTGGTGGAATACGTCTATCAATAGTGAGCCACGTGGACAAGGATGTGGAGATCCCCAAAGCGGGTGGTCGGCGTTGAAGTCCCCAACCAGCAAATAGGGGGGTGGAAGCTGACCAAGAAGATGAAGGAGATCATCTCGTGCCATTGGTGTGGACGATGGAATGTATACAGTACGAAGAGAGAAGGTGTATCCAGAAAGGGAAAGACGGACAGCGACAGCTTGGAAGGAAGTGTTTAAGGGGATTGGGTGATAATGGAGAGTATCATGGAGTATAATCATGAATCCTCCATGTGCTGGAGTGCCTTCAACAGATGGGAGATCAAATCAGACTGACTAAAAATGGGGGAGAACAAAGTGGTCGTGGGGATGCAGCTTTGTTTACTGAAGACAGAAGATGACCGGCGAGTAGGATCGTAAGAGGATCGACAATTCATCCCTATTGGGATAATGGGATAATGGACATGGGGTGAACAGAAAATGGAGGAATGTGACCAAAGTTGCTGTCAACTCAAAGACTGCTCGGAGCTAGCGACCGACAGCATGGAATGGCATTCAGCCGAAGGCAGAAGATCCTGATCCATAGGTTGGTCAGGAGCAGCTCCTGCCACCAGCAATCGGCCGGTTGATCGGCCACCAGCAGTGCGCCTCTGCGACACAGAAGACGGCCGAGGGCGGCTACCGCCAGGTGGTGCTGTAGACGAGACACGCCGTGGCGGAGAAGGAGAGGAACTGGGTTTCTTATTAGCCTTCTTGGAAACAGGATGTTTAGATAAAGAAGGAACCGATGGTTGTGAAGTTGGGGTACGTAAAAAATCTTCATGAGTAGGTCCTTTTTTGGAAGTCTTGGTGTCTGACTTTTGAGCTCGAGATTTAGCAGAACCCGATGAAGGGTGAGCCATAGAGTGAGCAAGCGAAAGTGGGGAGGTTGAATGGGCGATCTTTGCGCTGGCCGATCTGACGACCGTGGCACTAAAGGTGAGGTCACAAGTCTGCGTGGCCGCCTCCTTTGTTGGCCGAGGAGAGGCAAGGACAGTGCTGTATTTTCCTGTCTGAGGCGCAGTGGGCTTTCGACTGGCGAATAATTTTCCAGCAGCAAAGGTCGACACCTTTTCCTTCACTCTGATTTCCTGAATGAGCTTTTCGTCTTTAAAAATGGGGAAATCTCTAGAGAAAGCAGCGTGGTCACCCATACAGTTGAGGCGACGAGGGGATGGAGGTGAACAAGCACCCTCATGGGCATCCTTGCCACACGTAACACATTTGGCCGGATTGGAACAAGACTGGCTGGTGTGATTGAACCGCTGACACCGATAGCAATGCGTAGGATTTGGGATGTAAGGGTGAACGGAAATTATCTCATAGCCCGCTTTTATGTTCGAAGTGAGTTGAACTCTGTCAAATGTCAAGAAGACGGTACAGGTTGGAATGATGTTCGTGTCAACCCTTTTCATGAATCGATGAACAGCAGTTACGCCCTTGTCAGACAGGTAGAGCCGGCCGAAATGGCCGCGCGGCTCTGGCACTGCAGTCTGGAACCGCGAGACCGCTACGGTCGCATGTTCGAATCCTGCCTCGGGCATGGATGTGTGTGATGTCCTTAGGTTAGTTAGGTTTAACTAGTTCTAAGTTCTAGGGGACTAATGACCTCAGCAGTTGAGTCACATAGTGCTCAGAGCCATTTTTGAGACAGGTAGTTTTGAATTTCCTCGTCAGACAATCCGTCGAGGGAGCGTGTATAAAGGACCCCACGTTGTAAGAGGTCCGAGCAGATGTAATTTCGATGTATTGCTCATACGCTGCCTGCGATATGCAAAGTCTCTGACCAGAGAGCAGTGTTGACCGCAGTAGGAACTGTGTAGCTGTAGCAGTATGTTGTTGCTAGTCTGGAGTCTGCTCTGGTGTGGTCTGGTGTATCGTGTTGGGTGGCCCGCTCGCGGTGCAGAGATGCCAGAGGCTGAGTATTATTGTATAAGGTAAAAAAGCAGCCTCGCGCATATGTAGTAATGTTATCTCATGTCCCATGTAAATGTTTTAAAAATCTCGTAATAATGATCTTCCTCATAAAAAGTAACTTTTAACAACCATTCATTTCAATTTAAAGAATTTACTAATTTCTCCCATCCATGATCATCCCGATTGTTGCAAAAGAAAAAAAAAATCAGTTGCTTCCTTTCATAAATGAGAGATATATCGGCCAGCATTGCACAGAACTGTGCCGGAAAAAAAATATTGTAAGAGCAGATATATCCGGCGAGTTCATTGAGGTAAGAATTTTTCCTTTTTTTATTCAGAATGATCATTCAGGGCCATGACGCAGCACTGCTGTCGTCCAAAATTTACCAGGTTAAATTCACAGTGAATTATTGAAAAGTCATAAGTGAGCGACAGTTTAATTGAGAGGTTAGTTACATTGTTTTATTACCAGGTTACTGAATTTATTTTTTTATTGGTATGTTACACTGAATGTGAACGACATAATTATAATTTTTACTGTTGAGAGGTTTAGGAATTTTTCTGTTTTGAGGTTACGCTAAATGTGAATGAATTTTGAGCTTAGATTAAATCAGAAAGAATTTTGTGTGGAGGTTAATGTGAAAAGAATTTTGTAGGGAGGTTATAAATGTAAATGAATTTTGTGGGGAGGTTACACTAGATTAGAATCATACTCATATTATTTATTTAAAATTTTTGTGGGGAGGTTACACTTGGCGACCCTGCCAGGATCGTATTTCTTTGTGAATCTCCCAGAAGTAGTCATATATCTGCTCTTATTTACTTAAATGTAGTTTGTATCTGGCGCAATGCATTTACTAATTTGTCACTCTTTCTTTCACAGATCATTGGCAATTTATTGCTCTTTGTTGTAATTGCGTTGATTCCATTTTTGCTTCGTCTTTGTTTCATTTTGTGCTTAATTTTTATTTGTGAAAAATGCCGCGAAAAACTGTTAACAGTACATCGCAATGTGCAATGAGTGAAATAGCCGACTCGAATAATTTGACAGATAATACTAGCGACACTCAGTCTAAAAGTGATAATCCCCTAATCATAGATAATCAGTGTGTGCCGATCACTAGTAATGATTTTAATGCTAATGATGAGCAAAGAAATTCAATTGTGTCCTCTGTTAATTTAACGACAATTGATGACGCGGCACATTCCGTTACAATGAACGCTGTCCAGTTGTACACACCCGATTTGCAAAATTTACGTAACGAACAGATAATTGTTTCTAACGAAGGTGAACGAGGTACTCAAAGTACGTCAAATTTATTTGATTCCGATTTAGCGACCAACAGTGCACATCCGATGGGCAAACCTTTTTGTGAATCAGATAATGACCAAATGGTTACACAAAACGTGACAATTGCAGGTACGCCATCAAACAGCACAGAGAATAGAGTAGGTAATATTGGCTTGGATCAAGTTATGGCAGTATTGCTACAAATTAATGAATCGTACAAACAACGTAATAAAATTCTGGAACAGTGGAATGAAAAACTAGATAACCATTGCAAACAACTTAATGAAAGTTTCAAACAGCGGTATGAAAAATTCGACAACCATTTCAAACAACTTAAAGAAAAACTAGACAACAATTCCAAACAGTTGAATGAAAGTTTAAAACAGTCGAATGAAAAACAGGACAACCTTAATGAACAGAACAAACAACTTAGTGAACAGATTACAGCCGTTGCCGCGCAATGTCATGATACTAAAGAACAATTACGTGAGGAAATTAAGGCTTGTGCTAGGAACAGTAGTGAAGAAATTAGATCTGTTGCACAAGAATTAAGTAATACACATGCAGCCACAACAGAATCACTTAGAGATGAAATTAACGCAGTCGCTATACAATATTCTGAAAACGCAACACAGCTACGCGACGAGTTTAAATTAATGTCAGCAGAAGTTTCACGCACTCTGGATACAGAAGTCGATAAGAAATCTGAACAACAGATCAGCCAAATTGACGAACGTTTTAAAGTGACAGAAATGAATAATGTTTCAGTCACTAACACATCACAGCATACGCCACGTTCCGAACATTTGTCACAGTCACACAGCCAGTATAACTTAAGTAATTTACAGAGACCACGCGAAGAGACACAGACAAACAGACATTCAGACATTCAGAGAAGATAACGTTGATTATAAGCAATTTTGATCCGTAAAAGAATCTAAGGTATTTAATAATGACAGAACACAGATTCACGCTTTGGACTGGATACGACAATTTGCTTTTGTATTTTCTCCAGCTTGGCCTGAACGCAGAAACTAGCTTTGGACTGGATACGACAATTTACTTTTGAATTTTCACCGCCATTGCCTGTAACGCAGAAACTAAAATTTATTTGCAGCGCGTAATAGACCTCAGGGGATTCATTACACTTCGATGAATATGTGCCATGGCGTGCACAGGGCCCCGAGCCGTAGTAGTGCTATTTCATCTTTAGTTTTCTGCACTGTTGCCTTCTCTTTTACTATCCTTTATATCTATCAAAACAGCTCTTCAACTATCGATCTATCTGGAATTAGGAATGAGTAAAGAAAACCTGATATGACAAGTTTTACCGAAAGTGACAGTTATTATTAGATACTCCCGAAGCGACAAGAGCTACCAGAACAATTTTAATAACAAACAAAATTTTAATCATCAGTATGTACAAAATTTTCAGCAGTCGCAAACACATTTTGGTAATAATAGAGGTTTTTCTAACAACAGCAACAAAACCAGCCGGTTAGCATTCCTAACCAACAATGTAATCTGTAAGGTCAACCAAGCTTTAATGTTTCGCCGCCTGCACATATAGCGGCGGCTCCGCCAAATAGTAACGCACAGCAACAAGGAAATCAATACGTACAGAAAACACACCATTTCAACTCCTATCGCAACGCACCGTATAGAAATGATTATTATGACAGACATAAAAGTAATGAGCACAATTTTCAGCGTAACAGTCGGTCTTATCAGCAGTATAATCAACCACAACAACATATTATCATGAATGAACCAGACAGTAGATATCATCCCGAACGTAATACGTCAGGACGAAATAACAGAACAGTACAAATAGTTGAAATGCCACAGCATCCTCCCGAAAATAACAGTACGTCAGAAAGAATTTGACTAGATACAGTACAGGTTGCATCTTCCAGCAACGCAAGCAATACTTTTGACACAGAGAATCTTGTTCACGAAAATGTTATTACTTTTGACGACATCCGAGACACTCTTTTGCAGAAAAAAAAATGCAGCTCCATCCGAACTGCAGAAAGTACACAGCATTTCTCTGTTTTGGTGACTGTTATCAATTTTGTAAATTACCGTTCGGTTTAACTATTTCTTCAGCAGCATTTATTCGCGGTTTGAATACTATACTTCCGACAGAATTAAAAGACAGAATCACAACGTATGTAGACGACATTCTTATTGCAGAAGCTAACTGGCCTGAACACAATTTGATTCTTGAACAACTGTTACGAACTTTTCGTGCACAAGGACTCACAGTTAATCTCAGTAAATCGCACTTTGGCAAAACTTCTATAAAATTTCTTGGAGATGTAACTTCAGCAGAACGCATTGCGCCTGACACGGAAAAACTTCAAGCTTTACGTGACATTACTGTTCCTACGACGAAGAAACAATTACGCAGCTTTTTGGGCTTAATTAACTTTTTTCGTAAATTTATTCATTACTCTGCTTTAGACACCCCTGACGGGTAAAAACACTATTTGGTTCTGGGATAGCCAAGCACATTCTGAATTTGTCAATCTGAAACAAGCTTTGTTGAATGCACCACTTTTATCATATCCAGATCTTACTAGAAATTTTTCCATTGCAACCGACAGTTCTAACACCGCTTTAGGCGTACATATTTTTCAGGAAATTGAAGAAGATGGTTCTACAGTAATTAAAAACATCGCCTTTGCGAGTCGCATTCTGTCACCTGCCGAACGCAATTATTCTGTTACAGAACTTGAAACATTATGTGTTGTATGGGATTTTACGAGATTTCGGCATTTTCTTTATGGAAGGCATACGACCGTTTACACAGACCATAGAGCTATCCAGTTTTTACTTTCAGCAAAATTTATACATGACAGGTTAAGCAGATGGCAACTTTATTTACATGAATTTAATTTTACAGTTGTTCACATTCCCGGTACACAAAATGTTGTAGCAGACGCACTATCCCGTTCTCTCAGCAACAATCAGCAAGACATCGCAACCAACTTCTGCCAAGCAAATTTTAGCGTCATGTATATTCAACAAGTTGCATTTGAAAATTTCATTTCGTCGTCATTACGGGACATAGCACAAGAGCAGAGTAAAGACAACGTATGGAAAAAAATTAAACACCTTTGGCAATATAGGAATAATGTTACCATTTGAAACTATTACACTGTACGCAATAATATTCTGTTTCGCCGCTCTCACCCTGACAGCAACAATTGATTACTATGTATTCCTGACGAGCTTGTTAGCAAATTAATTTGGTATACTCATTTAAGTTACGCACATTATGGAGCCAGAAAATGCTTTCTTATACTGAGACAGAACTGTTACTTTGCCAATATGGAGAAACGTATTTGACGAGTTTTATCGTCATGTAAAATCTGCCAGAAAGCTAAGTCAGACACGACTTCACATATTCCTCAGTTACATCCCATTGTACCTGTTAAATTGAGACACATGGCCGCTGTAGACATTTTTGGTCCGATTCCCAGATCTAATAGAGGTTTTTGCTACATCTTTGTCGCTGTTGAACTCACTCCAAAATTTGTTACCTTCACTCTGTTACGCAAAGCTACTGCTAAAACTATTTCGAAAGCATTTGTAAAACATTTTCTATTTCATGTAGGGCATGTACTGAAGGTAATTTCCAACAATGGACCACAGTTTCGATCTGCTATGTGGACACGTATGTTACGAGCTAGAAACATTTCTCCGATCTATATATGCAGGTATCACGCTTCTTCGAACCCTTGTGAACGTCTAATGAAAGAAATTGGTAAACTATGTAGAATATACTGCCATAAAAAACATATTGATTGGGATACACGCACACTGTCATTCCAGGATGTAATTAACTCCATACCAAATGAATCTACTATGCTATCTCCGACTGTTATATTAAAAAATGTTGAACCACCTCACAAAATTAAAGAATTAGTATCCTTTCCTACATCTCGTCGACTACGACACCATGAAATAATTGACATTGCGCTGAACAACATCAAACGTGCCGTAGAGCGCCGGAGAAGACAGCAAAAACAGGTTTGTACACGCCGTGACTTTCACATTGGACAGAAGATATTAGTACGCACACATTATTTATCCAATAGAGGAAAGAGTAGATGCAGTAAATTTGAGCTTCTATATGCAGGTCCATACAGAATTCGCAGCATTCCTCACCCCAATGTAGTAAACGTCGAAACTCTGAGAACCAGAAAAAGTAAAGGCAATCACCATGTCTCCAATATTAAACCCATTATTGAATGAACATACTTTATGATTTATCACACTGTAATGCCATTTCCTGATTTTTATATGACCACTTATGCACATACTGATGATTATCATATTTTTTTCTTGGCAAGTGCCCGGCAAGATAAGGTTAGCAGGTCGCTTTTCTTGTCGTTATATATCAGACCGTGCACATTTTCCATTTTTCGTGTATGTATGATTGTTTTCCTGTTTTGTTTGTATGCACTACGAAATCTTTAAGATATAACAAACACCAGTTGACTTTGACATTTTGCCTTATGATATCTCAACATCGTGTCTATTTTACATTTTTTTGCTACTACATTATGATACTCTGTGTACATTTTTTGCACTTGAAAACTGTCTATGTTTTTGACATAATACATTTCCTGTCATGCTATGCTGTATGCTTAATTATATCACCAGAAACAAGTTTTTATTTAATGGGTATATGATTTAAATGCAAGATATTAATCCTTTTTCATCATATTCAGAAAGCAATAACGTGTAAAAGAAATATCTTAAACAAATCACAGTGGATTACTATGAAATGGGAATTTGACCTTCGGAATGAACGAAAGAAAATGGAATACCTTGTGATGAAGAGTAAATGGATCAGAATTAACAAGCATTAACAAGAATATACTATACACATTGTATGATAGCAGTCTTAACTAATTATTTTTCTTTCAGAATACGAGGCGATTGATGCAGGCTGTCAGACAGAACTACACATCTTAGTTTTAGTGATGAAATATGCTAGAAATAAGGAACTCTATACTATGAATAGTTGTGTCAAGTAAATGGTAATATGAATAATGAGGTGTCTTTTTTGCAGATGATAATGAATGATGATGAATAGTTATATAAAGAATATGCTAATATGAATAATGAGGTTTTTCTTTGCAGCTGATGATAGTGATGAAGTTATGGTAATATGAATAATGAAGTTTTTTTCTTTGCAAATGAGAATAATGATGAAGTTTATATATTTACTGTTAGTTAAGAAATGCTATGTAGTTATTTAAGTATTTGTTGCAGTTCGTTTTGACAGTATATCTTATATCGCATGGTATAATGACTGAATGTTTCGGAAAGGACAGCTAGAGTACATACATATTGAGTACACGTATCATTACCTGTTAATTCGAAGTTCACTACTTTTCAGCATAATATGCGTTTCTTCTTTCAGCTTAATAATTCATTTTGTATTCTTTCCAGGAGAAGCTATTCATGAAATTAATGTGCTATAAGCAGTTAGTTATTAAACCTGTTCTAATACTTGCATTTTTTTTACCCATTTGTGTGTGTCATTCATGAATGTGATCACATATACTCTACTTGTTTCATAACCTTGCTACAGCTGACTCATGACAAATGACGTTACTAATGCTTATTTGCAGCAATAAGTCAAAAGCAAATATTTTCATGCCCCAGCAATTAATTATCGATCCCAACGCAATGCATTGCTGGCACAAAAAAATGTATTACCAGTCCCAAATAATGCTACTAGTTTAAGAGATATTTATAGTACTAAATATGATGCAGATTTGTCAGATGTATTGAATCCATTATATCTATGTATTATTGGAACACAGATCTTGAGTAATAGTTATAGTGTGTTACATTTTAAATATGTCCTATGTCACTTGCATGATGAGTTCTGAGTAATACTGAATGATGTTTTCTAGCCACAGACCTTGAGTAATAGTTATAGTGTGTTACATTTTAAATATGTCCTATGTCACTTGAATGATGAGTTCTGAGTAATACTGAATGATGTTCTCTAGCCACAGACCATGAGTAACAGTTATAGTGTTACATTTTAAATATGTCCTATGTCACTTGAATGATGAGTTCTGAGTAATACTGAATGATGTTTTCTAGCCACAGACCTTGAGTAATAGTTATAGTGTGTTACATTTTAAATGTGTTCTATTGCACTTGAATGATGAGTTCTGAGTAATACTGAATGATGTTTTGTAATAATGCATAAATACTATGCCAATAATTTCTGTAAATAATATTTTTGTTATACTCTATAAATGCTATGCCAATAATTAATTCTCATTTTTAATGATGACTTCTGAATAATACTGAATAATGTTTTATAAAACTATATGAATACTTTGCAACTGGCCAATCAGTGCCAATGATTACTGTAACTAGATGAATTATGTTAATGCTATGCCATTAATTAACTCTCATTTTGAATGATGACTTCTGAACAATGCATAAATATGGTTTGTAACTGGCCAATGAGTGCCAATATTTAGTGTAATCAGATGACTTATGAATAATGTTCTGTAATACTCCATATATAGTACAGAAATGTTTAGTAACTAGGCAATGAGTGAGAACAATTACTCAAATTGGTCGATAGACTAGTGTAATTCTCTATGATGACTAGCATAAGACTTAATGTCCTTCACCTTCTGACCTAATTACCAGAAATTACAGCAATATCCGTTTGTCCTGTCTATCCTCATGATCATGGAGCACTATATTTGGTTTTTGCCCTAATTCTACGTTGGTGTACCTTACAGGAATGTGGTGTTGACACATCATGCTGTCCACCACCTTGAACGATGGAAATGTTATTATGGTCCCACTGTTTGGTGTACCTAATGTGCTACCAAAATGATAACATTGAATATTAATACGACATTTCAGTGTCTCGGCTACACTGATTCATATCTCAGGGAAGAGATCTTCAGATTGTCTCACTTGGTGTTGTGCTTCTGTAAACAGATATGGACTTTCAGTGCAGCTACGTGCAACCTACTGTGCTACAACCATGATGCAATCCTTCCCTTTCCTTTCCTAGTTCTTGTAAAATGGTAGAGACATATAAAGTGCGTGTGCACTTTATGTCATTTATTAATATGTTTTGTACTCATTGCGTATCCTACTTCTTGTAAAATAATAAAAAATATATACAGTGCGTGTGCACTTTATGTCATTTATTAATGTGTTTTGTACTCATTGCGTATACATTTTGTCATTTCTTGATATGTTGTGTACTCAGTGCATGTGCACTCCATTTCATTTCATGTTCTGCACTTATATATATATATATATATATATATATATATATATATATATATATATATATATATATATGTATTTACTGTGTGACTGTAAACTTAGTTAATTAAGAAGATTTTAGAAAAATTTGTTGCTCATGGCAAGTCCAAATGACTCACCATCGCTGTCAAATTTTTGCCCCCCCCAGTGAAGGGTTATGTAAGAGGTCCGAGCAGATGTAATTTCGATGTATTGCTCATACGCTGCCTGCGATATGCAAGGTCTCTGACCAGAGAGCAGTGTTGACCGCAGTAGGAACTGTGTAGCTGTAGCAGTAAGTTGTTGCTAGTCTGGAGTCTGCTCTGGTGTGGTCTGGTGTATCGTGTTGGGTGGCCCGGTCGCGGTGCAGAGATGCCAGAGCCTGAGTATTATTGTATAAGGTAAAAAAGCAGCCTCGCGCATATGTAGTAATGTTATCTCAAGTCCCATGTAAATGTTTTAAAAATCTCGTAATAATAATCTTCCTCATAAAAAGTAACTTTTAACAATCATTCATTTCAATTTAAAGAATTTATTAATTTCTCCCATCCATGATAATCCCGATTGTTGCAAAAGAAAAAACAATCAGTTGCTTCCTTTCATAAATGAGAGATATATCGGCCAGCATTGTACAAAGCTGTGCCAGAAAAATTTACTGTAAGAGCAGTATATCCGGCGACTTCATTGAGGTAAGAATTTTTCTTTTTTTTTATTCAGAATGATCTTTCAGGGCCATGACGCAGCACTGCTGTCGCCCAAAATTTACCAGGTTAAATTCACAGTGAATTATTGAAAAGTCATAAGTGAGCGACAGTTTAATTTAGAGGTTAGTTACATTGTTTTATTACCAGGTTACTGAATTTATTTTTTTATTGGTATGTTACACTGAATGTGAACGACATAATTATAATTTTTACTGTTGAGAGGTTTAGGAATTTTTCTGTTTTGAGGTTACGCTAAATGTGAATGAATTTTGAGCTTAGATTAAATCAGAAAGAATTTTGTGTGGAGGTTAATGTGAAAAGGATTTTGTAGGGTGGTTATAAATGTAAATGAATTTTGTGGGGAGGTTACACTAGATTAGTATCATACTCATATTATTTATTTAAAATTTTTGTGGGGAGGTCACAACGTGAGGAATTTAAAGTGCGGTGCACTTCCACCCAGACAGGGAAGGTGTGTAGCAGTGAAGTACACAGCAATTTTTGTGCTTGGAGGGCACTGACCGTTTCTAACAACAAGGTGCCATTTTGAAATCTGGAACAAGACTTTACAGGACCTGCAACTGCGTCGACACCTTTCTGAATAATGAAAGGGTTGACCGTGGAGAAGTCGTACCCTTCGTTAGACCGAGAAACAACAAGGAACTGTGGCAACGATGAAGGACTGACTGTGGCTGAGACTCATTGAACTTACGATTGTGAGCAGACATAGTATAAGATGAGGAAACCATTGCGAAAGTATCCCCCATGATTACCGGCGTCTCCGATGGCGCACTCCTTCCTTGTGGGGGCCCTCTCTGAGGGCACTCCAGCCTTAGGTGATTGTTCACACCTCAGGTCACACCTCCCGAGAAACGGACGGAGGGACCAATCGGCACTTTCGGAAGGTATCATCTGGGGTAATCACCCCTCCTTGGGCCTGGCCGTTACCAACGGGTACGTACGTGCCCTACCTGTCTACCCGGGGCGGGGAATTATGTGTTACCCTGTTACCGGCTACGCATGGAAATGCGTGGGTCGGCCTTCAGGCACGCACAGGGAGGAAAAAAGAGAAAGGGAAAAACATAGGGAAAGGAAAGAAGAGAGGTCTCAAACGCCGCAGCGGAGAAAAGGGGAAAGAGAAGAGGTAAGGAAAAGAGAAGGACAAAGGAAGGATGAAGACTTGCAAGCAGAGAAAGCGAAGAATGTGTTACATTTGCGAGCATCCGTCTCCGGACGTAGGCACAAAACGTACTTCCAGAGGGGGAAAAAGGGAAGGAATGAGGAGGAGGTGAGGGGGGCGGCGAAGATGGGGGATGGGGAAGGATGCGGAAAGGGAAGGTATGCAACCCGGAAAGGAAGGAGGGCCACATTAGCTCAGGGTCCTGTGCTCGCTACGCATGTATCCACGAAAGAGTTGTGGACCCCCTAGGGGGGTTGTTGTCGTTGTTGTTGTTGTCGTCGTTGTTGTTGTCGTTGTTGTCAAAAGTCTGATGACTGTATTGGTGCAGTTCTTCTGTAGGTCACTTCATGTCCGCACAACTGCTGAAGCCTATATCCGTTTCAAACTGGCTCCTGTAGGTCCTCTACAAATTTACCCCCCCCCCCCTCCCCCACGTTCCCCTCATTACCAAATTAAGTATTCCTTGATGCTTCAGAAGATGTCTTATTAACCTATGTGACATTATCACTTCCTGTATCGTAGTTGTGTGCTAGTTCCATGTGCTATTTTGGTCGCTACGGCCAGTTTCCACTTGTCGGGGAAAAGCGATTTTGCTATGGAAGTAATGAAAGGGCAAGCAAAAGAAGAGCACTGTTGGCACAGTTTTTGAATATCAATGTAGATTAAAATATATTCTGGTCTAATTTAGATGTTCCATTGATGTCATGTCTACAGGGTGGTCCATTGATCGTGATCGGGACAAATATCTCACGAAATAAGCGTCAAACACACACAACTACAAAGAACGAAACTGGTGTAGCTTGAAGGGGGAAACCAGATGGCGCTGTGGTTGACCTGCTAGATGGCGCTGCCATAGGTCAAACGGATATCAACTGCGTTTTTTTAAAAACAGGAACCCTCATTTTTTATTACATATTCATGTAGTACGTAAAGAAATATGAATGTTTTAGTTGGACCACTTTTTTCGCTTTGTGATAGATGGCGCTGTAATAGTCACAAACACATGGCTCACAATTTTAGACGAACAGTTGGTAACAGATAGGTTTTTTAAATTAAAATACAGAACGTAGGTACTTTGAACATATTATTTAGGTTGTTCCAGTGTGACACATGTACCTCTGTGAACTTATCATTTCTGAGAACGCATGCTGTTACAGCGTAATTACCTGTAAATATCACATTAATGCAATAAATGCTGAAAATGATGTCCGTCAACCTCAACGCATTTGGCAATACGTGTAACGACATTCCTCTCAACACCGACGTTTTTGAAATTCCCGATTCTCACACAATTTGTCTGCTACTGATGTGCGGATTAGCCTCGACAGCAGCTAAAACACCTACTTGGGCATCATCATTTGTTGCAGGTCGTGGTTGACGTTACACACGTGGCTGAACACTTCCTGATTCCTTAAATAACGTAAGTATCCGGCGAACGGTCCGGACACTTGGATGATGTCGTCCAGGATACCGAGCAACATACATAGCACACGCCCGTTGGGCATTTTGATCACAATAGCCATACACCAACACGATATCGACCTTTTCCGCAATTGGTAAACGGTCCATGTTAACATGGGTAATGTATCACGAAGTAAATACCGTCCGCACTGGCAGAATGTTACGTGATACCACGTACTCATTCGTTTGTGACTGTTACAGCGCCATCTACCACAAAGCAAAAAAAGTGGTCCAACTAAAACAATCATATTTCTTTACGTACTACAGGAAAAAAAAAGAAACATGCAGTTGATATCCGTTTGACCTATGGCAGCGCCATCTAGCGGGCCAAAGATAGCGCCATCTGGTTTCCCCCTTCAAGCTAGACGACTTTCGTTCTTTGTAGTTTTCTCGTTTAATGCTTATTTCGTGAGATATTTGGCCCGGTCACTATCAATGGACCAACCTGTATATGCACATACTAAATAGTACCCAGTTCTAATACTGTGTATACACTGATGAGTTAAAATTTATGACCGCCTACTTAAAAGCGTGTTGGTCCACTTCTGGAACTGAATTCAGTAGTGATTCTGCTTGCCATGGATTCGATAAGTACTTGATGAGTTTCCAGAAGTCTGTGGCACCAGATGCCTACCCACAGGTCACACGCTTCCCGTAATTTTAGGGCGTTTGGCTTGTGGGCACGGAGCCAGCTGCCGATAGCGTCCCAGCAGAGTTTCATTGGCCTAACAACCAGATAAGCCGAGTTTGACGACCAAGACACCAATGTGAGTTCACCATCATGCTTCTCAAACCACTGCAGCACGATTCTGGCCTTGTGACATAGACAGTTATCCTCCTGGGAGATGCCAAAGCTGTTGAGGAAAAGATCAAGTATAAGGGGTTCCACGTGGTTCATAATAAAGTTCACGTTGTCAGTAGCTGTCATGGTGCCTTTGATTACTACTTCAGATCCCATCGAAGCCTATGTGACTGTCCCACCAGCCTGTGCCCGTGGCGCGCTGCATGTTTGCCTGGATGACGGAGTATCTGGACCGGACTATCGACCTGGATTGACAATCAACGAGATTTATCCGACCAGGCGAGACGATTCCATTGATCCGCAGTCCAATCTCGATGAATTCTTGTCCTCTGTAGTCATAATAGCCGTTGTTGTTGTTGGGTCAACATGCGAACACGTAGGGGCCCTCTACTGCCAAACACCATATTCAAGACGGTGTGCTCCAAAACACCTGTGCCTGCGCCGGCACTGTACTCCGTCATCAGATCTGCCACAGATCGCCGCCTATCCTGCTTTAGGGAGAGGGCAAGACTCCAATCACTATGTTCTATGATGCGCTATAGACTTCCAACTTCTTGTCGCCTACTCGTGGTTTCAACATTCTTCAACCACTTTCCATAGATGCTCACGACAGTATCGCGGGAACAACCGGCCACCTTCGACGTTTCTGAAATGCTCACTCCAAGGCACTGGGCCACAACACTCTGGCTTTTGCCAAAGCCGCTTAACAAGGCGGATTTCCACATTTGCGCCACTTATCGTCGCTAAAATGACTCCCCATTCGACTCTGCTCCGTTTGTAAGTAGCCTGTCTTGATGTTGGCAGCGCTATGGGATGTGTTAGTATCGTTGGCAACGTTCTGCGCCCTTAGCAAAAGGTTCTGTGGTTGGACGGCCTAGCAGTTAGCAAGTGGATAGGGAACTGTATGGACATGTTTTTCTTATGGTTTACAAGTCCGTGGCCAACTTCTTCATGGAACATTTCGAAGCACAGGCTCTGGACTTGGCGACTTCTAAACCTAAGGTGTGGTACAGATACGTCAACGGTACTTCAGTTGTGTTGAGCCATGGTGAAGAAAAGCTCGGTTACTTCCTAAGACACTTGAACAGCCTCCCCGCCAACATAAAATTTACCATGGAAGTAGAAAAGGACAAAAAATACTACCATTTCTAGACGAGCTGGTCACAAGGGATGGCAGAAACCTGGAACAGCGTGTACCGACACACACGGACCGATACCTGCACAATTTATCAAACCACCACCCGAACCAGAAAAGAGGCATGATTAATATACTAGTAACGTGAGCAGGACGAATATGTGAGCCACAGCACCTCAGACGAGAAATGCAACACCTAGAAAGTGTTCTGAGGAGCAATACGTACTCCACAAGTTGCGTTAGAAGTATAACACTTCGGGTACGGCCTTTCTGCCATACACTCCCAGAGTGACCGACAGAATCGGTCGTACATTGAGCAAACAAGACGTAACGGCGATTTTCAAACCGACAAAGATCAGAGAGTGTCTTGGATCGGCAAGGGAGAAAAGGGATCCACTTGCAATGTCGGAAATATATCGCATACCATGCAAATGCGGAGATGTCGGAATGACTGGACGATCAATCAACACGAGGATCAAAGAACATAAGCGACACTGGGTTGGGCAGGTGGAGAAATCGGCCGTGGCGGAGCACGCAATGTGTGAGGCCGACCACGTAGTGAAATTCGCCAATACGGATGTTCTGGCTGTAGAGAAGCACTATCATACCTGCTCGTTCAGAGAGGCGATAGGAGTGCAAAAACACGGGAATAGCTTCAACGAGCAAGAAGAAAGCCTTAAGGTGAACTGATCCTGGCATCCCGTACTGCAGCGAACGAACCTCTTGCAGGTAGCAAGAGGAGAACGGCACCGGAAATGACCGCACAAAAGCCCTCGGACGTTGGCGCATCAGGTACGTATAGTCTGCGGCCGCGAGCTCGGCTCCAGTTCACCACCGGCAATGGAGGGTGAAGCTTTGACAATGCCAGCCACTCGTGCTGGCGAAACGTTGGTAAAATCATTAGACGAACGTCGGCCGAAGAACCCTAGACAGAAGCCAATAGGCAGTTTGTCAACAAGTAGCCACGAAAGCTTTAACAATTTTGCAATTAACGGAGTTGGAAGTAGTTTTATATTTCTTTAATTTCATTTTTTTATTTTTATTATTGTTAGGATTTCTTGCATTTCAGGGCCATTCTTTTGTGTTAATTATTGGAAGTCACGTGATCACTGTATAGCAGTCATATTGCGTTGGGCTTGGATGTTGTGGGTAATAAATGAATAGGTTAAGCTTGAGTTGTCTTTGTCAGGGAAAATTCTGTAGGTTAGTGTTTAATTGATAAAAATAAGTAAAGACTTAGTTTCACGTTCATATACTCCTTCTACCGCGTCACGTGCCCGTAGCGCCACCAGGCAGCGTGGGACCTCACGGTTGGCAGTTGTCATAACGTTTTGGCTGACCAGTGCATGTTTATCTTGTTAGTTTTAATTCTGCCAGTGTTCACCAGTACTGTTTCTGATTCTGTCGTGTATCTAGGAAATGCGACATGATAGAGAAAAACTAATTTTACCGATGAAATCATCAGTCCAAAATGAGACAAATTCACCCATGTACAAACAAGATGCACAAAATAAGTTTAAATTTGTTGACTATTGTTACTGACTATGTGTAAAGTTTCAAGCGAGGCCAGAGACCCTTATGTAAAATTATCGGTAGTATAGCAGAAAAGAGAATTAATCCGGATCCGCCAATTACAGGTTCCGATTTAATCTGCGGAGCAGTATATCGCATAAGTTGTACAGCGCGCCGAACGTCACTAAAGCGAAATTCAGCTTGTCACCAGCTCATCTTGTCACCTCCTTTCATGGCCCTGTGCATGAATAATGCTGTTGTGTCCCCACACTTCCTATCATCGACTGATCAGAACAGGCACTGCGTTCGGCGCAGCCTGGCTCTTGTGCACAAGTCTCAGCACGAACCCGGATTTTAACACGCATCACCTCTTACGTGTCGCTCCTTTGTGTGAACTTTCTTGCTTCGACTTTTATTGCCGGATGTGCTAACAGAACATTGAATCGCTGATTTGTAGATACTTTTTCGAACTAAAATACGCATTACGTTCTCCCAGCTCGATCAGACTCTTTGATCAGCGCAGCATTCCACCTCGATGGTGTGATGCTATTTATGCACACCATAATTCCTGCACGGGTCGAGACGATGAATATTTTACGAAAGGTGTGCATGTGAGAATGTCTTTTCTGAACCCTGCAGCTGACCTGAACCGACTTGGTTCACGCTGCAGTCCACGTGAGCAGCGTAAGGCCACTGTTGAGCAGCGTCGTCACCTGTAATCTTATGGCCACGCTGTAAATGCGCGTCTACCGCATAAAATGCATGCCAGCGGGCACTGAATGTTGTTGAATTGGGAGTGACTCATCCAGTCATTAATCAGCTGATGTAAGAGGCGTCCAACTCGCTTCGTGCGAGTGGATGCTCTTTTTTTTTATTCTTCTCTCTCCTGACCTGAATAGATTACCAGCCGGAAACAGGCTGCCGGGTTAAATCCCCTGCCGGCGTGCTTGACCAAACGTACCAATGCTGATTGTTCGAGTAATGCCTTATCATGCGGACTGTGAAGATCGAAAGTAACTTCAGATTTCTTTTGAAAGGTCAGCGAGCCACTAGGAATTCACTAGCAAAAATGTCGTGTTCCACAGTCCAACTCTCTCTCAACTAAAAATATGAAACACAAGGCAGTCAGGTATCCTGGATGTGGCAGTCGATGCATTTACTATGCGACCTTAGATAGGACCCATGGTTTCCGTCAGAGCGGATCAATACGTTTCTAGAAGAACATCATGTTACAGTATACTAAATTTAAGCTGCTCCCTGACATAAAGTTAGGTTCAACACTGTTCATTAGCATCGGTCCTCCTGGAAATGTTCGTTCCGACTTGTGAACTGAATTCCTTAGCCGGTCATAGACTGACATGTGTTGAACTTTGAATCCGAATTATAGTTTTCACGTACACAAAGCATTGTTAGAGGTGAAAGAATGTACAAATGACAGATAAAACTGTGGGACAACCTGGGAATCGAACGCCAAACTACTAGATTTGTAGTCTGATACATGTCACCATAAAAAAAGCGACCGAATCATCTTTGGTAATTACCATGCCGTATCCTTGATCTCCATGCCTGGTAACATTTTTGTTAAAATTCCGTTGCATCGCCTCTAGACTTTCCGAGATCGTACTTCCCGAATCTCTGTGAAAATTTCACCCCTCCAAAGCCATTATTGCTTTGATCTTTTGTGCGAGAACTGCAAGCGAAGTGCTGGAAAAAATGTGAACCTTATACAGGGGATAGGCAAAATAATGCGAGCAGTGGTAGTAGTAAAGGGATGGTTGTGTTTGACGGTCAACAATGCCGGAAGGCACATTCGCGCTGGACTGTGAGTGTTCAGTATGGACTAGGCGTCATTGCAGGTGCATACTTCTTATTTGTATTCAGAGGCCGAGGTCGACATGCAGTGAGAGACATAACAGAGTTCCAAAGAGGACAGAGTGTGGTGGTCCGATTAGCTGGTGCATCAGTAACCAAGACAGGCAACTTATTGAATGTTTCAAGAGCAACTGTTTCAACAGTCATGCCACCCTACATGAAACATGGAAAGCCGTTATCGTGTAAACGTAATAGTGGGCGCATATCAAAACTAAATGACACATATCGTCGTACGCTAACACGAATTGCGTCAAAACAACACAAAACTAAGACGGATAAAGTGACTTCAGAGCTCAATAACCATCTTCGATACCCCGTACCTATCGACACTGTCAGCCGAGAACTCCATAAAGCGAATATTCATGGACGAGCTCCTATACCAAAACCATTAGTGACGACAACCAACGCAAAGAAGCGTAAAACATGGTGTAAGGAGCATAAATCCTGGACGGCTGATCAGCGAAACACGTGATGTTGTCCGACGAGTCAACATTTTCGTTATGTCCAACATCGGGCCGGGTTTACGTCTGAAGAACGTCAAAGGAAGCCTACATTCCTGATTGTTTGATTCCAACGGTTAAGCGTGGACGGGAAGTGCGATGGTGTCGGCAGCCATATCATGGTATTCTGTTGGTCCCATCATCACTCTCAAAGGCCTTGTTACAGTCAACTATTTTGTGAACATTTTAGGTGATCAGGTGCGTCCCATGATTCAAATGTTGTTCCTGAACAATGGTGCCATATTTCAGGACGATAATGCATCCGTTCACACAGCCAGGACAGTACAATCGTGGTATGACGAACGTGCAACTGAACTGCAGCGTCTTCCCTAGCCAACACAGTCCCCAGACTTGAACACATTATCGAACTCTTGTGGACGGTATTCGAGCATACACTCCGGAGCAGATTTCCGCCTCCCTCGTCACTACAGGAGTTAGAAGCGGTTCTGATCGAAGAGTGGCATAACATTCCTCTGGAGACTATACAATCGTTATATGCCAGAATTCCAGAAGAATCACAGCTGTATTACGGGCAAATGGGGGTCCAACCCCTTACTAATAAACCATTCCTAAGTAAGTACAGATGTTCCCATTATTTTGCCTGTCCCGTGTATATTATAGCCCAGACTGCCTTTGGTATGGTACCCAGAGAAGCTACGTCGAAAGTGTTAAAACGTTTCAGCTGCCCTGATCACTTTGTAGATCGTTACTTCAACTGCTGCTTTACCTTTTGAGCAGGAACGTTGGAAATTTGGCTATAAGAAACAACAGAGATGGCAAATCTGGGAGGCCCGGCCACTCCCTCAACCCTCTACTGGATGTCGTCAACGTGGCCACATGTTTCATGCGACCATTGGTCTGCTAAGCCATCGGAGGGCACCTTCACATCTGAACTTGCGATGCAATGAAGAAAAAACGGGAGAAAAATTACAACTCACATACGAGTATCAGTTGATGACGTCGACGACTTACCTTCCACTTTCATCGACATGTAGCGAGTTTTTCCGGTTACTTGTCCTGGACCATGTCTTTGTCATAATCAAATGAACTTCTTCAAATGAGCTTCATTTCAAAAGGTGAGTCGAAACGGTTCTGTGAATGGACTGATATCTAAAAGTTAAAGCGTGTTACAACAACGTGCTTGTGTATGAAGTGATACAACTAGGATTTCCATGTAACATCGGACACTTTTAGTTGTAAGATGGGTTGTCTAGTGTGGGATACCGAAGTGTTCGGTATTTCAGCCCCGTGTTTGGTATTCACTGCCTGATACATGTCACCATAAAAAAAAGCGACCGAATCATCTTTGGTAATTACCATGCCGTATCCTTGATCTCCGTGCCTGGTAACATTTTTGTTAAAATTCCGTTGCATCGCCTCTAGACTTTCCGAGATCGTACTTCCCGAATCTCTGTGAAAATTTCACCCCTCCAAATAATAATTCCATTCATATCACTACATTTTGTTTACTGATTTGCAAAATCAAGTCAATAATTGAATGTCAATATGGTAAATTCCGACTTACGCGTTCGTTTAAGTTTGCAACAATTAACGACTTTTACCAGAAAATTAAAGATAACAAAAATGTGTTGAAAGCTGTAAATTCCGATAGTAAATTTAGTTATTGATGTTTACTAAGTGGTCTTTTTTATTTTTTTGTGTTCCCTCTCAGCTGTCAGCTCAGCAATCCCTTTCGTCAGGCAATGTTAAGTAATTTTGTTAATTAAATCTGTCAACCCTAGCTGTGAGTGATTCGTTCGCTGCACTTGAAAAAAGTGATGAGTTTTATTTGTGATAGTGCCCTGGAAGATGGTACTTCAGAGACTGGAAGTGCAACGACAGACATAAAATAAACTGGCTTAGAAGCATTTTGTGAACCAAATTTGAATAGGGACTTTGGGAGCGGTTATCGTCTTAAGCTGAAAATATCAGTAGTATTAATCCATTAAATTTCGGGCACGCAGCCGCGCAAATAAAATTTCCTCTACTGACAGTCTTGTGACTCGCTCTGAAGATGGCCGGACGATACGCGGCCGAAATATCAGTAGAGGAAATTTTATTTGCGCGGCTGCATGCCTTAAATTTTATGGATTATTCAATACGCCGGAAGAAGTTGAAAATGCACATCAGTAGTATTGTTGTTCCACGAACAAAATATCAATGAAACGTTGTTTACCCATGTAAAGATGGTGCAACAATGAAGTCAGATACAACAGGTACTTTCATCCACAATTTCCTCTGCAATCAAGACGTCCAAAAATTAGACTAACAGGAAGTGCAAAATGACTAAGCAGGCATAGCTAGAGAACAGTTGCAAGGCAGTAGAAGCATCTGTAACTACGAGAAAGTAAATATCGCCTGTAGAAAAATTAAAGAGGTCTTTAGAGAAAAGAGCTAGATGAATTTCAAGATCTGAGATGGAAAGCCAGCACTTAGCAAAGAAAGAAAACCTGAAAGGTAGAAGAAATATACAGAGAGCGTATGCGAGGGAAACGAAGTTGATAGCGATATTATAGACATGGATGAGGGATTTGAAGCAGATGACATCGTAGATACGATATTGTAAGAAGAAACAAAGCCCCTAGAGTAGACGACATTTTGTCAGAACCACTGGTATCGTTGGGAAATGTAGCCGTGAAGAAACAGTTCTACCTGGTGTGAGTAATAATTAAAAAAACTGCTCAGAGGTGTAAAAAGTACCGAACTATCAGACATTGCTGCAAAATATCGACGCGAATTCTTTATAGGGGAATGGAAAAACTGGTAGAAGCAATCCTCGGGAACATGCGAGGTAATACTGATCCTACGACTTAGCTTAAAAGATAGGTCAAGGAAAGGTAAACCTACGTTTACAGCATTTTTGACAATCTTGACTTGTATACTCTCTTTGAAATTCTGAAGGTAGCAACGGTAAAAGGCTGTTTACAACCTGTACAGAAACCACAAGGTAGTTGAAGAAGTCGAGGGACATGAAGGGAAGCAGTGGCTGGAAAGGGTGTGAGACAGAGATGTAGCCTATCACCGATATTATTCAACCTGTACGTTGAGCAAACATTAAAGTTCAAGGAGAAGTAACAAAAACGTTCAGGTTTGCCGATAACATTGTTATTCGGACCTGAAAGAGCAGTTCAGTGGAATGACAGTGTCTTGAAAGAAGGGTGTAAGATGAACATCAGCAAAAGAAAAACAAGGATAATGGAATGTAGGCGAATTAATTCAACTGATGCCGAGTGAATTAGATTAGGAAACGAAACACTTAAAATAGTAGATGAGTTTTGCTACAGGGTGACATTTATTGAATGATATGAAGTAAAACCGTTATAACTTCTGAACGGACTGCTTTAGGACGTTCAAACTGCACGGTTGGCCCCGGGGCATGATGGGAATTAGTATACGCATGCGCATGCGCCATGTTGTTGTCGGCCATTTGCACGTGACAGTGTCACCGTACAGTGTGTCTGAGCGTAGCGCTTGTGAAGGCCTACTATACGAGCAATAACGGCTCTTCTGCGGCTCAAAGGAAGTATGCGACCGAGTTCAAGCTGAAGACAACAGGTCCAAGTGTACTAACAATCAAGATTTGATTGGCAAGTCTGAGAGCCGGGTAGTGTTCGTGATGACAGTGTTGGCAATGTCGGTCGTACAGAAAGGGTGAAAACGCCTGAAAACATCGAAAAGACACGCACTGTGTTTCAAACCAGCCCCAGGCAATCGATCAAACGAGCAGCACAACAGGTGGAAATCAACCGGGAGACACTGCGACAAATTGTTGTTGAAGATCTGCATCTCTTCCCATAGGAAATTCAAACCCATCAGCCATTAACCCCCAGTACCATGGAACAACTGATGCGTGTATGGTTTGATTTAGTGACGGAGCCCACTTTAATTTGGATGGGTTCGTCAATAAGCAAAACTGGCGCATTTGGTGGACTGAGAATCCGCATTTCGAAATCGAGACTCTCTTCATTCACAATTGTGTGGTGCGGTGTGCAATGTCTAGTCTTGAAATAATCGGTGCGATATTTCTCGATGGCACAGTGACTGCCGAACGGTATGTTAAGGTTTTGGAAGATGATTTCATCCCCATTTTACAAAGTGACCCTGATTTCGACAAGATGTGGTTCATGCAAGACGGAACTCGACCCCATCGTACCAGGAGAGTTTTGATCTCCTGGAGTAGCACTTTGTGCTCCACATTCTGTCTCTGGGGTACCCAGATGCCATTGGCAAGGCCCTCATTTGGCCGCCATATTTACGGATCTGAACTCATTCGGCTTCTTTTTGTGGGGCTATATTAAAGACAAGGTGTATAGCAATAGCCCCAAAACCATTGCTGAGCTGAAAAATCCATTCAGGTGGTCATCGACAGCGGTTCATGCATAATTTCGCTATTCGTCTGCGCCACATCACCGCCGATGATGGAAGGCATATCTAACATGTCATAACCTAAATCCGATTATCTGCAATTCAATAATTGTCACCCTATATTTGGGCAGCAAAATAACTGATGATGACCGAAATAGAGAGGATATAAAACGTAGCCTGGCAATAGCAAGGAAAGGGATTTAAGGAGACAAATTTCTTAACATCAGGTATAAATTTAGGTATTAAAAAATCTTTTTGGGGGGTGTTTGTCTAGAGCCAAAGTCGGCAACCTGTGGCTCGCGAGCCACATGCGGCTCTTTGGATGTGAAGCTGCGGCTCTTTAGTTCCATACGCAGATATTATTTATTTTATGACAAAAAAGAAATTAATCGTTCTGAATCGATTACCGAGTACTAGGCACCATTTCTATCTCTCACAGTCAGCCCATTGTTCTCGCTTTTCACCGCACCCCTCCCCCGTGACACTCGTCACTGTCGCACCGCTATAAGCACGTTCTGAGTTCTGACAGGTCCGTTGATGTCAGTCGGCGATCACCGCACACGGGAGGCGGCCACAGAATGAGACATTGTTTCGTGTCTGAATTATTCATTTTAATAATTCAATTATTGGAGAATTATTTATTCTATCAAGGTAAGTATTTTTAATTGGGAAATATTGATGTATAATGTTTTTTGATATATTATATTTTAAAGCCCAGCTTTTCGTATGCATTTACGTAGGTATACGTTGACATAGTAAATAATTGCAAAACTTGTCGTCTGTTGTTTTGGAATACCTGAATAATGATTTTAAAAATTCTTTATCAAAGCTTCACGGCAAGCATGGCATCTAAAAATTAAAAAAAAAAAACGAGAGGGAGAGAGAAACTGAAGAAGAGCATCGAGAATTCCATTGGGATGGGAAGGAGTCGTTCGCTTTCATATGCAACTCAGATGGCGGCCTTCCGACTTGTCTCATTTGCCACGAAAAACCCGCAGACAATAAGAAACAAAATTTAGAGAGACACTTCAGTACAAAACATACACAGTTTGCTAGTAAATATCCAGCCGGCGAAGAACGAAAAAAAAGCTGTCGACTAGCTCCAGAAACAAGTACAGCAATCAAGTTCCATGTTAAGTAACTGGACGCAATCTACAAGTAAGTTAATCTGGCAAGCTTCGTAGTATCACTAGAAATTGCAAAAAAAGACAAACCATTCGCAGATGGCGAGTATGTCAAAGATTACTTCATACGTGCATCAGAAGAACTATTTCGTGATTTGAAAAACAAACCAGAAATCCTGAAAAAAAAATCAAAGATCTGCCACTATCCGCTGAAACAGTAGAAGATAGAATAAGTAAAATGTCTTCAAATGTAACACATTTGCAGGTGGAAGACATTCAACTGGCTCCTGCCTTATCGCTTGCTATCAATGAGTCTTGCGATATAAACGGCACGGCACAAGTTGCTCTTTTTGTGAGGTGTATGTCTTCCCAAGGTCCGAAAGAAGAACTTCTAGGATTACTACCGCTCTCGGGACAAACTAGAGGGGAAGACATAACGAGTGCCGTGCAGAAATGCCTCGACGATAATAGGATCGATTCAAATAAAATCGTTTCAATAGCAAATGATGGAGCCAGAAGTATGATAGGAAAAAATAAAGGCACAACAACGATTCTTCAGAGCAAAATAAACCACGAAATTCTTACGTTTCACTGCATAATACGCCAAAAAGCGCTTTGTGCGAGAACATTTCCGGCCGAAATAGTTTCTGTCATGAATTTGGTAATCAGGATTGTTAACAGCATCTTGTCAAAAGCACTCTACCATCTTCAGTTTAAAGAATTCTTAAACGAAACGGAGACTCAGTATTCCGACCTCCTCAATGACAATGAAATGCGATGGATTTCCAAGGGTAAGGTGTTGAAACGTTTTGCTTTGTGCTTGAATGAAGTAAATACATTCCTCAATGAAAAAGGCATTAATCACCCTGAATTAGAGAACAGCGAATGGCTGCAAAAATTTTACTTTATGGTGGATATGATGGCGAAATTAAATGAGCTGAATCCAAAACTGCAAGGAAAGGGAAACCCAGCCTATATTTTGGTAGGAGAATTGGTTTGTTTCCAAGAAAAATTAATTATTTTTGCAGAAGATATTCAGAGCGGTAAATTACTTCATTTTCAATTTCTAAAGCAAGCGTTCTCTTGCATGAATATAATTAAAAGTAAAGTAACGAGCCAACTAACGAATGAAAATTTAGAGTCATGTTTGAAACTTAGAACAACACGTTTTGAGGCAAATTTATCCAAACTTTCTAAAACCATGCAAAGCCAATGATCCCACTGAATTTGTTCGCTCAATTGTTTGTTATTGAAGTACAAGTTAGTGTTGTAAGTGAATGTTTAATTGTTTTAATATTTTACTTGAATAATAAGTGATTATCTAATAATACCATATATATATATATATATATATATATATATATATATATATATATATATATATATATAATTTGTTGTGAAAAACATTACTTATAGTATATGAATAAATATATATTTTCCTTATGAATGAATAGATTAGTTTTTCGTTAAAAACTTTATTTATTCAAGTACTATTTATAGTTGGCAAGAAAAATTTCTGTGGCTCTTTACAAACTTTGAAATTTTATAAATTGTAATTTCTGACTCTTCCGACCCGTGGCTAGAATCTAGCCGTGTATGGAAGCAAAACTTGGACGACAAATTGTTTAGACAAGAAGAGAAAGGAAGCTTTTGAAACGTGCTGCTACGAAAGAACGCGGAAGATTAAATGGCTGGTTCATGTAACTAATGATGAGGTACTGTCGAATTGGGAAGAAAAAAAATTGTGGCACTCCTTGAGTAAAAAAAAAAGGGACCGGTTGATGGGACACATTCTGGGACATCAAGGGATCACCAATTTAGTACCGAAGGGAAGCGTGGGCGGTAAAAATTGCAGACCAAAAGATGAGCACAGCGCGCAAGTTCAAATGGATGTAGGTTGCATTAGTTATTCAGAGATGAAGAGGCTTGCAGAGGATAGAGTAGCATGGAGAGCTGCATCAAACCGGTCTTCGAACTGAAGACCACAACAACGCCTAACGTCTTGCTTAATTAATAAATAGTTTTGAAGTTACAAATTTTGGTTCGCAAGCCGTCTCCGATTAGCGAATTAGACTGTAGCGTGGCTCTGCTGGTTCGACGTAGTGTGGAAACCATCTATGTATAGCTTTTCTTCGCTACAAGTACCGATCAATTTTTTCAATTTTTTTTTCAGCTGCGTACTCTAACGTGTAAGATGGTTTGTACTACAACAAGGTAGTAATGCCTGCGATATTCAGGAATGTTACAACGTTGCTGACAACAGGCTGGTAGAAAATTTGCTCAACAGCTGTAACGTATTAGGATAACTTCTTACTGCCATGCCCTGCAATATTTTTGTGATATTTTGTTAGCGCACGTTGAACGCTGAAGTACCTGCAAGTGTCGGATGTTTGTGCATTGTTTCAGTACGTCACTGTTCTCACTCATGAGAGTCAGGCCGTTAACTGTGCGATTGGCGGCAGCTTCGTCACTGCAGAGAATAGAATGGACCCTTCGCCTCACCTGTGACATAAGCAAAGCAAGCACAGAACTTGCATTCACGCCTGTACTTCCTTTTGTAACACCAAATGATGCAGCGCAGCCTGCTTTAAGAACTGCTGACCGCACACACATAATTCATCGTGAATGATGAGCCATTGTGCTTTTACCGGGCGTTCATCAGCACAAACCTTGATTCACACTACTTGCACAGTCAGGCATAAAACGGTTCCTGATTAGGTTAACGGTTTGTCGTATTACTGGCAGTGCATACATTCCCTTCCCGTTATGTATGAAATGCAATGTATTGCCATTACTGACCATATTATAATCTGGTGAACTGAAGTGCACTTCTCGGGCTTCTTTGTTCTTTCTGGATCCTAGCGAACCATCTTATGACACCATCTGTTGTTGTCTTGCCTGAATATGTGGTCAGCCACAGCAATTTCGAACTTACTTCTGTAGTGAGGCCGATCTCAGTATAAAACAAAATACATAAAAATTATCGCAACACCTCCCACTATGCGTTTCGGAGAATTATACCTCCATCTTCAGGTGATTATATTTAACAACACTTTAATTTCCTTACGCAGTACGATCAATTAAAAATAAATAGATAAACACCTCCAAAAAATTATGAAATCCGAACGCTGTTTCGTACAAAACATTTGGGCTTATGAACCTGTTTTCTGTTACTTGAAAGCATAATGTAATAGAATTGTAATCATAAATTCGCTAGTACCATACGTTTTTTTTCTTATAATTATCACAAATGGAAATGTTACTTAACAAAGTGCGAATTTTCACAATGAATTAGCCGGCCGCGGTGGTCTAGCGGTTCTAGGCGCTCAGTCCGGAACCGCGCGACCGCTACGGTCGCAGGTTCGAATCCTGCTGTGGGCATGGATGTGTGTGAAGTCCTTAGGTTAGTTAGGTTTAAGTAGTTCTAAGTTCTAGGGCACTGATGACCACGGATGTTAAGTCCCATAGTGCTCAGAGCCATTTGAATTTGAATCACAATGAATTAGTGTTTCATACAAAACCTAAACAACAACATTTTTTTATTTCTAGATATTAAACAGAATTATTCGTGTATATAATATATTTTTCTTTTGACATAGAGGCATTTCACACGTCTGTATCCAATTTTAATTTACTTTCCATGCAATCAGTAATTAAAAGTAAAACAAGTCATTTTTATCAAAAATATGATTCAGTATTTGTTGAATAATATTTTCGTTTCTTAATAAATACAGAATGTAAATAAACTTTTTAAACTTTATGGTATAAATACGGAATCCAAATAAAAGTAAAAAAATGCAATTTAGAGATTCGAACCAGCGACTTCATGGTTCAAAATGGTTCAAATGGCTCTGAGCACTATGCGACTTAACTTCTGAGGTCATCAGTCGCCTAGAACTTAGAACTAATTAAACCTAACTAACCTAAGGACATCACATACATCCATGCCCGAGGCAGGATTCGAACCTGCGACCGTAGCGGTCATGCGGTTCCAAACTGAAGCGCTTAGAACCACACGGCCACACCGGCCGGCCGACTTCATGAATACACACCTTTTAGGCTATGTTCAAAGCTACCGACGTGTAGATAACAAGCCAGAAATATTTTCTACTTAATGGCGCTCGGAAATGCTGTAAAGTAATCACGCAGAGTATGAACGGTGATCTACATTTACTTGAATTATCTTACACTTCGTATTGTACCATGTATTAGGATTCCTTCCCGTTTCATTCACAGTTAGGACGTTGAAAAATTGTAGTCTAAGCGCCTATTTGGTTGTCGAAGGAAGTCATAGTGAAGAACCATCAGGAGCAGCTGAGCAAAGAATCATTCGCAAACAAGTTATATAGGGTAGTATTACATTCTCCATTTTTGGGGGGCATATTCAAATAAAACGACGAAAACACAGGAAAATCATCTTAAAATATTTCCAGGAGTCCACGTCTGACAGCAAAAATTCTGCAGCTGGCAAATAAGTGAACAGGATTCAGATAGCAAAAGGCGTCAACGGTCCCCCAAGCGCCTAGGCTCCCCGGCTCGTCCACAACACGCCGAAAGTACTGCTGACTCTGGACAAATCGACGATCACTTCCCGACGCACTTGCTAGGTTCTTATTGCTCACACCTCTCACCAGTGACCCATTTTTCTGTCCGCCAGAGCGCGCCACCTGGCGCTCGTATCGCAGTCGACGACCAAACATCAAAACAGAGGGCAATGGTCGATATCCAGTGATATTACTGCTCAGCGGTAATATGGACCAAAAACAAAAAAATTGTGTTGTAAATATAGGCTCTAAAGAGCACTTGTTCGTCTTCGCTACTGTGAAACACATCTGTTCTACAAAACAATAGCTCATAGCCCTTAAGGTATGCATTTTAGATACTTTTGTTACTTCTTGCGTAGAATACTAAATTTGTTATTTTTATGAATATTGTGCTTTCCTCCTGGGACACCCTGTATATTGATCAAGCAATGGATAAGAAGGGGTTACAAATGGTTCTCAGCACTATGGGACTTAACATCTATGGTCATCAGTCCCCTAGAACTTCGAACTACTTAAACCTAACTAACTTAAGGACATCACACAACACCCAGTCATCACGAGACAGAGAAAATCCCTGAGACCCCGCCGGGAATCGAACCCGGGAACCCGGGCGTGGGAAGCGAGAACGCTACCGCACGACCACGAGCTGCGGACAGAAGGGGTTACAGCTTTTGATGAGTTTGTGGGAGTGGTGCAGACACTTCTGATGAGACGGAATGCGTTGACATTTCTGCAGATCCCAAGAGGGTTCAGGTAGATTTTGCTTTCACATTCGTTAGCTTCGCCAACTCATAACCAAACTGTCACCTTCCAACCTAAGCTATGCCTCAGGCAAAGCCACATATCAGCCTCCCACCGCAACCAGTAAGAGGCACAGACTCCGTAAAAATGTCCCTCAGAGGAAATGTCGCTCCGTACAAGTGTTCAAACCTCGCTTTCGATTGGAATAACTGAGGCTACTGGAAGGGGAAAACGACTAACTTTTAGTGGGAAAGTCCAAGAAGAAGATCTATTTGCATTTGACTCAAGACTTTGTTCTAGACCTTTAACGCTTAACACGACTGAAGCGCTGTCATCACAAATGGTTTCTTCCGTTCTCTCAAAAAGCAGGACAAGGTCTGAACCGGCCAGGGCCTGTTAAATCAGCGGTGGGCAAGGAGGCGGTTTGCTAAACGGCTGCTGAGTGGCAGGAAGAGCCCCCCGTGTCCAGGCGCTGACCTACTGCCTTGCAGGAGGTCGTAGAAGTCCTGTTTCGGACTACCAACAGCAGTCTCCCCGGGAGCAGCCCTTGATGCACTAAATTAGATTATCACAGCAGGTAAATGACTGAGAGCGCCATTCCCCTTTCACACACCCATGTCGCAGACATGATGGCCCAAGCGACAGGGAGGTTCACCAGTCCCATGTGATGCTAAACACGTCATCAGTACTCCCACTAGACCTTCTGTACAAGACGCTGGCGTGCCCAGTTTTCGAGTGTACAAACTGCACTGGTAAGAACTTCTTGTCAATTAAGTCTTCATAACTTCACACGTCTACATCTACATCTGTATGGTTACTCTGCAATTCACACTTATGTGCCTGGCAAAGGTTTCATCGAACCATTTTCATACTACTTCTGTACCATTCCACTCTCGAATGGCGCGTGAGAAAAAGGAACTACATCTTTCCGTTCGAGCTCTGATTTCTCTTATTTTGTTATAATAATCACTTCTCCCTACTCAGGTGCGTGTCAACAAAATACTTTCGCATTCGGAAGAGAAAGTTGGTGATTTAAATTTCGTAAATAGATCTCGCTGCAAAGAAAACGGCCTTTGTTTCAGTGACTGCCACCCCAACTCGCGTATCATATCAGTGACACTCTCACCCCTGTTGCGCGATAGCACGAAACGAGCTGCCCTTCTTTGCACTTTTTCGATGTCCTCCATCAATTCTACTTGGTAATGATTCCACACCGCGCAGCAATTTCCAGCAGAGGACGGACAAGTGTAATGTAGGCTGTCTCTTTAGTGGGTTTGTCGCATCTTCTAAGTGTTCTGCCAACAAAGCGCAGTCTTTGTTTCTCCTTCCCCACAATATTATCTATGTGGTCTTTCCAATTTAAGTTGCTCGTAATTGTAATTCCTAGGTATTTAGTCGAATTGACAGCCCTTAGATTTGTGCGGCTTATCGTATGCCCAAAATTTATCGGAATTTTTTTAGTACCCATGTGGATGACCTAGCACTTTTCTTTGTTTAGTGCCAATTGCCACTTTTCGCACCATACAGAAATTCTCTCTATATCGTTTTGTAACAGGAATTGATCGTCTGATGATTTTACTAGACGGTAAATTACAGCGTCATCTGCAAACAATCTAAAGGGGCTGCACAGATTATCACCTAGATTACTTATGTAAATCAGGAACAGCAGAGGGCCTGTGACACTACCTTGTGGAACGCCAGATATCATTTTTGTTCTACTCGATGATTTACCTTTCTACACGGATATGAAATCAAATACCTTTAGGCCATCTACTTTTGAAACTGTTATTTTATTTGGCTATCAGTTTCGGAGATTTACTACGCCACCTTCAGGCCCCCTTACCGACGTTTAGGAATATTCCAACGTCGGTTCCGGTAAAAATAGGAGCCAGCATTCAAATACTGGTTTCTGTAGATTCCTGCTTGATACACGATCACAACTAACAGTCGTCAGATGTTGGTTGAAGTGATCCCTGTATCAATCAGAAATCTACAGATACCAGTATTTGAATGCTGGCTCCTATTTAGACCGGAACCGAGGCTGCAATCTTCCTACAAATCGGTCAGGGGGCCTGAAGCTGGCGTTCATCTAAAACACCTCATACAAAAAGACATATAGCACGCAGGTCACATTTATTTCGTTGGATAACCGCTTTCAACTTATGTTTGGATCATACTCAAATCTATTAGTTGTGAATTACTGCGTAGCGCACGTCATTATTTGGCAAAAAGTCGAATTAAAAGAGAATTAGCTAGCCGATGTTTATCTTTCTATACGATGGAAGTGGTCGCGATGCTGCACGTGCATCATGCCTTCAATTATGTAAAATATTTTGGATTAATACTCGATCAAAAGGTAATCTGTAGTCTCCACTTCCTAATTATCCAAACGAAAGTGCACTATAATGGAAAACTACTAATTCACCAAACATGGGGAAAAATTTCTCGGCTACCGTACATACCAAAAGACCAGCATCCATCCCATCAACACTTCTGCAAATGCTGCCAAGTCCTATGACTTCTTCCAAATCTTCGAGTGTCATACACTCCACATCTCTTCCTGCACCATCCCCTGCCCAGCTAATAAACTATACGCATCTATTCAAACACCTTAATACCTTCGCCATTCTGAAGTCTTCCACAAAATCGGTACCAAACACTCCACTATTTCTCGCATTCTTGATAGCAGTGACCTACTAATCTGCATCAATGTTTACTTCGCAAGTGACCATACGGTGCATGGCGAAGGGTACGTTGTGCGACTACTAATTATTCCCTTTCCTGTGTCACTTGCTAATGGAGCGATGGAAAAACGGCCCTAATTTATCTGACCTTGTCTACGCAGTCCTTACACTAAATATACGATTGCGGCAGTAGAATCGTTCTGCAGTCTGCCACAAATGCCACTTCTCTCAATTTTCTCAGTAGTGCTTCGTGAAAATAACGTCGTATTCCTTCTAATGATAACCAATTGAGCCCACGGATCATTTCCATAATACTCGCCAGTAAATCGAACCTGGCGGTAAGAAATCTATCTGCACGCTTCTGAACTACTTCAATATGTGGTGAGGATCTCAAACACATGAGGACTGCCCATTACTAGGTAGCACCAGTGTTCTATACGGGGTCTCCTTTGTAGATGAACTATACTTGCTACAGTCCCTCAGTAGCCTGAAGTCGACTGTTCGTCTTCCTTACCACCAACTTCATATGCTCTTTCAACTTCCGATCGCTACGCCTGGAAACTTAATCGACGTGATTGACACAAGCCGCATACCACTAACACTATATTCGAACATTGTATGACTTTTATCCTACTCATTTACATTAACTTACATTTTTCCACATTTAGACCAAACTACATTCATCACACTACATAGAAATTCTGTCTAAATCATACATCTACATCTACATCTACATTTATACTCCGCAAGCCACCCAACGGTGTGTGGCGGAGGGCACTTTACGTGCCACTGTCATTATCTCCCTTTCCTGTTCCAGTCGCGTATGGTTCGCGGGAAGAACGACTGTCTGAAAGCCTCTGTGCGCGCTCTAATCTCTCTAATTTTACATTCGTGATCTCCTCGGGAGGTATAAGTAGGAGGAAGCAATATATTCGATACCTCATCCAGAAACGCACCCTCTCGAAACCTGGCGAGCAAGCTACACCGCGATGCAGAGCGCCTCTCTTGCAGGGTCTGCCACTTGAGTTTGTTAAACATCTCCGTAACGCTATCACGGTTACCAAATAACCCTGTGACGAAACGCGCCGCTCTTCTTTGGATCTTCTCTATCTCCTCCGTCAACCCGATCTGGTACGGATCCCACACTGATGAGCAATACTCAAGTATAGGTCGAACGAGTGTTTTGTAAGCCACCTCCTTTGTTGATGGACTACATTTTCTAAGGACTCTCCCAATGAATCTCAACCTGGTACCCGCCTTACCAACAATTAATTTTATATGATCATTCCACTTCAAATCGTTCCGCACGCATACTCCCAGATATTTTACAGAAGTAACTGCTACCAGTGTTTGTTCCGCTATCATATAATCATACAATAAAGGATCCTTCTTTCTATGTATTCGCAATACATTACATTTGTCTATATTAAGGGTCAGTTGCCACTCCCTGCACCAAGTGCCTATCCGCTGCAGATCTTCCTGCATTTCGCTACAATTTTCTAATGCTGCAACTTCTCTGTATACTACAGCATCATCCGCGAAAAGCCGCATGGAACTTCCGACACTATCTACTAGGTCATTTATATATATTGTGAAAAGCAATGGTCCCATAACACTCCCCTGTGGCACGCCAGAGGTTACTTTAATGTCTGTAGACGTCTCTCCGTTGATAACAACATGCTGTGTTCTGTTTGCTAAAAACTCTTCAATCCAGCCACACAGCTGGTCTGATATTCCGTAGGCTCTTACTTTGTTTATCAGGCGACAGTGCGGAACTGTATCGAACGCCTTCCGGAAGTCAAGAAAAATAGCATCTACCTGGGAGCCCGTATCTAATATTTTCTGGGTCTCATGAACAAATAAAGCGAGTTGGGTTTCACACGATCGCTGTTTCCGGAATCCATGTTGATTCCTACATAGTAGATTCTGAGTTTCCAAAAACGACATGATACTCGAGCAAAAGACATGTTCTAAAATTCTACAACAGATCGACGTCAGAGATATAGGTCTATAGTTTTGCGCATCTGCTCGATGACCCTTTTTGAAGACTGGGACTACCTGTGCTCTTTTCCAATCATTTGGAACCTTCTGTTCCTCTAGAGACTTGCGGCACACGGCTGTTAGAAGGGGGGCAAGTTCTTTCGCGTACTCTGTGTAGAATCGAATTGGTATCCCGTCAGGTCCAGTGGACTTTTCTCTGTTGAGTGATTCCAGTTGCTTTTCTATTCCTTGGACACTTATTTCGATGTCAGCCATTTTTTCGTTGGTGCGAGGATTTAGAGAAGGAACTACAGTGCGGTCTTCCTCTGTGAAACAGCTTTGGAAAAAGGTGTTTAGTATTTCAGTTTTACGCTTGTCATCCTCTGTTTCAATGCCATCATCATCCCGGAGTGTGTGGACATGATGTTTCGAGCCACTTACTGATTTAACGTAAGACCAGAACTTCCTAGGATTTTCTGTCAAGTCGGTACCTAGTATTTTACTTTCGAATTCACTGAACGCTTCACGCATAGCCCTCCTTACGCTAACTTTGACATCGTTTAGCTTCTGTTTGTCTGAGAGGTTTTGGCTGCGTTTAAACTTGGAGTGAAGCTCTCTTTGCTTTCGCAGTAGTTTCCTAACTTTGTTGTTGTACCACGGTCCTTCAACAGTCACTCAGCGACGGCACTTCCCCGTACACAACAGTGCCATTAGCAAACAGTCGCAGTAATCTTATTGCACTTTCATGGGGCACTCCTGTCGATATCCCTGTCTCTGATGAACACTCGCTGTGCACGACACTGTAGTATTGCGGTTCCATCAACATGTTACAATTGCAACCACTCCCCTCCCAGGCTGTGAAGTCATTTCTGAGATGTACCCATCTCGTCCACTTGACTAATCATACCTATTTCTTTTCCAGTGACGGCTCGAAATTACGCCTTGCCTATCCACATCCTAGAACCTATATCCTGTCTCTAGAACCTTCGTAGCGTGAGATAGTTGGGTGAATAGCTGAGGCTATGGCTGCGGTCTCTTTCATTTCTCCTCTTAACACTCTGAATTAATACAATACTGGACGCATTTGGTGATAGCGTCGCCATAGCTATTACCGCACACACGTCAGAAAAACATGAATGCCACGCAAATTCCTTGCCTACATGTTTCCTTGCTTAAATGTCGATACTTACACTACTGGCCATTAAAATTACTACACCAAGAAGAAATGCAGATGATAAACGGGTATTCATTGGATAAATATATTATACTAGAACTGACATGTGATTACATTTTCACGCCATTTGGGTGCATAGATCCTGAAAAATCAGTACCCAGAACAACCACCTCTGGCCGTAATAACGGCCTTGATACGCCTGGGCATTGAGTCAGACAGACCTTGGATGGCGTGTACAGGTACAACTGCCCATGCAGCTTCAACACGATACCACAGTTCATCAAGAGTAGTGACTGGCGTATTGTGACGAGCCAGTTGCTCGGCCACCAACGACCAGGCGTTTTCAATTGGTGAGAGATCTGGAGAATGTGCTGGCCAGGGCAGCAGTCGAACATTTTCTGTATCCAGAAAAGCCCGTACAGGACTTGCAACATGCGTTCGTGCATTAACCTGCTGAAAAGCAGAGTTTCGCAGGGATCGAATGAAGGGTAGAGCCAAGGGTCGTAACACATCTGAAATGTAACGGCCACTGTTCAAAGTGCCGTCAATGTGAACAAGAGGTGACCGAGACGTGTAACCAATGGCACCCCATACCATCACGCCGGGTGATACGCCAGTATGGCGATGACGAATACACGCTTCCAGTGTGCGTTCACCGCGGTGTCGCCAAACACGGATGTGACCATCATGACGCTGTAAACAGAACTTGGATTCATCCGAAAAAATGACGTTTTGCCATTCGTGCGCCCAGGTTCGTCGTTGAGTACACCATAGCAGGCCCTCCTGTCTGTGATGCAGCGTCAAGGGTAACTGCAGCTATGGTCTCCGAGCTGATAGTACATGCTGCTGGAAACGTCGAAATGTTCGTGCAGATGGTTGTTGTCTTGCAAACGTCCATCTGTTGACTCAGGGATCGAGACGTGGCTGCACGATCGGTTACATCCATGCGGATAACATGCCTGTCATCTCGACTGCTAGTGATACGAAGCCGTTGGGATTCAGCACGGCGTTCCGTGTTACCCTCCTGATCCCACCGATTCCATCATCTGCTAACAGCCATTGGATCTCGAGCAACGCGAGCAGCAATGTCGCGATACGATAAACCGCAATCGCGATAGGCTACAATCCAACCTTTATCAAAGTCGGAAACGTGATGCTACACATTTCTCCTCCTTACACGAGGCATCACAACAACGTTTCACCAGGCAACGCCGGTCAACTGCTGTTTGTGTATGAGAAATCGGTCGGAAACTTTCCTCATGTCAGCACGTTGTAGGTGTCACCACCGGCGCCAACCTTGTGTGAATGCTCTGAAAACCTAATCATTTGCATATCACAGCATCTTCTTCCTGTCCTTTAAATTTCGCGCCTGTAGCACGTCATCTTCGTGGAGTAGCAATTTTAATAGCCAGTAGTGTACAATGTCGAAAGATGGAAGAACTGGCCTTCGGAGATATATCAGCTATCAATGTTCCCTAGCAGATCACTCACCTGTTGATCTTCTGTCCCATGCATCGTACTGCGTTTCTTACAGCAGGTGTTTCGTTGTGAAGTAAAGAATTGATTAAAGGGAGAGCAGGGAAGATTCATACCTATGAAAGTCCGTATCGTCCCGCAATGCATCTGTTTGAAAATGGACACATAAAAGAGTAGTAGCCTTGTCACAAGTTTCATACCGTTTTCACTCACAATGAAGCAGCCGCTAGACGGACTCTGGATTTATTGGAGCACAAATTAAAAGAACGAAAGTTCACACAAACAATAATGTCTTCAGCATAAAGGCCAGACCATGGAGAGAGCGCAAAATGAATTAATATGAACCGCTATAACATAGAAGCTAGGCGTGGCTCAAGAATGCGGTCACAGTAAGACAATAGAGCTTACTACGCAACCCGTCGATCTGCAACGCCGGCATCTCGCGGTGCGAATATGACGATGGTACGTACGTAACTATCGTGGTTACAGCGTGCTTCGTAATCCTAAACATCACGAGCGACACGCGGATGGTTAAAACAAGGCTGCTCGCAAGGTAATTAAAGACAACGCTTGCCACAAAATGGCGGTGACTTCTGTACGATGAACCTCGCGATGTCGACAGCTTCAGTAACTGCTACGGAATGAGCGTGAGAGCTGCTCTCGGGACTACTTACAGACTCGGTCGAAGAGCTGCAGTGCACATCCGCGGTATACGAGAAAGTTCTTGTAGTCAACCTAAAAGAAATTGTAGATCTAACCGTTCCTGCTGTTCTGGTCTACTGGAGCGCCCGAGTTCTTGCATTCAAGTTGGATGGCCCGAACTGGCGCGGATTCTCATAACGCGGGAGAGTTTGCATGTCTCCGTCACCGCGTGGCCTCGGAGACGATTCGAGACAACGGCCATGAAACCAAGCTATACTTCGCCATCTTGAGCGTTTTTTACGTTAAGTAAAGGGAGAATGCCAAAATTATTCTGGCCTCTCCAACTGTCTACGTAGACATACCTCGGTAGTGTCTGCGGACCGGGAAGAATTAGTCTAGTGGTATCAAATGAGTATTTAAAATTGCCAAATTATTAATAAGGATTAATTTTATTACTCTTTCATCCTTTGTGGTGGGGACTCAACTGGACAGACGCTGTGGCTTATCCACGTGCGTTACTGCCCTTGACAAACTCACTGCGTTACACCTTTCCAAAACTCATTCGACATCACTTCCTCTCCTGTCTATATCCACATCGGTTCCATAGAAAATGCTATCAATAGCCTACAGCACTATCCTCCTCATCAAATGGTTCAAATGACTCTGATCACTATGGGACTTAACATCTCCGGTCATCGGTCCCCTAGAACTTAGAACTACACAGCCCTACATAAGTTTGGAAACACCATGCTGCGTATTACAACGGAGCAAGATGGAAGTGATCTATGTGAGTTATTGGTTAGAATACGGAATAGCAAGCTCAAATAACAATTAATAATGACTCGTGCAGTATTGTACACTTAATTATTGTACATATACATACATATTGGAACATACTAGTATTGCTCCGTTTTATGTAAACCGACGTTACCTATCGAAGCAGTTCTACTAAACACACCCGGTGGCGCGAGTAGACCGCATGGCTCTGTAGTGGTACGTTGTTTACATTTCTGTTCACTTGCAGTTGCGTTTGCATAAAGGTATAACACGCAGCGAAAGTAATTGAAAATGACCCCAAAGTGCCAGATTCCTTATGAATCACGGGTAATGATAATCACTTTGCACCATGAAGGAAATGGTGTCCGACAAACAAAAAAGAAACTGATGATTTCCATCAGCGGAGTTGTCAAAATCATACACTGGCATCGAGAAACAGGCTCCTATGGAGATCGTCCTCGCTCAGGAGCACCCAGGAAAATATCACAACGCCAGGAAAAGTATTTGGTAGAGACCAGTAAACGTAACAGATTAAAAACAGTCCTTCAATTGACTGTGCCCGCATCTCGTGGTCGTGCGCTAGCGTTCTCGCTTCCCATGGCCGGGTTCCCGGGTTCGATTCCCGGCGGGGTCAGGGATTTTCTCTGCCTCATGATGGCTGGGTGTCGTGTGCTGTCCTTAGGTTAGTTAGGCTTAAGTAGTTCTAAGTTCTAGGGGACTGATGACCATATATGTTAAGTCCCATAGTGCTCAGAGCCATTTGAACCATTTTTGACTGCTAAACTAAACGCTACGAGGGATACGCCGGTGAGTGAGTCCACAGTCAGACGACGCCTAGTGGACAACAACCTCCGAGGTTATCTAGCAACAAGGAAACCACTGTTGCGCCTTGTTAACAAGAAGAAAAGGCTTCAGTGGGCTAAGACACACCAACATTGGACAGCGGGGGATTGGGAAAGAGTCTTATTCACTGATGAATCCAAGTTCGAAATATTTGGAAGTAAACGCCGTCAATTTGTACGCCGTTTACGCCATGAACGCTTGAATCCTCAGTGCTTAATTCCAACTGTAAAGCATGGAGGGGGTTCTGTGATAATATGGGGATCCGTTGGAGGGAATAAAGTCGCAGATTTGGTGAAAATATATGGAAAAATGAAACAAAAGAGTTATCATGCCATTCTCCAGCTACATGCTAAGGCATCTGGTTTGCGTCTGATTGGGAAAGGGTTTGTCTTGCAGCAAAACTACGACCCGAAACATACGTCTCGCTTGTTTCAGAACTATGTGAATCTCTAGAGGTTGGAGATAGAAGAAGTTGGAAGAAGATGGCTGATGGAGCGTGTGGTCTGCAAGGACCTGTGGTCGCTGAAAAGAAGAAGACAGGCACTGCAGTATCGTATTTATCCATTGTCACCGGGCAAGCGACTTTCAAGTAAAATGTTTCCCCAGTACGGAAATATACTTAGTGTATGTACGAGTGCAAGCTGTTGACACATGGTTGACGACATATGGAAGTTTGCGTGTGGCCGTCAAATGGTAAGGCGACCACTCGCAATAAGCGGGAGATCCGGTTCGAATCCCGGGCCGGCTCAAATTGTCATTGTCATTTCATTACAAAGCCGACAATAGTACATATTCGCAGCTGCGAATACACTACATGTAAACGGAGGAATTGGTTGTTCGACCACATCTTGAGGCATCGAGGAATAGTCAGTTTGCTGATGGAGGCAAGACTTTGGTGTAAAGGCCTGAAGCAGTTTCAAATAGATACAGGTTGCAGCAGTTATTCATCTATGAAGAGGCCTGCTCGAGATAGACTAATGTGAACAGCAGCATCAAACCATTCTTCATACTGAAGATTAAAATTATCAGTTCAGAACGAATTCCAGTAAAGTTAACGCCATTGCCGGTGAAAAGAGGGCGAAGGAACTAGCTAGATAACATAGGCATCCGTCATTTATGTTTGTTACCTCCCAGTAGTATATCAGGACGAATAAACTGATAAGTTAGTGGTATTATTATTACGTTCCTCCTGTGTTATCCCACTAAGGTACTTACAACCTGCTGGCGGAGAAACATTGTTTCTTTTAGCATGGATATGATACAGGCCGACACCAGCAGAGAGACGTCCGCGGTGGCCGAGTGGTTCTAGGCCTTCAGTGTGGAACCACGCGGCTGCTATGGTCGCAGGTTCGAATCCTGCCTCGGGCATGGATGTGTGTGATGTCCTCAGGTTAGTTACGTTTAAGTAGTTCTAAGTCTAGGGAACTGATGACCTCAGATGTTAAGTCCCATAGTGCTCAGAGCCATTTGAACCATTTTGAACCAGCAGAGATCGTCAAGAAGAAAAGTCATTAGTACTGGACCCGCGAGAACATGTAAGAAAACAGCTGAACCGTGCATTTCCTATAACTGAGATATTTTAATGAAAAGCTTCTCAATAAGCGATGATACAAAATAATGCAGATGATTTAACACTTCGCGTAAGTTAATTATCTCGACAGGAAAGCTCGTTCCAATGATGACGGGAAAATTTCTAACTCATGGAAACACACGAAGTGCAAGTGAACTGACAATTATGGAAAATTAAAATTATTAACATTTAGATACACCACCGTCAGTTTAAAAAAAAAAGGGAGAGCTTTAGACTAGTGAGTGCGCACGGTGTCATCATTGTTCGATGAACTGTGCCCAATCAGTTGGGTTCTGTCTTCGATTAACAAAGGGTTAACGGTAGGACACGGTCGTTTCATGATCGGGCAGTTCGCTTCCAACGTCATGCCGTCTGTGGCTGTGTCAAAAAAATCCAATGTTTACTGAAAGGAAGCGAGCGAGGTAATTGCTTCTGAAATAATTACAAACGACAAATTATAACAATTAGGTCAATTACTGCCAGTAAAAAGGAATACATAACACTTACAGCCGATCTCTCCGAACTCACACAGAAAAGAGATACAGAATCATCTACAAGATGAGTGAACTTGCACATTCATTTGTTATAAACAGCATAGAGTAATAACTCTACGAAATTCCAGAACCTTGACTTCTCCGAGAAATATTTACTTTGATTACGAAGAGAAATTTTAGCTCATTGGTTTTCCTTACGAATTTTCTCACACAGAGTGGTTTAAATACACAACTGGACATTAAAATTGCTACACAAAGAAGAAATGCAGATGATAAACGGGTATTGATTGAACAAATATATTATACTACAACTGACATGTGATTACATTTTCACCCAATTTGGGTGCATGATCCTGAGAAATCAGTACCCAGAACAACCGCCTCTGGCCGTAATAACGGCCTTAATACGCCTGGGCATTGAGTCAAACAGAGCTTGGATGGCGTGTACAGGTACAGCTGCCCATGCAGCTTCGACACGATACCACAGTTCATCAAGAGTTGTGACTGGCGTATTGTGACGTGCCAGTTGCTCGGCAATCACTGACCAGACGTTTTCAGTTGGTGAGAGATCTGGAGAATGTGCTGGCCAGAGCAGCAGTCGAACATTTTCTGTATCCAGAAAGGCCCGTACAGGACCTGCAACATGCGGTCGTGCATTATCCTGCTGAAATGTAGGGTTTCGCAGGAATCGAATAAAGGGTAGAGCCACGGGTAGTAACGCAATTGAAATGTAACGTCCACTGTTCAAAGTGCCGTCAATGCGAACAAGCGGTGACCGAGTCGTGTAACCAATGGCACCCCTTACCATCAAGCCGGGTGACACGCCAGTGCGGCGATGAGGAATACACGCTTCCAATGTGCTTTCACCGCGATTTCGCCAAACACGGATGCGACCATCATGATGCTGTATACAAAACCTGGATTCACCGAAAAAAATGACGATTTGCCATTCGTGCACCCAGGTTCGTCATTGTATACACAATCGCAGGCGCTCCTCTCTGTGATGCAGCGTAAAGGGTAACCGCAGCCATGGTCTCCGAGCTGATAGTCCATGCTGCTGCAAACGTCGTGACCGCCACGGTCGCAGGTTCCAATCCTGCCTCGGGCATGGATGTGTGTGATGTCCTTAGGTTAGTTAGGTTGAAGTAGTTCTAAGTTGTAGGGGACTGATGACCACAGATGTTAAGTCCCATAGTGCTCAGAGCCATTTGCTAACTTCGTCGAACTGTTCGTGCAGACGGTTGTTGTCTTGCAAACGTCCCCATCTGTTGACTCAGGGATCGAGACGTGGCTGCACGATCCGTTACAGCCATGCGGATAAGATGCCTGTCACCTCGACTGCTAGTGATACGAGGCCTTTGGGATCCAGCACGGTCCGTATTACCCTCCTGAACCCACCATATTCTGTTAACAGTCATTGGATCTCGACCAACGAGAGCAGCAGTGTCGCGATACGATAAACCGCAATCGCGATAGGCTACAATCCCACTTTCATCAAAGTCGGAAACGTGATGGTACGCAGTTCTCCTCCTTACACGAGGCATCACAACAACGTTTCACCTGGCAACACTGGTCAACTGCTGTTCATTTATGAGAAATCGGTTGGAAACTTTCCTCGTGTCAGCACGTTGTAGGTGTCGCCACCGGCGGCTACCTTGTGTGAATGCTCTGAAAACCTAATCATTAGCATATCACAGCATCTTATTCCTGTCGGTTAAATTTCACGTCTGTAGCACGTCATCTTCGTGATGTAGGCATTTTAATGGCCATTAGTGTCGTACTTCAAAAATGTCGGGTTTCGCAGCCGAGAGGAGTGCAGAAGAACAAAATACGTGTTGCTGGTACACGGACCTCTCAGGTGTGTAGACGTACAGGATGGTCTATTTCTAGCCACGCCAGCAGCAAATGTCAGCGGAGCACTCGCCGCTAATGGACTTCGTATGCAGTGGCGCCGTAAATGCGGTGCACGTGTGGCTCGCTCATTGATGCCGGAATCATTTACGGGCACTAATTCTAGCGTCACTGCCGACCTCCACAACGGCAGATGGATGAACTCGCGAGCTCGAGCAGCTGGAGGTCATAAGGGATATACGTCATTTTTTGATTGTACTAATGATAGAGGAAGTGACGGTCGTCATAGTCCATGTTTTTGGTAAGTTGTGGTCCATTTGTGTGTGCATTTCCAAGTGACGTTCTCACTAATGACTTAAATAATGAGAATTTGCACCTTTCACTTACTTTTTCATGCCCAGAAGAACACGTCTCCAGAATTTATATCATCTTTTAGTGCATTTCTTTACATACATATTTTTTGTGATGTTCATACGTGTGATTTTCTGGCTCTCTTCTATTGTAGTTGTCTTTTTCAGGTTATATGGCAAGCGGAAAATCAGACAAAATGAATCTTGGAATTTTGTTTATAGCTAACGTTAGAGATAGTCTTTCCCTTTTGTGTTGTGCCTCCTCCATTACATGAAATATCACTTAACACTACTTGTTTTAATAATCAAAACATACTACAGAGATTCAAGAGTCATGAAACAAGGTTGTATACATGGAAGAACCCTGGAGATACTAAAAGCTTTCAGATAGATTATATAATGGTAAGTCTGAGATTTAGGAAGCAGATTTTAAATTGTAAGACATTTCCAGGGGCAGATGTGGACTCTGACCTCAATCTATTGGTTATGAACTGTAGATTAAAACTGAAGAAATTGCAAAAAGTTGGGAATTTAAGGAGATGGGACCTGGATAAACTGACTAAACCAGAGGTTGTACGGAGCTTCAGGGAGAGCATAAGGGAACAATTGACAGGAATGGGGGAAAGAAATACAGTAGAAGAAGAATGGGTAGCTTTAAGGAATGAAATAGTGAAGGCAGCAGAGGATCAAGTAGGCAAAAAGACGAGGGCTAGTAGAAATCCTTCAGTAACAGAAGAGATACTGAATTGATGAAAGGAGAAAATACAAAAATGCAGTAAGTGAATCAGGCAAAAAGGAATACAAACATCTCAAAAATGAGATCGACAGGAAGTGCAAAATGGCTAAGCAGGGATGGCTACAGGACAAATGTAAGGATGTAGAGGCTTATCTCACTAGGGGGAAGATAGATACTGCCTACAGGAAAATTAAAGAGATCTTTGGAGAAAAGAGAACCACTTGCATGAATATCAAGAGCTCAGATGGAAACACAGTTCTAAGCAAAGAAGGGGCAGACAGGTGGAAGGAGTATATAGAGGGTCTATACTAGGGCGATGTTCTTGAGGACAATATTATGTAAATGGAGGAGGAGGTAGATGAAGATGAAATGGGAGATATGATACTGCGTGAAGAGTTTGACAGCGCACTGAAAGACCTAAGTCGAAACAAGGCCCCAGGAGTAGACAACATTCCATTAGAACTACTGACAGCCTCGGGAGAGCCAGACGTAACAAAAATCTACCATCTGGTGAGCAAGATGTATGAGACAGGCGAAATTTTCTCAGACTTCAAGAAGAATATAATAATTCCAATCCAAAAGAAAGCAGGTGTCGACAGATGTGAAAATTACCGAGCTATCAATTTAATAAGTCACAGCTGCAAAATACTAACGCGAATTATTTACAGACGAATGGAAAAACTGGTAGAAGCTGACCTCGGGGAAGATCAGTTTGGATTCCGTAGAAATATGGGAACACGTGAGGCAATACTGACCCTACGACTTATCTTAGAAGAAAGATTAAGGAAAGGCAAACCTATGTTTCTAGCATTTGTAGACTTAGAGAAAGCTTTTGACAATGTTGACTGAAATACTCTCTTTCAAATTCTGAAGGTGGCAGGGGTAAAATACAGGGAGCGAAAGGCTATTTACAATTTGTACAGAAACCAGATGGCAGTTATAAGAGTCGAGGGACATGAAAGCGAAGCACTGGTTGGGAAGGGAGTGAGACAGGATTGTAGCCTCTCCCCGATGTTATTCAATCTGTATAATGAGCAAGCAGTAAAGGAAACAAAAGAAAAGTTCGGAGTAGGTATTAAAATCCGCGGAGAAGAAATAAAATGTTTGAGGTTTGCCGATGACATTGCAATTCTGTCAGAGACAGCATAGGACTTGGAAGAGCAGTTGAACGGAATGGACAGTGTCTTGAAAAGAGGGTATAAGATGAACATCAACAAAAGCAAAACGAGGATAGTGGAATGTAGTCGAATTAAATCGGGTGATGCTGAGGGAATTAGATTAGGAAAAGGAAGAGAAGGAAAAGTGGTAAGTGAATATGGACTGGAGGAAAGGAATGAAAGAGGAAACCGCCAGGTAGAATGTTGCACAGAGCATAATTTTATCATAGCTAACACTTCGTTTAAAAATCATGAGAGAAGGTTGCATACGTGGAAGAGACCTGAGATTGATAATATAATGGTAAGACAGAGATTTAGGAACCAGATTTTAAATTGTAAGACTTTTCCAGGGGCAAATGTGGACTCTGACCTCAATTCATTGGTTGTGAACTGCAGATAAAAACTGAAGAAACTCCTAAAAGGCATGAATTTAAAGAAATGGGACCTGGATAAACTGAAAGAACTAGAAGTTGTAGAGAGTTTCAGAGGGAGCGTTAGAGAACAATTGACAAGGACAGGGGAAAGGAAAACGGTAGAGGCAGAATGGGTAGCTTTGAGAGACGAAATAGCGAAGGCAGAAGAGGATGAAGCTGGTAAAAAGACCAGGGCTAGTAGAAATCCTTGGGTAACGCAAGATATATTGAATTTAATCTATCAAAGGAGAAAATACAAAAATGCAATAAATGAAGCAGGCAAAAGGAAATACAAACGTCTAAAAAATGAGACTGACTGGAAGTGCAAAATCGCTAAGCAGGAATGGTTAGAGGACAAATGTAAGGAGGTAGAAGCATGTGTCACTAGCGGTAAGATAGTTACTGCCTATAGGAAAATTAAAGAGACCTTTGGAGAGATGAGAACCACTTGTATGGATATCAAGAGCTCAGATGGAAAACCAATCCTAAGCAAAGAAGGAAACGCAGAAAGGTGGATAAAGTATATAGAGGGTCCATACAAGGGAGATGTACTCGAGGGCAATATTATGTAAAAAGAAGAGGACGTAGAGAAAAATAAGGAGAGAGATATTATACTGCGTGAAGAATTTGACAAAGCACTGAAAGACTTAAGTCGAAATAAGGCCCCAGGAGAATACAACACTCCGTTAGAGCTTCTGATAGCCTTCGGAGAGCCACCCATGACGAAACTCTTCCATCTGGTGACCAAGATGTATGAGGTAGGGGAAATATCCTAAGACTTCAAGAAGAATATAGTAGTCCCATCCCAAGGAAAGCAGGTGCTGTCAGGTGTTAAAACTGCCGAACTGTCAGATTAATAAGTCACGGCTGCAAAATACTAACACGAATTCTTTACAGACGAGTGGAAAAACTGGAAGACGCCGACCTCCAGGAAGATCTGTTTGAATTCCGATTAAGTGTAGAGGCAATACTAACCCTACGACTCCTCATAGAAGACAGGTTAAGGAGAGGTAAACCAATGTTTATAGCATTTTTAGACATAGAGAAAGCTTTTGACAATGTTGACTGGGATACTCTCCTTCAAATTCTAATTGCGGCAGGGATAAAATACAGGCAGTGTAAGGCTATTTACGATTTGTACAGAAATCGGTTAGCAGTTACAAGAATTGACGGGCACGAGAGGGAAGCAATGGTTGAGAAGGGAGTGAGACAGGTTTGTAGACTATCCACGATGTTATTCAATCAGTACACTGAGTAAGCAGTAAGGGAAACAAAACAAAAATTTGGCTTAGGAATTAAAGTCCACGGAGAAGTTTGCCGATGACATTGTGGTTCTGTCAGAGACGGCTGGAGACTTGGAAGAGCAGTTGAAAAAATGGTTCAAATGGCTCTGAGCACTATGGGACGTAACATCTGAGGTCGTCAGTCCCTAGAACTTAGAACTACTTAAACCTAACTAACCTAAGGACATCACACACATCCATGCCCGAGGCAGGATTCGTAGCGGTCACGCGGTACCAGACTGAAGCGCCTAGAACCGGCTAGCAGTTGAGAAAGGAATGGACAGTATCTTAAAAGTAGGATATGAGAGTAACATCAACAAAATCAAAACAAAGATAATGGAATGTAGTCTAATTAAATTAGGTGATGCTGAGGGAATTGGATTAGGAAATGAGACACTTAAAGTAGTAAATGAGCTCTGCTATTTGGGAGGCAAAATATGATGGTCGAAGTAGGGTGATATAAAATTTAGACTGGTAATGACAAGAAAAGCGTAACAAGAAAAGCGTTTTTAAAGAAGAGAAATTTGGTAACATCGAGTATAGATTTAAGTATCAGGAAGTCGTTTCTGAAAGAATTTGTATGGAGTGTGGAAGTGAAAGATGGACGACAAACGGTGTAGACAAGAAGAGAATAGAAGCTTTCGAAATGTGGTGCTACAGAAGAATGCAGAAGATTTGATGGGTAGATCACGTAACTAACGAGAAGGAACTGAATAGAATTGGGGAGAAGAGGAATTTGTGGCACAACGTTACTAGTAGAAGGGATCGGTTGGTAGGACACGTTCTGAGGCATCAAGGGATCACCAATTTAGTACTGGAGGGAATCGTGGGGAGGAGAAATCGTAGAGGGAGACCAAGAGATGAACACAGTAAGCAGATTCAGAGGGATGTACGTTGTAGTAGTTACTCCGTGATGAAGAGGCTTGCATGGATAGAGTAGCATGGAGAGCTGCATCAAACTAGTCTTTTGACTGAAGACCACAACATCACCACTGCGCTCGTGTCCCAAATGTAATTAGTTAAATAATCAAGAGCTTTTTAAGAAAGTGTAATGTCCTCTTGCGGATAAAAGTGAAACATATCGGACGATTAGTCTGGCAAGTCACACTTATGAACATCTCATCAGGATGACGTACAGAAAAATATAAAGAAAAGTTAAAGACATACCTCATGATTACCAGTTTTGTTTCAGGGAGGGAAGAGGTACTATAGAAGCAATTCTGACGTTGAACATGATAATGGAAGGAAGATTGAAGGAAATAACGAGGATTCTTTCACAGCATTTGGTATCTAGAGAAAGTTTTCATTGATGAATCCTTAAAATACTTGGGCTGAGATACAGAAACAGAAAAACGTTCCACAGTATGTATAAAACACAAATGGCAGTAATTAAAGTGGAAGGTCAAGGTATACAAGTTTGTGTAAGGCATGATGTAGAACAAGACCATCTTATCACCCCTGTAGCTCAACTACAGCATCGAACAAACACTGGAGGTGGTGGATAGAAATTTAGGTAGAGGAACAATTTGTGCTAGGGGAACAGAAGGGGAGTAAAGGCAACGCCTAGATCCTCCGACGGGATAACGTTTCCGATTGGGTGCAAGGAAGACGTGGAAGGCTGTTGACAGGAAGGAACAGCACCATTAGCACGGAATATAGCTTAAATAATAATTAAATCAATACCCTAAGCTGTCGACAGCCGCTGATATACATCAACGGGGACAGTTGAAAACGTGTGCCCCGACCGGTATCTCCTGCTTACATGGCAGACGCTCTATCCATCTGAGCCACCGAGGGCACAGAGGATAGTGAGACTGCAGGGATTTATCCCTTGCACGCTCCCCGTAAGGCCTATACTCCCAACTTAATGTCCACACACCACATTCGTAGTGCCCCTGCCCATTACTCGCGGCAGACAATCTTACCGAGTCCCGTAAGAGTTCGGGCGATGTGTGTGCATCCAGCACAGAAGAAGAAGGTCAATGACCGGTTAGCCTTAACTATATGAAGATGGTATCTGTTCTTTCGGACAGATACCGTCTGCCATGTAAGCAGGAGATCCCGGGTATCTGTTCTTTCGACCATGTCCGAAAGAACAGATACCATCCCCATATATAGCTTAAAGGCAAAAAAAGGAAAACACGAAGGCGATGGAGAGTAATGTTAAGGAGAAAGACGACTTATCTAAAATCAAAATTCGATATAGTAACGTTAGAAGTTAAACAGTTTTCGGTTTACAAGGGAAGGCCGAAGCACACATGCTCAGGGCAAGAAGATTTTCTTCTTCAAAAGAGATCTACTTTTATCAGACTGAGGCAGAAGATATTAGTGAAAGTGCACGCCTGGAGCACAGCTTTGTATTGAAGTGAAAGATGGACCGTTGTAAGTAGGAAACTGGAAGCATTTGAAATGAGACGCTATCGCCGAACGTTAAAAATGAAATGGGCAGATAAGATTCGAAATAAAAAAGCACCGAAAGTATTGGTGAAGGTTGAAGTCTATGGAAGTTAATGACACAGTAAATTCGACGCATTGACACACAATCAAGTTCTCTCTCTTCTTACCCTGTTTATCATATAATTTACTTTGTAACATCTCAGTATACGCGCTAATGCGCTATAAAAGAAACAATCATTGCCACCTGTTAGTGACGTGTGAAACTGTTTCAGTTTCTGTATTGTATGTGTGGAATCAACGACCTACGTAAACAACATAGCCGCGCGGGATTAGCCGAGCGGTCTTAGGAGCTGCAGCCACGGACTGTGAGGCTGGTCCCGGCGGAAGTTCGAATCCTCCCTCGGGCATGAGTGTGTGTGTTTGTCCTTAGGATAATTTAGGTTAAGTAGTGTGTAAGCTTAGCGACTGATGACCTTAGCAGGGATACAATAGGATTTCACACACATTTGAACAATTTTGAAAGAACATAGGCTGGCCAAGGAGCCCCCATATCTGAAGCCATTTGAAAACTTAGCCATGTTTTACATCATCTTAAGGGATGTAGTTGTCTGCTACCCCGAAATCATATGGTTTCGTCTGTCAGACAATACCATTTCCTATTGCCAGTAGCGAGTTTTTCTTTATTTATTGGCCGCAAGATGTGTTTCGGGAACTAATTTCCAAATCTGAAGTGCATTTTTCTTGGAATATGGCATCTCAAGCGTCATGTTTGCGCCTTGCGAGCTGCTGAGTTGCCGGCCGGGGTGGCCGAGCGGTTCTAGGCGCTACAGTCTGGAACCGCGCGACCGCAACGGTCGCAGCTTCGAATCCTGCCTCGGGCATGGATGTGTGTGATGTCCTTAGGTTAGTTAGGTTTAAGTAGTTCTAAGTTCTAGGGAACTGATGACCTCAGAAGTTAAGTCCCATAGTGCTCAGAGCCATTTGAACCACTTTTTTTTTTTTTTTTTTTTTTTTTTTTTGAGCTGCTGAGTTATTCTGGTGACTTTAATAAAAAATGCGCATTTCTGTACTTACCGACGTATCTTACCCTACAGACACTGGTGAATTTCTGCACAGCTCCTGATTACAGTTCAGACACATTTGACTTGGACGACATATAGCGCATTTCACGCAATGAAGCTCTGTTTTACGTTTGTACCAAAGAAATAATTACATAGCTCACTTATATTGATAGAAAAATCAGGCGATAGTAGTGATAAGTAAACATTTTAATACATGATTCGAAGGCTTAGTCATCGTTGCTGTTGAGGACAACTCCAGACATGGGAGCTAGAGGTTTTTGTTCTAGCATCATGTTTTTGTGTGGCTTTCATTAGTTCTAGTGGAAGATAGGACTGTCAAGCTTCATTTCATTTACTAGAAGCCCTGAGATGAGAAAAGAGTATATAACTACATTGAGTAGCCCGCTTATTCCCGTCCTATGTTGGTTACTCATTGTTTTTCATAGGAATTCCGTATTTAAAAATTAAGACTAGCTTAAAGTTAATATACATGCACAGCCCATATACCTATTGTAGTTATTGTTGAACAAGTACCGTAATTCTGCTCTACAAACATGTATTTTCGATACTCTAAGACAATAAATGCAGTAGGGAGGTGTTCTTGAAACTAGCTGCCTGACATTCTAAAAGGAGATGAAAAACCAGAAAAAACGTACCACACTTACGTATAAGAAACGTTCCATGTGAAAACATGCTGGTAACTTGATAAAGTTCGACATTCCAAGTGTACCATTACTGGGAGTCATACACTGAGCGGTCAGTCAGTAGTCGTCATGTTGTGTGATCAGCAGTGCTATGAGTTGGCGGAGCTCCATACTATAGATCATTCTCGAGAGACTGGAAGAATCCGTTTTGATGTTGAATAAACAAAGAAATCAGCGGATTCCTTACTTCACTCAACAGATTGTCTCTTCAATCAGAGCAATGCAAACTTATAGCTCTACCAATCACGATACACATTCAATGCCATGGGGTATTAATCGCAAAATTATACTGAATGAACTGCGAGAGAGAGAGAGAGAGAGAGAGAGAGAGAGAGAGATCATTTTTCTATGGATGTGCTAACGTATTTGCTGTAAAGACAATGCTGATGATTCTTGTTATAAATCATTGTTCACTCCGCCAACCTTGATTGTATTGTATGGTTTTATTGAATTACTTAATTTCAGAATTAAAGTGCGAGCATAAAGCCTTTCAACGATCACAAAAAATTATTTCTAACGAACAATGCTAGAAACAGCTACACGGTTTGTTGCAAAACGGTGGCATAACTCAAAAAGGTTTTTTTCCGCTCTATCCTTCATCTGGTGTACCACGATACGTCTGTTCTCCGATCCCAGAGCCGAAAATAATGCCTATTTACTTTCCCAAATAAGTGACAAGTTTCTTCATGGAGAAAACCAACTTTATTAAAGTAGTCATTTAACCGATTTGTTCCAGCATGTCCTATGAAATTCAGCACTTCTGGGCCGATCATCTGCCTACAACTCTTACAGGAGTATTCATAGTCATACAGCAGTTCATGTAAAATGTTCAACACAATGCTCTGGGGTTACATGTTTTCCGGGAAGCACGACAGTCGATTTCCGCTGACTTCGTTGAAATGTACGCACGGTACTAGCCACCGCATGTCGTCACTCACTCCAGGTTTACCGTTTCATGCCATCTCAACAACACTACCTGTCTCCTTAAGCTCTTCATATACCGTTCTTTGGTGCTCTTCGTATCCGTTAGTTCTCAACCATAGGCACTTGGAGACTGTTGCCGAACTGCAGCAGGCGGCCGTGTTCCGTAAAACCACAAGCCACATAACACTTTCTCCTTCACGAATACCACTGTGACAGCAGCAACCCTAAATTAGATTGCCTGTAACAAGAGAGAGAGAGAGAGAGAGAGAGAGAGAGAGACAAAAGAAATTAGATGCTATCAGAGCACATGCATAAAAACTCCATGAGTTAAGCTACCGTTTGCGAATAACCGCGTAGCTGTATCTAACACGGTTCCTTGACAATAATTCTTTGTCATCAGGGATAGTCTTCATGCTCATCCTGTAGACACAGTAGACGTACTAAGAATGTTTGAGTTTTGATTGTTGTTACACGACTTTGGGTGTCTGATTAGCCTACGTTCAATGTTCCTTGCAAAGGCACGTACCACAAGAAGAGAAAGGCTGGTAGGACATCTGCTAGATATTCAGGAGTAGTTTACTGAGCGCTGAAAAGAGCAGTGGAGGGCAAAATGGTAGGGCCCAGGCAAAGAAAAGCAAACGCAAAACATTTTGGCGTGGGGTGTAGGACGTAATATTGCCGTAGAGAATAAATGACTGTCACAGGACAGGAAAAGTTAGAGAACAGCAATAAATCAGTTCAGAGATAGATGACTTACGGAAAACTTCCAGATACACTACTGGCCATTAAAACTGCTACACCACGAAGATGACGTGCTACAGACGCAAAATTTAACCGACAGGAAGAAGATGCTGTGATATGCAAATGATTAGCTTAACAGACCATTCACACAAGGTTGGCGCCGGTGGCGACACCTACAACGTACTGACACGAGGAAAGTTTCCAACCGATTTCTCATACACAAACAGCAGTTGACCGGCGTTGCCTGGTGAAACGTTGTTGTGATGCCTCGTGTAAGGAGGAGAAATGCGTACCATCATGTTTCCGACTTTGATAAAGGTCGGATTGTATGTAGCCTATCGCGATTGCGGTTTATCGTATCGCGACATTGCTGCTCGCGTTGGTCGAGATCCAATGACTGTTAGTAGAATATGAAATCGGTGGGTTCAGGAGGGTAGTACGGTACGCCGTGGTGGATCCCAACGGCCTCGTATCACTAGCAATCGAGATGCCAGGCATCTTATCCACATGGCTGTAACGGATCGTGCAGCCACGTCTCGATCCCTGAGTCAACAGATGGGGACGTTTACAAGACAACAACTATCTGCACGAACAGTTCGACGACGTTTTCAGCAGCATGGACTATCAGCTCGGAGACCGTGGCTGCGGTTAACCTTGACGCTGCATCACAGACAGGAGCGCCTGGTGTACTCGACGACGAACCTGGGTGCACGAATGGCAAAACTTCATTTTTTCGGTGAATCCAGGTTCTGTTTACAGCATCATGATGGTCGCATCCGTGTTACGCGACATCGCGGTGAACACACATTGGAAGCGTGTATTCGTCATCGCCATACTGGCGTGTCACCCGGCGTGATGGTATGGGGTGCCATTTGTTACACGTCTCGGTCACCTCCTGTTCGAAATTGACGGCACTTTGAACAGTGGACGTTACATTTCACATGTGTTACGACCCTTCATTCGATCCCTGTGAAACCGTACATTTCAGTATGATAACGCACGACCGCATGTTGCAGGTCCTGTACGGGCCTGTCTGGATACAGAAAATGTTCGACTGCTGCCCTGGCCAGCACATTCTCCAGATCTCTCACCAATTGAAAACGTCTGGTCAATGGTGGCCACGCAAGTGGCTCGTCGCAATAAGCCAGTCACTACTCTTGATGAACTGTGGTATCATGTTGAAGCTGCATGGGCAGCTGTACCTGTACACACCATCCAAGCTCTGTTTGACTCAATGCCCAGGCGTATCAAGGCCGTTATTACGGCCAGAGGTGGTTGCACTGGGTACTGATTTCTCAGGATCTATGCACCCAAATTGCGTGGAAATGTATTCACGAGTCAGTTCTAGTATAATATATTTGTCCAATGAATACCCGTTTATCATCTGCATTCCTTCTTGGTGTAGCAATTTTAATGGCCAGTAGTGTATAATGTAGTGTCTATTCACAAGTTGAGCTATTGTACCACCCCACGAACTCCTTGTCAAGGAATCATCTAACACGAAAATAATCCAGAAACCTCATTTCAGAACAAGCCAGTGTTTTAGGGTTTTTCTCTATCTTTCTTTCCCTTAATAATCTAAAAAACTACATTTCTTTCCGGTTACCATTGATATGATATCACGATCTCACATCAACTGTTACAGGCTCTTTATTACCAAATCATTTTTTAAATTGATCAGGTATGCTCACCAATATCATAAACACCGGTTTCCCGCGGAAGTTTTGACCATATTAAATTACGCCAAGACAGAAAAGCTTCTGACCTCAAATCAGCGTAGACTTAGGAAGCATTACTGTTAGGAAACTCAACTGCCCTTCTCTCGCACGATATCCTGTGAACAGTGGATGAAAGGCAACAGGCAGATTCCATATTCCTAGATTTCTGGAAAGCGTTTGACGCACTGTCACAGAATACAAACGAAGGAAGGTCTGAGCATGCAGAGTAAGTTCGCACATACTTGAGTGGCTCTAAGACTTCATAAGTAATAGAACCCTGTGCATTGTCATCGACGGCGAGTGTTCATCAGAAACAAGGGTATCGTCAAGAGTGCGCCAGGGAAGTGTGGTAGGAACGTTCTTGCACTCTTCATATAAAGAGGGACCAAAAAGTTTCCGTTCGATGACCGTACTGTCCAGAATCGGTATATCCACTGAGCAATATCTCCGTGAACATAAAAGCAACCATCCCACAGACGAACGAGGCTGAAGAGTCCCATTTGCAAAATGCCCTGCCCTGCTACATGAAGTCCGTAACTGCTTGGTGCATATCCTGGTCCGACAGGAATCGTTGACACTCCAAGGCCATTTTTAAGAAGAGATCAGAACTATAGGGTGATTGCTCGAGTTGGCGTAACGTCTGTATTAGGATATTTGCAGTACGGGGACGTGCAGAAGCACGGAACTTGGCGCACCATTCCACAAAAGGGGTTTTCGGCAGACTTGCTGCCCCACAGGCATTCTTCATTCTCCGATGGGTGTATGCCGGTTTTCATCCTTCGGCCACCAAGGAAAGACTGACATCAAGTTGGTCTTGTTTTGACGCATTTGGTAATAACGTCGCCATGGCTATTACCGCACACACGTCAGAAAAACATGAATGCCACGCAAATTCCTTGCCTACATGTTACCTTGCTTACATGTCGATACTTACACTACTGGCCATTAAAATTGCTACACCAAGAAGAAATGCAGATGATAAACGGGTATTCATTGGACAAATATATTATACTAGAACTGACATGTGATTACACTTTCACGCAGTTTGGGTACATAGATCCTGAGACATCAATACCCAGAACAACCACCTCTGGTCGTAACAACGGCCTTGATACGCATTGGCATTGAGTCAAACAGAGGTTGGATGGCGTGCACAGGTACAGCCGCCCATGCAGCTTCAACACGATACCACAGTTCATCAAGAGTAGTGACTGGCGTATTGTGACGAGCCAGTTGCTCGGCCGCCATTGACCAGACGTTTTCAGTTGATGAGAGACCTGGAGAATGTGATGGCCAGGGCAGCAGTCGAACATTTTCTGCATCCCTAGCAGATGCAACGAACAAAATCGAACAAAATGAGATTCAATAAAAAAAATATGGTAGAGCACCTGCTCGCGAAAGGCAAAGGTCCCGAGTTCAAATCTCGGTCCGGCACACAGTTTTAATCTGCCAGGAGGTTTCATATCAGCGCACACTCCACTGCAGAGTGAGAATTGAAAATCTCATTCTACTTTCGAGTATGTGTATATCTGCAGCTTATTCCGGTGAAAACGAGAGAATATAAACACATTTTATCTATGAGAAGAATATATTTATGTTGTTGTCTGTTGACAGACACTTAACTTGACACTTAAAAATTCTCTGTAGTGTCCAACGATTCGTTCTTTCTGACTCTTCACAACTTTCGAATACACAAATATTTTTCTAAATGTAATTACTCTTGCTTCAAAGGCAAATGTGTTGAAGATTCTTGCCGTTTGAGGCTCAGATTTAGCAACAATTGTGAAATTGGCTTCTCCCGTATTAGAAAACGGGATTATTGCTTTTGGCGATTTATTATCACGTCTGGTTTGTTTTCCCATCAGCTACAGTTTTGGTAGTTTGTTTGATACGTTGATAAATGTAGGTATTACATTTCACACGGGTTCCACATGCACTGCTTCGGCTGAAAGCGTAGCGAACAAAACTGAGCTTTGTTGAATAGATATACAACGTCTTTCCGTAAAAGGTGTTTACCAGAAATTTTCCGTCATTAAAGGAAAATGAATTTATTTACAAGAAAATCGTAAATAACCTTGTCCTGTAATGCACTGTTTCATATCTCCCAGGGTCCATATGACACTGAAGAGGCGGCCGCGGTGGTCTAGTGGTTCTAGGCGCGCAGTCCGGAACCGCGGTACTGCTACGGTCGCAGGTTGGAATCCTGCCTCGGGCATGGATGTGTGTGATGTCCTTAGGTTAGTTAGGTTTAAGTAGTTCTAAGTTCTAGGGGACTGATGACCACAGAAGTTAAGTCCCATAGTGCTCAGAGCCATTTGAACCTTTTTTTTTTTTCACACTGAAGAATCACAAAGGTGGTCTAATTTTTTAGTTATTGTCGATTTTTATTCCACTACATGCGCAACCTATCGTAAAAAACTATGTTACAAATTAATGTAAACGTTATTATTCGCGCTCATTCTACATCATATTCAGAAGTCTCGCTTGCTGCCCGCTTGAGGCGCTGCTGTCGCTGGGGGTAACAAAAACGACGGAGTGTTGCGACTGTTACGTTCCTCATATCGATAAGTATTTTGTGCTACATACTTTATAACAGTTTAATATATTTATTGTTAGTATAGATTTGTGTTGTGGATATCCCGATTTCACAAACAGCTACGCATCTAATATCGTTCGATTAACTTTAAAACCTTTTCATTGGAACTCTCATTCACCCACAAAACGATTGCAAATTTCAGTGTACGACATTCAGAAACTCGCGAGAAAATATCGGAGAGGGGGTGGGGGGTGGGGGGGAAAGCGACTGCTCTGTGCTGTTGACAGTTCTTATGAGGTTTCTCTGAAAGACTGGAACACGGACAAACACTGAAGATGGTCGAATACTTCTTTCCCCGCTCGTCTACTGTTCATAACTGAGAATACGCTCTGTTCGCTCCTGTCCTTTCTTTTATGTTCTCTTCTGTTTTTTCCTAATTTAAACTGGGGTTAGCATCTCACCATTGATGATTTCAGTGAACGTTTTGCTTGGAATAGATCGTAATCATCTTATAAATATGCACTACTTCCATAAATATGTTTCAAGTTCTTGCATACTAAAGTTACGGAACTCCTGGAGACAGTATTTTATCAGGAGAGACCCACCATTCATTACGATGAACCTAAACTTATGGAAATAAGGTCAGGTTCCATGGATAATTTTATTCATTTATTTATTTATTTTTTTTTTTTTGTGTCCTCAGTCTTCTAACTGGTTTGATGGGGCCCGCCACTAATTCCTCTCTTGTACCAACTTCTACATCTCATAGTAGCTCTTGCATCCTACATCCTCACCTATTTGTTCGGAGTCTGTCTTTCCCTACAGTGTTTCCTTCTATAGCTCTCTGAAGTGTCATGGAAGTTATTCCTTGATGTGAGCCCTAGACGTCTTGATGTCTTCTATCATCTTCTACATTCTTCTTGTCGATGATTTCTGGATATCCCTTTCCTCGCCGATTCTGTGAAGAACCTCCTCATCCCTCACCTTATCAGTCCACCTAATTTTTAACATACTTCTATAGAACAATATCTTAAACCTTTAGATTCTCTTCTGTGATTTTCCCTCAGTCTAAGATTTATTTCCACACACTGGTCGTGTGACAAATAAACAACCTTTTATTGTGACTGGTAGCGGATATTTTTCTATTTTTCTACAACCCCACCAGAAATACTATATTATTTCAGAACGTTACTTGTACCCAAAGAAAGGTATGTGATGTACGAAGTTTTCGTATGTTTATTCTTCTGATTGAGAGTTTGAGAGACTTCGGCCGTTCACTTATGTAATAAAATGGAACACCTACAGCCGTTCTTTCGATGTTATTTATTACATGGCTAACAGTTTCAGTGATTCAATATCATCTTCAGGCCTTAAATGACTCTGAAGGGATTAACTGCAATCGTATACACAACGTTGTAGCTGATGGTTGGAGACGCAACATCGTTGTTACAGTCTACGGAAAGCAGTTCATGAATGTTGGCCACTGATGGAATCGTGCATATGATTGGAGTTAGCCCCTCTGTGTCAGTTAAGGTCTGAAGATGGTGTACTGAATCACCGAAACTGGTAGCCATGTAATGAATAACATCGAAAGGACTGCCCGGGGACTGGGTGTATGTGTTGTCCTCATCATTTCATCATCATCATCATTCGTTACAGTAGCTAGACTGGACTGCGAAAAAAATTTGACTGTGTAAAAATTGGGACTTTGTGCGGGCGCTGATGACCGCACAGTTCAGCGCCCCCTAAACCAAACATCATCCTCATCGTCGAAAGGACGGCTCTAGGTATTCCATTTTATTACGCTTATATATGATGGAAATGGGTGCGGAGAGTGTAAAACGGTTGTCGCTTGTGCGTAAAAACTTTCTCGAAGGGGTCCTGGTAGCAGGGTAGTACAAAAGACTGCAGATTCCACCTGAAGTCAATGTGTAGAGATACTTACGTCAGTGGAGTGGCAAAAGCATGCTGAAGATCAGAGACAAGTCTGCAACCTGTTTTATCGGCTTTCTCTCGAGCAGAGTAACGAAATGCTGACGCGCGCATAGCTTCCGTGAGCCGTTACGCACCACTTGGTACGTGACACGTTCACCTTCAAGCCCACAAAAGCTGCGCCAGCTTTCTCCACGCCGTATCTAGATGAAGTCAGAACTGAAGACCTGCACCGAGTGAGATATGGTATGTTCCGCAGCTAACAGACACTAATACGACTTCCGCTTCACAACAAATACTCTCCATTAGTCTGACACTGTTGACAGAATATGTAAAGACATAAGAATTAAGATAGAGAGGCATGCAAAAGGACACTGATGTGCCAAAACATTACGACCACCTGGTTAAGAGCTTGTTTGTCCGTCTTTGGAACGAGATGCATCACTGACTCTGTGTATCAGGGTTCCGAAAGCGAGTGGAGTGTTTGGAGAAGGCGGATCTGATTAGCTTTCCTGGACTTTGTAATGGTCGCCTGGTCGTAGATATAGCTAATTGCTCTAATCGCACTATTTCACTCCCATTTACGGAGCTTGTTAGCACTTGATGTTAGGTTGGCGCCATTAAAATGCATTGTGATGTGGTAATCGCTGCTACTTGCTGGATCGCTGCTGTCTCTCGATGCTGATGCTGGCTCTAAATCTGGTTGTCTAGGGTTAAAAACATGAGGTCCCGTGTTTTTTATGTGCTTTTGATGATAAAGAACGAGCGAAACCAACAAATATGTAAACTTCAAATATTTATTACTCTGGTGGCCATCTTAATTCCACTGTCCACCAAAGACCATGACACAACACACATTAGTATTTCCTTTACATGTTCTTCGCATTGTTTATCCACCTCAAACAATAACACACAAACACACTTTACCAAAGTGACATTCCGACTGCCTCCTCGACCCTTCTTGCTGCTCGTATTTATAACATTGTCAAAGAACTACTAAAAAGTGATATAGTTTACAAGTCACATGTACATCTGTTATCATAATTTGTGCAGAAAAGTTATTAATTTGCATCGAGTGACATAATTTAACATGTTATTAAAATGACAGACAGATTTGTTGACTTGACAGAATAATGCTTTGTTACAAAAAGGCCGTTTTTTAGAAGTTTGTCAATTGACTTCTCTAATTTGCATAAATAAGTAAATAACATGAATTATTAAGAATTACATTGGTTTTCGTCTAAAATAGGATTGATTTCGTGAATACTGAGTGAAAACGCTCCTAGTGAACAAATAGGTTTCACTGGGTGATTTTTATTTAAGGAGATCCAAAATACCTAAGTTGGCCACTATTTTTCGTACTTCATATTAATTATTTAAGATGAACTTAGTGTTTTTACATGATGACATTTGCTGTATCAGTGATCAAGTGATATAAACTTTTGTGTGGGTCAGTTATTCAGTATAATTTAATGGGTTAACTGTTTATGCAGACATGTTATGCAATCATTGTTAACATACACAATAACTTTTCTATAATCATAAATACTCGTTAAACTGGTTGAATTTGGAGGGTATCACATACTTCGGTACAGTAAAGCCTTTAATATGTTCCGTTACAACTTCTAATTACTATTTATTGCGCTCAGTTTGTTACTATTTGTTAAGTTCAACCAGCGGTATTTTTCCTGCCTCGTGGCCACTAACACAACACTTATCTGCCCTGGGGGTTAGTGTATGTAACGGCAGTGTACGTTTCCTCACCTTGCCGCTGCTGTCTGGCGAGGCGTGTAGTTTTGACAGCTTTCTTGATTGTAGGTTGGTTGGCGACTCTTCTACTCTGGTGGTAGTGATTTCTTTCTCGTTCTGGGCGCTCTGCGCGCAGTATTCTGCGGGCGCAGTCCAGACCGCCGGTTCCGGCTTTTTCTTATTTTTACATCTTTGCATTTGGTTTATTGGACGTCAGGTGTAGCCTCAGCAAGATTATCATTAGTCATTCGTTAGACTGCCACTAGTCTGAGTTACCATCTTGAGAAGTGAATGCAACTCTTGGATGCCTATCTCATCGCTCGCGAAGTCGATTCCTGGTGCACCGTCTGTGACTGGCCCTTGTGTTTCATGATTGTATTTGCTGTTTTACTGTATGTTTCTAAATTTTTATATCATTTCCATTCTTGGCGTTACAGCAGGTTTAAATGGTTGTGCTACCAAGTTTACCATCATTTTGTCTCACCTGTCTGGTGATCAGTTGCCTGTCTTTGTAAATTAACCTTTACTATTGCATTGCTGTTTTACAGGATGTTTGTTAATTTTTTTACAATTGCCGTTCTTGTCGTTACAGGCCTTCAGCCATGACTGTGGTTACTTGCCTTAACATTCTAATTGGGATCACATTGGCTTGTTTTTAAAAGATTATTTGCTGTGTCTGTGTTTTATGCTCATTTGGTAGACTGTAACTCACTGAAAGCACTGTTAATTACACAGTTGTTTATTCCTTCATTAATAACGTGTGATATCTTTATTTATTGCTGAGTCTGGAATTACCGTCTTAAAATAAATGTGTGTAATTTCAAAAGGGAATCAATAGTAACTGATTACGGCCCCGTCCACAATCGTAACCGAATCATTCCTTCCTTGACTACCAGGTTTCACTAAGTCTGTATATAAATAGCCTGGTGGATAACGTCGGAAGTTCCCTCAGGTTTTTGGCGGATGATGCTGTTGGATACAGAGAAGTCGCAATGCTAGAAAATTATACCGAAATGCAAGGATGCCTGCAGAGGATGGACGCTCAGTTGCAACGATTGACGGTTGACGCTCAATACAAACAAATGTAGTGCATTGCACGTAAACAGGCTGCTCGATCCTTTATTGTATTATTACGCGATTGCAGAACGATCACCGAAAGCAGTCACATCCATAAACAAGCGTAGTGAGCGAATTAGAGTGAAACGCCCACATCAAATGAGTGACAGGTAAGGCAGATGTCGAGCTGAGGTTCGTTGGAAGAATCCCCAAGAACTAAAGTCCATCCCCAAAGGAGGAAGCTTACAAAACACTTTTTCAGGCAATATTTGAATATTGCTCGCGACTCTAATAAACTGTTAGGATTAATACACGAAATAGAGATGATCCTAAGAAGAGCAGCGCGTTTGGATAAAGGTTCATTTCGTAAGGGTTAAAGCGTCTTGGAGATGGTCAGTCGAATCAAGTTGTAGACGTTACAAGAGAGGCGTTGTGCACCACAGTATGGTGTACTTTTGAACTTCGGAGAGCGTTCTTTCCTAAAAATAGACCAATATATTCCTCCTGCTACGTATGTATCGCGAAAAGACCATTAGGGTAAAATTAGCATACCCTTGAATACTGAACTCGTGAAGATAAATAATTAACTCTGTAACAACTGACATTTAAGTTAATATTACACCTTAAGGAAGTTAATTGGAGCCTATTTCATCTTTTTTTTAATTGAAGGTATCACTTGTTTCAACGTATTTCTCGGGAAAAAATATCCTAAGGGCCGGCTTCCGCGTGGTTTAGACGTAGATTTTCATACAATTTTTAGGCGTTTGCGTAAGTGTTAAGCGAATAATTTAGGTTGCTTCGTTACATATATAATTAGTAGTGCCGTATCTACTCGGGAATTAAAGGTTTTAAGTTGTGTCTTTTATTGCTTCTCAAAATTCCGTTTTGCGCATACGCAATTTTAAGCATAATTTTTCGGGTATACGAATTCTGACTTTTAACGTTATTTTAAGTGCATTACGTTACTATATTAAAAGTATTGTATTGAAAGAAACTAAAACTAGCCCATTCGTTGCGTATGAAGGAATACTGGGCGAAAAGGAAGGCCAACAAATGTTGATTACGCGTGGTCCTAAGTGATCCATCCGCGAAGAAGAAGAAGATTAAACATATATAACTGTTCCACGAAATCTTATTGACTCTTGTGATTTGTAGTTAATGGAATATTACTGTTCTTGTGTAGATAAATTCTGTAAAAAGATTGTAGTCGGCCGTTGTGGCCGAGCGGTTCTAGGCGCTTCAGTCCGGAACAGCGCTGCTGCTACGGTCGCAGGTTCGAAACCTGCCTCGGGCATGGATGTGTGTGATGTCCTTAGGTTACTTAGGTTTAAACAGTTCTAAGTCTAGGGGACTGATGACCTCAGAAGTTAAGTCCCATAGTGCTCAGAGCCATTTGAACCATTTTTTCTAGGGCACTGATGACCTCAGATGTTGAGTCCCATAGTGCTCAGAGCCATTTGAACCATTTGTAAAGGTTGTAAACAACCATGAGTGAGAAGTGTTTGAGCTGCCATATGAAAGTTAGTTCTGGGGTTCTATACAGCTGTTGTGACAGATGGTTAAATTGGGGGGAATGTAGTGGCATGGTAAATGGAGACGTAACTGGTCCTCTTCCATGCTATTACAAAATATGTTGAAGGGTTAGAAAAATAGCTGAACAGGAAGGGAAGGTTATAGATCTTAAGACTGAACTGGATATTGCTAAGGAGGAACTGATGAGGTTAAGGGGCGAGAATGGTGCAGACAGGTGGGAAGTGGTAGCAAGGAACAGGGGCCACAGAATGAGAACACTGGCACAAAAATAGACTTGCCTTGCTACCTCACTTAAAAAAGAAAGAGTCTCGGGTGGATACAAGTGTAGTTAATACTCTACAGACTCTCACCAGGAAAAGAACTGACTCAGAAAGTAGGAGAAAAGTTCTGTTGTTAGGTAGAAGCCATGGAAGAGGTGTGGGCCAGATCTTGAAGGAAAAATTAGGTGACAGTTACTAAGTCACAAGTTTTTTGATGCCCAGTTCATGTCTTAGTCAGGTGACAGAGGATACAGGATCATTGTGCAAGTGTTTTACAAAGCAGGATCATGTTGTGATAGTGGGTGGAGCAGAAAGCAGTAGGATCATGTTGTGATAGTGGGTGGAGCAGAAAACAGTACTGATAGGGATCAAGGCTACAATATTGCTCTGTTAAGTGTGACCTGGTAAAAATAGCATCCGAAACAAACCATACAAATGTTGGCTTGGTTATTGCTTTCTTGTGGTATGAACAGCTCTGTCACGAAGGTCAATATGATCAGCTGCTTTGAGTGGCTACTTTGTCAGGCATAGGTTTGGTTCCCGTCGATGCCATTGGTAGGTGGGTCTTCAAAAGGTATTGCCTGTATCTCAATAGGAAAGGGAAGGACAAACTGGCCAGGACGATAGCAAATTCTTTAAGAGGTGGCAATAAAACTTGTGGGAGTACCTCTTTTGTAGGTTAAGATGAGTGTCCATGATTCAACACTGAATGAAATGAGATGCTCAGAGAGGAGGAGATTACTGTTTAACGTCCCGTCGACAACGAAGTCATTAGAGACGGAGCACAAGCTCGGATTAGGGAAGGATGGGGAAGGAAATCGGCCGTGCCCTTTCAAAGGAACCATCCCGGCATTTGCCTGAAGTGATCTAGGGAAATCAGGGAAAACCTAAATCAGGATGGCCGGACGCGGGATTGAACCGTCGTCCTCCCGAATGCGACTCCAGTATACTAGAGATGCTCAGACAGGCAGGTGATATAGATGTTAATATATCACAAAATTCTCGTAAGAGTGAAGTAAAAAATTTTTGCTGGTATGTCACAAATTTCTCATAAAATTATAGGAAGAATAATGTTAGTATATTGCAAGAGAATATCAGTGGATTAAAAAACGAAGTGGACGAGCCTCTTGTTTATTAAGAAAATTTAGAAACTGAACATCATATAGTAACAGATATGGAAAAGCTAAATGTAGGTAGGTATAAGTTTTCAGCATGTGTAAATAGACACACTATAGAGAAAGGAGAATTCGCCATATATGTTATAATTTATCACAGTGTGAAAAATTTAGAAACCAAAAAATTTTGTGTAGAGCAACATATAAAAGCACATGCCTGTGAACTTAAACTAAATAATAGTACTTTTATAACTGCAGATGTATATAGATCCCCACTGGGAAATTTTCGGTACTTCCTGAAAAACTTGGATTCTTTGTTGTGCTATCCATGAGAAAGAGAGAAGCAGTTTGTTGTTTGTAGGGATTTCAGCGTAGATTTTCTGATAGTGTCTGATAGCAAGCATGATCCAGTAGTATTACTTGGTTCCTTCAATTTTGTATCAGTTATTGTTTTTCCTACTGGACTGGTACAGGAAAGCAGCACAGTGATAGATAACGTCTTTATAGACCAAGATAAATTTTATCAAATAAAAACATTTCCTGTTAAGAATGGTCTTCCTGATCATGATTCACAGCTGGTAAGTGGAAATGCTGTGTGCCTATGGTCTCCCGTCGGTTAGACCGTTCGCCTGGTGCAAGTCTTTCGAGTTGATGCCACTTTGGCGAATTGCGTGTCGATAGGGATGGAATGATGATAATGAGGACAACACAACACCCAGTCCCTGAGCAGAGAAAAATCTTCAAGCAAGACGGGAATCGAACCCAGGCCGTTGGGTATAACATTCCGTCATGCTGACCACTCAGCTACCAGGGGCGGACTTCACAACTGGTTAAAGTATATGACACAGCTCCATACAGAAATGCAGAACAGTCCTCCAAAATAGCGCATTCAATTAATGCTTTAACAACCGAAAATCTTAGGGAAAGCTTGCAACAAGTTAGACCTGGGTGACGTGTACAGAAAACCTGATGCTAATTTAAAATTTCACCTGTTTGATGATACCTTTGTGAGCATATTTGAAAACAGTTTCCCTAAGAAAACAGTGAAACTTAAAGCCATGGCTTACTAAAGGGATACAAATATCTTGCAAACATAAAAAGGAAATGTATCTTACAGCCAGAAGGAGAAATGATACAGAAACTGTCAAACATTATAAAAGCTACTGCATTATATTAAGGGAAGTTACTAAAAAGTCCAGGCATTTGTGCACTATGTCTGAGATCAGAATCTCTGGTAGTAAAAGTAAAACAATTTGGCATATTTTTAAAAGGCAGGCACGGCAACCAAGAGCACAGGAAAACTGTATTTGTATCAAACTCAGTGAAAAGTTTGTTAAGAAAAAGTCAGAAGTAGAAAACATTTTAATAATCATTTTTAAGCGGTTTAGAGAAAATATGATCCAGCTGTTCATTAGAAAATATGAATTCTATATGGCGTGAGTAGGATGTTTCCCTGCAACGTCAGAGCTGGCCGGTGTGGCCGAGCGGTTCTAGGCGCTACAGTCTGGTTTAAGTAGTTCTAAGTTCTAGGGGACTGATGACCTCAGAAGTTAAGTCCCATAGTGCTCAGAGCCATTTGCACCATTTAAACAACGTCAAAAAATCAGCAGGAACTATACTTCAACAACGAAATTTGACTGTGAAGAGATGCGTCGGGAACAAATAAGTATTACCAATCACATGTGAGAAATATAATAACATATGAGTAACAACCCGTCTACAGAGAGGATATTATTGTAGCCAACCACCTGTTTCAGAGATTTCATCACTAGGAGCGACATTTATTATAGGAGATCCATCATGATCCTGATGTAGCGTAGCTGGGATTGGCATTTACCTTTACTTTTCCCTCCGGCCTACAGTTTTCCGTTACAATGGCATATCTTTGACAGCTTCAATTGATCTCCATTTGCGACACCCGAAGATGCTGGAACACCACCATGGAACATTTGTTCTGAAATGTGCACATTTATTTATTTATTCATTCTTGGTGCAAAGTACATTGAATGTATATCGTCAGTGGTTGATAAAATGATCCTTATTAAATAACATGCATGATTTCTTACATTTCTAGTTGTACTTATAATCAGTCCTACAGCACTTCTCTTTGTATGTCCGCCTGCTTAGCTGGGTGATACTGTGCTTGCCTCCGATGCAGCGGGCTCGGGTTCGATTCCTGGCCGGGTTGGAGATTTTCTCTGCTCGTCGACTGGGTGTTGTATTGTCCTCATCATCATTTCAAACTCGCCACCGGCGCGCAAGTCGCCCAATGTGGCGTCGACTGCCATTAAGACTTGCACTTGACGGCCGAACTTCCTCGAATGGGGCCTCTGGCCAACAATGCCATACGATAATTTCATTTCCATTTATATATCGTTATATATTACATGTCCAAGGAACTTATTTTCCAGTCTAGGGATTTTTTAAACATTCGTTTACAGTATAAAAACTGTTATTCAATAAATGTTTTTAAAGCTTTTGGCTAAAGACGCTCGGATCAATTACGTCATTAATTTCCTGTGGAAGGCTTTTGTACAGTTTCAGTCCATGATCTGCCACGCTGTTATATGTCTTAGATTTGTTTTTCCTATTTGGATGTATAAATATTTACTCTTTCATGTTTCTTTCTCATGAGCTGAGCTGTCCGTGGCATGTAGATAAATATTTTTCCTGGTGTACATTATATTTTGAAAGACATATTCAAACTGAACAGACAGAATTTCTATCTTTTTAAATAACTCTGTACAATGAGCCCTCCTACTGCTGTTCATCATTATTCACACAGTCCCTTCCTGTACCTTGATGACTGTCTCTATGTTCCCACCACTTATTACCCACAACATAATTCTATAACTGTAGTGTAGTGTATATCCAAAATGTCACTTTAAGTTATGAAACGTTTGCATACTGGAGCAAAGGATTGGCAAGCTGTAGACATTCTCTTTCCTAAAACTTTCACATATTATGTCCATTACAAGTGGTACTCTAGTTTCTATCCAAGAATCTGGAATCGTTTACATGTTCTATTAAGCATCTTTGGCTTTTAGTCTAGCAACATAGTATTTTTTATTCAGTCGGAAGTTCATGCCGTTTGTCTACTTCATATTTAATGTTACTCTATTGTCCAATGAACATTTGTGGACATCTTTGCGAGTATCATTGCGCGTTATGCGCTCCCTGCCGCCGTTGGATAAGCAGCTGCAGCAGCAAGTCGTATACTCCTAGCTCACTCATTTGTTACATAGTTTAATTCTTAATTTCTTTGCGTGTTTTTGGTACTTGCATTGTTTAATTCATAAATTTCGGGCGTATTATAGATTTTGAGAGGTGTAGCATCGCGTTTTAGTACTCGAATAGTGTTAAATCGCGTAGTCTCCTTCCGCCGCCGAGCAGTGTGTCAGCAGTGCACAAGTGGCAGCATTACTGCATTTACTAGGCAACCTTGTATTTTAATAACCGTTTCAATTTTGTGTCGTTTTGTTTGCGCTCTCTGTAGATTAGTTCAGACGTTCTTTGCACAACAGTTTTTAGCATGGATAGGGACTGCAACTGCTGTGTTCGGATGCAGGCTGAGTTGGCATCCCTTCGCTCCCAGCTTCAGGCAGTGTTGGTTTCGGTCACACAGCTTGAGGCTGTTGCCAATGGGCATCACTGTGGGGGTCCGTATGGGGGTTTGTCGGGGACGGCCAGCTCGTCTCACGCATCCCCCGATCGGACTACGACTGTGGTTGCCCGGGATACTGCCCGCATTGAGGCTGATCCCTCACCTGTGGTAGAGTGGGAGGTCGTCTCAAGGTGTGGCAGGGGGCGAAAGACATTCCGGAAGGCTGAACGGAAGGCCTCTCCAGTTTGTCTGAGGAACCGGTTTCAGGCTCTGTCTCAGGCTGATACTGATCTTCAGCCTGACATGGCTGCTTGTCCTGTTCCAGAGGTTGCCCCTCAGTCTGCAAGATCCGGGCAGTCGCAGAGGGTGGGCTTACTGGTAGTTGGGAGCTCCAACGTCAGGCGCGTAATGGGGCCCCTTAGGGATATGGCAGCAAGGGAGGGGAAGAAAACCAAAGTGCACTCCGTGTGCATACCGGGGGGAGTCATTCCAGATGTGGAAAGGGTCCTTCCGGATGCCATGAAGGGTACAGGGTGCACCCATCTGCAGGTGGTCGCTCATGTCGGCACCAATGATGTGTGTCGCTATGGATCGGAGGAAATCCTCTCTGGCTTCCGGCGGCTATCTGATTTGGTGAAGACTGCCAGTCTCGCTAGCGGGATGAAAGCAGAGCTCACCATCTGCAGCATCGTCGACAGGACTGACTGCGGACCTTTGGTACAGAGCCGAGTGGAGGGTCTGAATCCATAGGGTGGTGGGGTTTCGGGTTCCGTTGGATAGGTCAGGAGTCCACTACACGCAACAAGCGGCTACACGGGTAGCAGGGGTTGTGTGGCGTGGGCTGGGCGGTTTTTTAGGTTAAGTGGCCTCGGGCAAGTGCAGAAAGGGCAACAGCCTCAACGGGTGCGGGGCAAAGTCAGGACATGCGGGGACCAAGCAGCAATCGGTATTGTAATTGTAAACTGTCGAAGCTGCGTTGGTAAGGTACCGGAACTTCAAGCGCTGATAGAAAGCACCGAAGCTGAAATCGTTATAGGTACAGAAAGCTGGCTGAAGCCAGAGATAAATTCTGCCGAAATTTTTACAAAGACACAGACGGTGTTTAGAAAGGATAGATTGCATGCAACCGGTGGTGGAGTGTTCGTCGCTGTTAGTAGTAGTTTATCCTGTAGTGAAGTAGAAGTGGATAGTTCCTGTGAATTATTATGGGTGGAGGTTACACTCAACAACCGAGCTAGGTTAATAATTGGCTCCTTTTACCGACCCCCCGACTCAGCAGCATTAGTGGCAGAACAACTGAGAGAAAATTTGGAATACATTTCACATAAATTTTCTCAGCATGTTATGGTCTTAGGTGGAGATTTCAATTTACCAGATATAGACTGGGACACTCAGATGTTTAGGACGGGTGGTAGGGACAGAGCATCGAGTGACATTATACTGAGTGCACTATCCGAAAATTACCTCGAGCAATTAAACAGAGAACCGACTCGTGGAGATAACATCTTGGTCCTACTGATAACAAACAGACCCGAACTTTTCGACTCTGTAAGTGCAGAACAGGGAATCAGTGATCATAAGGCCGTTGCAGCATCCCTGAATATGGAAGTTAATAGGAATATAAAAAAAGGGAGGAAGGTTTATCTGTTTAGCAAGAGTAAGGCAGATTTCCGACTACCTAACAGATCAAAACGAAAATTTCTGTTCCGACACTGACAATGTTGAGTGTTTATGGAAAAAGTTCAAGGCAATCGTAAAATGCGTTTTAGACAGGTACGTGCCGAGTAAAACTGTGAGGGACGGGAAAAACCCACCGTGGTACAACAACAAAGTTAGGAAACTACTGCGAAAGCAGAGAGAGCTTCACTCCAAGTTTAAACGCAGCCAAAACCTCTCAGACAAACAGAAGCTAAACGATGTCAAAGTTAGCGTAAGGAGGGCTATGCGTGAAGCGTTCAGTGAATTCGAAAGTAAAATACTAGGTACCGATTTGACAGAAAATCCTAGGAAGTTCTGGTCTTACGTTAAATCAGTAAGTGGCTCGAAACAGCATATCCAGACACTCCGGGATGATGATGGCATTGAAACAGAGGATGACAAGCGTAAAGCTGAAATACTAAACACCTTTTTCCAAAGCTGTTTCACAGAGGAAGTTCCTTCTCTAAATCCTCGCACCAACGAAAAAATGGCTGACATCGAAATAAGTGTCCAAGGAATAGAAAAGCAACTGGAATCACTCAACAGAGGAAAGTCCACTGGACCTGACGGGATACCAATTCGATTCTACACAGAGTACGCGAAAGAACTTGCCCCCCTTCTAACAGCCGTGTACCGCAAGTCTCTAGAGGAACAAAAGGTTCCAAATGATTGGAAAAGAGCACAGGTAGTCCCAGTCTTCAAGAAGGGTCGTCGAGCAGATGCGCAAAACTATAGACCTATATCTCTGACGTCGATCTGTTGTAGAATTTTAGAACATGTGTTTTGCTCGAGTATCATGTCGTTTTTGGAAACTCAGAATCTACTATGTAGGAATCAACATGGATTCCGGAAACAGCGATCGTGTGAAACCCAACTCGCTTTATTTGTCCATGAGACCCAGAAAATATTAGATACAGGCTCCCAGGTAGATGCTATTTTTCTTGACTTCCGGAAGGCGTTCGATACAGTTCCGCACTGTCGCCTGATAAACAAAGTAAGAGCCTACGGAATATCAGACCAGCTGTGTGGCTGGATTGAAGAGTTCTTAGCAAACAGAACACAGCATGTTGTTATCAACGGAGAGACGTCTACAGACATTAAAGTAACCTCTGGCGTGCCACAGGGGAGTGTTATGGGACCATTGCTTTTCACAATATATATAAATGACCTAGTAGATAGTGTCGGAAGTTCCATGCGGCTTTTCGCGGATGATGCTGTAGTATACAGAGAAGTTGCAGCAATAGAAAATTGTAGCGAAATGCGGGAAGATCTGCAGCGGATAGGCACTTGGTGCAGGGAGTGGCAACTGACCCTTAACATAGACAAATGTAATGTATTGCGAATACATAGAAAGAAGGATCCTTTATTGTATGATTATATGATAGCGAAACACACACTGGTAGCAGTTACTTCTGTAAAATATCTGGGAGTATGCGTGCGGAACGATTTGAAGTGGAATGATCATATAAAATTAATTGTTGGTAAGGCGGGTACCAGGTTGAGATTCATTGGGAGAGTCCTTAGAAAATGTAGTCCATCAACAAAGGAGGTGGCTTACAAAACACTCGTTCGACCTATACTTGAGTATTGCTCATCAGTGTGGGATCCGTACCAGATCGGGTTGACGGAGGAGATAGAGAAGATCCAAAGGAGAGCGGCGCGTTTCGTCACAGGGTTATTTGGTAACCGTGATAGCGTTACGGAGATGTTTAACAAACTCAAGTGGCAGACTCTGCAAGAGAGGCGCTCTGCATCGCGGTGTAGCTTGCTCGCCAGGTTTCGAGAGGGTGTGTTTCTGGATGAGGTATCGAATATATTGCTTCCCCCTACTTATACCTCCCGAGGAGATCACGAATGTAAAATTAGAGAGATTAGAGCGCGCACAGAGGCTTTCAGACAGTCGTTCTTCCCGCGAACCATACGCGACTGGAACAGGAAAGGGAGATAATGACAGTGGCACGTAAAGTGCCCTCCGCCACACACCGTTGGGTGGCTTGCGGAGTATAAATGTAGATGTAGATGTAGATGAAATGGTAGAGCTAAATTTGGGTTTTTAAACTCCGGCTTCTGCAAAACAATGTGTATTTCTTTTGATGTTCAGCGAAACATGATTCAACATATATATCTCGTCTTCTGTGGATCTCGAGTTATTTAATATATACTATCATTCAAAGTTGAAGGTTGTTTTTCTATTTTGGGACTCAAAACTACAACATGTGGATTTTATTTATTTTTTCGATTGCTCACCTGAAACATTTGTCAAATAGTAATGCTGGTGCTACTCCTAGTAGCTTAAGTTTCGTAGAATGACACTTTAAGAATATGTCTTGTTTCTTCGGAAGAACCATTTAACACTGAGCTGATACCCAAACTCGCCCTCGCAAAATATGACATACAAATAGTTGAAGGCGATAATAACGTACAGGACCAAATTTACACCATTCAGACGAATGCAAATATGACTTCCCTGCCTTAGATAACTGACAACTGCAACAACAGAAAGGCGATTCGACCCCAAAGTTAAATAACGTAGATTCGCCGATTAACGGAAACAGAGGGCGCCGTAATACCGTGCAAAGAGAAAGAGGTGGGGAGGGAGACGTATGTCAGTGGCTTGTTCTTGTTTGACATCTTTCGGTGTAAGACTGTTGCATCAGGACGTTTGTAGTGCCGAATCAGCTGTTACTTTCAAAACAAGAGCTCAGTTAATGGGATCAATAGCAGAAATAAGAATAATCTTTATGGAAAATTTACAGTGTCTTACTGTGGTCCAGAAAGGTGCCCATGTATTCAGGAACACATATTTTCAGTAACTTGCCAGCAGCCTGGAAATGGTTAACATCTAATCAAGCTCACTTTGAGGGGAGCCTAAAGGATTTATTAGCGACCAGCTCGTTCAACTCCTATGACAAATTTCTTAGTAGACCAGATTGATATAGACATTATCAATATCTCATATAATGTGAGTCTTCCATAAAATCTGACTTCTTCACATCTTCAGTGCAGCAGCGTGATCAATGATAATAAGTGTTTAAAGTGATTTTCTGTTTGATGATGCATGACTGCCATAGCCTAAGAATTGTAATATGCCTCCAACGTACATTTGCTTGCTTTGAGGCAAGTTTGTTATTACCCCTTCAATGAAAATATATCTAATACTTTTTTACTTATTCCTCATGTCTGGGGACTATTTCACTTGAAATCCGTGGAAGTCACATCAGCTTCTTTTTTCTTGTAAATATTGCTACGAACTGTGCTGCATGCAGTGTGGTATAGCGGTTAACGTCCCTGATTGGCATGCTCACGGGTCGCCAGTTCAAACACAACCACCAGCAATTAATTGTTACTCAGTATTTACAGCATCATTTCTGGAACGTTCTCGAAATTTCTCGTGTTTGTAATGTTTGCATATTCTGGAAAATTCCATGTTTGTATCAACAGCAACAAACTGCGTCCAGGAGTTGAGCTCTCTTCTATTTGTACGTAGGCGTTCGTAATAAACGTTCTGGCGTACTTCAACGACATCATTGTTTTCGGGTTTGGTCTTGGCTGTGATTACGACGTAATAATATGTATTGTGTGTCCTTGTTTTATGACTTCATAACTGAGGATTCCAATTTCAAAGAAAATAGTTGCTGACAGGTGAGAAAATTAGCGAATTGTCCGTTTCATAAGTCATGGTTGCAAAATACAAACATGAATTCCTTACAGAAGAATGGAAAAACCAGTAGAAGCCGACCTTGGGACCGAGCGACGTGGCGCAGTGGCTAGCACACTGAACTCGGATTCGGGAGGACGACGGTTCAATCCCGCGTCCGGCCATCCTGATTTAGGTTTTCCGTGATTTCCCTAAATCACGCCAGGCAAATGCCGGGATGGTTCCTTTGAAAGTGCACGGCCGACTTCCTTCCCAGTACTTCCCTAATCCGATGAGAGCGATGACCTCGCTGTCTGGTCCCCTACCCCAAAACAACACAACCCGACCTTGGGGAAGATTAGTTTGGATTCCGGAGAAATGGAGGGACACGCAAGGCAGTAGGTTAAGGATATGCAAACCTACGTTTATAGTTGTTGTAGACTTAGAGGAAGCTTTTGACAATATTGACTGAAGTACCCTCTTTGAAATTATGAAAATAGCATGGGTAAAGGACACGGAGCGAAACGCTATTTAGAAGATGTGTGGAAACCATGCAGCAGAAGAATCGAGGGACATGAAAGGTAAGTACTGGTTGAGAAGGGAGTGTGACAGGGTTGTACGCTATCCCGATGTTATTCAATGTTTACACTGAGCGAGCAGGAAACCAAAGAAACCAAAGAAAAATTTGGGGTAAGTATTAAAGTTAATGGAGAAGAAGTAAAAACTTTCAGGTTTGCCGATGACATCGTAATTTTGTCAGAGACAGCAAAGGGCTTGGAAGAGCAGTTGGGCTGAATGTACAGTGTCTTGAAAAGAGAATATAAGATGAACATCAACAAAAGCAAGGCAAGTATGATGGAATGTAGACGAATTAAATCAAATGATACTGAGGGAATTAGATTAGGAAACGAGACACCTAAAGCAGTAGACAGATTTTACTATTTGGGCAGCAAAATAACTTTTGATGCCCGAAGTAGAGAGGATACAATAGGTGGACTGGCAATGGGAAGAAAAGCGTTTTGAAGAAGATGAATTTGTTAACATCGAATATAGACTTCCGTGTTAAGAAGCTTTTATTGAAGGTATTTGCCTGGAGTGTATCCATGTTTGGAAGTGAAACATGGACGATAAATGGTTTAGAAGAGAATAGGAGCTTTTGAAATGTGGTCCTACAGAAGAATACTGAAGATTATATGGATAGATCACGCATCTAAGGAGGAGGTACTGAACAGAACTGGGGAGGCGAGAAATTTGTGGCACAGCTTGATTAAAAGAAGAGGTCTGTCGACAGAACACGTTCTGAGACGTCAAGGGGTCACCAATTTAGTATTGCAGGGAAGTGTAAGGGGTAAAAATTGTAGAAGGAGAACAAGAGATGAATACAGAAATCAGATTCGGAAGGATGTTGGTTGCAGTATTTATTCGAAGATGAAGAGGCTTCCACAGTACAGAGTAGCATAGAGGGATGCATAAACCAGTCTTTGGACTAAAGAGCTTCTCAGGATGGATCTATGGGACAAGAAGTACATCTAATCTAATCCAAGACAATGTAAGTTGGAGCGCTGCAGTGGAGCAGCTCAGATCCGTAGGGTTTTCCCAGCCGCGCTCGTCCTTGCGGCTGGTTCCTGCGGTCACAGCTCCGTGCTTCTCGTTCGCTTTCCGCCAGTTGCAGCCGCCCACTGATTTCTCAACACTGTTTTCGCGACTGTTCGGCACCAGTGAGATCAAGTCTGGGACGTCGCGTTAGCCGGAACGCCAAACACGACTTTCTGCGGGAGAAGCTACTTCAGTTTCGGCGGCGGGAGCCGAAGCTACAAGAACGAAATCTCCAAACCACTGTGCTTATTTTTGAGCAGTCACAATAGGAAACTAGTATTAGTATATGTATCATCAAGAATGAATAGTAAACGAAAACTGAAGAAAGATGAAATATAAGGCAATGCAAAAACGTAAGAGTTTTGTCCCTAGAGGTATTCCAGTATGTTATCAACATTAGTTTTCTTTATGTCATAGCTCCAAATTCAATGCTTTTTTCGGAACATTTTCGTCTTAGCGCACTAGAAAACTAATACACAGCGCCACCGCAACATACTGACTTGGCAGTACGATCAAGTACACTACAAAACCTAGCAATAGTTGTGGCTGTCCCTTTTCTTCGTATAACAAAAAAATTTTTAAAAATATTTCTGTGCTATAACACTTGCCGCGAACAAGTGAAATGCCGTTGCATTTACCTCTTCAATCAATTACTTAATAAGCTATGTTGACTTCAGGTATCGAATGCAAAGTTCTGCGAGCATATGAAAGGCACGTACATAATCCACTGTACTTTTGAAATGTATTTATCTGCACAAACGATGTAATGATTTTCAAAATCTGCAGTCGCGTGACTTTCGTAGTCCGTGTACGTTGGCGAAAAAAAAAATCTATTCTGTGTATCTGAACGCTCACTCCATACACATTCATACTCTGTGTAAATCACGAGTCATGTTTCCTGTGATTTGCGACGTTCAGTTGTCACCTAACGATGATCGTGATGAAACACAGATCCTGAGAAAATCTCTTACATCTTTAATCTGTAACATGGTCTTTGACTAGTATTAGATCGGCAGGCAAGTCTGTGATGATTCTTTCATGACTGCATGCGGAATCAGTACCTAAATCTGCTGATCACATAACACGTGAGTATTTCAGTCAGATTGGTTCAGTCAGAAACTTACTCGAATGGATTTTTCAATAATTCTACTTACATTTGACATTTGATACGTGATTCGCCGTTTTTTTTTTTAATAATACGATGGGAACATAACATTTTGTAATAGAAATTCGTGTGTGGTGTTCACATAATTACGGCTTACGAATTGCTTCCTCTTTCTTTCAATACATTTGTATATCAGTGGGTACGTATGCACTTTTTGTAATTACATTTTCTTAGTAATACAGATAGCCTGAAATAGGTTCTAAACTGAACGAAATCTGTTGTTTAATCAAGAAAAAGAACAGCTGCGGAAATATACAATAAAATTTGACGAATAACTTAAGTCGGCCAATGAACACCTACACTAAATATTAAGGAATTAACAGTTGCAAAAAATCAGAAAAGTTTTTCTTATTTGATATTATTGCCATGTTATGTCAAGCACCGACGCATTAGAAGTACAAACAAAGGGCAAGCCATGCAAATCAAGTAATCGAGGAAATTTGGCGTAGTATGTATGTAGACTCACATATTTAAAAAAAATACCTGATAACAAGAGATGGAAGAAAACATTAAATCGCTTGAAGACCATTGATACATACACTTGGTAGTCAATAACATTAACTATACACACACTATACTTGCCGTAGGCAGAATACAGAAATTTACCGTTTTGAAACTTACAAAGGTCCATAAAAATATGAACAATAAACACAGACCGCATGTTCTGAAATATTGCCCGTACTATTTTCTGTACTATTTTCTGGATTTTAAGCAGTGTAAGCGGCCTGTTGATGAAATCTTACAAATTCCAGGCGTATAATGAGGCATGTCGATAGTAATCGACTAGCAGTTGACAATTCGTTTTAGGTTTTTTCTCACAAAACATTGATTTAAATGATTTACCGTTAAACGTCTGTCAACAGTAACAAATACGATGAAGATTTTTTTCATTTCACTGTCTTCATGGTGGTTTACCTTCACTTTCAGAAGCAAAACAAACGGGATCTCGAGAGCAGTGGGCGACAAATTGCTTTAGTCACAGCCGGCGACACATTTCACTTTTCCCACGACTAATCTATACAGTTAAGTGTCCGTTGGGAGGAAGTGCTGCGGAAACACTTCAGCTAGGTGCAACAACCGTAATCAGTTGTTGTTAGTAACTTTGCTTGTGCTTCGTGTTTTACTATCGTCACCAATAACGTCCTTAACGTGAATACTAGTGACATACTAATATGAGATGGTTCACTGAATTGGCGCCGTAATATTACAATCTGGATAATATTTGGAAAAAAAATGTTTCACGTTATCACTGGATGCCATGTATGACATCCAATGAGTAGTGTCATCTGAATCCACTCATACATCAGAATTTAAGAAATTGAAAATAATTTTAGATACCTCGGAAAAATGGCCCGAGATGAGTCCTAGAACCACTACAATGCATACACAGTGACTTATGTAGCCATACATGGTGCACTGCGAACATATCACAGACTAAACAGTCTGAAATATCAAAACAAAGTTTTTTTGCAACTGATAATAACAAGCAGGCGAAAATTTTAGATATGGTTAATATTGGAAATCTATTTTAACAACAGATATATATTACATATACCGGGCGTTTGTAATTCAAGTGCACCTTTTTACAAAGTACCATTGTAGGTGTAATTATCTTACGGCAGCAAAATTTTGTAGCTATGTTAATGAGTTAATATGGAACTAATTTACCAGGGAAAAAATTAGCTCCAATTTGTCCACCAGGTGCAAATCTGGCGTTGCGAATGCAAGAAAGACATATAGAAATGTTTCCATATGTAATGGATTAGGCACGGGACGTAGGCAGAAAAGGTCAAACAAATGGGAATGGCGTAACATTGATTTTATTGTAAACCATCTTGCATGAAAACAGTGGTTTCCACACTGTTGCACTCTTCCAAAGCAGGAATCACATGCTGAAGGATGAGGACTCGATAACGTACAGATGTGACGGTACACGTGACACCTGGGCGGACTTTCTTCACAGAAGAACGGATCGAGAATAAAGGTGCTTGGGAATCCACGCCACGCAGTCACACATGGCGAATGTACAACACGTGATATACGCTAACTCAGTTCCGTGTACTCACTGTACCCTGTAGGTAAAATATGTCTCGTCACTCCATAGAATACTGCTCGGCCACATGTCATCAACTTCGAGGCGTGCCAGAAACCGAAGAATAAATTCAGAATGTTGCTGCCTCAAATTTATCAGTGAGCATCCTCTATGTCCTGTCAATTTTTGCTCGCTCTTACGGAAACACCCTGCATAGGCCAGTGGCAGAGTAGGATACCGATATTAGCGAAGGCAAAAAAGCGACAAACGTGAAGTTTGTTTCCTGCACTTCTGTTGACCTATACAGAGCAACTGAACAATAGGACACTAGTACAATCGAAGGCGAAAAAGGCGATAAACGTAATATTTGCATCTTGTACTTCAGTTGGCCTATGTTGGTCAACTGAAGAATAGGGTACAAGGTACAACCTTCGTAGTTCAACTGAGGTACACAATGCCATTTTATGTACGTCGCTTTTTTGGGTTTGCTAGTACTAGTGAAACATCCTCTTAGAAAAATTTATGAATTACTGTGCTGATAAACCTCTTACGTTATTTGATTTTCAAACAGCTGAGCAGAACTGAACGTACTCAGACATTTCTCTCTTTACTTGCTCTGATCAACACTAAACTTACACACAATATTTTTAGCGCAACGCAATCTCACTTTCAATAATTCCTACAAAAAAATGGCCCTGACTAACAATAACCTGTACCTTTCATGAATCACTTACCTCACAACAACTTCGTTACTCGAACTACTGCAATACAGTGAGTGCCAATACTGCCAGCTAAATAAAAGATTCTAAATACTGAAGGCACTAACAAGTGATAGGCATACTTAGCATATGAAAGATTTTGATAGAGAACAAACAATGTATTTACCTTAATAGTGTTCAACAGTCATAATATATATATATATCAGTTCATGACATCCAGTCTTACAAATTTACTCTCTCTGATGGATGAACACACGTCCAGATCATCCACTCTCAAAACTCCGCCATCTCTCTCCCCACATCCACCACTGCTGGCGTCTCACCTCCAACTGCGCAACACTACGCGCTGTTCACATCCAACTGCCCAACACTACAATAGCGAATATTCCAACAATGCAAACCAGCCACAGACATCACACAGCAGAGTCATTGATTTTCATATAGAGCGCTACGTGACGTTACCAACATAAAAACCTAAACAGCCTACTTACACTAGTATGCTATTCTTTACTTGACATACATGCTACAGGATACGATTCAGACGACCAGGTAGAATATACGGCCCACAGAGATTGTTTACAATGCCGCCCCTCATATTCACAACAAAACGCACTTGATCGTGTGACGCTACTAAAGCGTGAGGGTTTTCCTCATCCCATACATGGCTACTCCTGGTGTTCGAAATGCACCAACTGGAACGACTCACTATCAGACAAAGGTATAATTCGGAAGGTGTACACAAAAAGATTTAAATTACCACAAGTACAATAAGCATTCACAATATCTGTCTCTCAACAACTTATTTTTTATTTTCAGTTACGATTATGACTTATTGCCACTTAATGTAACCGATTTATTATCAGAGGCTAGGAAATAAACGCACTAACATCCATGAATAATATATGGAGTCACTGGGCAAAGCCGATGAATTGAATCCCATTCTTCAGTTGGCCCATGCTAGCAGCGCGTCTCTGAATTCGTATGACTTCTAGTGACCTTGTGCACAGAAATAATACTGCTACCATATACCGCAATGCAGTAGTTGCCTGTAGGCGATTTCATTTATAGATACGCTGTATTTATACAGAACGCTTCAAATAAACGAAAGTTCTGTGTTCGCTTTCCCTAATACTGAGCGATGGTTATGATCACATTTCATTCTGCTTTTTGTACCACCCTAAATATTTATACCAAGTGACGAGACGTGCTCAATATTTCTGAATCATTCTTGTATTAATGGGAATCGTCTGGATCTTGTACGCATACTAATGTAATACAGACTGCTAAACTTTCCGTACCCTTGACGATGGGAGGGACACTTCTTGAGGCACTGCACGAGCACTAGAAATATCCGGGCACTCGTTGAATGGTCAGTTTCAACAACAACAACCTCATCAATAACTTCCACCGGTATAGGACGCCTCCTTTTCCAGGTGCCACATCAAATTCACCCGTCTTTTCGAATTTAATTATCATCTTATTTAAACCGTTTAATGACATCCGGCCTCTCCTCAGACGTTTCAGTCAGCGATACTCTCTCAATGCAGGATTGTAATTGCTGCTGTACACACAAAACAGTTGCACACAAGGTCTTCCCTGTCGGTAGCCTTACTGTTCACTCACGTTATAGCTTATCAAATGACATCTTGGATATCACACCGTCAGATAAACAGTGTACAGTGCCAGATTTGCACCTGGTGGCCAAAGCTGGGACCAATTATTTTCCAGCGTAAATCGGTTCCGCATTAATGCTATAGTATATCTCCCACGTTTCGCAGCCGTACGGTATTTACTGCACACACTGAACTCGTGAACACAGGGGCATAGTGTTATTGTCCCGAGAGTGATACAGGATAGAAAAAATTGTGGGAATTACGGTTTACTATAAATAACTAGTAACGCTAGTGGCTGTCCCTTGATAATCGACACCTCAGATGGCTGCAGCTAGTGGCGAACTTGAGATGAACCAACCGCTATGTGAACAACGTCTGCATTAATCTGGAAGCAGTTGTGCTGGATATCGCCCACACCTAGAAAGGCAAGAAAGGCAGATAGTTCTCCGTGAGGAGGTAACTGGGTGCCAAAGGTCAACATGCCGTAGTTGGAGTCTTAATAAAACAATTACGAAACACGACTGGTAAAACCAGAATGGATACAACTTCACTGCTCAAATGCTTCTCCAGATAGAGCGATTAAAGCTTCATATTTTCGTTTCCGTTGTTAGAGTATCGACGAGATGTTCCACTAGTCAACAGGTACAAAGCACGCAAGTGTTCAATAACGTGAATTAAAAAAAAAAATTGAACTATTAGGCCACTGCAAAAAAGTGAACAGTGTATGCAACGTAGTAGTACCTGTATCCACTTTAAACTGTGCTGTGTTCATGACGGACCAGCAGGCTGCACGACTTGTTTTGCGTTTATTTGACAGGCCCTTGTATTACTGATCCACTGGCCGACTGAAGGACTTCCTGCTTGCAAAGTCACGCTGACTAACGAAACGGGGTCGCAAGTATAATTCCGCAAGCAGTGTCGTCCTTGTACATTCCACAGTGACTGGGTTACTTCTTGAGAGGCACCGTAGATGAGACGATTATCTGCAATCTGAAGCCTATTAGGGGGCCTATCATTTTTATAATATTCTAATGACATTGATGACATGCTTCCGAGTATTCTGCGTAATCGTTGTTTCCATTTTAAGCACAATATTTTGCTGACCAACTCAGCCGTATTCTTCAAGTGCTGTAAGTAACGTAGGTGTCGGTAAAGTACCGCAATTTTCAGTTCGTCTAATATTGTGATCAACGGTGTATTGATTTCCCACGGTTTCAAACTGAAGTCATAGGTTTGGCCGTTCCCCATACAGCACGACCAAATTTAAGCTCTCTCTGGAGCAATTTCCAATGTAGCTTAAAAAATGCGGGGTTTTAACCCACAACATGGGGTTAAGCTCCTCAGCGCAATCTTTGCCCCATCTGAGGTCAACATAATGAAAATTGATATCTGCGTAGAAAAAATACTTGAAAAAAACATATGTAAGATTGTGGTATTGTAGCCAAGTTACGCAACATAACATTGAACCAAACCATCCCGTAAATTTGAACATAATGCTTAAAAATAATTGTACAAAAATATACTTCTGTTCAGAAAAAAACAGAACACCTCGAACGACTAGAAATAGGACAAACATATTCATAGGATATGTACAATAGTATGTTCTGCAGAAATGATTAGTATTTCAGTCACTTCGATACAGCATGTGTCCTGTTGCCTCGTAGGCACAGCGTCCGCCATGGGCGCTGAATGCACAACTGGCCATTAAAATTGCTACACCACGAAGATGACGTGCTACAGACGCGAAATTTAACCGACAGGAAGAAGATGCTGTGATATGCAAATGATTAGCTTTTCAGAGCATTCACACAAGGTTGGCACCGGTGGCGACACCTACAACGTGCTGACACGAGGAAAGTTTCCAACCGATTTCTCATACACAAACAGCAGTTGACCGGCGTTGCCTGGTGAAACGTTGTTGTGATGCCTCGTGTAAGGAGGAGAAATGCGTACCATCACGTTTCCGACTTTGATCAAGGTCGGATAGTATGTAGCCTATCACGATTGCGGTTTATCGTATCGCGACATTGCTGCTCGCGTTGGTCGAGATCCAATGACTGTTAGCAGAATATGAAATCGGTGGGTTCAGGAGGGTAATACGGTACGCCGTGGTGGATCCCAACGGCCTCGTATCACTAGCAATCGAGATGCCAGGCATCTTATCCGCATGGCTGTAACCGATCGTGCAGCCACGTCTCGATCCCTGAGTCAACAGATGGGGACGTTTACAAGACAACAACCATCTGCACGAACAGTTCGACGACGTTTTCAGCAGCATGGACTATCAGCTCGGAGACCGTGGCTGCGGTTACCCTTGACGCTGCATCACAGACAGGAGCACCTGGTGTACTCGACGACGAACCTGGCTGCACGAATGGCAAAACGTCATTTTTTCGGATGAATCCAGGTTCTGTTTACAGCATCATGATGGTCGCATCCGTGTTTGGCGACATCGTGGTGAACGCACATTGGAAGCGTGTATTCGTCATCGCCATACTGCCGAATCACCCGGCATGATGGTATGGGGTGCCATTGTTTACACGTCTCGGTCAGCTCTTGTTCCCATTGACGGCACTTTGAACAGTGGACGTTACATTTCAGATGTGTTACGACCCGTGGCTCTACCCTTCATTCGGTCCCTGCGAAACTCTACATTTCAGCAGAATAATGCACGATCGCATGTTGCAGGTCCTGTACGGGCCTTTCTGGATACAGAAAATGTTCGACTGCTGCCCTGGCCAGCACATTCTCCAAATCTCTCACCAATTGAAAACGTCTGGTCAATGGTGGCCGAGCAACTGGCTCGTCACAATACGCCATTCACTACTCTTGATGAACTGTGGTATCGTGTTGAAGCTGCATGGGCAGCTGTACTTGTACACGCCATCCAAGCTCTGAGTCAATGCCCAGACGTATCAAGGCCGGTATTACGGCCAGAGGTTTTTGTTCTGGGTACTGATTTCTCAGGATCTATGCACCCAAATTGCGTGAAAATGTAATCACATCTCAGTTCTAGTATAATATATTTGTTCAATGTATACCCGTTTATCAGCTACGTTTCTTCTTGGTGTAGCACCCCATGGGTGATGGTATCGACATGTATAAAACGGAGGTCCTGTCGTATAGCCATCCACGCTGTATTCACCTAGTTCCAAAGCCCGTCTGTGGTGTTTGGCAATGGGTCACAGCACGTCACCCGTCGTTTCACTGTATCCTACATATTTTCGACTGGCGACATGTCTGGTGATCCGGCGCGCCAGGACAAAAGGCTGACATCCTGCGACTCCAAGAAGGCACGAGTTCGTGCACCATCATGTGGTCACGCATTGTCCTGCTGGAAATGACGTCTGGTGTGTTGGGCAGGAAGGGCATGGCTAGATGTCGGAGGATGTGCTTCACGTACGTCACACTGTCCATACTGCCATGGACACGCACCAATTGTGATTTTACCCGATAGCATCCCACATCATAAGACCTTGAATTGGCGCTGTATGTCTTGTGCGAATGCTGTCACCGTGATGCCACTCACCATGTCTGCAGCGAACCAAAATGCGACTGTCATTTTCAAGCATACAGAACCTGGACTCGTCCGAAAACACTATCTGATGCCTTTCCTGTCCCCAGTGACTCTTTCCATCCACCATCGCCATACAGCATGTTTTTGCCCGTTCGTCAAAGTTAAACAGAGAAGTGAAGTACGCGCACGTAAACCACGCCGTAATAAATGGCGACGAACTCTTACCACTGATAGTGTACGATGTGTTGTGCTGTTCCACTATTGCGCCAGAGCCGAGGAAGACTCAAATCTATCTTGCAATGCCATTTGAATGGGGTGGTCTGGGTGGAGCGACCTGACCCATCTCGTCGTGTTCTACGACCTTTCGTTAACTATTCTGCACACATACGTTGCACTGCCGAAACACGAGCGGTTACTGCCTAGTTGGATGTATCACATTTTCTCATGCCAATAATGCGCCCTCTTTCAAACTCACTGATTTCGCGGTACCTTTCGCGCTTACGTGTGCGAGGCATCCTGCACGTCTGCTCGAGTGACGCTGATGCAATACCATCGGTTTATAGCGACAACGAGAGCCGCAGGCACAATTTACCCGTAGTTGGTGTCGCGATGCAGACCTTGAACCCGCGGGTCGACATGGTTCAAATGCTAATAATTTCTGTAGAACATACCAATGTACATGTTCTGTGAATATGAATGTCCTATCTCTAGTCGTTCAAGGTGTTCCGTTTTTTCTGAACGTGAGTGTAATGCTTCCTTGTCTCCGAAATGAGGAGTAGATGAGCTACCTGAAACTGTTCAAACACTGAGGCTAAGCTATGTATGTACCTAGTAAGCACTGTACTTTGTTAGGTCGTCTGATTTTTCCTTGGAGTCTCATGCTCTTCCAGTACTTCTTCACCACACAGTAAGACTACATCTACATCTGAGCTACAGTCATGATGTGGGAAGTCTGAATCTGACACTGAAAAATAATGAAGATTTTGTGTGTGTGGAATGAAATCTACCTCAGGTCGTCTCGTATCTATAGAATGCTCATTTCTTTCTTTGGCACACCTTTCCTCCTCAATAGAAGGCTCTTCTTTCCCACGGATTTATTTTCCATTCGTTCTTTATCGGATTTCAATGCTTTGTCAGAAAGTTTCCCCTAAATCCTTATTTTATAGACAGAAGAATTATACACAAATCAAAAAAAGTTTTGCATCATCTCAGTTCCGAGAGTTCTGGAACCTGTACAGAAAATTGGAATAGAGATCAACATAAACATCATTTCCGCCCGTTTTATTGCTCATGAAAGTCACACATTGCTTGCTGTACCACCATACAGCGAGACCTTCAAAGATGGTGGTCCGGATTGCTGTGCACACCGGTACCTCTCATACCCAGTAGCACGTCCTCTTGCATTGATGCATGCCTGTATTCCTCGTGCCATACTATCCACAAGTTCATCAAGGCACTGTTGGTCCAGATTGTCCCACTCCTCATCGGCGATCCGTCAGAGTAGTTGGTGGGTTACATCGTCCATAAATAGCCCTTTGCTATCTATCCCAGGCATGTTCGATAGGCTCATGTCTGGAGAACATACTGGCCACTCTAGTCGAGCGATGTCGTTACCCTGAAGGAAGTCATTCACAAGATGTGCACGACAAGGGCGCGGACTGTCGACAATTAAGACTAATGCCTCGCCAATATGCTGCCGATATGGTTGCACTACCGTCGGTGGATGGCATTCACGTATCGTACAGCTGTTACGGAGTCTTCTATGACCACCAGCGGCGTACGTCGGCCCCACATAATGCCACACCGAAACAGCAGGAAGCCTCCACCTTGCTGCACTCGCTGGACAATGTGTCTAAGGCGTTCAGGCTAACCGGGTTGCTTCCAAGCACGTCTGCAGCGATTCTCTGGTTGAACGCATGTGCGACACTCATCAGTGAAAAGAACGTGATGCCAATCCTGAGCGGTCAATTCGGCTTGTTGTTGGGCCCATCTGTACGCCCATCTGTACCGCCCTGTATGGTGTCGTGGTTGTAAAGACGTTGGGAGTGGAGTTGCGCATCATGCAGTCTATTGTGCACATTTTCAGTCGTAACACGACGTCCTGCGGCTTCACGAAAAGCATTAGTCAACATGGTGGCGTTGCTGACAGGGTTCCTCCGAGCCACAACGCTTAGGTAGCCGTCATCCACTGCACTCCTTGGGCGGCCTGAGCGAGGCATGTCATCGACAGTTCCTGTCTCCCTGTAGCTCCTCCATGTCCAAACAACATCGCTTTGGTTCACTCCGAGACGCCTGGACATTTCCCTTGTTGAGACCCCTTCCTGGCACAAAGTAACAACGCAGACGTGGTCGAACCGCGGTATTGACCGTCTAAGCATGGTTGAACTACAGACAACAAAAGCTGCTTACCTCGTTCGTGGTGGAATGACTGGAACTGATCGGCTGTCGGACCTCCTCCGTCTAATAGGCGCTGCTCATGCATGGTTGTTAACATCTTTGGGCGGGTTCAGTGACATTTCTGAACAGTCAAAGGGACTGTATCTGTGATACAATATCCACAGCCTTCGTCTGTCTTCAGGAGTTCTGGGAACTGGGGTGATGCAAAACATTTTTTATGTGTTTATTTTCAGGTGAGATAATCTCACGCAGTGTGTGTTGAATGTCATCTTTTATCGGAGTTCTTGTTAAAGATTTTATCCTAAAACACCTGTGGGGTTTGTACATTTTACGATTTTCTGGAAAATGTCCAATTGTTTATTTTGGGGATCAACTGCAACAATTATTCCCACTCGAAAGTGAAGCTTCCATGCAATAGTGCCAACGAATAAATAGTTGATTCGTCTTTTCAACCTTTACGTTATACAAAGTTCAAGTAAAACATCGGAAAATTTCATGTAAGTAGCTTACTTTATTTTCTCACCTGGGACGTACTGGGATGAATTTAATTGCAACAGTAAGTTACAATAAGACAGACTCACCACCTGGCGGCCAATTCCTGAATCGATGACAGTCAGTTCAAAAACTCGGTACAGCTTTTTACTGACAGCGGGCTATATCAGCACGTGGAGAAGGCGGCTGGGTCTGTTGTTCAAATATTGTGCATAAAATGGAAACAACAGCTCGGCGGAACATCCAGAAGCTCATCACTGATCAGTCACGCCGAGAAAACCTGGGAGATCAAGTTTTAATAAGATTCAAAGAAGTTGGCAACAGCCACAGGCCGTGACTCTCCTTGCACGCGTCTATATTCACGGCTGTATCTACAAGATGAAGCACTTCAAACAGGCCACCCCAAAGATAGCCAGAAAAATAAATCTACCGAGGTATGGGTTATCCTCAGCAGCATCGGAAAATGTGGGGAAGTATTCGAGGTACATAAGAAATTTTCACCATTTACAATTATGGAAATAAAACATGAAGTTCGTTCTTTTAAAGGGATGTATACGCTTCTTCTGTGAAATTTGAAAGAATGTTCGAAAAGAACTTAAAAACTCGCCAGGTTAGCGGAGAGCGCTAATGTGCTGCTTCCTGGACTCGGATAGTTGCGCCGGCCCCAGATCGAATCGGCCCGGCGGATTAACGACGAAAGCCGGTGTGCCGGCCAGCCTGGATGTGGTTTTTAGAGGGTTTTCCACGTCCCACTAGGTGAATACTGTGCTGGTTCCACGTTACGCCTCAGTTACACTACTCGCAGACATTTGAAAACGTTCTCTCTATTTCATGGTTTACACTCGACGCAGACAGCTGAGGTACAGTGCTTCCGTTCTGGGAGGTTAGGGGTGGCGACAGAAAGGGCATCTGGCCACCCTCTGACATTAACATTGCAAAATCCATAGTAATAGGGCGGACCCCGCGCTGAAGTGGGACAAAGGCCCCAGGAAATGAGAAAACGATGTTCGAAGAGAACTTCAACAATGTAACATGTATGGAGCTTGATCAAATACTAACATAGGAGCACAGACCATGGTCCAGCTATCAGGAAAAGTGCTCTCAGACATTTGCTCTGTTGTACAAAATGTAAGCAGACAGCTGACTTTGTATGTATGGGGTGGTTACAACTAAAGTGCAGCTACATACGGAGGTGCATTGTGAGCTATAGTTACAGTATGGCAGCGAAACTTGGTAGGTAGATATCCTAATGTGTTAACAAGGAACCGATTTATAGTGGATAAAACTTAATTCCAATTTTAGCCATCAGCTGCAAACCTGACGCTGTGGAAGCAAGCAAGAAACATAGAAATGTTTCCGCATGTAGGTGATTAGAAATGGGGAATGGCCCGGAAACGGCAAACAAGTGAGAAAAGCGTAATGTTTATTTTATTATTAAATAAGAACATAATAATAAATGAATCATTAATTAAATACTTTACTGTCCAGGCAATAGCATCGAAAATATTATTATTTTCAATTTTGCTGATTCAAATAAAATATCCAATACATGCTAGCACAGTTTTTTCAGTACGAGCACCAGAAACGTCGAGAGATGCTGCATCGGTAAAACGACGTAGGCAGCAGTTGTTTGCAGCGGTTCCGGTGGAATCTGAGCTACGTATTACTGTATACTGGCCTTCAGACCAGGTAGAGAACGAACGTGTCCCTGGTTAAAGCATTCTTTTAGATATCCCCAGAATCGAAAGTCACATGGATTCAGATCGCGTGATCTTGTGGGTCATGCCTTCAGATAAACGTGTGGAGATAATACGTTCGTGAAAGATTGCGTTAAGCAGATTTTTCGCTGGGCAGCGACATGAGATGTTGCACCACCCTGCATGAAAACAGTGGTTACGATACGGTTACGCTCTTCCAGAGTAAGAATCGCATGCTGTACAAGAAGGACTCGATAGCATACAGACGTCACGGTACATCTGACTGACTCTCTAGGTGTATTCTCTTCAAAGAAGAAAGGACCGAGAATAATCACACAGTCACATACGACATTCACGCCGTTTAACAGCACCCCATATTCGGAAGTTCTATGTATTCACTGTACACTGTAGTGCAAAAAGTGTCTCGTCACTCCATACAATATTACTCGTCCATATGTCATCAACTCCGATCCCTGCCAGAAACCAAAGAACAAATTCAGATAGCTGCTGCGGATGATGAGGTTTCAGGTGCTGCATTGTCTCTGGTTCTTATACGGGTAACAGTGTAAAATAAATTGCAAAACTTGCGGGACTGTTGATACTGCACGAGCACTAGCACTATCCAAAGTGTGTGCTGCATGGTCAGTTGCAGGAACAGCAACCTCGTCCTCAGACATTTCAGTCGTCGATACTCTCTTACTGGAGCAGTGTAATTGCTGCAGTTCACATAGAACAATTTCACTAACAGCAAAAAATGTCTTCTTGATAGCCACACTGTTCACACACGGCCGGCCGTTGTGGTCGAGCGGTTCTAGGCGCTTCAGTCTGGAACCGCGCGACCGCTACGGTCGCAGGTTCGAATCCTGCCTCGGGCATGGATGTGTGTGATGTCCTTATGTTAGTTAGGTTTAAGTAGTTCTAAGTTCTAGGGGACTGATGAGCTCAGATGTTAAGTCCCATAGTGCTCAGAGCCATTTTTTTGTTCACACACGTCTTGGCTTGTCAAATGACAGAGAGGAAGTCATACCGTCATACAGACAGTGCACAGCACCAGATTTCCAGCTGGAGGTCAAAACTGGAACTAATTTATTCCAGCATAGATCGGTGCCACATTAACGCATTAGCATTCCTACCAACTTTCGCTGCCATACAGGTAAGATAATTGCAGCCCACACTAAATTTCCGTGAGTCGATACACTTTAATTACAACCACCCGATATAGGTTGTTGGGTGAACGTCTTATGTACACTTTTGTATCCATTATGGGCCTTTTTTTATATCTCATAGGTATACGGATCCACATTGCCAACAGCTTGGTGCAAATATATAATCTTAATAAATAAATGGCAATCGCAACATAAATATCTTGAACAATATTTTAAGGTTACTGTATACTGTCTACATAAGTGCAATACTTGTAGCTAAAGAATCTTGAGACAGACAAAATAAAATATGAAGAATATCTCACTTGAGATAGGGGAGCATACGTCTGAAGATTAGTGTTTATGCAGTTACAGACATCGCACCAGATTTCATGTACTCACGTTACTCTCTGATATAAAACAAAAAATAGCTGATATACGATGTGGGCCGGAATGCTTACCTTCATTAAGTGACTTAAGTTGCTCTGCTACACTGCGTTGCTAAAGTAATTATGTTGATAGCTGTTCTTCATTAGAATTATGGAATATTTACTGTATCTTACTTCGCGAAGGAATTTCGGAAAACTGTGTTTAGTAAGCTCTTCTATAGTTGTGCTGTCAACGTTAACATTACTGTCGCCCATTGGATGTTAGGAATGGGAAAAACCGATCGGTTTAAACCGATATCGGTATTTTGCTTCTGAATAATGGGCATTTGTTTGGTGTCGGTTATAACAAGTGTTCTTCACTTTTTTTACTAATACCAGCTTAAAAAACCGGCACATCAAATTATCATGGCAGCAGTGCTCAATTTCCTGGATTTTAAATAAAACTTTTCAAAATCGAGTTATGTTTATTCGTAAAATTTCAATCGCTTTGAAATATTGAATTAATATAGAAACCGGGGAAAGTGATCAGCACTGCTTTGATAATAACGCCTGCAGTTATGAGGGCTATTGGGAAAGCAAGTTCCGATCGGACGTGAAATGGAAATCATTGTGAAACTCAAAAGTGTTATATTTGCAATAGCTGGCTACACCTTACAGCTGTTTCTCTACATAGTCGCCTCTCCGACGTAGACATTTGTCGTAGCGTTGTATCAACTTTTCAATACCTCGTCATAGAAGACAGCCGCCAGTGCTTTCCCCCAAGTCTCTACGCTCGACTACTGCGCGTTGTCTGTGCCAAAATGTTGTCTTCATAGCCAGTAGTTCATGTCAGCAGAGATGAAACTCAGAACGAGACAATTACGGGCTGCATTCTGGGTAATCAAATACTTCCCATCGAAACATCATTGCCTCTGCAGAGATCAGCCGAGAATTAACTGTCGCGAAGAAGGAAACGCGTGACAGTAATGTTGTGTGGGCTGCACGGCATCAGGCGAAATCTCTCACTAGGCCCTCACACTTGGAAGGTGACACTATCGTTCTAAACATCCTTGCGTGCTCACTGTCCGCTCAGAATTGAAAACAGGGACCCGTCGCGATCGATGGGCGCACTAGAAACACTACCCGAAACATCTGAACAAATCTTCATCGGATTTTCCCAGTTGTTTCCATTTCACGACCGATCGGAACTTATTTTCCGAATTGCCCTCGTATAAACTAGCAACAAACACATGACATAAGGATTAGTAGAGCATTTCAGAGCCAATAACGTACGTGTCGACGAGTGGCGTGGCCTATTAGACGGTACGCGCATACGTGCAACGTGCAGAACTTGCCGTCACCTGATGTGTGTGGTGGTGTCTCACAGTCGTCCTTGGACATTAGTTGTACTGCAGAATCGTACCGTCTCTACTTTGGAAGTATTTTAAGAAGTGCATTGCTCAGTTGGCTTTAAAAGATTAAAAACGGAAGGAGGCACATCAGACTTACAACACCATATAAGGAGAAAACACTAACAATGTTCCTTTGAAGAGAAGGTAAGTGTGATTGATATACCTATAATTTTATTGATGTGCTATAAACTAGGGCTAATATATGAATCCTGACCTGCCAGGTTAGCGCAGGGCGCTAATGCGCTGCTTCCTGGACTCGGGTAGGCGCGCCAGCCCCAGTTCGAATGCGCCGGGCGGATTAACGACGAGGGCCGGTGTGCCAACCAGCCTGTGGTTTTTAGGCGGTTTTACACATCCCGCTAGGTGAATACCTGGATGGTCCCCGTGTCCCGTCTCAGCTCCACGACTCACAGACGTTTGAAAAACGTTCAAACTATTTCATGGCCTACGCTAGACGCAGACAGCTGGGGTACATAAATTCCATCCCGGGAGGAAGGGCATCCGGCCACCCTCTTCCACTAACATCGCCAATTCCATAGTAACATGGCCGACCCCGCGCTGAAGTGGGACAAAGGCCAAAAGGAAATGATGATGAATAAATCAATCCTGCATTTGGTGGTTGCTTTCCAGTGAAAAACTGATACGATCTAAAAATGACAATGCAGGTCGTTATCTTATGACCTTTAGCTCTTGCAGCCGCCACGTTCGTCTCTTTTACCTTCGCAGTCTTTCCTAGTAAAAGTTAGACCGAGTTCTGCTGCAGCCCCATATCAATCGTGATCTCCTACTGCGTCACCTGCTTTAGAACTTTCGGTCTTTGTTCGAAGTCTACTTTTATTACTGGGTGTAACAGCAATAAAGAACCGAAAATCGGTTATTTCAAAAACTGATTATTTTGCGCGGTTTGGCAGAGAGGTTAAAGTGGAGACGAAAAGAACCGGTATATCCGAAATTGGTTATTTCAGCGATAACCGCCATCCCTATTGAAGATATTGTTTGTGTCTAGCTTCATGTAAATGCTGGAGGGTTTCTTTTGAGAAGGACACGGCCAATTTCCTTCTTTATCCTTCCCTAATCTTAATTTGTGCTCCATCTCTAATGACCTTGTCGCTGGGTCGTTAATTCCGGACCTTCATCTCCATCTTACACTAACTTCACCCAAACATTACTGGGATTAAGTTAATTTTCCGTTTACGGCTAATTACTCGGGTTAGGAATAATTCTGAGACCTTACCTGTTGAATTTTGGAACTGACTAGTATTAGCATTAAAGTTTCTCTAAATGTGTTAAGGAGACCTACTCTCCTTCAAACGGGGTTGGTAGAACGAATTCTACGCCCATACTGTGCAGTACTCCTGGATAAATATAGAAATGTAGACTATAAAAGAATCAGTATTTTTCCTCAACTGTAGATTTCTTGTACAGTCACAGAACTTGGGTAGTACACATGTTAAGTGAGATACATGCATACTAAATAGGAAGCTCCTCTTTGCTCGTCCGTACGAAATCAAAATTTTCTGCCTATTATTGAAAACTCCAGACGATTCGAGCTAGAGATGAACGTCTGCGTAAGATATCTCTGCAACATTCAGTTCTTTGATCGAGTCAGTTTTTCCTATACTCAGCTAGGTTAGATGCAACCGGATAGGTGTCGTGATTTTCACGTGTTTACTTCATAGATTTCTTAATCTCTGGTGTAATCTATCATCATTTTATAGTCTCCAGTCAGAATAATGTGACCATCTGTCAAAAGCCCAAATAACCACGTTTTGCAGCGCGGACTGCTGCGAGACGTACAGGAAGGGAGTAAGTGAGGTTCTAGGAGGTACCGACAGGGATGTGCCGCTATGGCGACTCCAGTGCTGTGGTCAGCTGCGCCAGGTTACTCAGTTGAGAAGCCAGAGCGCGAACAGCCCAATCGAGGTGGTCCTACAGATTTCTCGATTGGATATAACTCTGGGGAGTTTGGTGGCTAGGAAAGTACAGTAAACTCATCCTGCTGCTGTTTGAACCACACACGTACGCTGAGAACTGTGGTGACATATTGCTGGTAAATGCCGCCATACTAGGGACACACTGTGTTTAGTGATGGACGTGGTCCCCGAAGGATAGCATACCTCTGCTGATCCGTTGTACCTTCCATAATGACGACATGACCCAGGCAATACCCTCCAGCCTGGACCATTCGGAAGATTGTTGCAGCATGTTTGCTTTCAGACGTTTTACACTGAACTAGCCAACGGCCATCTGTCTGTGAAGCACAAAACATGGTTCATCTGAAAAGACCACCTGTCGCCACTGAGCGGACGTGCAACTGCAAATTCCAGCTTTAGTCGTCGATGAACGGCAGTCAGAGTGGATGTATGAAACAGACGCGTGCTGCAGAGGCCCATATGCTACTATGTCCGCTGAATGGTCCTCGAGGAGACCCTGTTGGTAGCTCCTTGGTTCAGCAGGACGGTCTGTTGCTCAAGTCTATTCGCCCACACACATCTCCAGCCGTCGTCAACTCGTGTCATCTATGGCCCGTGGTACACCACAGTATCCTCGGCGCCGGTTTTGGTTTGCGCCATTTTGCTATGCACGGTACACCTCAAACACGGCGGCACGCGAACAGTTTACAAACTTAGCCGTTTCGTAAATGCTTCCAACCTTGTCCTGGAAGCCAATGATGATGCCTTTTTAGATTTCAGATATATCGCTCCCTTTTCCGCACTGCAACTAAGACTACACTTTTTTCGTGTCCCCTCCCCCATCCCTCCCCCTACCACCCCCAGCAAGCTTTATAGACCCTCCACTGCTAGTGCTGGCACCTGCCGTCTGCGAGTAGTTATTCTATGTACACGTTGAACAAAGGCGGTGGTCACATTAATGTGAATGGACCGTGTAATATTATGGGCGTTAAAATTAATATACAAACATACAACAAGTGATTTTCATCACCCCAGTTCCCAGAACTCTGGAAGATAGACGTTGACTGTGGATATTGTATTACAGACACAGTCCCTTTGACTGTTCAGAGATGTCACTAAACCCGCCCAAAGATGTAAACAACCAAGCATGAGCAGCGCCCGTTAGACGGATGGGGTCCGAGAGCCGATCAGTTCCAGTCATTCCACCAGGAAGGAGGTACACGGCTCCTGTTCTCTGTATTTCAACCATGCCTAGACGGTCAATACCGCGGTTTGATAGCTTGCCACGAAGGGCTCTCAACAAGGGAAGTGTCCAGGTGTCTCGGAGAGAATCAATGCATTTTGCTCGGACATGGAGGAGATACAGAGAGACAGGAATTGTCGATGACAAACCTCGCTCAGGCCGCCCAAGGGCTACTACTGCAGTGGATGGCCGCTACCTACGGATTATGACACACACAGGACGTCGTGTTACGGCTCAAAACGTGCGCAATAGACTGCATGATGTGCAACTTTACTCCCGACATTCACGGCGAGGTCCATCTTCGCAACCACGACACCACGGAGTGTTGTACAGATGGACGAAACAACATGCCGAATGGACTGCTCAGGATGTGCATCACGTTCGCTTCACCGATAAGTGGCGCATGTGCCTTCAACCAGACAATCGTCGGAGATGTGTTTGGAGGCAACCCGGTCAGGATGAACGCCCTAGACACACTATCCAGCGAGTGTAGCAAGGTGGAGGTTCCCTGATGTTTTGGGGTGGCATTATGTGGGGCCAAAATACGCCGCTGGTGGTCATGGAAGGCGCCGTAACGGCTGTACGTTACATGAATGCCATCCTCCGACAGATAGTACAACCATTTCGACAGCGTATTGGCGAGGGATTCTTCTTCATGGACGACAATTCGCGCCTACATCGTGCACATCTTGTGAATGACTTCCTTCAGGACAACGACATCGCTCGACTAGAGTGGTCAGCATGTTCTTCAGACATGAACCCTATCGAAGATGCCTGGGATAGACTTAAAAGGGCTGTTTATGGACGACGTGACCCACCAACCACTCTGAAGGATCCACGCCGAATCGCCGTTGAGGAGTGAGACAACCTGGACCAACAGTGCCTTGATGAACTTGTGGATGGTATTCCATTGGAGGTACCGGTTTGTACAGCAATCTGGACCACCAACTCTGAAGGTCTCGCTGTATGTTGGTACAACATGCAATGTGTGGTTTTCCTGAGCAATAAAAAGGGCGGAAATGATGTTTATGTTGATCTGTATTCCAATTTTATGAACAGGTTCCAGAACTCCCGGAACCAAGGTGATCCAAAACTTTTGTGATGTGTGTATGATAATTTTTCTGCCTTTTGTAAATGTGTGGTCGTCTAAAGTCAAGTGTTCATTTGAAGGGCGTTTGTATGTAAGGTATGAGACTCTAATTCACTTTGTGCATAGTATATTCATTCTTCTGTGACTCTGACAAAGCTATTTTCTACTCCTTTGATCTTTATTCAAATCGTTACATGCGCTCATTTTAGAACTGCTTTCACGAGAGCAGGGAGAATATTTTTATTCTGAAACGAAATTTTCTGCTAAAAAGGTAAGTGCGCCTTGTTGTGCAACTTCAATACACACTTTTTCAGTGACGGAGACTCGCTTCGCATGTATCACACGAGCCCATTTCAATTTATTAAATGTTGTAGGATGCACGGAGCAAATCCATTTGCATTGCACGAATCACCCCTTTCATGAATTCATGAATTAGGGAGTAGCTATTTGAGATTTATTGCAAAGGCTATGAGTTATTTTGATTTATTTTATGTTAAACCTCCATTTCACTATTCCGTTGCGCTATGAGAAAGTTCCTGGTATCTACATCACACAAGCTAAAGTTAATCAGATGGCGTTGTTGTTCGCTTATGGGTCAGATTTCATTCAAAGAGGAATGCTACGGGGCCTTAAAACCTGAGTCATAGTATCTTATGAACTCACAGGTTAAAGTTTAATTTAGTGACTAGCTCTCACTGTTTATAGTTTATACTACAGTACTGATTTTGGAACACTCTTACAAGACTACCTTCGGATTGAACATCTTTGATTTCAGTAAGCAAACTTCGAGAGACCGGAGAGAACCAGGCATTTCCCAACCGCTAGCAACTGCAGGCAAATGAATCACAGCGTTGTGAGTGGAGTAGAATTCCCTGAAGTGACACAACCTTTGCGGACGGCTGTCAAAGCAACAACTTTAGTTCGAGGGAAAAAGCGCTACATAGTCCAGTGAATGCCCTGAGCTGTTATTGGAGTTGAAACGGCAAGCGTATCTATGCTTCTGTACCTCATAATACCAACGGAGAATAATGACAGCGGAGGGGAAAACGAGCAACGCAAATCAAATTACATGCAGTTTTGAATGCACCCAAGCAATTTACGGCCTTACTGGAGCTACAGTTTTATAAAAAAAAGTCTGTTACGAATTAATACAACAGATTCATTGTCTGAATAGCTACAGACGCAACAGCTCCGCTAGAAGAGATGAACTATTGGTTTACAGAACAGTTGAAATCTTCTTGACGCTACCAGTTTCGTTCGAGCAGGCTCGTCCGGTAAGATGTAATATTACAGGAGCAAACTATCGAACTATATCGTCCAAGGTAATGTTTAAGTAACTTTTATTTCTCCTAGCAAGATTAGGGCCTTCAGGCCGCCTCTTACATCTAACTGTACTTCCTCAGTGAGTCAAATAACATTTTGTACAGCATAGGCGCAATATATAACCGTAATAATAATAATAATAATAATAATAATAACAATCATAATAATAAGAATGACAATATGTGTAGTACTCAATGCGTGGAAATTTAGAAACGTCGGTCTTATTAACTTCAATATATTTACTAATTATGTTCTTGTGAAATTTGAGTAGTGACATCTAACAAACATCAGATAGTAATTCAGAGGGAATGAATATGGAGAAGAAGTTGACTGGTCAGAAGAAGAGAGGGAAAACAGGATAAGATTAGCAGGTGACATGCAAAGAAGGAAACAGAACTAGAAACGGATGAGAAAAGAATAGATGGTTTACAATCTGGTTTCTTGTTAGAGAGAAAGGAAACAACTATGATATGTCCAGGGGGTTGCTATGCTGCTGATGAAAGTTAAAGTTTTAATCTCTTCCTGAATGCGGAGTGGTTTTGGATAAGATGCAGGTTGCAAGATAGTTTGTGTGTCAGTCGGATGGCTGAAATGGAGAAGCAGGTGGGAAAAGATTCAGTGTTATGCATCGGTACAGTCAAGATGTTAGACATACCCAATCTGGTAACGCAGTTGTACATAGTCCAGTCACATTAATGAGACATTGCCTATGTTCGACGTCAACATTCAATTATCACTGGCTTGGTTCAAATGGCTCTGAGCACTATGGGACTCAACTTCTGAGGTCATCAGTCCCCTACAACTTTTTTTTAAATCTTTATTAACACAATACATTACAACTATACGAAAATACAAAAATAACCCACCACCTCAATAATTAGTGGGTCTATGTATTATACTACTAAGAATGCAGCAAGTTCTACATTTCAATATTGTAACTGGCTTACTTTTGGACAAGGTTAATCTGATTAGGCTATTCTACTTTTCTAGTGTATTCTGCAGCGATTACAGGTGTGCCAGTTGGTGTTACAAACCTACTGTTATAAGGCCTGCTCACTGAGCTAAACCCATGTGAGCGTGCCCCTGGCACTGGGCTGGCCAAGTCTGTGTTGTCGCCGCAGTCCCTACTTGTTAGTATTGTTAATTTAATTGGTCCTATGTCTAAGTAGAGTGCAGTTGTCGTAGCCTGTTGGGTGATGCACTCGCTGGCCTGGTCCAGTAGTGGGGTGGATTCTAGTCAAGGGAGACTGGCCTGCTCCGCACCCGGCGGTATGGCGAGTACATCTCAGTCTATTCCGGGTTCAATATCATCTATCTTGGGTTCTTAAGAATTCTCGCAAGATCTTCTGTGGTACCTCGTTAGCCAATGTGTTGAGAATACTGAAGGTATCGGCACGTCGTATTAGGGCATAAGTGTCGTGATCGGGTAATTGCGCTCGCAGATCATGCGCCACATCATCATATAGCGGGCAGTCATAGATGATGTGCTCAGGTGTTCCGTCTTGAGCGCCACAGTCGCACGCTGGTGTAGCTCTTTTTCCAAACCGACATAGATATGTCGGGTATGGTCCATGTCCCCTGCTTGGCTCGAAGTGGGTCATCCCAAGTCGCTCTTTGATATTTGGCAGCAGCTGAAAGACCCTTCTACCAGTTTCTTCATTCTCCCAAGATGTTTGCCATAACTCCTCCCCCCCTTCTCTTTATGGCAGGTTTATCTCCTACCTGAACCCCCAAAATGTCCCTTGTCTTATCTATTTTCCCTTTAGTGATCCAGTACCATGCGGCCTGTTCCCTTATCTTTATGTCTAACGGGCATAATCCTATTAGCACCAATAGAGCCCCCCCAGGAGTCGTTCTTTAGGCACCTACAGACCGCATTATCATGTTTCTTTGCACCCTTCTCATGGCCGGCGAGCCTGTGAGCCCAGACCCCACACGCATAACCTACTACTGATGACAGGATGCTGTTGTGATGTAGTTTGATGAGAGCGGGTGGCAGGTGAAATCTTTTGTGACCAATGTTGATGAGGTTGTTCAGGGTTTCTATGGCGCTGAGTGTAATGGTTTGGATATGAGATGTATAGCTCCATTTTTCATCTATGATTACTCCAAGATATCGCGCTTCGCGACGCCGAAGAACTGGTGTTCCATCAATTCTTACTGTGGGATTCCTGACCAGACTGCCTATTAGAAGAAGGTATGTTGACTTATTTGGTGCAATTTTTATTTTAGCTTGTTGACACCATTAAGCTAGTATGTTGATTGCTCTTTCTACTTTTGGTTCGAGTTCTTCACGGCTACGGCCGCCGACCAACAGGAGGAGGTCGTCAGCGTAGGCTATCACGTCTAGCACGTCCTCGCTGAGTTGTAGTTTTTCTAGCAGTGGCTCTACATTTACGTCCCAAAAGAGTGGCCCCAGTACGGAGCCCTGGGGACACCCCTTCGTAATGGTCTTGCTTATTTTGTCGCTAGGCGATGATAACCAGACCTCCCTGTCCATGCAATAGCTCCTGAGACAGCCATAGAGGGGCCCTGGGCACTCCTTCTCACGCAAGCGGGAGAAGAGCGAGGGCCACCACAGGTTGTCAAAGGCGCCACTGATGTCCACCATGATGCCGATCACGTATTTGTACGGAGCGGAGCTACAGACCTCAGCCGCCAGGGCGATTGCGTCAGACGCCGATCGCCCCGGCCGAAAGCCGAACTGCCTGTCGCTCATCCCGAACAAAGTTCTGTGTGCGGTCAGTCTGTCAGCCAATAGCTTCTCTAACAGTTTCCCCATGATGTCTAGGAGACATATTGGTCTGTAGGACTTTGGCTCCATGGGATCTTTGTCCTTGCCCTTCTTGATGATGACCATATTTGCTCTTTTCCAGATCTTTGGGAATTTGCCAGTCCTAAGACATTCGTTATATAAACCTGTGAGAGGTGCTATTAACTGTGGGGCGAGGAACTGTACCACCTCCGCTACTATACCGTCTGGCCCTGGTGCTTTCCCATTTTTTAGCGATTTTATCTGTGCAGCAATTTCTTCTTCAGAAAACGGGTACACCCGGGTGTTGTTGGTGTACTCCTGCTGATCTGCCCTGCCCCTAGAACTCAGAACTACTTAAACCTAACTAACCTAAGGACATCACACACATTCATGCCCGAGGCAGGATTCGAACCTGCGACCGTATCGGTCTCGCGGTTCCAGACTGTAGCGCCTAGAACCGCATGGCCACTCCGGCCGGCAATTATCACTCACAGACAGCAGCGGGCAGCACTGGCAGTGGGGAGTGTGTAAAGTGTGACAGGGGGGCATGCAGAAACAGTGCAATCGCTGTGAACGACAGCTGTGGAGATGTGCACAGGTGAATAGACGTGCAGCTACTGAGCAACTGACAGACCAGATCAACAAAGGGCTACCGAGAGTGCCTCCTCAACGACCTTCCAGCGAAAGTTGCTGCGTGTGCGACTCTGCTATGGGTGCCTCCTTCATTCACACATACTGACTGCTTTTCATTGAGGACGAAGGCTAGATTTGTACGCCAATACCACAGATGGATGTCCAATGACATGACTGGTGATAGGTGGCCTTTTCAGATAAATCACTTCTTATGCTCCATTGGACAGATGGGCGTTGGTGAGTATGCTGTGAAACTTTTGAAAGCGAATACCTTGCAACAATAGTCGGAAGAGTGCAGGGAAGAGGAGGGAGTGTTATGGTCTGGACCTCGTCATTGTGGAAAGCACAACGGAGCGACACAAGTGTGCATCTATCCGTGTGAACCATGTCCAGCACCACATGCAGTTTGTTTTTCCTTGGCACGATGGCACCTACCATCACGATAATGCAACGTGTCACATAGTTCGCAGTGTACATGCGTTGTTCAAGAGTGCAGTATGAGTTTATCGTACCAAACTCCCCAAATTTATACCCAATCGATAACCTGTGAGACCATCTCGATCAATCTGTTCATGCGATGGATCCTCACTAGAGTCAGCATGGCACTACATCCTTCTCGGTAACTTTCAGAACCTCACAGACGGTCTTCCTGCACGTCTTGCAGCAGTCCCCGCTACAAATGGTGGTTATTCAGACTTTTGACACGTGATCACATTAGTGCTATCGGACAGTGCATTTAACGAGTGTAAAAGCATTAGCAGCTTGCAGACCCAGATGACTGGCCGGCCGCTGTGGCAGAGCGGTTCTAGGCGCTTCAGTCCGGAACCGCGCTGCTGTTGCGGTCGCAGGTTCGAATCCTGCCTCGGGCATGTATGTGTGTGATGTCCTTAGTTTAGTTAGGTATAAGTAGTTCTAGGTCTAGGGGACTGATGACCTCGCAGCTCGTGGTCGTGCGGTAGCGTTCTCGCTTCCCACGCCCGGGTTCCCGGGTTCGATTCCCGGCGGGGTCAGGGATTTCCTCTGCCTCGTGATGACTGGGTGTTGTGTGATGTCCTTAGGTTAGCTAGGTTTAAGTAGTTCTAAGTTCTAGGGGACTGATGACCATAGATGTTAAGTCCCATAGTGCTCAGAGCCATTTGAACCATTTTTTTGACTGATGACCTCAGTTCCATAGTACTTAGAGCCATTTGAACCAGATGACTGAATAAAAGATGGACATTGCATCCTATGTGTTCCAACCAGTGTCAAGGATATTAGATGGTTGTCTTGTGGAGCACCTCTGCTCCCATTCTTGTAGATGAGCATGATCTGTGCTTTCTTCCAACTACTGAGCACAGTTTTTTGGGGAGGAGGGGGGGGGGGGGAGGGAAACGGTGGCATCTACGATTTATTTTGGTTAAAAGACGGGCTAACTCAGACGCAAACTCGTTACAGAGTGTAAAAGGGGTCCCATCACGTCCAGGAGCTTTATTCAGTTGTAAAGATTTCAGCTGTTTCTCAACGACACTGACACAAACTTCCATCCGGTCCGCTGTAATACTTTAACGAAATCACTGCTATTAATTTCGTTAAAGAATAATTATTAATTATTATTTATTATGGTTGCTTTTAGTTACTTAATTTGCCTCTCTTTAACTTTCTTCTGTAAGTACGAACTTTGTTGTAGAACCTCTCTCTTATTTACGTGTGGTAATAAAAAATTCACTTTCAAAAGAATTACGTACATTTAAAAATTACGTGAACTCATATTAACTGATTAAGAATATTTAGTTGAAATTTAAATCATTTACATCATTCGGCCTTGGCACACATTTTCTAAATGCAGTGGGTTTTTTTCTGTTAAATATTTACTGAATTCTATCCCGGCGTTAACTATGGAGCACAAGATATCTCTATTATCAGAAAACGGTTAATTATTGCCAAGCCGACATTTAATTATCACTGATCAAACCTACTTCGCTATACATTTAAGTTATTTGAAAGAACCAAAATTGTTTAATTTCAATGTTAACTAACATTAACTATCCGCCTACGAATGCACAAACGTATAATTAGTTTAAAATTCATCAGTCTCAGGATCACTGTAAAAGAAGAACAATTTCTTAATTCACTGTTAATTTTTATCTATCTGTTCCCGATTTACGGGTTTGGTTGATTTTTCCTTTAGCGGAACAATTTTTCAAATGTGCCGCCGCTGCAAATTGATCGGTCGCGGCACAGCCCAGCAACACCGCTAAAAATGCTGAAAATTCTTTAAAGAAATTTTTTATAGATGATATGGGCAAGCTAATTTACATTAATAATACACACTTTGGATAAATTCTGATATATTTAGATCAAACAATAATTCAACTCACATTATTTGTAACGCCTCCTCTAATGGCGGCTAAATCTAGACAGAGCCAAAGAAGTCTACCCATTCATAAATCGCCTCGACACAGCTTCCTCTCGCATTCAGCTCTAGACAGAGAAGACCAAAGAATACGCTGTACATATTTCTTTTATACTACTGCTGACTATTAACATTTCTTTGTAATTTGACAATACTATTCTCCTCTGGCTAAATTTCACATCTCTGTTATCGCAGATACTGACACATTTCACAATCACATAACAAATATAGAAAAATTACTATCCTAAATACAGAGAGAATATTACTACAAAAAATATTACGATAATAACAAATGTCTTTTACACAAAATTCAATAATATTTTTTGTTCAATAATTACGGTATATACAACTTGCTCAGAGCGGCGTATATGGTACAAATAAACTCTTGTTCATTAATAGCGTGAGTTTGCCAGGGAACGTTACAATACCTCCCGTTGAGCGCCCCCCAGAATCGCTTGTAATACCGGTAATTACGACACTCATGAAGCAACTCGCCTCGAGAGAACAAAATGTTTGTGTTTGCAGCTGAAAGTCACACCAAAGCGTGGCACCAGTGAACAACGAAACCTGGACAATTTGCTCTTAGTAGGACTTTAAGAATAAAGCTGTCAATAGATAATACCTGGGTGTGGCTGGGTTACATTTATTAAACATTGTTGTAGGTTAAATTTAAGGAAAAAACAATCGTGTAAATGGCCTAGCTGTAGTATGACGCGTTCCACATTATTAGCGAGTTGTCGAAAATCTGATCCACGGTGCTTTAAGTTTACACTGTGCTATTAATAGCGGAGCGGGTCCCATAAAACCAGAGGAGGCAGTGAGGTTTTTTTATCCTACTTTCTGTTGACTTCACGATACTGTATTTGTTTGAGTACAACTACTTTAATGAAATGCGCTAAAAACGCTTCATTAGTTTCCTGTCCTTGGTAACTATTGCGGAAAAAGAGACCTAATTTGCAACGATCTCTGCCAGACTCCGAAAATACAAAATAACTTGTAGATAGTTGGATAGCCGTTTGTGTTTAGAAAATAAGGCCACTGATTTTCATCCAAAGCACGTAAAAGGGACAAAGCAGACCGGCGCACCTCCGTGTGGTCGGTTGCGCCACGCAGCTGCAACGACAATTCACCGGAATAAAAAGCACTAGTGGTTTCAGCAAGACGAGGAAAATCTATAATCCTGGGGATTTTACCTCTTCGGTAGGTACGAAGGTCGCACTGTAAATAGCAGTGTGTGGTTGGCTCCACTTACGCTGCTGTATAATTCTCTAAAGGAAGAAACGAACATTTCGGTTACTTCTTTCCAAAACCTGTCATGAGACCGTGGTTGTGTGGTAATTTTGTATGCTCACAGGCTTTTTGAAGGATGGCTATTCAGATCCCCATGTGGCCACCCAAATTTACGGCTACTGTGATTTCCGTAAACCTTTAAACCGAATGACGGGATGTTTCCTTTGAACGGGCATACTCTGTGTCTCTAATGAAGTCGTCGTCGTCGACGAAACCGTGAACCCGAATGTCTCCTCCTTCCTCTCTCAGTTTCCATTACATGTGCCGATGTAGGTAACCTGAATAACAGTCAAAACGTTAGTTCACCATTTTATGTCTATAAAAGAATACAGAGTACATCCGGACTTCTTGATGGCCAAATAATGGTGGCTGTCATGGCTAAAGAGCGGTTGACATATTGCCCCACAGAAACAGAAAGTAGAGGAGCTCCATCATGATCCCAAGTACACTGCATTTGTCCTGGCCAACGAAAGTTATCCTAGTTTTTCATCTTTTACATTTTATAAAAGTAAAAGGAAAAGTAATTGATTCCTTTCAATCAGGGTCTGTCATAAGCACCACAGTTGTTGACAGAAAACAAACTTGAAATTTATTTATTATTTATTATTAGCCGAGCGGTCTAAGGCGGTGCAGTCATGGACCGTGTGGCTGGTCCCGGCGGAGGTTCGAGTCCTCCCTCGGGCATGGGTGTGTGTGTTTGTCCTTAGGATAATTTAGGTTAAGTAGTGTGTAAGCTTAGGGACTGATGACCTTAGCAGTTAAGTCCCATAAGATTTCATACACATTTGAACTTTTTTTTTTTTAACCATGTGTGTATTCCTGTAACCCTCTATGGTTATTACGTGTATGATTCATTCATCCAGTAAAAAGGTGTATTCACCCTGAAATATTATTAATTAAGTTAATACTTTATGGGCATTAAGCCGCGATTCAAGGCGTGTTTCTGCGGCTAACGTATGGACTCCTACTGCTGGAAACATCATCAAAGGCTGTGAAAGCTTGCATAATAAGCTTCTTGAACGCAATATATAAACTTTTTGCGAACATCATAAAAAATACATTGTACAGACAGTGTCAAAGTATCATGAGTGCGGAGGAAAATGGGTTTCTAAAAGGAAGATCATGCTGTGATGGCTATTTTTCGTTGAAATTACTAATAGAGAAACATAGAGTATTTAATCTAGAAACACGTATTACGTCTGTCGACTTCAAAAAAGCTTTTCCTTAAACCAACAGAAGCAAATTATTACACTTTGTGGTTTATGATAGTGTTCGTCAGCAACTTATCTATAATAATTACAAAATTTACAGAACAAATTGAATCTGTGTCAAGAAAGAGGACAAAATATCACAACGTTGCAGAATACATGGAGGACTACGACAGGGATCCCACCTTTCATCACTCGTTTATTATTTATACGAATAAAATAACCCAGAGGTAAGGACAAATTGCACATCGTTTCATTCAGATCAACAGAAACACGAAGCTAGATGCTATACTTTTAGGGTTCCGTACCTTGATTGGTTAAAACAGAATTCCTGTAGGATCACTTTGTCGTCTGTTAGTTTGCTTGTCTGTTCGACTGTTCAGAAACCATTTTTCTCAGGAGGGGGTAGACGTATCGAGTTGAAACTTTCGTCACATAGTAATGTGTACGGTCCTTGGAGGTGTAAGAAATTGAGGCTTTTAAGTCAATGCAGCAAAATAGACGGAAATTTCAGTCACGTACTTTGTTAATCACGAACTCACCCATCAAAATATATACGGCACTTCCCGTTGACCTAGTATCACGAAATTTGGCAAGAGTTTTCACAGTACAAGCAAAGAAAAAAAATCCGAAAATTGTTATGTTGGAATAAACATTTTTTTCGTCCTTTTATTGGACAGTCTGACCATTCGTCTTTTATGACCCATTCCCTTCAGGAAAGTATAGACATATCAGGTTGAAATTTACACTGCTGTCCATTAAAATTGCTTCACCACGAAGATGAAGTGCTACAGACGCGAAATTTAACCGACAGGAAGAAGATGCTGTGATATGCAAATGATTTGCTTTTCAGAGCATTCACACAAGTTTGGCGCCGGCGGCGACACCTACAACGTGCTCACATGAGGAAAGTTTCCAACCGATTTCTCATACACAAACACCAGTTGACCTGCGTTGCCTGGTGAAACGTCGTTGTGATGCCTCGTGTAAGGACGAGAAATGCATACCATCACGTTTCCGACTTTGATAAAGGTCGGATTGTAGCCTATCGCGATTGCGGTTTATCGTATCGCCACATTGCTGCTCGCGTTGGTCGAGATCCAATGACTGTTAGCAGAATATGGAATCGGTGGGTTCAGGAGGGTAATACGGAACGCCGTACTGTATCCCAACGGCCTCGTATCACTAGCAGTCGAGATGACAGCCATCTTATCCGCATGGCTGTAACGGATCGTACAGCCACGTCTCGATCCCTGAGTCAGCAGATGGGGACGTTTGCAAGACAACAACCATCTGCACGAACAGTTCGACGACGTTTGCAGCAGCATGGTCTATCAGCTCGGAGAGCATGGCTGCGGTTACCCTTGACGCTGCATCATAGACAGGAGCGCCTGCGATGGTGTACTCCACGACGAACCTGGGTGCACGAATGGCAAAACGTCATTTTTTCGGATGAATCCAGGTTCTGTTTACAGCATCATGATGGTCGCATCCGTGTTTGGCGACATCGCGGTGAACGCATATTGGAAGCGTGTATTCGTCATCGCCATAATTCTAGAATGAGTGAATACGTTTACACATTTAAGCAATAAACTATCCTTTCTGGAAGAAATAGTCCCAGCTGATATAGCCACTGGGTATATATAAATTACGGGAGTCATTGATAATGCAAAGAAACCTTTCCTAGTCTAGAGGCGCGCCAGAATAGGTCATTATAAGACCTATGCTGTGTTATGGTGGTGAAAATTGGACAATAAAAGCTAAAGATATGAAAAGACTAACAGTATATGGTTACACAAGTGGGATCACAAAAGGAATGAAGATGTGTTTAAAGAACTTAAAGTGGAGCCCATCATATGTTTCAAACAGCACTACTAAAACAACTGGAGGATACGTCTGCAGTTAATTGCCTCGAAGGGGATCCCAAAACTCAGGCTACACTATCACCCTAACTGTGTAAGACTGCCAGGTCGACAAGGGAGCCGGCCGGGGCGGCCGAGCGGTTCTATGCGCTACAATCTGGAACCACGCAGCTGCTACGGTCGCAGGTTCGAATCCTGCCTCGGGCATGGATGTGTGTGATGTCCTTAGGTTAGTTAGGTTTAAGTAGTTCTAAGTTCTAGGGGACTGATGACCCCAGAAGTTAAGTCCCATAGTGCTCAGAACCTTTTTTTTTTTGCGACAAGGAAAGAAATGGCGGTAAAACGTCTCGACGAGACCGTAACAGGTCAAGTGGCCTAATACTTGGAAAGAACTTGAGTATGATAACATTACGAAAACACATTATTACTGATATTTGAAACAGGCGAGAAAGTCTCTGAAACCATACGGAATACAGCTTTTTTTGTTGAGCCACCTTTGCTCAAAATGGCCTTTACTGTCACCATATTGAGTTTTCCTATACGATGCTCTGTACATTGTAGTAACTTTCACGATTAAGACTCCCACCTATGTCAACATTTATTAATACCGATTATTTTGCAGGACATAACACAAATGTCATTTATAGCGTTAAAATTGCCTTAAAAACTCTTGAAAATATTGTTGATTAGCCTTTCTTTAAATTTACTACTTTATTATCGTATCAATGTAGGTCTTAGTCTTTTAGCGAATCCAACTGTTGAGTGCAATAAATTCTTATTTTATGTCTGTGTGTGATTATGAAAGATTTAGAGTATATAGTGCTGTACGTAGTAGCAGTGCCTGTGTTATTGAGAAGAAGGATGCAATATTCCTTCGGACATGCATGCATTTATGCTGCTTATTAATAACACAAGCACTGTTATTTCGTGTTTATTCGCCAATACAAGGAGCTCAACTCCCAATAAATATGTTCTTCCTGAACGGGAATATCTATAACGTAAAATTCAGGTTGTGACACATGGACGACGACATATGGAAGATTGGGACTAGTCATGATTCGTGAACGGATAGCCGAAGCATTTAAGGTGACCGCTCGCGTAGAATTGGAAATCCGGGTTGGAGTCCCGATCCGGCACAAATTTTCATTGTCATCATTACAATATACAGTCGATGGTGGTTCATATTCAGAATTATGAATAAATTTCCTCTATAGTGACTGTGTATTCATGAATTTTTCTTACGTTTGTTTCGAAAGTCTCGGTCTCTTGATTAACAGTACCCCTACATCTTCTTACTCTTAGCCAAAAGGAAACTACTCCCTCTTACTTTTATTTTTGGTACCAGAGTAACTAACCTAATAGTATAACGTAATCGCTCAACTCTTTAATAAGTTTTTCGACAAGAACTGACCACTTGACGCCGGAATGCTCCGTTCGAATGATATGAACTGACGCAAAACATGTTATCTTGTGTTTCAGGCACGTATGTCGGAAACTATCTCGCACAGCCTGAAATAAACATAATAACAAAGAAATATTCCCAAATATGAAGATACCGTTCACGTCGATGCCGACAGAGCCTGAGGCCAGTCATCTTCTAAGTGATATCACTTACAAAATTTGAAACACCAGTAAAGCAGAATCGTTTTAACATCTTCTGCACACGCGTATGGGAGATTACAACAGTAACACTGGCAGCATGAAAGTTGCAATTAGCTCCGCAAAATGCACCACATTTTTATCTCCCGTAACATTCCATAGGTTCAGCTGTGAATCCAAGCTCTGTTACTGTCACGTTCTCCTACAACCGATAAGGAAATATCATCAATGTTGCAACCGACTCACAAGGAAAACTAGCCGCAGTCGGAAAACGAGATCTCATTACATAAGCAACGTGCTTTTCGATTTATTAAAAGAATTATTACGAAAACAGGAAGGTAGAAGAAACATCGGGGGAGCGCAAGAGATTTATGAAAGTAAAATCATTAATTGTGAAACATTTCAGCAACTGAGAACGGCGTTGCGCTGTTCTCGGTCAATACATCAACATCATGGTCTTCAAGGATTAGGCCTTTTGACTTTCACCGCCTCAGAACTGTTCCTATTGCCGGCTGGGTTATATTGTACTGCAGCTTTGGTCATCCTGTCTTTAGACATGCGTTGGACATGGTCTTTTCACTTCAGTCAGTATTTTTCAATTATATTTGTAAAAGATCCAACAATGAACATCCTGCTTCAAAGCGGAGGACTTTTGTCTCTCATGATTCGATTCGTAGTAATTGGTCAGATGTTAGGATGCAACATTCACTATAGTATGAAAATTTCACGTCGGATTATCAATACACACTAACAGTTTAGCGCCCTGCCAGATTCAGTCTAATGATTAATCGAAACCTCATGATTACAGCATATCTAAGGAAATTAACATTTCTTTTCATATTTGTTTATTGTTTCAATATTTAGTGTTTTATCTGTTTCTTCTTGTTTTCTCTTCCCTTTAATAAAATGCACTGCAGATTACTATTGATGCTTTCGTAAATGGTTATTGAACGCTGAGTAACAAAAATAGAGGCGTTAAAACGAGGATTTTAGACGAATTTATAGATGTGCTTCTAGTTTCGTGCCGGCCGCTGTGGCCGAGCGGTTCTAGGCGCTTCAGTCCGGAACCGCGCTGCTGCTATGGTCGCAGGTTCGAATCCTGCCTCGCGCATGGATGTGTGTGATGCCTTTAGGTTAGTTAGGTTTAAGTAGTTCTAAGTTCTAGGGGACTGATGACCTCAGATGTTAAGTCCCATAGTGCTCAGAGCCATTTTTTTCTAGTTTCGTAATAAGCCCATACGCCAGTGGGGAAGTGTTACAGAGGTGCTCAGAGAAATGAGAATCTTTCGGAAGAAAGACGACGTTGATCTCGCAAAACTCTGTCAGGTAATTTTAAAAAACCGATATCTCTACGGCATATTTGCAGCAACCATCGAAAGATCTCGTGGAGGGATCATGAGTATCAGATAAGAGAGGGTCCGGGGTTTGTAGAGACATATAGACAATCAATTATCTGCCGTGCAATATGAGGTAGGAATAGAAAAGAGCATCACTAATACTGGTAATAAGTAAGCCCCGCTACCCACTGCACAGCAACTTGAAAGTAGCCGTTTCATTTACACTTTCATTTTCTGCCCACAATATTTTTACTTTCCTTAAATGACAAGTAATCTTGGCGATGTTTTACATGTTTGTGCTATGATCACCATTCATCAGTCGCAACAAGCTCTTTCATGTCTTGTTGTTGTTGTTGTTGTGGTCTTCAGTCCTGAGACTGGTTTGATGCAGCTCTCCATTCACAGTAAAGCTGCATGCCCTCGGAAAAAATTACGTCTGTAGTTTCCGCTTGCTTTCAGCCGTTCGCAGTACCACAACAGCAAGGACGTTTTGGTTAGTGCTACAGGGCCAGATCAGTCAATCACCCAGATTGTTGCCCCTGCAACTACTGAAAAGGCTGCTGCCCCTCTTCAGGAACCACACGTTTTTCTGGCCTCTCAACAGATACCCCTCCGTTGTGGTTGCACCTACGGTACGGCTATCTGTGTCGTTGAGGCACGCAAGCCTCCCAGCCAACGGCAAGGTCCATGGTTCATGGTGGGTTTCATGTCTCCAAAGATATGAAATGCGTCAGCTTTCATGTCTTAGCTGACGCATTTCATATCTTTGGATACCTGTTTGACCATCAGCCAACGGGAAAGGTTCGCGGGCGGCGAACCATGAGGCTACGTAGTTTAGAATGAGTTTTCGCCATTCTGTGTCTAGATTCCGTGTCTAGGGTCTGTTCGTGGTGTTCGATTTGGGAAGAAGGCTGATGTGTTCTACTTTTTGCTTTATCTGGTGGCGTTGTAAACTGATTCAGAGTTTCTGCAGTGATGCAGACTGTAGGTGAGGTCTTTCACTTAGTTGCGGGGACGTCTAACAAGCGACGTAGAAGTTATTTCAATAGTGGTGTCTAAATATTCGCGCAGTTATCTTGTGATCACATCATGTACAGAACTTGTGATAGTATCTTTCGGCATGGTGAAACCAAGATACATAGTTCGCTCAGTTTTGATGAAATGGAAAGTTATTATAGGGTCGAGTAATATCTTTTCAATCTGTCGCGTTGTAGATTCAAACTTACCAGCCTCTTCTGCGTTTTAAATGATTTATTGTCTTACTAAAAGTCTTGTATTGAGAATACGGAATTTCTTAACTTTGTTCGAAAAACTAATATGTGTTAACTGCATTGAGAACACACGTGGGGTCTCTAAATGTCTGCATTGCCTTGAGAACAATATAGACATATATTTCGCACATTTTCTGTGAATTATTTCGTTCAGACCAAATCACTTCATTTATTATCTTGTGTAACATAGCTACCCGCTGCCGTTGTCCCATCTTGTCCACAATTGTTGCTGCAAACCTAATCATACCTATGCTCAGACATGACGCGAATAGTTAACGGAATTAATCAACCACTACCACTGAAAATCGTTAGCAATATACATTCTGTTCTTTGCATGTATTAAGGCTACAGGTGGTAAAATGTAATTCGTCAAATGCTGTTCTAGAAGATTGATGTTTTCTGACCACAGTACAGTTTTCTGGTATGTTAATGAGATGTTTTGTGGACCAAGTTATAGCGAGGGGCTATCTCTCTACAGTAATTTGTGGGGATTTTGTTCTTAAAGTATATTCTGATCTACGTCGTTTAGTGAAATGTTCGATTAAGCAGTCTTTTCAAGTCGAAATTCAGTGATTACGCATAGGGGAGATCATCCTCATTGCATAGTTTTTGTCTGTAAGCTGAAAGCATGCACATTATATAATATTTGTACAGGATTTCGATGAATGGTTACCTACTGCTTATTGTTACGCACCATACATTTCCGTGCAGCTACATTAAATATGTGTGTGTCTTTGACTACATCACTATACATTTATCATATCGCCTTTCTAATTAGTTTTCTGCGGCATAAATATTCATGTATTACTGCATAACCTAGTAGTTCAGGGCGTTACGCAACTGCTCATGGCAGTAGTTCATTTTTATTACACAACACACACCTTACAAGCTATCGGAGTATGCGATGAACCGGTAAGATTCCTTAACAGTGCAAATAATTATCACAGAGGGCGTGGCAGCTAATAATCCGGGTAGATGGAAATTAATGAAAACATAATGTGATTTATGGTCTCCCTGATAAGACGTTAAAAAGAAGACCTCACAGAGCAGCAAGAACACGCATTTATGTCGTCAAGCGATGAGGAGGAGGAGATTTAGCGTTTAACGTCCCGTCGACATCGAGGTCGTTAGAGACGGAGCACAAGCCCCGATTAGGGAAGTATGGTGCAGGAAAGCGCCCGTGCCCTTTCGAAGGAACCATCCCGGTATTTGCGTCATCAAGCGATGCGGTTTACTGGCTTCACAGTGTAGTGAAAGATAGCACTAGATGAGGAAATTTTAACAGATAATTGAAATAGACACAAGGAACGGAAGAAAGGAGGATTAGACCTTAACACCTCGTCGACTTCAAGATTGTTAAAGATAGGTTAGGATCTCGGGTTATGTAAGGATGCGGGCAGAAATTGGACATGGTCTTTTCAGAGGAACCTTTGACCTTACGAGATTTAGAAAAACAACAGTTAATTTTTCATCCTCGCTACTTTGAAACACAAATCTTGTAATGAACGACTGCTCATAACTTTTAAGGTATGCATTTTTGAGCACATGTTTACTGGACCTTTGTTTTATACAAAAAATGACTCTGAGCACTATGGGACTTAACTTCTGAGGTCATCAGTCCCCTAGAACTTAGAACTACTAAAACCTAACTAACCTAAGGACATCACACACATCCGTGCCAGAGGCAGGATTCGAACCTGCGACCGTAGCGGTCGCGCGGTTCCAGACTGTAGTGCCTATAACCGCTTTTTTTATTGTTTTGGTCCATACTACCACTTCTCAAAATATGGAAAGCAAAGAGCTTGCAGTGGATGAGATATGTTTCACAGTATCGAAGATCAAGAATTGCTCATAGCTCTTAAGGTATGTGTTTTACAGCTCATCTTTACTTGATTTTTTTGTTTCAAATGATCATTCCTTCATATCCCTGAATATTGACCTTTACTTTTGAAACACCCTGTGCAAAATGTAGACCTGCAATAGCTAGAAAAGCTTTCCTGAAAAAGAGAAATATGTTAAAATTTGTGCATTAAATTAAAGTCCCCCACCGCATTTTTCTGCCTGTATGTTCGGGTTAATCTCAGGAACTACATTAGCGGTTTTCGTATGGTTTTCACTAATATATAGACTGATTCACGAAGAAGGTTTATGTACGTAATTTACCTCTACGCAAGAAAAGTTGACAGACCAGTCATCCTCTGTGCTACCATACCCGTGCATAGTCGGGAACAATTCGCTAGTCTAAAATCAGTTTAAGCGTTAACAATAGTTTTCTGAAAATATTCGTATTTATCTAGAGAGTATCCCTGCACGGGATGAAATGTGAATTATACAAGAAGAAAACAGAATATTTTGAAATGTGGTGCTGCAGAACGCAGAAGTGTAGACGGGCACGACTTCACCGCATCCTTTGATACGACACTACCTGAGGGAGTAAAGGTTGTTAATTTAGTACTGGAAGTGTGTGCATGTGTGTACAGGAAGACTATAGTAGAGGGAGACCATGGTTTGAATACGATAAGCAGGTGCATATGGGCGTGTGTTACAGCAGTTATGCAGGGATTATAAGACTTGGACAGGAGAGACCAGAGAGGAGATTTGAATCCAACTAGTCTTTGAACGAAAGACCACGACATCATTAATTTATTAGCAACACGTTTGTAGACTACTGCTTATCTTCAGGCATGAAGTCAAATTGCGATACGTACCTACATGCTTTATTGTACCATAGTCACGAAAAACTGATCTTCGGACGTGGGTAATAATGATACTAAAATCTTCGTAGAAATGACAACAACAATAGTAATGGTCATTCTGTTTAATCGCTGTTACACAGGGAATGACGTAGATTATCAGGAATCTAGCACACAAAAGGAGTTCATCGACTGTTGCTGGGTACGAAAATGTACGTGAAGCAGAGGCAGCAGGGTGCCAGAACTTTAGCACTGTACGATAATGGTCTATTACAGCTTCGCCTACAAATTTGTACTTGTATTTAATCTTGCAGAGGGAAGGAAGAAATCACTACAACTGTAACTGGAGAACAGCGTGTGTCGCACTAACTGGAATGAGTGCGTAATTTGCTAAAGAAAAATCGGTTACGAAAGATTACTGCAATTTACCTGTGAGCATTGAAGTCACAGACATTGATGGTAATGCCATAACGTAAAGAGTGGGGGAGAAGGCACAAATTCCATCACAACTGTGGCCGAATGATTGTTCCCTTCCTGCCTTTCCTCCCTCTTGTTTTATCATAGCCCACATCTAATCCTCCATCTTCCATCAATCAGAACGAGTGCTAAAACTATTCTTTCCACCTTTCAGTTATCATGACTAACCACCACCTTCCAGCCACTTGACACAATAAGCAGACGAAATTCCTCCCTCCTCTCTGCCTCCCCCTTCTTTTCGTTGCTCACTCAATAACCTTTGTGATAAAAACTTTCTAGGTTAAACTCTAAAACGCATCCTGTCAAAACTCGGAAAATAATCACAAGACACATACAAGGGAAGTTAAGAGTCGTAGAGGGAGATTAAGAGATGAACACAGAAGCAGGTTCAGAAGGATGTAAGTTGCAGTAGTTATTGGAGATGAAGAGGATTGCAGAGGATAGAGTTGCAAGAAGAGCTGCATCAAACCGGCTTTCAGACTGAAGACTACAGCATCAGCAGCAGAAGCAACAACAACAACAACAACAACAAGACTTTGATATAACTTCTAAAATAAATATCTTGAAGGGAAGGAATTTTCGTCGAATGAAGAGGTTTCTTCCCCTGCTGCAAACGAGTATTGTACAGACTTGGGATCAAATTTATTTTTTGAGGAAATCAAAAATTGGAACCTCGCTAGAGCAGTACATAGAGTTCAATGGAGATGTGTTGGTGCTTAGCAAGCCATCAAGTCATTGTCGTAGCTGTCGGATCCCATGAAGTTAACCGGGGTTAGAAGTTTTCCTTGGTATTTAGGACTCCATCCGGTGCTATCCAGCAAATATTAATCCTAGCAGCTTGCGCTATCTTTAGTAGTTTTTAATGCAGTAGGTAAAACACACTGTTCGCAAAAACAGCGGGATCACGTTGGCACTAGGCCTCCCGAGGCCTTTGCTCGTCTGCTGCAGGCAGCTGCGGCCTTACCAGCGCACGGAAATCATGCTAGCGTGCAGGACAACGTGATAGGGGTGGGGCCAACTTGGCTCTGAAGCAGAATCTCTTTATTGTAGCGCCGGAGGGAAGGGAAATTCCTCGTGTTTTGCTCCACCTGCTGAAGACACACTCCTCGGTTGGCACGCAGCTCCGTAGAGGACAGAGGCCAAGGCCATTGACAACACAATGATATCAAAGGACATGCACATTTCGCTTCCGTGCCACAGGCAGGGAAAGACGCTAACACGCAGTCATGAATGTTGCAAGAAGCAAATTACTCTAATAAATAACAGTTTACAATTTCACACAACTACGATTACGAAACTTCCTGGAAGACAAACTGAGTGACGGACCGGGACTCGAACCCGGACGTTGAATTTCATGTGCAACGGACTTGTCGAGTGAGCTGTCCAGGTATGAGTCACACTTCTTCTTCACAGTTCATCATCCGTCATTACCTCTCTCCCACCTTCCAAATCTCACAATTCTGCGCTCGTGTCATAGCACTCCTGTCTTACAGGCGACTGTGATGTTCTTCTTAGGGTGCCGTACCTCAATCGATAATAAAGGAAGCCTTACAGGATCATTTTATTGTCCGTCCAGCTGTCTGTCTCTCTGTGCGCCTGTTAACATCCGTTTTACTCAGCAACGGTAGACGCATGTCGTTCAAAGCTATATCACGGACTAAGATCTGTGGTCACTTGGTGGCGTAAAAAATTTTACTTTCTAAGTCAGTGCAATCAAGGGATACGGCTATTTATGCCACATATTTTGATAGTCTCAAACTCGCTCACCGAAACCTATAGGGTACTTCTCGTTGAACTATAATCAATAAATTTGCCGATAATCAAGGTCTCACATCACAAGTAAAAGGGGAAAATCCGAAAATTGATCATTTGTAATTATATCACACGAAAAAATGTATTTTTGTCCTTTGTTACCCAACTGTCTGTCCTGTTAAGACCCCTTTTTCTCGGGAATTGGCAGACACACACTATGTTAACAAAAGTATCCGGACACCCGCAAAAACATGAACTGCCTTGTGCTGCCACCTACTGCCAGGTACTCCATATCAGCGACCTCAGTAGTCATTAGACATCGTGAGAGAACAGAACGGGGCGCTCTGCAGAACTCACGGACTTCGAATGTGGTCAGATGATTGGGTGTCACTTGCGTCATACGTCTGTGCGCGTCATTTCCACACTCCTAAACATACCTAGGTCACGTGTTTCCGATGTGATAGTGAAGTGGAAACGTGAAGGGACACGTACAGCACAAAAGCGTACAGGTCGACCGCGTCTGTTGACTGACAGAGACCGCTGACATTTGAAGAGGGTCGTAATGTCTAATAGGTAGACATCTATCCAAACCATAACACAGGAATTCCAAACTGCATCAGGATCCACTGCAAGTACCATGACAGTTAGGCGGGAGGTGAGAAAACTTGGATTTCATGGTCGAGCGGATGCTCATAAGCCACACATCACGCCGGTAAATGCCAATGGCGCCTTGCTTGGTGTAAAGAGCGTTAACATTGGACGATTGGCGATCCGATTGCAGAGAGTTGGTATGGGGAATGACCGGTGGACGTCATCTGACAGCGAGTGACAATAAAATTCGCAGGCGGTGGTGTTATGGTGTGGTCGTGTTTTTCATGGAGGGGACTTGCACCCCATGTTGTTTTGCGTGGCACTATCACAGCACACGCCCTACATTGATGTTTTAAGCATCTGCTTGCTTCTCACTGTTGAAGAGATATTCGGGAATGGCGATTGCATCTTTCAACACAATCGAGCACCTGTTCATAGTGCACGGCCTGTGGCGGAGTGGTTACAAGACAACAACATCCCTGTAATGGAATGGTCTGCACAGAGTCCTGATCTGACGCCGACTTCGTTCCAGGCCTCAGCGACCGACATCGATACCTCTCCTCAGTGCAGCACTCCGGGAAGAATTGGCTGCCATTCCCAAAGACACCTTCCAGCACCTTATTGAACGTATGCCTGCGAGAGTGGAAGGTGCCACCAAGGCTAAAGGTGGGTGAACATCTTATTGAATTCCAGAATTACCGATGGAGGGCGCCACGAACTTGTAAGTCATTTTCAGCCAGGTGTCCGGATACTTTTGATCACATGGTGTATATCTTGCCTATACCGATAACAGGCAAAAATCGTCGAGATTCTCGATTACCGGAATGAATGATCTATCTATATACACAACTATGTTAAATTGGATCCTTTGGTGTGCGAGTCCTGCTCCCACTCGTCCGGATTGAAGACGATGCCGCGAGACAGGATGTTGAGCGTGCTGCCGTGGCCCACCTCAGTGCAGATGGCGTTCAACTGTTGTCGTGATCAAGACATTCGCCAGATCTCTCACCCACTAGCAACGAGTCGTAATGAGTTGCTCAGAGACAGGAACGTAACCAGTCGGTAGCAACTGCGACTTATGAACTCTTATCTGTCATCCATGCTCAACTTGACTCAGTGCCCAGCTGGGTCGAAGTCGTTGTTGCTCCTAGAGGTGGCAGCCCATTACTAAAATTTCGCACCCTCTACATACCCGAATCAGCTAAAAATTTGTGTTTTTTTCTAGTATGCTGTATACGCACAGTAACTAAAATTTCGTTATTTATTATCAGTAATGATCCAGAATGAGCTCCTGTAAAGTTTGGAAGGTAGGAGACGAGATACTGGTAGAAGTAAAGCTGTGAGTACCGGGCGTGAGTCGTGCTTCGGTAGCTCAGATGGTAGAGCACTTGCCCGCGAAAGGCAAAGGTCCCGAGTTCGAGTCTCGGTCGGGCACACAGTTTTAATCTGCCAGGAAGTTTCATATCAGTAATGATGTTGAAATTTTAGTTACCAGCAGTGTATTATAAAACTATAGATTGAAATCAGGGATTCCTAAAACATCTAAAAGCACGAAGCACATAGGTGCTTTTTTTAAACTCCACCTTATGCAAAACACAATGTATTTCTTTTTTATTTACCCAGAGGTGTTTTGACACCTATGTGTCGTTTTCTATGGGTCAAATTTATTTCTGTAAAACATCACACGAAGCTCGTGGTCGTTCACCTGTTTTGGAGCTAATTTTGTTTAGTTTAATTAGATTGTTCACCTGAAAATTAAGTTCCTGGTAAAAATGCATTTTTACAGGTCGGCTCTTTTTTGTACCCGTTTCTGTTGCTTTGACAGAATGCTATCTGCAACGTGCGACGAGATACGAACGTGATCCGAAGCACAGAAGGGTACTGATACCTTTTCAAACCTCCTGCTTTCCGCCCTCCTATCCCTGAAGGTAGGAAAACTGCACCAAAGGGGTGTCGAGGGGTTGCCTAACACAGGTGCTAGAGCAGCCGCCAGACTGGTATGCTGTCTAAATTTCTGATGGTACATTTCTAACGAGGTGAAGGAAGTCGCGTGGGTGGCATTGAGGGTGTTGCCGAACTGAGGAGTCCTAGAGTCACCCTTCGCCGTTTCATTCACGCGCCTGTTAATGTTGCACTCCTGTGTGATCACGCCAAAGGAGAGTGGAAAACCGGAGGGTTCAAAAATCGTAAGTACACTCTGATACTTCGGATCACGTTCGTATTTCGTCGAATGGTTTTCAGCTGTCCCTAGTGGTTCCAGCCCGTACACCAGAGCAAAAACTGGGACGCGCTGCACTCCAAAGGGGTGTGACCACGTTATTTCGGGATGCAGCCCCACAGTGTCCTTACAAAAGAGTTGAAGCTTCCGAGGGTGTCAGCAGTGTTAGAGGTTATCAAGTGCATCTTCCTGTTGCTCGTGGCACTGCGAACTGTCGTTTCCGACAGAAAAATATATATTAAGCAACGCCTCAAGGGAAGGGTTGGTTTCATTGTCGCCCTTTATACCACCCACTGCGACCGTTTCGAGTCGACTACGAGCAGCGAAGGGTCTGAAATGTTTTTCTCGGCCTGCCATAAGAAAACCGCGTGATTTCGACACTGCCTGTTGCTATTGTGACCTCCATCGCAGAGACGTCAAAAGAAGAGGTGAAATGTGTGTAAGAGGGCTGTGACGACCTTCTCATCGAGTGACACGTTCACTGTGGCACTGAGCAGAATTGTGGTGAAACTTGGTGCCAAAGTGACATTAATTCACCTTACTGATCATATGAACTTTTGAGCTGTGGTCTTGTTTCTCGCATGTGTCGACGCCTTGATATTTGAAGCGTTGCCTAGCCCCAGCGTGACGTCGCAGAGCGGCACGTGTTTTCACCATCACAGTGGAAGGTTGTGGGCACCTTCGAGTTAAAGTTCTATACGCCGCAATGGGAGAAAAGTACGTTGTTTTGAAAAAGTGACCCTTTAATTCCGTTGCGCAGTGTACGATGAAGTACTGTACGAAAAAAAGCAAATATTCAGTCGGATCTTCATAAGACTCAGAAATGGTGCAAAGATTGACAATTTGCTTTAAATGTTCAGAAGTGTAAAACTGTGCACATCATAAAACGAAACGACGTACTATCCTATGACTACATAATCGATGAGTAAGAATTAGAATCTGTGGACAGATGAAAATATCTGGGTGTAACAGTTAGTAGGGATATGAACTGGAACGATCACATATTCTCAGTCGTAGTTAAAACAGGTGGCAGACGTCTGTAGATTAGTAGAATGCTAGGGAAACGCAAATCCGTCTAAAAGGAGGTTACTTACAAGACACTCGAACGACCCGTCCCAGAATATTCCTCAAGACCCGTACCAAACAGGAATAACAGAGGATGTATAGAAACAAGGGCAGCACGAATGGTCACAGGTTTCATTGATCCGTAGGAGGATGTCACGGAAACGCCGAAAACCTGAACTGGCAGACGCTTGAAAATACACTCATGCTCATAAATTAAGGGTAATTGCAGAATGTGGTGCCACACAACGTGGCACTACATAAAACTGGCTCTAATAGCATAGGCACATAGGGAACACACAAGACACAGATCTGTAAGTCCACGGTATCGGTGATAAGTTGAGAAAACCGTCCCGAAACACATGTGATACAAAACTCCACTGTTTCCTGCGCATGTACTCCGACATCAATATGGGATATGATCACCATGCACAGGTACACAGGCCGCACAGCAGGTTGGCATACTCTGGATCAGGTGGTCGAGCAGCTGCTAGGCTATAGCCTTCCATTCTTCCACCAATGCCTGTCGGAGCTCCTGAAGTGTCGTAAGGGTTTGAAGAGGTGCAGCGATACGTCGACGTGCTCGATGGGGTTTAGGTCTGGAGAATAGGCAGGCCTCTCCATTCGCCTGATATCTTCTGTTTCAAGGTACTCCTCCACGATGGCAGATCGGTGCGGCCGTGCGTTATCATCCATCCGGGAGAAGGTGGGACCCACTGTACCCGTGAAAAGGCGGGCATACTGGTACAAAATGACGTCCCGATACACCTGACCTGTTACAGTTCCTCTGTCACCCCTGTCAAAGACATGCAGGGGTGTACGTGCACCAATCAAAATCCCACCCCACACCATCAAACCATGATCTCCATACAGGTCCCATTCAAGGACATTAAGGGGTTGGTATCTGGTTCCTGGTTCACGCCAGATGAAAACCCGGCGAGAATCACTGTTCAGACTATACCTGGACACGTCCGTGAGCATAACCTGGGACCACTGTTCAATGACCATGTACTGTTTCATGACACCAGGCTTTACGGGCTCTCCTGTCACCATAGGTCAGTGGAATGCACCTTGCAAGTCTCCGGGCGAATAAACTATGTTTGTTCAGCCGTCTGTAGACTGTGTGTCTCGAGACAACTGTTCCAGTGGCTGCGGTAAGGTCCAGAGCAAGGCTACCTGCAGTATTCCGTGGCCGTCTGCGGGCACTGATGGTGAGATATCGGTCTTCTTGTGGTGTTGTACACTGTGGACGTCCCGTACTGTAGCGCCTGGACACGTTTACTGTCTGCTGGAATCGTTGCCATAATCGTGAGATCACACTTTGTGCTACACGGAGGGCTCTTGCTATGACCTGCTTGTTGTGTTCGATCAGCCTCCAGTCGCCCTAGTATGCTGCTCTCACAACGTCATCAATATGTGTTCTTTGAGCCATTTTCAACACACAGTCACCATTAGCACTTCTGAAAACGTCTGCACACTTACTCGCTACACCGTACTCTGATATGCACCAACACACCCCTGCGTATGTGGACTGCTTCCAGCGCCACCGTGCGACGATCGAAGGTCTAATGCACCGCATGGTCATACCCCGAAGTGATTTAAACCCGCAACCGCCCACCAGAGCATTGTTTCACTTGTATCAGCTTCATCCTTAATTCATGAACATGAGCGTAGATGCAAACTATCCAGAGAAAGCCTGTTTAGAAAATTTCAGGAACCAACTGTAAGTGATGAATCTAGCAGTATAGTACAACACTTTACGTATCACTCCGGCACGGATTACGTCGAGAGGATTAGACTAATTACAGCACGCACAGAAGCATGTATAAAATATTCATCCATCGCTCCATACGTGAAAGGAATACGAAGAAACCGTAATATCTGGTACAGTGAGAATTACCCTGTGCCACGCACTTAACAGAGGTTTGCAGAATATGGGCCGGCCGTTGTAGCCGAGCGGTTCTAGGCGCTTCAGTTCGGAACCGCGCGACCGCTACGGTCGCAGGTTCGAATCCTGCCTCGGGCATGGATGTGTGTGATGTCCTTAGGTTAGTTAGGTTTAAGTAGTTCTAAGTTCTATAGGACTGATGACCTCAGAAGTTAAGTCCCATAGTGCTCAGAGCCATTTGCACCATTTTTTTCAGAATATGTTTATAAAGGTAGATCTTTTTTTATGACTGGTTTAATGCTGCCGGTATGACTTGCTCTCCTGTGCCAACCTCTTCATCTCAGAGTATCACTTGCACTCGACGTCCTCAGCTGTATTTGTTGGATGTATTCCAGTCTCTCCCTTTCCGTACAGTTCTTACCTTCTGCAGCTCTCTCTAGTACAATGGAAGATATCCCGACAGTGTCCTCAAACGAGCGCCTCATTTTGTTTCCGCAAACACAACAAAAGTAGCTTTTGCTCACCTAGCTCAAATTTATCACTTCCTAAAAGGCGCATTTTAACTGGTAATTAGCTTTTGAACGAGTGGTAACTCAGGCACCCACAGAGTTCTGTGCACTGCCGCATTTTAGAGTGCGAAAGTGCTTGAATTTGCGCACGTGACTATCTGATAAGCTACGAGAGTGAGTCAAATGAAAACCTTAAATATTTTTTAAAATATTTTTTATTGTGAAGAAGAGGGGTACAAAGCTGTATCACTTTTCCCCACGCTCAATGCAAGTCCTCCAGCGCTTACAAAGTGCATAAATTCCTTTAGTAAAAATTCTTTTGGTAGTCCGCGCAACCACTCATGCACCGCGTGGCGTACCTTTTCATCAGAACGGAACTTTTTTCCTCCCATTGCGTCTTTGAGTGGTCCAAACATATGTAAATCCCTTGGGGCAAAGTCTGGTGAGTATGGTGGATGAGGAAGACACTCAAAATGCAGGTCTGTGATTGTTGCAACTGTTGCACAGGCAGTGTGGGGCCTTGGATTGTCATGTTGCAAAAGGACACCTACTGACAGCAATCCCCGTCGCTTTGATTTGATTCCAGGCCGCAGATGATTTTTTAGGAGATCTGTGTATGGTGCACTGGTGACAGTGGTCCCTCTAGGCATGTAATGCTCCAAATCGACGCCTTTTTCGTCCCAAAAGGGAGTCAGCATAACCTTCCCTGCTGATGGTTCTGTTCGAAACTTCTTTGGTTTTGGTGATGAGAAATGGCGCCATTCCTTGCTCGCTCCCTTCGTTTCCAGTTGGTGGAAGTGAACCCAGGTTTTGTCCCTAGTAACGATTCTTGCAAGGAAGCCATCACCTTCTCGTTCAAAGCACCGAAGAAGTTCTTCAGAAGCATCAACATGTCGTTCTCTCATTTCAGGAGTCAGCTGCCGTGGCACCCATCTTGCAGACACTTTGTGAAACTGGAGCACATCATGCACAATGTGGTGTGCTGACCCATGACTAATCTGTAAACATGTTGCAATGTCGTTCAGTGTCACTTGGCGATTTTCCTTCACCGTGGCTTCAACTGCAGCAGTGTTCTGTGGAGTCACAACTCGTTGAGCCTGACCTGGACGAGGAGCATCTTCCACTAAAGTCACATCATTTGCGAACCTCCTACTCCATTCGTAGACTTGCTGCTGCGACAAATATGCATCACCGTACTGAACCTTCATTCGTCGATGAATTTCAATAGGTTTCACATCTACACTACGCAAAAACCGAATAATAGAACGCTGTTCTTCCCTGGTGCAAGTCACAAGTGGGGCGGCCATATTTATAATGACACTGCGACTGTATGTGTGCATCTGCACTATGCTGCCACCTACAGTCCATTCTGCACGCTGTTTGTAGCACACTTACCAACTTACTGAATAACGGCGCGAAATTTCGATTTGTTATTACAAATTTAATGTTTTCATTTGACTCACCCTCGTAACTTCAATGCTACAGAACTCGGAAACGGCGCAAAGTATCGATTTTTTTTCTTAACAATTATTGCTCAGCACGGCCTCCCCCGCAATACAGTTACAAGCTTTTCAGACTGTTTCTAAGCACCCTGTATAATACCGCCGACCCCAATGAGAAACGGGACCAGGTAAACAGGAAAAGAAGACAAAGACGACATCCTCACAGATAAGGGTAGCCGTCGTGATATGAAATGCACTCCATGGTCGTATTCTGTCCCCTGTCCCGTCATACCTCACCTGTTTCGTGCTTCCGCGATACAATTATACACGAATAACGGTTCGGTTCCTTGAAGAAGGCAGGCGATTCTTCGTGCCATCCTTGACAGAAGTAGGCCAATGCCTGCACTTGCAATGCCGTCGCTGTCAATCAGTCGTTAAGCTTCAAAACAAAGAGAGGCACGATGCGCTTGGACGACACCCTGCCCCAGGAGGAGGACTAACGAATCTCCTTGGGCTCCTGACCCACTTAATTAACATCCCTGTCACAGTCCGGCGTCCATCTAGGACGGCAATGGGCGCGCGCAAATCGCGCAACACGCCCGGCGCCAAGTACTCCCACCTTGTGTTCAGCCGACCGGCTTGCGCTGGAATTCTTTCGGTTTCTTCGGACCGGCCGAATAAAAAGATCGTGTCGCAAACGACATCCGCTCGAAGGGCACTTTCGCTGCTTGTTCATCCGTGCATATTCGGTTCCGGGTGAGAAAGTGTTCAGCTCACTCTCGAACACCACGACACCAAGTCGCGTCCTCGCGGTCCATTCAGTCGCCGACGCGGTCTCGAGACGGCCTGGTTTGTGCCCCGCTAGTGCGGATTAGCTCGTTCGCTGTGTTGACGGGTGCGGAGTGGTTCGGCTGTCCGGTGTTAGCAGTGCTGTCGATCAGGTGCCACCAACTCGAGTGCAGTTGCGACGGCGCTCCTCGCGACAATGGGGTGAGTGCTGATATGAGTTTCTTACGCACGTACTATGGACGTCCTTTGAAATTGATAGGGAAGTGGATGCAGTTTGAAGCTTGCGTCGGATGCTCATCTTGTGCAGAACATACAATCAAAGCTAACAGCTAAGAATGTTTTCCAGATATGGTTCAAAAGTCTTTTTCAAATTACCTTAAAGATGACACTATTTCCGCCGAGTATATTAATACACAACCGTGTTATCTCGAAACATAATCGGCCAATCTAGGCCAACAGCCCTTTTCAATTTGACAGGCCAAGGATATGATTTTTGCTTTATTTATTTTCATCGGGCTAGGAACAACACATACCCACTTCACTAGCACCGATTTTCAGTACGATTCTACATTAATATACTGTGTTTGAACATTATGAAATACCTCGCAGACAATGATCTACCGCCATATAGCCAACACAGCTTCAGAAAATATCTCTGTATGTCCATCTTCTTAGAGATCGTTGCGGGACTCGGCTGCTCGATAGAGGATGCCAAATTAAACACCTTTCAGCCGCCAAATATTCAACCTTATTTTATTTGGCAACCAGTTTCAGCGTTTTACTACGCCGTCTTCAGGCCCCTGACCGACGTGTAGGAAGAATCTACCACAGTTGTGATCAAAACAAGAGCCAGCAGTACTGGTGTTAGTAGATATTTGCTTCAGTGATCGCTTCAACCATCACTATGGAACAGTCGACAGGTGATGGTTGAAGCAATGGCGTATTTCGTTGTAATTCGTCGTAATGAGATCTTTTCACGAAATTTCAGTTACTAACTTCCTCCTTCGATATATTTCAACAAACTGGAAAGAAAATCGTCAAAAAGCCAAGATCACTATAAACCGTTTATTTCGCAATAAATGCTTCACAAACGATCTTGGTTTTTTGAAGCTTTTCTTCTTTTATTACACTGCAAATCGCCCCCATTCTGGCGCGATGTCAGGAATATATACCAATATATTTTATTGACAACGAAATATACAGGATGGTCCATTGATCGTGACCGGGCCAAATATCTCACGAAATAAGCGTCAAACGAAGAAACAACAAAGAACGAAACTTGTCTAGCTTGAAAGGGGAAACCAGATGGCGTTATGGTTGGCCCGCTAGGTGGCGCTGCCATAGCTCAAACGGATATCAACTGCGTTTTTTTTAAATAGGAACCCCCATTTTTTATTACATATTCGTGTAGTACGTAAATAAATATGAATGTTTCAGTTGGACCTCTTTTTTCGATTTGTGATAGATGCCGATGTAATAGTCACAAACATATGGCTCACAATTTTAGACGAACAGTTGGTAACAGATAGGTTTTTTAAATTAAAATACAGAACGTAGGTACGTTTGAACATTTTATTACGGTTGTTCCAATGTGATACATGTACCTTTGTGAACTTATCATTTCTGAGAACGCATCCTGTTACAGCGTGATTACCTGTAAATACCACATTAATGCAATAAATGCTCAAAATGATGTCCGTCAACCTCAGTTCATTTGGCAATACGTGTAACGACATTCCTCTCAACAGTGAATAGTTCGCCTTCCGTAATGTTCGCACATGCATTGACAATGCGCTGACGCATGTTGTCAGGCGTTGTCGGTGGATCACGATAGCAAACATCCTTCAACTTTCCCCACAGAAAGAAATCCGGGGACGTCAGATCCGGTGAACGTGCGGGTCATGGAATGGCGCTTCGACGACCAATCCACCTGTCATGAAATATACTATTCAATACCGCTTCAACCGCACGCGAGCTATTTGCCGGACATCCATCACGTTGGAAGTACATCGCCATTCTGTCATGCAATGAAACATCTTGCAGTAACATCGGTAGAACATTACGTAGCCAATTAGCATACATTGTACCATTTAGATTTCCATCGATAAAATGGGGGCCAATTATCCTTCCTCCCATAATGCCGCACCATACATTAACCCGCCAAGGTCGCTGATGTTCCACTTGTCGCAGCCATCGTGGATTTTCCGTTGTCCAATAGTGCATATTATGCCGGTTTACGTTACCACTGTTGGTGAACGACGCTTCGTCGCTAATAGACACTTGGTTGTGTCGTCCAGGATACCGAGCAGCATACATAGCACACGCCCGTTGGACATTTTGATCACAACAGCCATACATCTACACGATATCGTCCTTTTCCGCAATTGGTAAACGGTCCATTTTAACATGGGTAATGTATCACGAAGCAAATACCGTCCACACTGGCGGCATGTTACGTGATGCCACGTACTTTTGTTTGTGACTATTACAGCGCCATCTATCACAAAGCGAAAAAAGTGGTCCAACTGAAACATTCATATTTCTTTACGTACTACACGAATATGTAATAGAAAGTGGGGGTTCCTATTTAAAAAAAACGCAGTTGATATCCATTTGACCTATGGCAGCGCCATCTAGCGGGCCAACCGTAGCTCCATCTGGTTTCCCCCTAGAAGCTAGACAAGTTTCGTTCTTTGTAGTTTTTTTCATTTGACGCTTATTTCGTGAGATATTTGGCCCGGTCACGATCAATGGACCGCCCTGTATAATAATAAATGAGTTTCATTATTAAATTTGAGAAATCAAGAGCTTGTAGCTAAAGACTTCGCTGTTCATGTTTCCCGCGTGGTATCCGACAGTAGAACAGTCGAAAAATAGTGTGAAGGTGGTTCTATGTTCCCTCCGCCAAACTCTACGTGTGAAACAATAAACAAATAATAACGGCGAATAACAATAATAATTGGTATTAGTACTAACAACGAAAGGCATTAATAATAACAATAATATTGTTTAGAAAAAGAGACTTTCAGTAGAATAATCTGCAACCAAATGGAAGGTAGAATGAGGGGGTGGGGGAAGGAGGGAGATTAAAAATTGTGGACTGCACGCCAATATAAGGAAGAGATAGTTATAGCTACAAAAGTTTTTACTTTGTTGAGAACTAGTATTTCTGCTGTGCTGTTCATATAGTAGTGTAAGAGCTGAGGATAAATAAGGAGTGCAGACTGAGAAGACGATAGAGCAAACACAGAATATGATAGCACCAACGCTTATCGACAGGCAGCAGGAGTAAATTGGCAGTAGATAACAACTATCTACAAGTTGTACAAAAACCAGATTGAAGTTGTGGTAGTGGAAAGGCTTGAAAGGGAAGCAAAAGTTGAGAATCGTATAAGGCAATCTTGTAGACTCTCCCGATGCTATTCAGTCTGTACACTGAGGAAGCAGTAAAGGAGACATTTGGGAAGAGATTCGAAGTTTGGGGTTTGTCAGAGACGGCAAAGGACTTACATATGACTGTAATGGACAGTAGCGTCTTGAAGAAATGCTATAAGATGGATATCTGCGGAAGTAAAACAAGGATAATGAAATGCAGACGATGAAAAGGCATTGTTTTAGAAAACAAAACATTAAAACTCGGGGATCAAAGTAATTGATGCTGACCAGAGCAGTATAAAGTGCATGCTGGCAATAGCCAGAAAAACATTTCTGATAAAAGAGGATTTGGTAAAATCCAGTATTAATCTAAGTGCTAGAAAGTCTTTTCTGAAGGTATTTAGAGTGCAGCCTTGCAGGGAAGTGAAACGAGAACGACAAAAAATTCAGGCAATGAGGGAATACAAAAGTTTGATATGTGCTGCTACAGAAGAATGCCGAAGATTAGGTGGACAGACGAGGAGATACTGAGTCTAATTGAGGAGAAAAGAAATTTATGGAACATTGTGATTAAAAAAGGGATCGGTTTATAGGACAGGATTGACGTAGCAAGAAACTCCAATTACAGGTCTCATCTTCTCAATCACGAATAGTGCTGCTGGGATCGAGAACTGTGTGTAAATTTCATACGCTTTTAGAGAGCGATTATTGTAAAAAAAAAATAGCTGTTGGTTTGTGCAAAGACAACATAATAGGATCGCTACTGTTTTCCGTACACGTGAACGATTTATCAGGTGGCGTGAGCAGCACTATCAGATTACTCGCCGGTGATATTGTTGTATACACGAAAGTCTGCAGTCTTAAGCTCTCCGCAGTCACAGAAAGTCTCTTATTTCCAACTGATATCACGTAAAAAGATTTAAAATGCACCTATTTTATAGATCTCTGCCATGTCTCTGAGAATGGCAGAAATTTATTCTTAATTTTAATTTGGCCACCGGAGTTAGGTTTTCTCTTATAATAGGCGAAATTTTCATGTCGTGGAAATTGTCCTAAACGAGAACTGGCTTGTGCAACGCCATACGCAGCGGAAGTGACAACACCGAGGGAGCGGATAATGCCGTTCCAGCTGCCATTGGTCTGCTGTTGGCGGGAGCAATACAGCTCGCTGGCTGACCAGTGACAACTAAATAAGTGTGTAATTACCGTAACAAAGAAAAAGTACGGAACAGTACGCGAAGATGAGTGATAAACATTTGGAACCCGTCAGAGCGTTTAAGCGTTTAGAGTAACTACCAACCCTCCACCCTGCCACCGCAGATTTTCTAAAGAATTGAATTCCCATGCATAAAACAGCTTCAGACATCTGATTACTTCGTAAACGAATTAAATCTATTAAATACATGGCGTTAAGCAGGTGCTTTATGGCTGAAGAAACAAAACCGTAATTATTCTGGTTTTATTGGTTCCGGATTATTAACCCATACACTAACAAAAATGTATAAAGTATATACCGTATAGAGTATATTTCAAATTATTTGTAAGGTTCGTTGGAAGTCACTCAATATAGTTAAGGTGAGGGATAGTCAACTTTCTTTACCTACCACCCACTTTTTTTTATAAATGTTACTAGTAAAATTATCTAATCGCCCACCCGAGCACAAGAAAGGCGGTTTATAAAGGAGAAAAATGCTTTTGCTTTAAAATATTTACAAAGCAGAGTTAGAGCAAGTTAAAGCATATAATAATGACTACTTAACAAGTACTGTAGGCCAAAATTGTGCGAAAACTTGATGAAAATGTCCTTAAAACATCTGCAGCCTACGACCCGCCAATAAAGCTGCAAGGGACCAGGTTGACTGAAACTGGTCCAGGTAATTTGCCCCTCATTTAAATGAAAGCTAGCTTTTCACGTTTGCCAATGGTTAAGACGTCATGTCTCCTGAACAATGTGTCATACAGTGATACGATTTTACAAGTAGATTGAGTGATATATGTGGAATACTGTCTGTAAAACGTCTTGCGAAGAGAGTAATACAGAAGTAATAAATTGAAACGTTTTGGCTGATGCCGAAGTTCGTTAAGTTTATAAAATGACGGATCCACTGAACGGAAGTGTCATTGAAAGAAACGTTCACTTTACTAAAGTATAACTTGTTGGTTAGCTGATTGTCGGTGTTCGAAAGTGTACGCATGTGCTGATCGTATGAAGAAGATATACTGATTCCAAGATTATGAATGCTTGGTAAATCCTCGACTACGAAATGTCTACACTTTCAGCTCTTTGCGTTTTGAACTCTTCAAATGTCAGGTTTTACAAAATGTGAGTTGCAAATTCCAACCAATCACGTCGGCCTTCCACGACATCTCAAACGCGACTTCGCTCCATTATACAACACTTCTCACCATGTCCCCACGAGAAGAAGGACAGTTGTAACATTTGAAACAAAGAGTTTTAAATGATTTACATCGTCGTGAAAGACATTGTTTCAATTAACTGATACATATTTAGTAAAACTTAGAAAAAATAAATTTTCAGATTTTTCATCTTAAAACTCAAAATATCTTAATCAAATAAAATATATATAGTTATGCGTGAAACAATGAATTTAGTGAAAGTAGTTGTTTATAAGCATTTTTCTACTTACAAATGAAATTATCGATACTCATCGCTATCAGAGGGTTCAGAATGGGCATCTTGCTTAGTTACGTCACAAGTTTTACTATATGAACAGCAAAAATGTAGTAAAATGTAGTAAAAGACTAACTTATTTTAGGGGATGGGGCGGGGGGGGGGGGGGGTTGTCAACGAGAAAAAGTTTCGGAACGATTTGAAATTATGTGTGAAGTTTGTTGGAAGACCCTAAGCGATCTTATTCTCAAACACTCGCTGAATAGTGAACCAATATAGATCATCAGATGATTGCGACAACGGTGAAACCTAGAAGCTACAATATTTGTATATAGTCAGAAGACGTAGCTGTACAATGGAAACAGGAAGTTAAACAAGGTGTCAGATTAGTACCATTACACCCACCCACCCACCCACACACACACACACACACACACACACACACACACACACACACACAAATTTGCCAATGAACAAAGGGTTATTAAGAAGACAGATAATGACCCCTCCGGTCTGCAACAGATCGCCTAAATCAACTACGTAATAATTATCATATAAAAATTTCACTAATGTCCTACTTCGAGACATTTTCAGTACGCTCCAAAACATGGCTAGACGAACAATCAATAGCACAGGCGTCATACTTGCAGCTGGTAGGCTGCTGTGTTGGCTCTGAATATAAAAACGACTTTCTAATAGACAAAGTAATTACTGCTCCTGTTTAAGATATACAACTGAATCTTAGACAACTACGAAAGACAAAAGAAGCATGCAGTCGGCTGAAGAACTTGATATATACTATACAAATGAAAAGAAATAGAGCAAAGGAGCATAAAACGGAAACATCATATCAACAGAATGATGATAGATTATTTAAACAAGTAATCAATTATAAACCAAAAACCGAAAGGAAGGAGACATGTAAGACGACCGAGGAACAGATGTCTTCTTCTGAGGTCATCGGTCCCTTAGAACTTAGAACTACTTAAACCTAACTAACCTAAGGACATCACACACATACATGCCCGAGGCAGGATTCGAATCTGCGACCGTAGCGGTCGCGTGGCTCCAGACTGAAGCGCCTAGAACCTCTCGGCCACTCCGGCCGGCCTGTCTTCAGTGAAGGTGGAACAGGCTGTAAGCCTACTCCATCAGATGAAGAGGAAACAAGACGTAGATTCTTCCTTTGACGTTAAACATAATGTCCAACTCTATCAAACTCAGAAGCTTTTTTCACGTTGGTTACATTTCCATAAGATTTGGGGGGAGGGGAGGGGGGGACTGACCTTCCGAAGTGGACGGGACACGAACAAAATGCCATTAATATGTTATCGAAACATTGAAATAGGTCTTTCATGTTCCGCTATTTTGACGGTCACTTCTTTTCTTAGACTGTGACTGTTAAGGGCATTTGGGAATGGTAATGCAACGAAGGCCGCGCCGCGCCTTGCTCCACTATTCCCGCTCGAGCAAGCATGCTGTTACTGGAACCAAGTCAGCGTTCCGTGGAAGCACGGCGTCAACGTACCTGCCAAGATCACAGCGTAACACAATGAGCTCCTGCGACCTACGTAAAACTTACGGTGTTACCAGGGCAATAAATACCCTGCGTAGGCTTATTTTCAGTATTAGCATAGTGTAACATATGCAATTGCGACACTCACTGCTTTGAAAATTGTTACCGTCAGACAGTTGAAGACATACAAGTGTTCCTACATTACTTAGTTTTTATCCATTACAGATTTCTAATGCACCATGGATGACAATTTCAGAATCCTGTTCCGCCTACCCCCCTCCCTCCATTCCTGCCGATCATCCACGCCCCCCGGATAAATGTCCATAAAATTGTTTGGTTTTAATTCTTCTGCTACTTAATTTATGAAATAACTATTTTATTATAACATCCCAAGAGGTAATAAAATATCGAGAGACATGAATAATCGTAAAATAAATGTAAACAGAGCCAAAATTAATGAATGAAATGACATAAGCTACAGTGTCTACATGAAGAAATACTCTCGAAATTACATTTGATTGCAACATATCCCTTGAAATCGAAGAGAATATAAACACAGTATTTCATCAATAAGATGTATTGCTGTTCGTGACTGCTCTTATGACTAGTATTTTCTTTTACATCCAATAACTTTGCTCGAAGCCTAAGGATTTGCTCAGTTTTGCAATCCACTACTTCCTGTTCACGAGTTTTTGTTTAATATATTTTTTTTCTCGGGAAGTCTTTTCTTAAGGTATTTGTATTCAGTGTAGCTAAATATGGAAAACAAACATGAACGATAAAGAGTTTAGAGAACATAGGGTTTTGAAATGTGGTGCTACAGAAGAATGCTGTAGATTAGATGTGCAGAATGCGTAACTAATATGGAGGTACTGAATTGCACTGGGAACACAACTTGACTAAAAGAAGGGATCGGTTGGTAGGACACAATCTGAGACATCAAGGGGTCACCAGTTTAGTAGTGGAGAGAAGTGTGAGCATAGAGGGATGGGTGTGTGTGTGTGGGGGGGGGGAGGGGGGGAATCGTAGAAAGAGACCAAGAGATGAATCCAGTAAGCAGATACAGAAGGATGTAGGCTGCGGAAGTTATTCAGAGATGCTCGCAGAGACTAGAGTAGCATGGAGAATTGCATCAAACCAGTCTTCGTGCTGAAGAGTATAAAAACAACAACAAATAATATTTCTTCTTCGAAAGAGGACCGTACTGAAAAAATCTGACATTTGTGTCTCTGATGTGGCAATAAAAGCATTTTTTTTTTCTTTTTAGTCGGGAAACTGTGTTATTGTTTTCGTCGTTCTATGATCACACCCATGTGGTAACTTTCACTTTAGCTGTAATTATGGTGTCTTCTTTGCAAAAAGAAAAGACATATAAATAGAATTACCGAATTTCGCTTATCTTAGAACGGAGGTTGCACATGAGTTCGTAACCACATGTGAAGCGTTCTGCTCTCCAAAATATGCTTCCTTACAATTCGAACGAATCCTAAATATTCAACTTGTCAATTTATCGTACACAAAACCGAAATGAAACGTCCAGAAAGCCACATCCAACTGCGTCCAGGGCAGACATAGCTTTGTTCATGCCACCGTGAATTCGGTCTTGATTCGCTTTTCCTATGTATACCTTACGTAAGTGGATTCGCACTTATGACCGTAACAAGGGAAATATTTTCCTAATCACCGTGTACTTGCATCCTGCTGCTAGCTTCGAAAGTGATTGACATAGAAATCGTGCGACAATCTACTTGTCCAAACATGCAAAATCAGTTTTGCACCTTGCTCGTACAAATAATTGAGTTCTAACCTACACATCGATGAATAGGAATGTAGGAACACCAACGATTCAGGTACGTCCTCTTGCAGTTCCGGTCAAGAGCTCCGTGCAATGGCTGCCGAGAAATACGTACAATTAGGAATCAAAGGTGATCGTTTACACAACATAACATGAGGTCTGTCCCGAGTGTCGTGGGGATCGGGTATTTTGGTTTACAAAGACGCCGCCTCGCTTTACACTGATAATCGAAAACATTATTATTACTGCCCACCGCTATCTTGGATGCCGCTTGGTACCGTTGCGGGCATGTGGCGCATTAACAAAAGTATGTGCATTCTAGGACTTGTAGTGGGGAGTTGTAGTATCCTCGTCGCCATTGTTGAGTCTTGTACCATAGGAATCCAGGGAGAAGATGTTGTTTAGTGGCCGGTATCCTCTTTCTACAACACACCTGCCCACAGGTATTAACAGGGTTCTTTAAGAGTCCATGTGTTGTGGTACAAGCTCTTGACTTATAGTCCACGTTAACCTCACTGCTGGTGAAGTACAAGTCCCGCTATGCGATGACTAACAGATGCCAAACTAGAATGGGAGTTGGTGCATCAGTGACTGGGCTAGCGACTAAGCGACTGCGTTAGTGCCTGAGACTGACGTAGTGACAGACTGATACTGACACTGAGCCTGAGCCCTCGGTCCACGGCGGCTTTCTAAACACTTGCAGTCGACATGGCGTTGGCGGCGTGTTGCTTGCGAGTTTATCTTTGGCCTCTCTCCTGATAGGCGCGCTTGATCCAGCCCCTACTATCGATCTTCTTGATACATCTTTGCCGACCAGTGTGCTGGCGATAGCTTACGCCAGCGCAGGAATGAGTTCATAATATTTTGAATAGGAACCCATATCCGAAAACGTACTTTTTCCGTTCTACGATGGTTTCAATTCAGATGTGTATCGCGTCCACGTCTTCTGAGGGAAAGAGAAAAGTCTCAGACTTGCTTGTCCAAGTATGCTTTAAGATCACATTTTATTATGGAAAAAACTGTCAGATACTGTGCTGTGTGTAGCAACCAAAGGCGTTACTCCTTGCATAATAAAAGTGAACATTATCGTTGCATTATCTCTGATTTTTATTGTCTCTGTTGTTGAATGTAATGTTAATGACTCCAATTTTGTTCTTGCTCTGATAAAGACAAAGGCAACTTGTTAATAATACGTGTTACAACTCGATAGTAAATGTTGTACTCAAGGGAGAAATAAACGAGTGCTCATCTGTGACAGACAAACAGGAGAGACTCTAACGTAAGTATTACTCTTTTAGTCATTCTACTTACTATAGAAATTTTCAGCTACACTACGTCGTCGACGAGTTGGAGAGATGCTGGGGACATTGGTGAACGAACCTGCAACCACACGACAAAACACACACAAGGCGCGTTTACTTTCAATGGACATTTTAATACACCATATGGAAACCAAGAATACAAGCTAGTCTTCTCTATAAAACCATAAAATACAATGAAAATACCAATATAATGCAATAGGGTAGGCAGGATGACGCGTAGTTGATGTGGGGTCGCATGCAAAGTTTAATTTATGAGACTCCAATACAGACAGAGGTAGATCAGCTCGCATGAAATTTGACCGCTGCACTAGACGCGAGACACCAGCTAGGATGGAGAGCGTGTGCCAGAATATGCTTCGTAGGTACAATGTACCAGCGCTGGTGATCGCCGTTGTAATGCATCACTACTGTTGGGTTCGTACAGTATATTCGGGTCTTTTTTGTTCTTATTTAATTTAAACTCCTAATGTTTGAGTATTAATACAAGCAAATGTGCGATAGTGATAAATGGATGGTTCATTATGTTTACTTTCTAAATGTTGTCTGATAACTGTACTGTGTCACTCTTAATTCAATTCCTCAAACAAAAGTGGATGAGTCAAAATCTCAATTGAAACCATCGTAGAATGAAAAGGGTACGTTTCCGGACATGGGCTCCTATTGGGAATTTCCGAACACCCTGTATGTTTTAATGCGTAGATTGTGTCAGGTAGATTAAAATTGAAATTAAAAATGATGGACGGTGTAGCGTTTCGTGATGCAAAATCCTATAAATTATGTGAGATGGACTATTAATATGACGTTAAATGTAAAATATCTGCGCGAGAGATAAATACTCAAAAATGATGGACAGTGTAGCGTTTCGTGATGCAAAATCCTATAAATTATGTGAGATGGATTATTAATATGACGTTAAATGTAAAATATCTGCGCGAGAGATAAATACTCTGTGGAATTTAATCATCTGATTACAAACTCGATGTCAAAGATATACAGACTGTATAAAGCTACGGCAAAGAGATAATTATTCCATGTTGGACATTGCAAGAGAGATGTTCTATGTCGGGTTGAGAGGAGATTGTTGGAAGCCGCCATAGAGGCAGTAATCTATGTTTTATGGCATTGAAGAAAATAAATACATATAAAAGCACAAAAGGAGTATCAGGTGTGTAGAGTTCATATACTCTTAATCATTTTAAAAAAATATTCAGTGATTATAAAGAAGCAATTCGTTCGGAAATGTTTTGTGGCTTTGTAAGGTGTCAGGCAAATCCAACACCTTCCATGAAAACCCTGACATGATAAGCAATTCCAGTAGTATGTCACATAGCTCCGAATAAATCGTGACATTAAATTAACCAAAGTAATACGAGTAACGAGTGAGCAAATGGAATACCACAGACTAACACAAGAATGCCTAAATGCATGTCATACCGTGAGACAGACGCAGTTCCGAGGGGAGAAACGAGAACAGAAGCCGAGAGCAGAACCGTGTTAAGCTAGAAGGCCCTACGATAAGGGACGGACACCCCGTCGCCAGCTAACCGCTAGGACCACCACCCAGCCCATGTTAAAAGCTAGAGCCCTCCAGAAGAACAGTACGGATGTTACAATAATACTAAAAGGTCCACACCAGCTGCAAGTTTTAGCGTGAGACTTTTTCGCGTCTCTGTTACGTTGCAAACGTTAAAAACATTGCCCCACCACGAAAAGTATAAAGTTTCTCATTGGATAGAAAGAATTTTTGTAGGCGGAGCTTAAGGTTAACATTGAGACCCTGATTGGTCAGATGAAAACACAGCCAGATAGTTTTTTTAAACCAACTTCGGTAAATTGTAGTAAGCAGAAGTTAGGAGAGAGTTGCTTCCGAGACAGCTAGGTGAGCGGAGCTGTGCTACCCGCCGCCCCCTGACGAACACCGACAATGTAATGAACGCACGCGATGCCGCATAACAGCGCATAAAGCTTCACTCAGACCTGCAGAAGTCTCATCTGTTACACCCCCTTTTTGCGTAATACTAGTGTCGATCATCAATTAAAGCTCATGGTGTTCACATTTGCCACTTGAAGTAAAAATCTGAAACGCGATGATTTTTCTGTTATATAGTTATTGAGAAGCCACATCAGCCACTGTAATTTACGACAAGTTAGATAAGTAATTAAAGATAATTGAGGGTCACTGTAGACCATTTTCATAGTTTTCTCTTTTGTGGAACTTAATTTAAACCTAGATTATAGATGTGATATGGCATAGGTCATCCTTCGATCCATTGTAGAACTTGGAAACCCATTCAGGGAATATTCGTTCACATTTTTGTTGAACGCAGTTGGTTTTTACCATCCTGTATTAAAACATTTCCTTTTATCAATAGAGCAATTTATAAACAATGTTTTGTGAGTAGAATAAAATTTCCAGTGGTAAACTTAACTGCTTTTTCGACGTTATTTTACCAGCTAACTAAAAATAGGGAAGCCTTGAACCCCTTCCACTGAATTTAGTTAGTATTAAAATTATTTTACAGGGAGTGCAGTGGAGCTGACGCTGAAATCATTAAGTATTTGGTTATATCATCGCTAGTCTCAATGAACTCTTCTGAACTCTACATATCTTGTGTGATCTGGCGTCTCCTTACCAGCAACAGGTCCCAGGTTCAAACTAGTCAATTCCCTAAAAAACACGCTCAGAGCGTCGTTGCGCGAAAGTGGTAGGGAGACACGATATAGAACAAACAGACACCACGCAGAATGTTAGAGTTTGATGGTGTGAACCTGCATTTTTACACGGTTTTGAGATTCGTCGAGAATATTTCTCTGAAGACCTAAATAATTTCACGAAATAAAGTTGGACATCACATTCCATACACATGACACAGCATAACACTTAGCTGTACCGATCGATTTCCGTAGAGCGATAAATTATCTGTAGCGATTTCAGGTGGAGAAGTTCCAGCAAGCAGACTCAACGAGATCTGCTGCTGCGAAACGAACATGGTATTACCGTATTCTTTAACTTACGGAGAACAGTAAGCAATATAGACTTCGTAACTACAGCAAGCATAATTAAAAGGACTCAAATAAAAGGAGCAAACAGTAAAAAGGAATCGCTAAACCAAACCATGAATAAAAGTCAATTAATAATAATACGCAATTAGTAAAACGCTTATTAAATAATAGAGAAAATAAAAATAAGAACTTTAAAACAGAAAGATGTTCTCATCAATTTTGGCGCAATTAAGGAATGGATTCCTTTCGACGAGATGTCATTGAGACGGAGCAGTAGTTACGTGACAGGCGAGAGCGGAAATCGTGCGTCTCTTTTTAAACTAAGTGTCTCGGCGTTTGCCTTAAGCCGTTCAGGCAAACTGCAGAAAATCCAAATAAGGGTGACCAAACGAGCAGTAGAACCACCTAAAAATGAGTCCATTAACTTAAAGCATCTCTGCATCACTCAGTAGTAACGTAATTAGGAACTAATACTGTAGTATATCGGGAGGTTGTAACGATGGAGAATTGTACTGAGATGCAGGAGGATCTGCAACGATTTGACGCATGGTGCAAGGAATGGTAATTGAATCTCAATGTAGAGAAGTGTAATGTGCTGCGAATGCATAGAAAGAAAGATCCTTTATCATTTAGCTACAATATAGCAGGTCAGCAACTGGAAGCAGTTAATTCCATAAATTATCTGGTAGTAGGCATTAGGAGTGATCGAAAATGGAATTACCATATAAAATTAATCGTCGATAAAGCAGATGCCAGACTGAGATTCATTTGAAGAATCCTAAGGAAATGCGATCCGAAAACAAAGGAAATAGGTTACAGCACACTTGTTCGCCCACTGCTTGAATACTGCTCACCGGTGTGGGATCCGTACCAGACAGGGTTGATAGAAGAGATAGAGAAGATCCAACGGAGAGCAGCGCGCTTCGTTACAGGATCGTTTAGTAATCGCAAAAGCGTTACGGAGATGATAGACTCCAGTGGAAGACTCTGCAAGAGAGACACTCAGTAACTCGGTCCGGGCTTTTGTTGAAGTTTCGAGAACATAGCTTCACCGAGTAGTGAAGCAGTATATTGCGCCTTCCTACCATGAGAAGAGACCAGAGAGATTAGAGCCCAAACAGAGGCATACAGACAATCTTTCTTTCCACGAACAATACGAGACTGGAATAGAAGCGAGAAACGATAGAGGTACTCAAGGTACCCTCCGCCACACACCGTCAGGTGGCTTGCGGAGTATAGATGTAGATATAGATGTAGCTGTAACCAATTCTCACGAAAGATCAGTGACGAATACCTGAGTAACAGCTTCTAACGATGCCTTTAAAAGATTGCATGACGAAAGACGCATTAATTAAGGGACTGTCAGTTTACGTCAATTGTGATAGTGCGTAATTACATTCGGTGATGTAACGCGTTGTGAAGAAACCAGCTTTTCGTAAAACTAGTGCGAACAAATAGGACTCACGTAGAGTGATGGAGTTCTGTGACAGCACGTAACTGAAATGTACTAGGCAAAAAGTGGGCGTGGCTAAGGCGGACGCTGCAGGAATCTCCCGAGGCAAAATACAGGGCACGCAACCTCCGGCGCTTGCGTCATGTTTGTTCGTGTTTGTCTGGCGCCCTAGGACTGAGACATTTTACTGACAATGTCAGAGCGAGGCCAAGTAAACATTGCGTGCTTCTATTTCATTATACGCATACACGTGTACCTTGCGAAGTGGGCTTTTATATCTAATTGCGTTCTCCCTGAATCTCTGCACAAGGGACATATATTGCACACCTCATTACGAGAGTGCTTGCGTGTGGACGTGCTTTAAGACGGATATCCGTCCAATTGTTGCGAATAAAAGTGTGCGTCATATGTCCCAGGCTGTGTCATCACTTTACAGCGCTATAGTTAACGCTTTCTGGCGTGGACGTCAGAGGAAATTTAACCGAGAGGGGGCAAAAATCTAAAATTGCCATTTTTTATATAGCTGTTTCGGTGAGTTTGAAACCGTATCGTCCACCGCCAAACATTACTTTAAAAGAGAGTATACAAAACTAACTGTTTGATAGACCAAATGATTGATAGTTATTCACTTAGTACTTTAAAGTCAGATAATTTTGATGCCTAAATGGTAAGCATATTTCAGTAGCGTATGGAATCTTTCGATATTCAACCATCTGAAATGTCGTAGGATTACATGAAGGACAAACATTTACTTATGAAGTATACGTAGTAAACACTCAAAAGATTTATATATATAGCCGGCCGCTGTGGCCGAGAGGTTCTAGGCGCTTCAGTATGGAACCGCGCAGCTGCTACGGTCGCAGGTTCGAATCCTGCCTCGGGCATGGATGTGTGTGATGTCCTTAGGTTAGTTAGGTTTAAGTAGTTCTAAGTCTAGGGGACTGATGACCTCAGATGTTAAGTCCCATAGTGCTTAGAGCCATTTGAACCATTTATATAATAATTTATTTTTAAAATTTATTCCTAGGAGGAATGGCCAGTATTCAGCGATACGACACGAACGATTATTCGAAGCAAATAAAAAAAAATTAGTAATTATGGTGTTTATACCGCGTATCTTAGGAACTCTGAGGAGTACTTCATCTTCATTACTCTGAAACGAATCTTTCCTACTGCAACCTCTTTGCTTTCCATATTATGAGAGGTGGTAGAATGGATCAAAACAAGAAAAAAAATGCCCAGTAAACATTGAAATTAAACTACATACCTTAAGAGCTACGAGCACTTGTTCATCTTGGTTACTTTGAGACTCATCTACTCTACTGGTAAATACTCGAAGCTCTTAAGGTATATTGTTTAGAGCCCATGTTTACTCGACTTTTTTGTTACATATGGTGGTTCCTGTAATACCCTTGAATATTGACGGTTCCTTCTGGGGCATCGTATAATCCAGTACAATGTTAGGTTGTCACAATTTAAAAATGTGAAATATAAAAATTCAGACTGACTCAGAACATCCTGTTGGATATCATTAGAAACAACAAACAAAAAGTGGCGCATTAATGTTCCACAACGTGAAGAAACAGAGAACAAGCATTAAAACACACTCATTCAACTTTGTTGACATCTATACTTATAGTAATTTGTTTGGTTACGAAACTTCATATCTGATATCGTTAATGGATTTATTGCATTACTTCTCAGCTTTCTATTTTAAATTTTGACTGACGTTACTAAAGTTGAATGAAATATGTTTCGGAAGCTACTTGTTTCTGAATTATTGGAAAAAGCGCAATCCAGAACCAGGATTCGATTTCATGAATGTGGGAAATCTCCCACTACTAACCTCAAATTGGCTAGTAGAATCGAGTTTTAACAGCCTAGGACTGAACCAAGGCAGACCTCCTTTCTTCAAGTTGGCACATTATCGCGCAGGCAGGCCAACTGCACTACAGAATCTATAGTTTTATGACTACATTTGGCATCGCGTTGTACAACATGGAGCTTGAGAAGATCTCAGTCCCTGGAGGGAACGTCTTTCTGACCTTGAAATTTTAGACTATTTTCTCCTATGGTAGAAAACGATATCACCTTTTTTTACGACTGATATATTTAGCTCTCATGATTAAGTATAAATGTACAGTGCTCTTCAAAAACAGCTACAGTAGCTCTGTCGTATAGAACTGTACGTATATTCACCAAGCCATAACGGGTCTCATTCGTCCACAGGAAACTACTGTTGTCATTTCGCAGTGCAGCTAATGGAATTCGGAGGACGGCTGAAGGCCACGTATACTACTTCGACGTTTACGTTGCTCTGGGAATTGGCGTCGGAATCCATGCGCTGGAGACTGGAATACGCCAGGGGCAGTATGAGGAAGTGACAGAGAACAGATTGAGGACACTGTTTCGGCGGCCGGCCGCTGTGGCAGAGCGGTTCTAGGCGCTTCAGTCCGGAACCACGCGGCTGCTACGGTCACAGGTTCGAATCCTGCCTGGGTCAGGGACGTGTGTGAGGTCCTGAGGTTAGTTAGGTTTAAGTAGTTCTAAGTCTAGGGGACTGATGACCTCAGATGTTAAGTCCCATAGTGTTCAGAGCCATTTGAACTGTTTCGGCACTATACTGTAAAGTCTCGCATGCATCTTAACCACGAAAGAGCACCAAAACCGCCATTGCATCTAGGAATCGACATTATTTCCCAACTCCAATTAAATGGAATGAAATGATCGTATGGCATTGACGGCCGGATATCCCCACGCGGAGACGTTCGGCCACCGAGTTGCAAGTCTTTCCAGCTGACGAAACATTAGGCTACTTGCGTGACGATGATGGAATGACGACGAGGACAACACAGCACCAGTCCCCGAGTGGAGAAAAATCTCCGACCCCACCAAGAATCGAAGCCAGGCCCGCTGCACTCCAGTCAGATGCGCTGACTATTCAGCTAATGGGGCGGGCTTCCCCAGCCCAAGAGACCTATGTAGCGGTTGTTAAACTCATAGTCTGGCTCACCGGTATTAAACAAGTGGTTCCACAGAATTGATTATGATCGTTGCTAGAAATTCGTGAAATACTGTAATGAATAAAAAGCCTGTTCCCAGATTAAAGAGGTGGCAAGTGCCCCTTTTGTACCACCTTGCCGACATCTGTGAGTGCTGGTGATTCAGTGTTTGAAATGTTTGTCCCTTATGTGAGAAGGATAGGGCTCAAAACTAAGAACGTCTGCATGTTGTAGCTTAATTACAAATATGGTCATCATCATCTTTTTTTAGTTATTGTTTATGGCAATATCTTATGGCAAATGTTGTAGGAATACTGAAACTGGGGTTAGTTCCTGACAAAAACAGCCAGAAAATTGTTGATTTAGCACTCGAAAACCCTAGCTGCAGAGAGATTCACAATGTCTTCGTAAAGAAACTGGCAAATTCCAAAAGCAACCAATGCGACTCTGATACAGCCATGTTGTTAATGCGAGTGCTCATACGTAATAATAGTGAAAATCTGTCGCCTGGTCATCTCGCAGCTTGAAAACATGTATGTATTGTTGTGGCGTAGCAAGACAGCCACGCCACTCGGAAGTAGCCGAAAGGCACGCGTTAAGCTCACGCAGATGGGCGTGAGGTCTGAAACAGGATACGTAATGAATGCTATAAAGAAAAGTACGTAGCTTCTGGAATACTTAACTTTAATCCATCATTTGTATACAGCATTCTTGATGATACAAGTGAGACTCTCTCCAGAAATGGTTAATGGCGCCTTGCTAGGTCGTAGCCATGGACTTAACTGAAGGCTATTCTAACTATCTGCTCTGCAAATGAGCGAGGCTTAGTCAGTGTGCATCGCTAGCTAAGTCGTCCGTACAACTGGGGCGAGTGCTAGTACGTCTCTCTAGACCTGCCGTGTGGTGGCGCTCGGTCTACAATTACTGACAGTGGCGACACGCGGGTCCGACATGTACTAATGGACCGCGGCCGATTTAAAGCTACCACCTAGCAAGTGTGGTGTCTGGCGGTGACACCACATGTATTACTGTAAAGAAAATGATTTCACCAATTTAAGAAATTTCTCCTGCGTGATAATAAAAAAAATGGAAATATCGGTCATTTTATTTACACAAATATGTTGTGTCATTTATGCAGTTTTCAGTAACATGTTATTATTAGCACGGTTTTCAATCCTAAGACTGAGTTGTCGATCATATGTAAGTTCTTCAGCTCTGCACGAGTGCTGGAACCTATATCCATTTGATCCTGCTTACTTTGTTCGAGAGTGTGTTTCCCTCTACAAATTTTAACACCCACACATCACTCCATTGCCAAACTGACGGTTCCTTCGCATCTAACGATATGTCCTATCAACCGACGCGTTCTTTTAGTCGAGTCGTACCACGAATCTGTTTCCTCACTTTCATTTAATGCCTCCTGATTAGTTATTTGATCCACCCATGTAATCTTCAACAGTCTTCTGTTGTTGTCTGAACTGTTTCCTGTGCACGTGACATTCCCGATTCTATTGTGTGACGCTTCACAAAAGAAATGTAGATCCTTCCTTTGTGCTCCACTTTGTGAAGTAACTTCACATCGATATGTAAGCTCACAGTGGTTAGTTTCCGTGAGCGCGTTGTAGTTTAGACCCCAACATTCTGTGATTGTGACGGGGAAAAAAACCGCTCAGGTATTTGCATGAGTTGCCTTATCCAGTTTGCAACTCACTGATACAATAATCACAAGGAACTACTTTAAGGTAAGGTAAGGTAAGACTTTTAAATCTTATCAATATTTCACAATATTTGCACAGTTTTTTTCCAGATAGTACTTCACTGTAAATAACCTCGTCATTTGCGGAAAGACATTGTTTGCCAGGATATTAATATACACCATGGACAGCGTCGGTCAGAGTTTATTTCACTGGGACACGCCTTAAATTACTTCTACATCTGTTGATGATCTCCATCGAAGATAACATGCTGCGTCGATCCTTTCAAAAAATCCTCAGCCTAGTTACAAATTTTGTTTGTTACCTCATATGACCACACTTTTGTTAATATGCGTTAATAAGGTTTCCTGAAGTCAAGAAATACTGCATACACCTGGTTCCCTTGCTCCATGGTTTTCAGGATCTCATGCGAGCAATACGAGAGTTAAAATTTGGATACCTGATGTTTTCAGAATCCAAGCTGGTTGGCACGAAGGTCATATGCCAAGGTTAAAAGAGGGGTCACAGAACCGCAGGTTCCATACAGAAGCTGACACGTCACTACAGAATTTTGTGCACAACATAATATTGCTAAGAGGAACTGAATAGTTACAACAGAATTTGTCTTACAAGGGGATCACGCCTAGTCGCCATCACCGATTTCGTCCATATTTATGGTGTATGCAGAGCTTGACCTGACATGAAAGTAAGACAAGTGGAGGTGCCAGCTGGCAAAGTGTTTAGAAAAAAATAGCAGTTTTGGCGCTGGTCGCGCGATGCATGAGCCGTTGTTTACGTTTATGTAGTTTCCATGCAGCAGTTGGCGGAGCGGAAGCAATACACGACGGTAATACAAGGGTCGTGTGATCGTGAACCCATGAAGATTTTTTAATTCCTTTTATTTGCATTTTTTACTTTTCTTAAACCCGAAATAAGCGAAATAATTCTAAATATATTGTATTTATTAATATTTTAATAAAATGCATCGAATGGAAAGGTTAACGAAAACGTGGGATTATTATTTTTTAGGTAGAAATTGTAGGGGATTGCTGAAGTAATATTTGTCGTAAAAACAGATAAAGCAGTACTTTTCTTGTTATTTAGCACATGTTATAAACGCCGTATTTTTACAATTAGAGGGTGGTCTTAAAGTTTTTGTGGAAAATCAGTTTTGGTTCTAATTCACAGAAGGTTCTCTCTCATGATACAGGTTGGCAGCAAACCACGCGTAACGCATGATTTCCCCAAATACTGGCAACGAAATGTGTCTGATGCAGTCTTCTCGGAATGTTCTTTCTTTTTCTCTCCCGATGACATAGGAGCAGTTTTGAAACCATTTGATCAAATTCTTTACCTGACGATAAAAACAGATTTCACAGGGCCGCATTAGCTAGTGCATTTGTGGAGGGAGGGAGGTACTCTCCTATAATTGGCAATCCTTTTTCGTCTTGCAAAATCTGGTATAGTTTTGAACGTGTTTGTCCTCCCCACGGTGGAGGGAGGGAGGTACTCTAATGCTCTGTAATTGGCAATCCTTTTTCGTCTTGAAAAGTCTGGTATAGTTTTGAACGTGTTAGTCCTCCCCACGGCTCAGTTAACAGAAGGAATTTGTTCTGCTCCACATGAAACTTCGTCACATCAGTCAGAAAAGTGTGAAGTTGTCATAATATGACCGTTCTTTGATGGAGTAATCACGAATTCCTATATTTTGGCCCCTACTCACGAGCCAATTTCCCTTTGTTTTTTTTTCCTTTTCATACCTTTTATGAAAATATTAATAAATTCACTATATTGACTAGTATCTCGGTTTATTTGCAATGTAAGCAACACAAAAATTGAAAATAAAAGTGGTTTCCGCATAAAGAACTCGACCCCACAATCCTCGGTTTACCGTATTGTAGTCTTTCCGCTGCGCCAACCGCTGCCTGGACGTTATGCTTACATATTACATGACTCATTTCACACTCGACCCGCGCCAAAGATGGTATATTTTTTTCGGATCAATTGGCCACCTGGTACTCCCAATTCTGTCACTTTCATTTTTCACCAAGTCCTGTATAGATCTTAAATTTGGGCGAAATCTGTGACGACAAGTAGGCGCTGTCCCCTTCTTCTAAGAATTCATATCATTTTAGGTAGGGTAGAGCCTGGAAAAGTTGCCAGTCTAAGGCATTCCTATTTTTTAAGCTGAGTAGCAATTGGCGGAAGTGCATAATCTACAATTACTGAAGTATAATACAAAGTAGTTAATCACCTTAGCATTAAATTACGGCAACGGCCTTGCCGCAGTGGATACATCGGTTCCCGTCAGATCACCGAAGTTAGCCTCTGTCGGGCGTGGCCGGCATTTGGATGGGTGACCATCCAGGCCACCTTGCGCTGTTGCCATTTTTCGGGGTGCACTCAGCCTCGTGGTGCCAATTGAGGAGCTACTCGACCGAATAGTAGCGGCTCCGGTCAAAGAAAACCATCATAACGACCGGGAGAGCGGTGCGCTGACCACACGCCCCTCCTATCCGCATCCTCACCTGGGGATGATACGGCGGTCGGGTCGTCCCGATGGACCACTTGTGGCCTGAAGACGGAGTACTTTGCTTTAGGATTAAATTGAGTACTATAAACAATTAAATTTTCACAAAGCGGCAAAATGGTTTCTTTGCCGACGTGAATGAGCAAAGTGGGCACGTAGCTTTAAACTCAGAAATAAGAGATAAAATTATTTTAACAAAGAACTAAGTATGTTTTATTGTGAAACATACTTGGAATTATAGTTCTAACAAACAAATGTCTCCTGTACAGAGTTCGTGGGCCCATAGAGAGTTAAAATGGCTCTGAGCACTATGGGACTTAACTTCTGTGGTAATCAGTCCTCTAGAATTTCAAACTACTTAAACCTAACTAACCTAAGGACATCACACACATCCACGCCCGAGGCAGGATTCGAACCTGCGACCGTAGCGGTCGCGTGGTTCCAGACTGTAACGCCTGGAACAACTCGGCCACTCCTGCCGGCCACATAGGGATTATAAATGGTACTGAAACCACTGCTCTTCAGGCCTTGAATTGGAAAATTTTTCTTCGCAGTAGATGTAATTCCTGACTTCATCACTGTCATGAAAAGATTTCTTTCAAAGCTGCGTTTCCTGCTCTTCGCAGTTTTCCTTTTACTGCCTTTCTTCTGTTCTGAAACTTTCCATTTACCCATTTTACTTTCATTTGGTTCTCTTTCTTTATTTGCCGCTTCTACGTCACTGTTATAAGAAGTTGCTGGGGGTATCGCCGCGAAGCCCTCCTTTCGGCCGCTGCTTTTACGTACTCCCCCAACACAATCGGTGCCCAGCGGGCGAAGCAGCCAGAAGGCATCCCTGAGATGGCCACTTTGCCCGCATTGGCGCCTTTACACAAAACCAGTACACCCTCCATGATCGTGAACGGACTTTCAGTAACTAAACTACGATTATGAAGTCAAGATATAACACTTCCATCACAATTCAGAAAAAATGACGTAAGTGACATTCCCTCTCAATAATAAACAAATGACCACTTTCTTTAGTTGAGGATAACTAAAATCCATAAAAATTATTATAACTGTGAGGAGCGGCACACAAACAGGCTAGGTTTCACGCGGCGACTGGGCTCTCCGAGAAGTGTAAGTTGAGGTGTGTCCCGTGCGATGGCGCGAGCTTATAGCTCCCGGGACTCCGGAAGCCGCCGGCTGGGGTGGCCGAACGGTTCTAGGCGCTACAGTCTGAAACCGCGCGACCGCTACAGTTGCAGGTTCGAATCCTGCCTCGGGCATGGATGTGTGTGATGTCCTTAGGTTAGTTAGGTTTAAGTAGTTCTATGTTCTAGGGAACTGATGACCTCAGATGTTAAGTCCCATAGTGCTCAGAGCCATTTTTCAACTCCGGAAGCCACTTTGCCCGCCGTAGCCTTTTTGCCCGGCTCTCCCCTATACATGATTTCTAAAGATATTCTCAGCCGCTTCTGGTAACTCCCGTTACGATGGCAAGCCATTATGACAGGCAGCCATAAGGTTTTCGTTATCATCTCTGATGGCTCAGAGAAGCAATATTTGTGTCTGCGTCCAGCGCACAATGAACGGGTTGAGGCGTTGTCGTGGGGCTTAAGCACCCCTTGCAATGCTCCCCTCTTCTTCGCCCCCCCCCCCCCCCCCCGAACGTTCCGCAGTCACAGCCTCCCATGACCGCATCACGAGATTTCGGCAGTATGCTTCTACAACGGTTTAGCCATTACGAGTATAATTTGTTAGCACCACGCCATGGCAGTCCAACGAAATACTCAGTATCACCTAGTCTAGTAACGATTCGGTCTTCGGCGGTGATAAATCGAGATTTTTCCACTACCTACGTTGATACTTGGCCTATGGATCATAGTGATACAACTAGCAATCTTCGACGGTGTTTCGGTGGCTTAAGATGCCAACTGTTTTGCCGTGACACAACATTTTCCCGGTTTGGCGGGCCTTTTGAAATGGTGTAGCAGTTGCGGAACGCAGAGGGCGCCGTGTCAGGTTTACGATGCTGAAAACGTAGTGCAGTACGTTGCAATCTGATCCATGGTTAATTTTCACTCTGTCCTCTTATCACCCCGATTGTGACATTCCGATCTTCGAGCACCAGCGCCTCACTCCTCCTGTGTCTCCCACTTCTTCACAGGGAGATGGTCTGCCGTTTCGTTCTTCTTCATATAGACTTGTTCCATCACATTGCCTCGTGCAGACTAATTTGACCACACCGAAGGAGCGAGCGCTACTTAACTCGTGTCTCATACGATGATGCGTTGTTGTTTTACAGTTCCGCCACTCTGCATGGACTGTTACTGTGTTGCTGGCCTTAAAATGCAGAAAACGAATTACTATACGATATTCTATGTTATGAACGGCCTGCGCCATTTTGTTTTCGCTCCTCTAGGGGCGTGTTTCGGTACTGTGGGTCAGGGAAGTCAGTGTATACCAAAGATGGAGACATTTACCTGCAAACAAACAAAGATTTCATTTCCTAACTTATATTTTTCGAGTTATTTATTAAAACTTTATAACTAACTACCCCTCTCCCGTGAAAATAAACTGGTGTGCAAAACTGAAGCACGAAAGTATCTTCCGCCTGATTTGTCACTGCCAAGTAACACAGCTCAACGAAACTTGGACCATACAGGCAACTGTTGCAGTATCGTATAGTATAGTATAGGAGGTTCTTGTTGTGGTCTTCAGTCCTGAGACTGGTTTGATGCAGCTCTCCATGCTACTCTATCCTGTGCAAGCTTCTTCATCTCCCAGTACCTACTGCAGCCTACATCCTTCTGAATCTGCAGTATAGGAGGTAAGTGAAAGAAATGTGCGGTGAGGGGAACAGGAACGATACTGTTATTCAATGACATTAATTACACTGAAGCCATCGTAATTAATGACGGTCTCCTGGACGTTACAAAAGGTGGAACGTGCTTCCTCATACGGTACTCTGCAACATGCTCCCATGCTGTGCACAAGGTTACTGAGGAGTTCTTGTCGTCGAACGTTAGATTCCTCCACCAGGGCAGTTGACAACTGCCAGACGAGACGGCCTTTGGTGCATGTCAACGTGTTGGAATATCCCCCTTCCCCCTCCCCCCCCCCGAACACATCCCACATGTGATGACGTGCTGGATGACATTTAAGTCGGGCCGAGGGGGGGGGGGACGGAGGGGAGGGGAGAGACAAGCAGGCCTGCCCGTTCACTGAAATATCCTCCTGTGCTGTTCCACAAAAAAAGAAGTCAGGGCCAAATGGATTCCTGAAAAAATAAGAAGTACACTGTCACAATAACACTGACCCGTGAATGTACTGTGTTCATAGATTTAGAGGCCAGTACACCGATGCAACATTAGACCTTCCCACACCCCAAAACCTTTATCACAAAAAAAGATCATGCTGAACATACCCTCGTCTGGAGAGAGGTTGGAACACGTAATGCACACAGGAACATTGTCGAACACGATCGTTTCGATGGTCCAAGTGGTAAGGTGTGTGGAGGACAATGTTGCGTGAACGTACTGAGCTCCAAATCTTTGAACACGGTATACTTTCCAGTCAAAGTTATTGTGACACTGTTATCCTTCCCCATATACGAACACTGCTGGCCATTAAAATTGCTACACCACGAAGATGACGTGCTACAGACGCGAAATTTAACCGACAGGAAGAAGATGCTGTGATATGCAAATGATTAGCTTTTCAGAGCATTCACACAAGTTTGGCGCCGGTGGCGACACCTACAACGTGCTGACATGAGAAAAGTTTCCAGCCGATTTCTCATACACAAACAGCAGTTGACCGGAGTTGCCTGGTGAAAGGTTGTTGGGATGCCTCGTGTAAGGAGGAGAAATGCGTACCATCACGTTTCCGACTTTGATAAAGGTCGGATTGTAGCCTATCGCGATTGCGGTTTATCGTATCGCGACATTGCTGCTCGCGTTGGTCGACATCCAATGACTGTCAGCAGAATATGGAATCGGTAGGTTCAGGAGGGTAACACGGAACGTCGTGCTTGATCCCAACGGCCTCGTATCACTAGCAGTCGAGACGACAGGCATCTTATGAGCATGGCTGTAACGGATCGTGCAGCCACGTCTCGATCCCTGAGTCAACAGACGGGGACGTTTCCAACAAGACAACAACCACAGACAGGAGCGCCTGCGATAGTGTACTCAACGACGGACCTGGGTGCACGAATGGCAAAAAGTCATTTTTTCAGATGAATCCAGGTTCTGTTTACGGCATCATTATGGTCGCATCCGTGTTTGCCGACATCGCGGTGAACGCACATTGGAAGCGTGTATTCCTGGCATGATGGTATGGGGTGTCATTGGTTACACGTCTCGGTCACCTCTTGTTCGCATTGTCGGCACTTTGAACATTGGACGTTACACTTCAGATGTGTTACGACCCGTGGCTCAACCCTTCATTCGATCCCTGCGAAACCCTACATTTCAGCAGGATAATGCAAGACCGCATGTTGCAGGTCCTGTACGTGCCTTTCTGGATACAGAAAATGTTCGACTGCTGCCCTGGCCAGCACATTCTTCAGATCTCTCACCAACTGAAAACGTCTCGCCAATGGTGGCCGAGCAACTGGCTCGTCACAATACGCCAGTCACTACTCGTGATGAACTGTGGCATCCAGTTGAAGCTGCACGGGCAGCTGTACCTGTACACGCCATCCAAGCTCAATGCCCAGGCGTATCAACGCCGTTATTACGCCCAGAGGTGGTTGTTCTGGGTACTGATTTCTCACGATCTATGCACCCAAATTGCGTGAAAATGTAATCACATGTCAGTTCTAGTATAATATATTTTTCCAATGAATATCCGTTTATCATCTGCATTTCTTCTTGGTGTAGCATTTTTAATGGCCAGTAGTGTATGTTTAGAGCACGGGACTGTAGGGTACCGAAACATGGACTGTGGTAAAACAGGAACAGAAGACAGTCGAGGCGTGTGAGATGTGATGCTACAGAATACTGAAAATTAGGTGGACTGATCAGGTAAGAAATGAGGAGATTCTCCTCAGAATCGGCGTGGAAATAAGTAAATGGAAAACAGTTATATGAAGGGGCAGGATGATAGGATATCTGTTAAGACGTCGTGGAATGTCTTCCATGGTACTACACAGAACTGTAGAGTGTCCAGCAAATAATTGAGGACGCAGGTTGCAAGTGCTACTCTGAGGTGAAGGAGTTGGCACAGGAGAGGAATTCGTGGTGGACCGCATCAAATAAGTCAGAAGAGAAAAAAATTCCGCATGTCCACATACACCAACGATCACCCAGCAACTGTCAGTTGCGGTGGTGGAGCAAGGAACAGCCTACCACAAGAGATCCTCTCCAACATTGTGGCTAGCATGGGAGCAGGTATCAGGTCACGCAATGCCTTCCGTAGGGATCACATATATTATTAAAAACCATGTCCCATATTTTGTAACATACAGAGGACCACCATGAATCGCGGTGACTTTAGTATAATTGTTGTCATCGAATAAGTCACTACTCTTCGCCTACCTATTTCTTTCGGTTATCTTTTGTTCTATACCGTAGCAATTCTTTCTATGAATGGTCCAAGTTTCGTCGAGCTTTGTTGCTTCCCAGTGGCACTTGCCAGCGAAAGGCAAAGGTCCCGAGTTCGAGTATCGGTCCGGCTCACAATTTTAATCTGCCAGGAAATTTCATATCAGCGCACACTCCGCTACAGAGTGAAAATCTCATTCTGGAAACATCCCCCAGGCTGTGGCTAAGCCATGTCTCTGCAATATCCTTTCTTTCAGGTGTGCTATTTCTGCATGTTTCGCAGGAGAGCTTCAGTACAGTTTGGAAGGTAGGAGACGAGGTACTGGCAGAAGTAAAGCTGTGAGGGCGGGGCGTGAGTCATGCTTGGGTAGCTCAGCTGGTCGGGCACTTGCCTGCGAAAGGCAAAGGTTCCGAGTTCGAGTCTGGGTCCGGCACACAGTTTTAATCTGCCAGGAAGTTTCATATCAGCGCACACTCCGCTGCAGAGTGAAAATCTCATTCTGGATCCGAAACTTAGTTTAGTGCTTCAGGTTTGCAGACCAGTGTACTGTGCCTGCCAGACACGCCCAGCTCGCCTTTCCCAGCAAACTTCAGCACAAGACCTGCTGGATTAGATTTTGCCTTCAGCCTGGCAGACTTTTTACGGCCGCCTGCGGCGGGAACAGTGGGACACCTGTGGCGATTTGCTCTGTGACGAGGCGTGATCGGCTCAACGTTTTCACACGCTCTCACCGCACTGCGCCGTCCCACCACAGACTTCTTCTCCGAACGGACCGCTGACTTTCCCTTCCTCACTTCCTGACCCAGCAGGCGGGCCTACCCTCCTCCGACCTGTGCCAGCAAGATCTCTGCTCAGTGTTATCCCCTGTCACGGATTGCGCGGCCCCTCCTGCCGGAGGTTCGAGTCCTCCCTTGAGCATGGGTGTGTGTGCGTGTGTTGGTCTTGACATAAGTTAGTTTAAGTTAGTTAAAGTAGTGTCTTCCAATCCATATGTGGCATACAGCAAACCAGTGCTTAACAGTATTAGTTAAAAACAGTCTTAGTTGTAATTTTATTTTTTTATTTTTCAACGATGCGTTTCGTCTTATTTAGGCATTTTCAGGTTATCTTTTCTAGATGGACGAGAGAGGCACCAAGATAGGGGCTCAGGTAGTAAGCATAATGCATTATGCTTTCCACCTGAGCCCCCATCTCACTCGCTCCTGTGAACGGGAACGCGTTATGCAGATCTTGGTGACTCTCGCGTCCATCTAGAAAAGATGATCTGAAGATGCCTAAATAAGGCGAAACGCGTCGTTGAAAAATAAAAAACTAAAATTGCATCTAAGACTGTTTTTAACCAATACTTAAAGTAGTGTGTTAGTCTAGGGACCGATGACCTCAGCAATTTGGTCCCTTAGGAATTCACACATATTTGAACTTTATTTTCAGCGTTATCCATGTTCTGCCCTCCGCCCCGTCAAGGCCATATCGTAACGCGGTTTCAAGCTAAAATTATCTCTCACCATTAAAACAAATACACTCATGTTCAGAAAAAACAGAACACCTTGAACGACTAGAGCTAGGACGTTGATATTCATAGGACAAGTACATTAGTGTGTTCTGCAGAAATTATTAGCATCTGAAACATATCGTCTCCCGGGTTCAAGGTCAACATAGATATCGCGGTGCAATACCACCTACCGGTAAAATGTGCCTGCGGCTTTCGTTGCCGCTATAAACCGAAGGTAATGGATTAATATGACTCGAGCAGACGTGCAGGATGCCTCGCACAGATATATGCGCGAACCGTACCGTCGAAACAGTGAGTTTGAAAGAGGGCGCATTACTGGTGCAACCGAACTTGACGCATCCATGCGGGAAATTGCTACTCGTGTGGGACGAAGGGTTTGGGCAGTGCAACGGGTGTGTGAAGAGTAGTACACGGAATGCCGTAGAATACGACCTGTCGCACCTCCCAGACCAAACTCGAGAAGATCTACACGTCATTCGGGTGGCACAGCAGGACGGATCTGCGTCGTCCTCGGCTCTGGCGTAATAGTGGAACAGTGTAATACGTGGTACACTATCAGGGGTGACAGTCGTCGCCGTTTATTACGGCACGGATTACGTGCGCAGCCAGCCGGAGTGGCCCAGCCGTTCTAGGCGCTACAGTCTGGAGCCGCGTGACCGCTACGGTCGCAGGTTCGAATCCTGCCTCGGGCATGGATGTGTGTGATGTCCTTAGGTTAGTTAGGTTTAAGTAGTTCTAAGTTCTAGGGGACTGATGACTTCAGCTGTTAAGTCCCATAGTGCTCAGTGCCATTTGAACCATTACGTGCGCAGCGTCCTCATCTCCACCTACCTTTGACGAATGTGCAGAAACAGGCTAGACAGCAATATTGTATGGAACGGTGGCACTGGGGTTAGGAATAGCATCATATAGTGTTTTCGGACGCATCCAGGTTCTGTTCTATTTGAAAATTATGCTCGCATTAGGTTCCCAACAGACAGAGGGAGCGGCATCACAGTGATTGCATTTGCGCAAGACAATCAGTGCCAACTCAAGGCCGTACGGCACGGAATGCTATTGGATACAACCACAAATCACAGTTTGTGTGTGTCCAGGGCACTGTGACCAGTGTGACCCACGTGATTGACATACTGCGACCTGTAACCATACCCTTTCTGCAAAACTCCAGACGCCGTTTTTCAGTAAGACAATGCACGACCACATGTTGCTGCACAAACTGTGCCTTCTTGTTGTCAGCCTTTTGTCCTGGTCCGCTGGATCAACAGACTTGTCACTAATCGAAAATGTGTGGGATATTGTGAAACGATAGGTGCAGCACTGTGACCCGAGGCTAACAACCACAGATGAACTTTGCAACCAGGCGAACACAGCATGGATGGCTATACCACAGGACGCCATTCTGGCCTTATACGCGTCGATGCCATCACGCATCGAACAAGTTACCAGGAAGGACCCGTGGCGGATCCTGTGCCTACTAAGCAACAGAACACATGCTGAACCAAGGTGACTGAAATGCCAATGATTTCTGCAGAACATACTGATGAACATGTGTTGCAAAAAATGGTTAAAATGGCTCTGAGAACTATGGGACTAAACATCTGAGGTCGTCAGTCCCCTAGACTTAGAACTGCTTAAACCTAACTAACCTAAGGCATCACACACATCCATGCCCGAGGCAGGATTCGAACCTGCGACCGTAGCAGCAGCGTGGTCGCTGACTGAAGCACCTAGAACCGCTCGGTCACACCGGCCGGCAATATATATTGCGAATATGAACGTTCTATTCCCAGTCGTTCCAGATTTTCTGTTTCTTCGGAACATGAGTGCACAAAAGAAACACTGTACGTCGTGTCCAGCCCTAAGTTAACACAGTACCCATATGTAAAATATTGAGTATTCATTTTATATCAGCATATACATTTCTTTTAATTACGTTTGATGTTTTCTAGCTGTTTGACAAAGAGTGCTTACATTGCAAAATACACTCATGTTCATAAATTAAGGATAATGCTGATAAATGATGAAACAACGCTCTGATGAGCGGTTTGCGGGTTGAAAATACCTCCGGGTATGACCATGGGGTGCGTTTGACCTCCGGTCGTCGCACGGTGGCGCTGGCAACAGTCCACATACGCAGAGGTGTGTTGGTGCATGTCAGAGTACGGTGCAGCGAGTAAGTGCGCATATGTTTTCAGACGTGCTAATGGTGACTGTGTGTTGAAAATGGCTCAAAGAACACATATTGATGACGTTATGAGGGGTAGAATACTAGGGCGACTGGAGGCTGGTCGAACACAGCAGGTCGTAGCATGGGCACTCCGTGTGTCACAAAGTGTGATCTGAAGATTATGGCAACGATTCCAGCAGACAGGAAACGTGTCCAGGCGCTACAGTACTGGACGTCCACAGTGTACAACACCACAAGAAGACCGATATCTCATCATCAGTGCCCGCAGACGGCCACGAAGTATTGCAGGTAGCCTTGCTCGGGACCTAACCGCAGCCACTAGAACAGTTGTCTCCAGACACACAGTGTACAGACCCCTTAACAAACATAGTTTATTCGCCCGGAGATTTTTGCAAGGTGCATTCCACTGACCCATGGTAACAGGTGAGCCCGTAAAGCCGGGTGTCAAGAACACAGTACCTCGTCATTGGAACAGTGGTCCCAGGTTATGTTCGCGGACGAGTCCAGGTATAGTCTGAACAGTGATTCTCGCCGGGTTTTCATCTGGCGTGAATCAGGAACCAGGTACCAACCCCTTAATGTCCTTGAAAGGGACCTATGTGGAGGTCGTGGTTTGATGGTGTGGGGTGGGATTATGGTTGGTGCACGTACACCCTGCATGTCTTTGACAGAGGAATTGTAACAGGTAGGGTAATCGGAACGTCATTTTGCAACAGTATGTCCGCCTTATCAGGGGTGCAGTGGGTCCCACCTTCCTCTTGATGGATGATAACGCATGGCTCCACCGAGCTGCCATCGTGGAGGACTACCTTGAAACAGAAGATATCAGGCGAATGGAGTGGCCTGCCTGTTCTCCAGACCTAAACCCCATCGAGCACGTCTGGGATACTCTCGGTCGACGTATAGCTGCACCTCTTCAAACCCCTAGGACACTTCCGGAGCTCCGAGAGGCACTGTTGCAAGAATGGGAGGCTATACCCCAGCAGCTGATCAACCACGTGATCCAGAATATGCCAACCCGTTGTGCGGCCTGTGCACGTGTGCATGGTGATCATATCCCATATTGATGTCGGGGTACATGCGCAGGAAACAGTGGCGTTTTGTAGCACATTTATTTCCGGACGGTTTTCTCAACTCATCACCAATATCATGGACTTACAGATCTGTGTCGTGTGTGTTCCCTATGTGCCTATGCTATTAGCGCCAGTTTTGTGTAGTGCCACCACATTCCCAGTTATCCTTAATTTATGAGCGTGAGTGTAAATTTAAGTACAAAAATAATTGCAGGACTAAAAGTTTGACCCTCACAAATGAAGTCTCCTTCAAAATCTTGTATAAAGTACTGTACCATCTACAGCTGCGCCCTACTCCGCAAGCAACCTAACAGTGTGTGGCGGGGGCTCTTTTGGTACCACTAACTGATCCCTCCTTCCCTGCTCCACTCGCAAATGGAGCGTGGAAAGAACGATTGTCGGTTAAGTCTCTGTATCAGCTCCATTTTCTCAGATTTGTGTCGTCGTGGTCTATTCGCAAGATGTATGTGAGAGGAAGTAATACGTTGTCTGACTCTTCCCCGAAAGTGCTCTCTCGAAATTTCAATAATAAGCCTCTCCGTGATGCACAACGCCTATCTTGTAACGTCTGCCACTGTAACGTTCTCACGCCGACTAATCGATTCTGTGACGAAATGCGCCGCTGTTCGTTGGATCTCTCTCTCTGTTCTATCAGTCCTACATGGTATAGATTCCAGACTGATGAACAGTACTCAAGAATCAGTCGAACAAGCGCCTTGTAAGACACTTCCTTCTTGGATGAGTTGCATTACCTTAAGATTCTTCCTGTGAATCTGTCTGCCATCTTTTGCCACTGTTTGTTTTATGTGGTCCTTCCACTTAAGGTTGCTCTGGATAGTTACTCCTGGACATTTTACGATACTGTTTCCAGCAATTTTTCATCGATCTTATAGTTATGCTACCACAGATTGACGTTAACGATGTAGGTCTATAATTATGTGCATCTGCTCTACGACCCTCCATGAAAACGAAAATTACCTGCGGTTTTTTCCAGTCGCTAGGTACCTTTCGTTGCTCCAGTGATCTACAATTAACTGCTGCTAGAAGCGGAGCAAGATCTTCTGCATAATCTACGTAGAATCTTACAGGTATTTCATCTAACCTAACGTAATTCCTTTCCTATTCCGCGATCGGTCACTGAGTGAAGGAACAGAGGATTTCGAACCTCTTACTGCTTTACGTAAGACGAAAACCTCTTATGATTTTTAGTTGAATCGGTTGTTAAAATTTTACTTTCAAAGTCATTGAACGCTTCTCTCATTGCTCTCTTTGTGCTCACTTTCGCTTCGTTCAGCTCTTATTTGTCAGCTAGGTTTTGTCTTCTCTTTAATCTGTGATGAAGCTCTCTATGTTTACGCAACAGTCTCCTAACACCACTATTAAACCACGGTGGGTCTTTCACATCCCTGAAGATCTTGCTCGGAACATACTTGTGTAATCCACATTGAGCGACGCTTTTGAATTTTTTTTTCCATTTGTGCTCCACATCTTCGTCCTCAACACCGAGTATTTGATGCTGTCTACTCAAATACTCTGCAGTTTGTCTCCCGTCACTTTTGGTAAGCCAAAATACTTTCCTATCTTTCTTAACATTTCTTGTAAAACCCGTAGTCATAGTTCCTATGACAGCCTTATGATCATTGATACATTGCTATAAGTTGACTGATTCGATAAGTTCAGGTATGTTTGTTGCTAGGACGTCTAACACGTTACCTTCACGAGTTGGTTTTCTAATTATCTGCTCGAAGTAATTCAGCATAGTCACACGAATCACTGTCTATGGCATCACTGAAGGAATTCACACTCTCAGTACATTTGAAAAAATAAAAAATACTCTCAGTGCCGTCAAACAAACCTGAATGAAACAGAACGAAGTGTAGAACTAGGAATTACAAGAGAAGTGGGGTCACAATCGGAACATACAGTTGGAACATACAGTCGAGATGATAATAGAAACAGTGATCATCAGTCATAGATTATTTTTTATCACCCAGAACGCCATTTTGACAAACGTGACAAAGCTCATAGACCTGTTCCTTATCTATATAAATGGTTTAGAAGACAATCTGAGCAACTGTCTTAGGTTGTTTGCAGATGATGCTGTCGTTTATCGTCTAGTAAAGTCAACAGAAAATCGAAACAAATTGCATAACGATTTAGAAAATATATCTGTATGATAAGAAAATTGGGAACTGACCCTAAATAATGAAAAGTATGAGGTCATCCACATGAGCGCTAAAAGGGATCCGATAAACTTCGATTTCACGATAAATCAGTCAAATCTACAGCCTGTAAATTCAACTGCAAACCTAGGAATTAGAATCACGAAAAACGTAAATTGGAAAGAACACACAGAAAGTGTTGTGGGTAGACAAACCACAGACTGTGTTTTATTGGCAGAACACTTAGAAAATGTAACAGATATACTAAAGAGACTGCCAACACTACACTTGTCCGTCGTATTTTGGAGTAACGCTCCGCGGTCTGGGATTCTTACCGGATAGGATTAACGGAGTACATCGAGAAAGTTCAAAGAAGGTCAGCACGTTTTCCATTATCGCGAAATATGGGAGAGAGTGTCACTGACATGATACGGGAATTGGAGTGAACATCATTAAAACAAAGGCGTTTCTCGTTGCGGCAGAATCTTCTCACGAAATTTGATTCACCAACTTTCTTCTCCGAGTCCGAAAATATTTTGTTGACGTCGAGCTACACAGGGAAGAGGATCACCATAACAAGAGAAATCGGAGCTCTCTCACTGATAGATATAGGCGTTCGATTTTTCCGCGAACTATTCGAGACTGGAATAATAGAGACTTATTGTGAAGGTTGTTTGATGAACCCTCTGCCAGGCACTTAAGTGCGATTTGCAGAGTATCCACTTAGATGTAGGTGTAGATGTAGATCTAGATCTCTGTGTTTCGGAATTGCTCGTAATTATCCATAAGGCCCCAGATATTTTCTGAGTGTGAAAATATTTTATTATTGGAGCCCTATAAAGGGATTAATGATTATAATAATAAAATAAGAGAAGTCAGAGCTCGAACAGAAAGATTTAAGTGTTTATTTTTCCCATGCGCCGGAGCCGGAGCGTTAAAGAAATAGTCTGAAGGTAGTTCGAAGAAACCTCTGCCAGGCACTTAAGTGTGAATTGCAGAGCAGTCATGTAAATGTAGATGTAGCCGTGTCAGGGCAATCCAAACGACTTCTTTGGCCACCAAATGACCATGGACGACTGCTGAGTGCTAGCAAACGACCTAGACAAGGATTCACTACCGCCGAAAAAACACAGTGTTGCTGTGCTTTTTTGATATCTGCCTCGGTACGGTGTTAACGCACTGAGCTCGGAAGGAGCAAACCGTAAAAGCAGCACAATAGCGACATCGTCCGACACAGGATACTTTCAAGCGAAAGTGTCGCGGGAAGGTTTGCAAAGGAGGGTGTTTTTCCTCCAAGCAAACGCTTCAACTCGATCTGCACAGTGCACAGCGATGCATGCTCCTTCTCTGGGCTATCAAATACCGGGTGTCTCAAAATGAATACCGATGCTTTACGGCTCTGTAGCATTTATTACATTTAATTTATAGTTATAAATAATACATCACATGATAGATCAATAGCTGTAGCTGTAAGTGTTCAGTGTAAGAACCACACACATGGCACACATCGGGTCAACAGGCGAGCTCTTCCCAAACCTTGATTAGTCTGTCTGAAGCAACTGCTGTAACAACTGCTTCAGTCACGCTTGTTCAGTCCGCTGGAACAGCTGGTAGCGAAGCCAGGTTCACATGACACTGGCTGTCTTTGCAAAGGGAAACAGTTCGGAACGACCAAGAGTGAAACGTGTTGAACGAGTGAGAGAACCTTTCACACGTCGCCTCAAGAAATCAGTTCGCAAGACGAGTCGTAAATTAGTAACTCCACTGGCGTCTGTGTGGAGACATTTGAGGAGACGCTTGCAACTAGTCCTTACCGTCTGTAGCTCTTACAAGATCTAATGACTACAGACTACGGTTTACGTGCCAGCTTTGGAAAGGAAGTGTCACTGCAAGAAGATGAAGATTTTCTGGATCTTGTCGTCTTCAGTTATGTATTCATATTTCATCTAAGTGAGAATGTTCTGGAGGTCATCAGATCACCACGAGTTGGTACAATTCCAACGTGACTCCCCTAAACTGTATGACTTTTGTGCCGTATCCCGGCGGAAAGTTCATGGGCCTTTCTTTTTCGGTGAAGCAGCAGCAGCTTTCTTATGTTGATGCACTAGAACTATTGCTCTTTCCTCAATTGGAAGAAGCCTCCACGTTCACCCGATCTGACGCCTTGCGATTTTTCGCTTGTGGGAGGCGGGGGGGGGGGGAGGGGGGAGTCCATAATATGCCTCCGCTACCAGCTGATCTATCCGAGTTCAGAAACAGGAGTGAAGCAGTTGTTGCAACAGTTACTGCAGACGCACTGATCAAAGTTTGGGCAAAACTCGCCTATCGACTTTGTGTGTGCCGTGTGACGAATGATCTCACATTGAGCTCTCGTAGTAAAAACTGTTTGAGTTGACCGAGCGAGGTGGCGCAGTGGTTAGCACACTGAACTCGCATTCGGGAGGACGACGGTTCAATTCCGTCTCCGGCCATCCTGATTTAGGTTTTCCGTGATTTCCCTAAATCGTTTCAGGCAAATGCCGGGATGGTTCCTTTGAAAGGGCACGGCCTATTTCTTTCCCAATCCTTCCCTAACCCGAGTTTGCGCTCCGTCTCTAATGACCTCGTTGTCGACGGGACATTAAACACTAACCACCACCACCACTGTTTGAGTTGCTATTTCATTTGATGTACTGTTTCTAATTGTAAATTGAATGTAATGAAGGCCATAAAAGACCCAAACCCCGATATTAATTTTGAAGGACCCGTATTTCCTCACCCTCACACACCTCTTCCGCTTCAGCAACCTTCCGTATTCTCCTGTCATGACATCCAGCGATTTCTTGCTTATTGCTCGTTCCTCGGATAAAGAAAGCATTGCGTGGCAGACATTTCCACAGCGGCGACGAGGTAATTTTCAAATCAATCGTTGTAAAAACCGTGTTCCATTGAGGGACGAACTAAAAATGTAGTGTGTGGACAGCAGTTGGAAGCGTGGGTCTCACGGGGAGCGTGCCAGAGATAAGGCCCTGCAGTCGCACTATATGTCCTCGGTGGCTCAGCTGGATATAGCGTCTGCCATGTAAGCAAGAGATCCCGGATTCGGTGGCTCAGCTGGATATAGCGTCTGCCATGTAAGCAAGAGATCCCGGATTCGAGTCCCGGTTGGGGCACAAATTTTCAACTGTCCTCATTGATATTTATCAACGCCTGCATGTAGCTAAAGCTGTGGATTTCATTGCAATTTCAATATTGGAGAACACCATCACCAAGCCTCAAGGTCGATACTTGATTTATTTAGGTGATAATTAGAATTGTAGTTGGCCTTTGGCTGTGCTGCGGTGAGGACGCGCTGTTTGTGTTCCTGCCGCGGAGCGAGCGCTCGTGTTGTTTACATAGTACTCGGCCGTTTCGCGCGTGCCGTACTCAGCATGTAGATCACTATGGCGCACCATACAGAAAATCGACGCTCAAATTTACGTTCCGCAACGAATTTGCACGGCCCAAAGCACTCTAAGTCGAACGATTTCTACGAGAAGAAGTTAAAATCCCGGCGACCGACATTCTCGGCATTCATTTGTTCATTGTGAGTAGTATCGTATATGTCAAGATCATCAACGACGCAACATGTGAACGGATCCTTCGGGACACGAAACAGGGCCTCCGTTTCTGCCATGCTGATGGCAATGTGGGGACTGTGCACGTCGATTATTCTGGCATGGGACTTCGCACGATCAGAATTTTCGAACTTACTTTCGAACTACCGGCGGAGGACGTCGTGACAGCGCTGCGCCCCTACGGCACAGTCCATGATCATATTGCGGAAAAATGGACGCAATTCCAGACATATCCTGTGCTGAACGGCGTCCGCCAGGTCCGAATAGAACTTAAAAGATATGTACCTTCATATCTGAATATCGGTGGCTGCCGTGTCATCGTCATCTACGATGGGCAACCGAAGACCTGCTCTGGTTGTGGGAAGGAGGGACACCTCAGATCAGGATGTATGCAACGTCGAATCACTCAACTGCCGCCGGCTGAAGCGGACCGGCCATCGCAGCCGACGCTGCTTCCTGTGACTTATGCAGCAGCCCTCACGACAGCTACCACTTCACCACGACAGCCGACATCCACTGTTGGGTCGCGGCTCCATGCTCCAGTACAGGGCGATGATGACACACCCGTTCCACAAGCAACGGATTCAACTCCGATGCCGCCGCCCTCGCCGACGGATAACAACATACATGACGATAGCATGGCTGTAGACTCGCTTATTGTGCCTACGGCTGCCTTTGTGCCGGAACGTCGTGAATCTTTGCCATCGTCTGACACGGAAGGACACACCAGGAAGCAACGCTCTCCGAAGCGACGGAAGCGGAGGCGTAGAGCAACGTCCGAACGGGATGCGACACAGCCTCCAGAGGATGATGATTCCACCTTCAATGACGACACTACCACAGAGGCAGCCGCCATTTGCTGCAGTGTGGCACCATCGAACGCAACTGAGGACAAACCACATATATCTACAGTGGCAAAATCGGATGCCGAGATGCAGGACAGATGCTGCCCACCACCTTCTGGAGTGCAAGCGCCCATGCCGTGTCCTGAGGAAGCTAGGGAGGCCGATCTTGCTTTCAGTTCCCCGACGTGGGCGGATGACCACGACGACGACGGAACCATGCAAGTTACGCCAACAGGGCCCACGGCATTGGCGCCGGCTCTCTAGAAAGGACTGCAGGTGAGGTTTGGGGGGATGCGGAGGTGTCAATACAGTCAGAAGCGTCATAGGTAATTCCAGTCTTAATGGATAACTTAACACCTGCGATTCGGCAACAAGCTTATCGTATCGCCACGCTTAACCTCAACACGATACGAACGGCAGTGAAGATCCAGTTGCTGCGTGAGATGCTTCGTTCTTCGGATGTTGACATTGCCCTGTTGCAAGAAGTATATATATATAGCGGCCCTCCCCGTCTTCTACGGTTATGTGACATATGTGTCACCGGCGAACCGGAATGGCAGCTGTACGGCAATACTAGTGCGCGACGGAATTGCCATCGAAGAAGTGACTTCTCTTCCGTCAGGAAGGGGGCTGGCGATCACAGCACTGGGCACGCGCATCATTAACATTTACGCTCCATCAGGAACTGACCAACGCCGCGAACGATCGCTGTTCTACTCGGAGGATATCGCCCCCCTCTTTATCAGCCGCTTCGAGCAATATATCTTCGGCGGCGATTTTAACTGTGTGCTCCACCCCAAAGACCAAGTCCCACATTTCTCGACTTGTCAAGAACTTCGGCTCCTGGTTCGAGATCTGCTTCTCACCGACACGTGGGAGACAGTGCACGGTGACCGTCCCGGCCCGACATACCTTACTAGTCACTCAGCCAGACGCCTAGACCGCATTTATGTCTCACGAGGTCTAGCACCGGGAATATTGGACGCCGAACGTTGGCCGCTTGCCTTCTCCGATCGTAGCGCTTTCATATGCACACTCACTCTACAACAGCAGCGGATATGGCGCAGCCGAGGACCCTGGAAGCTGAATGTGGCACATCTTCAAGCCCCGGAATGCCGTCAGATTATCACCAACACATGGCTGGATTGCGAACGTCGTCTTCCCCGATACCCATCGACTCTAGCATGGTGGGTAGACTGTGCAAAACCAGCTTTTCGGCGTGTGCTAACACAATTCGGAAAAGATATCGCAGCTTGGCATCGTCACACATTGGACTTATATTACACGATGCTTCGCAAACTCGACAGCCAACCACCATCTCCAAACCGACAAATGGAAAGCCGCCGAATTCAAGGTAAAATATTGTCTCTTACGAGGAAACGTTTGGAGGGGGTCGTAGTGCGATCGCGACGTCAAGACCGAGTGGAAGGAGAAAACCCGTCTATGCATCACATCGTGCTCGACAGCCGCCGACGCCGACAGCAGCTGATCACGGACCTCATATTGCCAGGTGGTAGGGTCGTAATGACTCAGGCGGCGGTTACAGAAGCCTTCGCAGATCACTATCGCCGGTTTTACGACGAGGTGAATACAGAGGACGAGGAAGCGGACGATCACGACATACTGTAGCACGTGTCGCACACCCTCGACAATGCAGCAGCGGCGACGCTGTTAGGTGGAATTACACGAGACGACATCGAGGACGCGCTTAACAAGGGAGCACTCAACAAATCTCCCGGGCCAGACGGACTGCCGCTCGAGTTTTATCGTACTTTCCGCGATCTCATGATGCCCCGATGGATCATCATGTACCAAGAACTGATGACCCCCAGTTCCCACGTGCCACCTGCATTCGTGGAAGGTCTCCTTATACCGATACACAAGCCTTCCAGAGGTCGGACGGTCGAGGACTACAGGCCAATTACAATGCTCAACTCTGACTATAAAATCTTCGCCCGACTACTCTCCAGCCGCATAAAGAAGGTTCTGCCCCTACTCCTCTCAATGGAGCAAACGACACAGGGCGGAGTGACCAACATGCAAACGGCAACCAGTGAATGCAGGGATTTAATAGCCGTCGCCACATCCTGTCGCCTTCGAGTTGCTCTGATCTCCATTGATTTCGACCACGCCTTCGACAGAGTTCACCACAAGTTCCTTCTGTCCGTTATGGCCCGCATGGGCTTCCCGCCCGACTTTCTCGACATCTTTCAGCGCCTTTTCCGTGGAGCTGCATCCCGTGTACTGGTGAATGGACGGATTGCGGGTCCCTTTCCGATCCGACGATCAGTTCGCCAAGGATGCCCACTCTCCATGATCCTTTACGCGATCGCACTCGAACCACTTGTCGGAGGGTTGAAAAACAGGCTCTCGGGCATGCCAATGAGGGATCACACCTTTTACTGCAGGATATATGCTGATGACCTTCTATTACTTGTCCGATCTGGTGACGAGGTACGCTCGGTGATACAATGGATCAATCGCTATGGTTTGGCAGCGGGCAGCCTCATGAATGTGGCCAAGTCGGCAGCGATGCCCATTGGGAGAGGTCTACAGGTGGAAGCTTTAGCCCCACTCCCACTAGTTAACAAGATCCGGTTCTTGGGCATAACATTTACACAGGATGTGCGCCGCACGGCTGCCATGAACTATGCACGATTACTACAGGCAATACGCACAGAAGTTCGCCGGAACTTACTTCGACGGATGGACCTCCTAAAGCGTGTGGAATACCTCAACCTTCACGTGGCAACTAAGATGATCCACATAGCCCAGGGTCCTACCGATATCGACAGCGATGGCACACAGACTGCAAGCAGCGTTTGGATATTACCTTACCGCCGGACACCTATTCAAAGTCCGCTACGAAACACTCACCCTCCCTCCGCTTGATGGCGGACTGGGACTTATAAATGTACGAGCGAGGGCTACAGCATTATACTTGCGCACAATGATGAAATTGTGGGCCCACAAAGATGCTTCCCTTACGGGTCGTCTGTTAGAGGAATTGCTGCCGGCGTCTCTTCTGCCACCTGTCACGGTTGCGCACATTACACCCTCACTCTCGCACCTCTCGGCATTTATTCTTGAGTGTAGTTATGTGCACCCAGACCTTCCCAACACTCGCAGTCCCAAGGCGAGAGACTTTTACAGACTGCTGCTAAGGTCCATCCCTCGCAATGTGATTGAGAGGAAGAGCCCTACGACCCTATGGCCTGCAGTGTGGAGAGCGGTCCAGAAGTCATTCCTCCCCAGGTGGTGAACGGGAAGGTTGTTACACGACAAAGGCTGCACGCTATTGGGATAACGGATTCCCCCCTGTGCCCATGTTGCCACCTCGTGGATACTGACGAACACCGTTTTAACTTGTGGATCGGCGTCAGAGGTATGGCTGCTAGTGCAGAAGATCCTCGCCTGCTACCTACATATCGCGCCTCGCACAATTGAGCCACGGCTCCTCCTTTGTCCAGAGGATACTTATTTCCCACCTGCGAAGACTCACGTTCTCACATGGTTTAAAGGCATGTCCATATACTACCTCTTTCGAGATGATGAGAAGATGGTGCTTGTGACTTCTGAAATTTTCCCGGCGTATTTCTTCTTCTAATAATTTCCGGGTATGCAGCCGGATCACGTGGCAGAATGTCGACGGGATCCGGCTGCATACCCGGAAATTATTAGAAAAAGATGGTGCTTGATTACTGGCAATTTCTCCAGGACAGTCATAGCACACTTGAGTGTACACCCCGATACGGACAACTATTTGCGAACTATTTGCGCATTGTCTTCGATAACCCCCCTCACAGTTGGGGAGTACCGGGCAGAGGATGACCGCCTTCATGGGGCTCCACACGCTGCGAAATGTTGTACCAATTTGGAACATGGAATCTGTACGCGGATGGGCCATGCACATGGAATGGCGTGCGGGATTTGGTTACATTTTTCTTTCTTTATTATTTATCATCACACTATTGGTTTCAAATTCTATTTCATAGTTTAGAAGGAACTCTTGTTCTGTTGTTGCTACGGATGTACATTCTAATTTTGTTTGTCGTAACTGATAGACGCCTTTTTCCATCTATATAAAAAAAAAGGTTGGCAGAGGAAATAAGTTACAATTTAAAAAAATTTAAAAAAAACACACAAAAATAAAAAACACACAAAAAACAAAAAAGATAAAAAAAGAGATAGCGCGACGGCAAAGGTAATTGGCTGGGAATCGAAGAACCCGGGTTCGAATTATGTTAAAATAAAAATTAAAACAAAAAACTGTCAAAGAATCTGGATGGGAAGGGGAGAACTCGGGTTCGAGTCTCCAAGTAATCCGTGTTCGATTACCTGACCGGCTTATATTGAAAAAATAAATAAATAAAAAAAAGGTGGCTCAGATGGATAGAGCGTCTGCCATGAAAGTAAATAAAAAAAATAAAAATAAGAAAAGATGGTAGAGCACTTAAAAAAAAAGTTGGATATAGCGTCTGCCATGTAAGAAAGAGATCCCGGGTTCGATTCCCGGTCGGGGCACAAATTTTCAACTGTCCTCATTGATATCTATCAACGCCTGCATGTAGCTAAAGGTGTGGATTTCATTGCAATTTCAATATTGGAGAACATCACCAAGTCTCAAGGTCGATACTTTATTTATTTAGGTGATAATTAGAATTGTATGACTGTTCCTGTTACTGTAACATAGCAAATTATTCCGAGTCTGTTCACATTGCAGTGACGTAAGCAATCTAAAGTGTGTCTTGTCATGCAGCCGGGAGAAAAGCAGTTGGTATTTTATTTTTTTCCGTATCCGCGCAGCTGTCGCTGGCCTCTGGGGCAAAACGCTTGCCTGCGGCGTGCATACGATCATTATTCACGCTGCCTATGAATCTAAAGAAGTTATAACTATACTGTAAAAATCTCACTTTAGTATCTTCATATTTTTCTACATAATAACTTGCTGTTACAAAACTGAACTGGGGATTGTAAAATACTCATTTATAATATCAGTTGAAGCTATTAATAAATATTCAATTTATAGAAGTTATTTTTTCTCGAATATTCATTACAATAGCTTGCTCACGTAACATTAACTACATCAAAAATTAGTTTTCGTTACGTTTTGTTACGTAAATATTGTTGAGGGACTGAGACAGTGTACGGAGAACATACAGAAAGTGTGGAAGTTACATTTTTTTAAATTGGAAACTTCATAATATGTATGTGTGGGAAAATTCTTGTGCAATCAGGAATCATTTGATGCATGTAATGCGTGTCATAGCGTGCTAGCTTTTATATATAAGCTGCCAAAAGAGAAGTTGGGCATTAAATCAGTTAGTATTTCATTTCTAGGAATAATTCGTATTTTACTTCGTTTATATTAACCTTGGTTTTCTAAATTCAGGATTTCTTTTATAAATTGCTTCCTGCGATTCTACTGGATGACTTAGGAATTAGGGCGAGAATAGGTCTGCTCCAGCTCATCCTATTATTGTCAAAATCATCAGCCATTAGGAATTAAGCATTTCCCCATGCTTTGTGTAGTGCTATGTGCTACAGTCCTGAATCTCCAGGAATCGCTCGAGAAGTGTGTTACAGTATTCATAAACGTTAAACGGAGCTACACAAATATCTGCCAAGATGAAGCGAATCTTACATTTTATCGGTTCTCGTATCGAAGTTGTAAAGCGGCTGTAGTACTAAACATTTTAGTGAAAGTCTGATATTTTTAAGTGGATTAATTTGGAACTTAATTGCGTGTGAACTTTCTTGTGAAAAAAAATGGCTCTGAGCGCTATGGGACTCATTATCTATGGTCATCAGTCGCCTAGAACTTAGAACTACTTAGACCTAACCAACCTAAGGACATCACACAACACCCAGTCATCAGGAGGCAGAGAAAATCCTTGACCCCGCCGGGAATCGAACCCGGGAACCCGGGCGTGGGAAGCGAGAACGCTACCGCACGACCACGGGCTGCGGACAACTTTCTTGTCATTCTTACACTCCACGTGTTGTTTCGTGAAGGATTCGGGATATTATGGCGAGCTTATTTTATAAGAATGACTTGATGTAGTAACTAGCGAATAGTTGTGGGTCAGCGACTGTTGAGACAATAAATTCATTCGGGGTCGGACTGATAAACTACTGGCTTCTTTCGTGAGGAGGCACCTACTTGCACCAATAATAGTTCGACATTCAATACGGATTTGAGAACAACACGTTCTGGAAGTGATTAATTAGTTGAGCTTTTTATTTTCAAGCAAGTTATTTGGGATCCCGTAAGCCCGATAATTTTATGAGCTTTCATATGGTTCTCTAAGCGTGAGTTACACGGCATTTGATTTGTAGGTATTTAGTCGATTTTTCTTTAACACTGCTTTTGTCGAGTGAACCAGCAGCTATCAACCCTGAGCGAAGGGGCAGACAACAAGAAACCTATTGACGTACATGAAGTGTTAGGGATGAGAAGTTATAAAACGCTCCGCCGCACTATGTACCTCTAAAATGCATTTCTTATACACAATGTGGAATTGCATTTGTCGGGAATCAGGTCATAAGACACTGTTGCTGTTTACAATTATTACTGTGGCTAACACAGTTGGAGTGTTTCAGACTTCAAAGTGGTTTGTAGATTGTGTTGTGGGAGTTATTTGCTGCCTTGTTTGCACTCGGTGACAGATGTGAGCAGTGTTACTGATTTCGTGAAAACAAAGCGAACGAGTGTAACGTAAATTGTCACCCTGGTTTTCAGATGTGCAATGGTTGATAGAAATTCGAGGCAGAAAAAATCTTCAGATGTTATCATCTGCTTCTTATTCTCTCGCATTTTCTTGGTATGTTACAGGACACGAAAGCTGTCTGAGTACTGTGTGTACTTTCCCGATCTTATCTCACACCAATCACAGTCGTCAGCCATTCGCTGGTAACGCGAGCTTAGCCGCTACAGGAAAACGATTAGATTTGTGACTATCCACATGATGCCGGCGATTATTTGTAATATCTTTAAATTTTACTATGCTAATCCTTGACAGTCAACCAAATTAATCAGTGCCCACGCAACAAACGACGATCGATAACACAGCATGTTACTCTGCACGTATTCCTGTGGACAGCAACCCGGAGACAGTTAATATCTTCATCTACGTATCGGAAACATCGTAAGACAGTAAAGACAACGCCTTGTTGACGTAGTCATTATTCTCTATCCCTCGCCATCTTTAACATTTGGTTCCACACCGTCCTATCACATTGACGTGAACACAAGTCAAGGGCCTGAATACTGATCTCTCGTAGCGCGGAACGCTGTGGGACGTGCAGCAAGAGAGTCGTTGAGGTCCTGGAAGATACCGACAGGCATCTGGAGCCATGCCGACTTCAGTATCATGTCCAGCTGCGCTAGGCTTCTCGGCTGAGGATTCATGGTGCGAACAGCCGAATCGAGGTGGTCCCACAGATTCTCGACCTGATTTAAATCCGTAGAGTTTGGTGGCCAGGGGGGTATGGTAAACTCATCATGGTGCTCTTCGAACCACGCACGTACACTGCGAGATGTGTGACACGTTGCATTGTCCTGCTGGTAGATGCCATCGTGCCGAGGAAAAACAAGCTGCATATGGGGGCAGACATTCCCAAGGATAGATTCATACTTGATCTGATCCACTGTGCGTTCCAGAATGAAGAGATCACCGGGAATGTCCTCCGACCTGGACCTTTCCGCCAGTTGTTGCAGGGCGTTTACTTTCACACGTTTCAAGCCGTACGTGCCAATGGCCATCTGTCCGTTGGAGCATGAGCGTGAACGATTCCAACTATCATTACAGGGTATTTGGTTTCAGACGTTTCACGCCGTACATGTCAACGGCCATCTGTCCGTTGGAGCATGAGCGTGAACGATTCCAACGATCATTTCAGGGTGTTTGGTTTCAGACGTTTCACGCTGTACATGCCAACAGCCATCTGTCCGTTGGAGCATGCGCGTGAACCCTTCCAACGATCATTATAGGGTGTTTGGTTTCAGACGTTTCACGCCGTACATGCCAACGGCCATCTGACTGTTGGAACATGAGCGTGAACGCTTCCAACGATCGTTAGAGTGTGTTTGGTTTCAGACGTTTCACGCCATACATGCCAACGGCCATGTGTCCGTTGGAGCATGAGCGTGAGCCCTTCCAACGACCATTACAGGGTGTTTGGTTTCAGACGTTTCACGCCGTACATGCCAAAGGCCATCTGTCCGTTGGAGCATGAGCGTGAACCCTTCCAACTATCATTACAGGGGGTTTGGTTTTGACGTTCCACGCGGTACATGCCAACGGCCATCTGTCCGTTGGAGCATGAGCGTGAACCCTTCCAACTATCATTACAGGGGGTTTGGTTTTGACGTTCCACATGGTACATGCCAACGGCCATCTGTCCGTTGGAGCATGAGCGTGAACCCTTCCAACGATCATTACCGGGGGTTTGGTTTCAGACGTTTCACGCCATACATGCCAACGGCCATCTGTCCGTTGGAGCACGAAAGGTGATGTCATCTGTCGCCACTCACTGGACCTCCAGTTGCGGTACTAGGGCGCAAATTCTAGCCTTCGTCACCGAAGAACAGCAATCAGCTTGGGTGCGTGAACCAAGCATCTCCTGCAGAAGTCCATACGCAGCAACGCTCGCTGAACGGTCGTTAAGGAGACACTGTTGGTGACCCCTTGTTACGTCTGGGTGGCCAGTTGCTCAGCGGTTGTACGTCTGGTCTGCCGTACACATCTTCTCAGCCGTTGTTCAGCCCTGTCATCTGTGGCCCTTGATGCGCCACAGCTGTCTCGGCGCAGGTTTTGGATAGCTCCAAACTGCCATGCATTGTATACTTTAACCGCGGCAGCATGCGAACTGTTTGCAGACATAGCCGTTTCGGAAATGTTTCCACCCTTGGCCCGAAAGCCAGTGATTATACCCTTTCGGATTTGAGATAAACCACTGTTTTTCCACATTAACACAACGACTGCAATGCATTCCGATTTCCCCCGACATGTTTTCTCTAACCTCGGCTGGTAGTGCTGCCACCTGCCGTCTGTCAGCAGTTATTGCACTCTGACGTCGAACTGAGACGGCAGTCACATTAATCTGACTGGACCATGTAGTAATGATGCAATGAACGTATGGCACTGGTGGCCGGGAGACCCCTCTCGGGGCTCTGGAGCCGTGCGACCGCTACGGTCGCAGGTTCGAATCTTGCCTCGGGCATGGATGTGTGTGATGTCCTTAGGTTAGTTAGGTTTAAGTAGTTCTAAGTTCTAGGGGACTGATGACCACAGCAGTTAAGTCCCATAGTGCTCAGAGCCATTTGAACCATTTTGAACCCTCTCGGGGCGGTTCGGTCGCCGTTCCACACGTTCTCTAACGCCACTACGGCGACTTACGAGAGAATGAGGATGAAATGATGATGAAAGACACACAACACCCAGTCATCTCGAGGCAGAGAAAATCTCTGACCCCGCCTGGAATCGAACCCGGCACCCCGTGCGCGGGAAGGGAGAACGCTACCGCAAGACCACGAGCCGCGGACGACCATGTAGTTATTGGAGTTCATTCCACTTTCTGACAGTGGTAGTGATAAAATGCTTACCTGGAAAACGAAATGTCGTGGGATCCAATCCTGTTCACACGTTGAAGTTTTTCACTCTGACTTTACCCGAACATTCACCTCTCTGTGTCCGCCCCCGGTAGCTGAATGGTCAGCGTAACTGGACCCGGGTTCGATTCCCGGGTGGGTAGGGGAATTTTCTCCGCCCAGGGACTGGGTGTTGTGCTGTCCTCATCGTCATCCTATCATCCTCATGGACTGCACGTCGCCGAAGTGGCGTCAAATTGAAAGACCGGCACCCAGCGAACGGTCTGCCCGACGGGGGCCCTAGCCATACGAATAAAAAAAACCTCTCAGTGATGTGAAGTCATGTCAGGAACGACACGTGATCACGATTCCACTTTGTTCTGTAAGTCCGCTTTACCCTGTACGATTGCTGGGATAGGTTAGGGGCGCTTCAGTCACGTCCAATTGAAAAACTTAAATCAGGCGGCTGAACATCCCTCTTGATGGACTCCCAGCCAATCATGCCATATGACTATTATTTTTTCTTGTCATATGGATGTTCTGCGCCTGATTTCTTACCCATGAATTACCGACTAACGCTTTAAAATAAAAAATAAATAAATAAAAAAAGAGCTGTTATGTCGAACTGCCTTCTCTGTATCATGTTAACCAGTGACCTTTCCTCTATTTTAGTATTTGCCCATTAGATTTTTTTTCAGTCCGTGATATTTTTGTGGCCTCCCTCCATATCCACATTTCTATTGCTTCTATTTTTTTCCTGTATTACTTCCCCAGAGTCCACCCTGCACAACCGTAGCTTAAAATGTTCCAAATAAATATTTTTATGAATTGGATCCTTGTTTATAACTGACGGAAAAAATGTTCCTACGCCAAGAATTAGCTGTGCGAGATAAACGAAAGTTGGTAGACGTGTTTCTACGTTTGAGACATGAGGTCTGTTCAAACTTCACGCTGATCACATAATAGTGGTAGTAGAAGCGCCGCTGTGAATGTGGAAATCAGGTTTGCTTTAAATACACCCTGTAACTGCCATACGTGATAGTTACCTTTGAGATTGGACTACTGAATTGATGTTAGTCAAGAATGCCTTTAAGACGACAAAGACGTCATTATCAACAGCTCACAGAGTTAGAACGAGGTCGTGTGACAGCGATACGAGAAGCTGAATGTTCCTTCGGCGAGATTGCAGAAAGACTTGGCATAAATGTAACCACTCCACATGCCTGCTGGCAGCTGTGGTCACGTGAAGGTACGGTCGCAAGAGGACCGGGATTCTGACGACCTCGTGGCACTACCGAGAGGGAAGACAGTCGTGTTCGGCGTGTAGCTGTGGCGCATCGTACTGCGTCAGCAGCAGCAATTCGAGCACCATTTGGCACCACAGTGACACAATGAAATGTTAGAAATCGGTTACTTCAAGGGCAGCACTGTAGCGTGCATAACGCTGACCCCAAGCCACGGCACTTTACGACTTCTGCAGTGTGAGCGAGAGCTCATTGGAGGGCTGGGTGGAGGTCTGTCGCGTTTTCTGATGAAAGCTGGTTCTCCCTCGGCGCCAGTGATGGCCGTGTCTGAAGAGGCCAGTCGAGCGCCTGCAACCCACCTATCTGCGGGCTAGACACACTGGGCCTACACATGGAGTTATGGTCTGGGGTGCTATTTTGTATCGTTGTTATGCCACGCACCCTGACTGCAAAATTGTACGTCAGTCTGGTGACTCGACTGTTGTACTGCCATGAAGAGCACTGCACGTGGTGTTTTCCAACAGGATAATGCTCGCCTACATATTGGCCTGCCCGATCACCAGATCTGTGTCCAATCGAGCACGTATGGGACATCCGAAATTGTACTGAATGCTTTCTCAGAAAATTATTTTGAACACTTAGTTCATGAACGCATTCGCAGCGTAAATGGATGCGAAAGCATACTTGACCTCTTAGCAACAAATAATTCTGGACTAACAGTGAGTATCATGACGAATATAGGGATTAGCGACCACAAGGCAGTTACTGCTAGGCTGAATACCGTAGCACCTGCAACCATCAAAAAGAAACGCAAAGTATATTTTAAAAAGCTAATAAAAATGCTCTTAACGCCGTCTTAGCAGATAGTCTTCACTCCTTCCGATCTAATCATATAAGCGTAGAAAAGTTGTGGAATTATTTCGAAGAGATAGTATCGACAGCAATTGAGAGATATATACCACATAAATTAATAAGTGATGGTACTGATCCCCCATGGTACACAAAACATAAAATGGCTTCAAATTCTCAAATTTAAAAGAACCCAAAATCCCCAAGACTGGCAAAGCTTTGCAGAAGTTCGAAATATTCCGCGTACTTCAATGCGAGATGCTTTTAATAATTTCCATAAAGAAACTGTCACGAAATCTGGCAGAAAACCAAAAGTGATTCTGGTCATACATGAAGCACACCACGCAATCAATACCATCACTGCACGATAACAACGGTGAAGTCACTGATGACAGTGCCACTAAAGCAGAGTTATTAAACACGGATTTCCGAAACTCCTTCACCAAAGAAGACGAAGTAAATATTCCTGAATTCCAATCAAGAACAACTGCCAACATGAGAAACTTAGAAGTAGATATTCTCGGTGTAGCAAAGCAGATTAAATCACTTAATAACGGCAAGGCTTCCGGTCCAGATAGTATACCAGTCAGGTTCCTCCAGGGGTATGTTGATACAAGAGCTCCATATTTAGCAAATACACTCCTGGAAATGGAAAAAAGAACACATTGACACCGGTCTGTCAGACCCACCATACTTGCTCCGGACACTGCGAGAGGGCTGTACAAGCAATGATCACACGCACGGCACAGCGGACACACCAGGAACCGCGGTGTTGGCCGTCGAATGGCGCTTGCTGCGCAGCATTTGTGCACCGCCGCCGTCAGTGTCAGCCAGTTTGCCGTGGCATACGGAGCTCCATCGCAGTCTTTAACACTGGTAGCATGCCGCGACAGCGTGGACGTGAACCGTATGTGCAGTTGACGGACTTTGAGCGAGGGCGTATAGTGGGCATGCGGGAGGCCGGGTGGACGTACCGCCGAATTGCTCAACACGTGGGGCGTGACGTCTCCACAGTACATCGATGTTGTCGCCAGTGGTCGGCGGAAGGTGCACGTGCCCGTCGACCTGGGACCGGACCGCAGCGACGCACGGATGCACGCCAAGACCGCAGGATCCTACGCAGTGCCGTAAGGGACCGCACCGCCACTTCCCAGCAAATTAGGGACACTGTTGCTCCTGGGGTATCGGCGAGGACCATTCGCAACCGTCTCCATGAAGCTGGGCTACGGTCCCGCACACCGTTAGGCCGTCTTCCGCTCACGCCCCAACATCGTGCAGCCCGCCTCCAGTGGTGTCGCGACAGGCGTGAATGGAGGGACGAATGGAGACGTGTCGTCTTCAGCGATGAGAGTCGCTTCTGCCTTGGTGCCAATGATGGTCGTATGCGTGTTTGGCGCCGTGCAGATGAGCGCCACAATCAGGACTGCATACGACCGAGGCACACAGGGCCAACACCCGGCATCATGGTGTGGGGAGCGATCTCCTACACTGGCCGTACACAACTGGTGATCGTCGAGGGGACACTGAATAGTGCACGGTACATCCAAACCGTCATCGAACCCATCGTTCTACCATTCCTAGACCGGCAAGGGAACTTGCTGTTCCAACAGGACAATGCACGTCCGCATGTATCCCGTGCCACCCAACGTGCTCTAGAAGGTGTAAGTCAACTACCCTGGCCAGCAAGATCTCCGGATCTGTCCCCCATTGAGCATGTTTGGGACTGGATGAAGCGTCATCTCACGCGGTCTGCACGTCCAGCACGAACGCTGGTCCAACTGAGGCGCCAGGTGGAAATGGCACGGCAAGCCGTTCCACAGGACTACATCCAGCATCTCTACGATCGTCTCCATGGGAGAATAGCAGCCTGCATTGCTGCGAAAGGTGGATATACACTGTACTAGTGCCGACATTGTGCATGCTCTGTTGCCTGTGTCTATGTGCCTGTGGTTCTGTCAGTGTGATCATGTGATGTATCTGACCCCAGGAATGTGTCAATAAAGTTTCTCCTTCCTGGGACAATGAATTCACGGTGTTCTTATTTCAATTTCCAGGAGTGTATATACAACCGCTCACTCACCGAGAGATCCGTACCTAAAGACTGGAAAATTGCTCAAGTCACACCAATACCCAAAAAGGGAAGTAGGTGTAATCCTTTGAATTACAGGCCCATATCACTAACGTCGATTTGCAGTAGGGTTTTGGAACATATACTGTATTCGAACATTATGAAGTACCTTGAAGAAAACGATATATTGACACATAGTCAGCACGGATTCAGAAAATATCGTTCTTGGGAAACACAACTAGCTCTTTACACTCATGAAGTAATGAGTGCTATCAACAGGGGATGTCAAACTGATTCCATATTTTTAGATTTCCAGAAGGCTGTCGACACCGTTCCTCACCTTCTAACCAAACTGCGTGCCTACGGAGTATCGTCTCAGTTTTGCGACTGGATTCGTGATTTAGATAAGATATCTGTATGGTGCGAAAAGCAGCAATTGCCCCTGAATAAAGAAGATTGTGAAGTTATTCACATGAGTAATAAAATAAATCCACTAAATTTCGATTACGCGATCAGTCATACATGTCTAAAGGCTGTAAATTCAACTAAATATTTAGGGATTACTATTACAAATAACCTAAATTGGAACAATCGCATAGATGACCTAGTGGGTAGAGCAAACCAAAGACTGCCATTCATTGGCAGAACACTTAGAAAGTGCAACATATCTACTAAAGAGACTGCTTACATCACGCTTGTCCGCCCTATTCTGGAGTATTGCTGTGCGATGTGGGATCCGCATCAGGTAGGACTGACGAATGACATCGAAAAAGTAAAATGAAGGGCAGCTCGTTTTGTATTATCGCGAAATACGGGAGATAGTGTCACAGACATGATACGTGAATTGGAGTGGCAATCATTAAAACAAAGGCGTTTTTCGTTGCGACGAGATCTTCTCACGAAATTTCAATCACCAGTTTTCTCCTC